>NC_140707.1:73800000-74400000 GCF_050655825.1 Lonchura striata | reverse complement strand
TGCCGTTGCAGACCGAGAACATATCACTGATTTGCCGGGATTTTCAGGCGCAATCTTAGAGCCCCCATGTGCGCACTACACATCCTGTTCTAGTTTCAGTCACAAGCCCAGCCCCAGCATCCATGTCAGAGGCATAAAAGGGATGTGGCAGCAAGAACTCCACAGTCCCTGTGCCAGCCCTTCGGATCCTATGGAGTGTGCAGCCCCCTTTCGCAGCCCTGCAGTGATTACAGCAGCCGCCCTACAAATCCCCTTTCCCAGCCCCAGTGATTTCAGCTCTTCACCCACAAGCTTTATTTAACTGCCAGCTCTCTTCGTTAGCTCCAGCTGTGCCTTTCTCCATCTTCAGCGTGCAGGATCTTGGCCTTGGCTCCAGCTCTGCAACACTTCAGCTCGTGCCCCAGGGTGTCTAAGCCCACCCCAGAATCAATATCCCAGTTCTGAAGTGATTTCAGCTGCCACCCACCAATGCCCAGCCACTGTGCCTAGCCTGCATCATTTCAATTCAAAGCCCAGAACCCCGCTCTCAGCAATAGAATACTTTTTCCATTTTCAGACACAATCCCAGCCTCACAGTGACTTTGCCCCCAGCCCCACAGGTGCCGTCGCAGACCGAGAACATATCCCTGCATTGCCGGGATTTTCAGGCGCAATCTTAGAGCCCCCACGTGCGCACTACACATCCTGTTCTAGTTTCAGTCACAAGCCCAGCCCCAGCATCCATGTCAGAGGCATAAAAGGGATGTGGCAGCAAGAACCCCACAGTCCCTGTGCCAGCCCTTCAGATCCTATGGAGTGTGCAGCCCCCTTTCCCAGCCCTGCAGTGATTACAGCAGCCGCCCTACAAATCCCCTTTCCCAGCCCCAGTGATTTCAGCTCTTCACCCACAAGCTTTATTTAACTGCCAGCTCTCTTCGTTAGCTCCAGCTGTGCCTTTCTCCATCTTCAGCGTGCAGGATCTTGGCCTTGGCTGCAGCTCTGCAACACTTCAGCTCGTGCCCCAGGGTGTCTAAGCCCACCCCAGAATCAATATCCCAGTTCTGAAGTGATTTCAGCTGCCACCCACCAATGTCCAGCCACTGTGCCTATGCTGTATTATTTCAATTCAAAGCCCAGAACCCCGCTCTCAGCAATAGAATTCTTTTTCCATTTTCAGACACAATCCCAGCCTCACAGTGACTTTGCCCCCAGCCCCACAGGTGCCGTCGCAGACCGAGAACATATCCCTGCATTGCCGGGATTTTCAGGCGCAATGTTAGAGCCCCCACGTGCGCACTACGCATCCTGTTCTAGTTTCAGTCACAAGCCCAGCCCCAGCATCCATGTCAGAGGCATAAAAGGGATGTGGCAGCAAGAACCCCACAGTCCCTGTGCCAGCCCTTCGGATCCTATGGAGTGTGCAGCCCCCTTTCCCAGCCCTGCAGTGATTACAGCAGCCGCCCTACAAATCCCCTTTCCCAGCCCCAGTGATTTCAGCTCTTCACCCACAAGCTTTATTTAACTGCCAGCTCTCTTCGTTAGCTCCAGCTGTGCCTTTCTCCATCTTCAGCGTGCAGGATCTTGGCCTTGGCTGCAGCTCTGCAACACTTCAGCTCGTGCCCCAGGGTGTCTAAGCCCACCCCACCATCAATATCCCAGTTCCGAAGTGATTTCAGCTGCCACCCACCAATGCCCAGCCACTGTGCCTAGCCTATATTATTTCAATTCAAAGCCCAGAACCCCGCTCTCAGCAATAGAATTCTTTTTCCATTTTCAGACACAATCCCAGCCTCACAGTGACTTTGCCCCCAGCCCCACAGGTGCCGTCGCAGACCGAGAACATATCACTGCATTGCCGGGATTTTCAGGCGCAATGTTAGAGCCCCCATGTGCGCACTACACATCCTGTTCTAGTTTCAGTCACAAGCCCAGCCCCAGCATCCATGTCAGAGGCATAAAAGGGATGTGGCAGCAAGAACCCCACAGTCCCTGTGCCAGCCCTTCGGATCCTATGGAGTGTGCAGCCCCCTTTCCCAGCCCTGCAGTGATTACAGCAGCCGCCCTACAAATCCCCTTTCCCAGCCCCAGTGATTTCAGCTCTTCACCCACAAGCTTTATTTAACTGCCAGCTCTCTTCGTTAGCTCCAGCTGTGCCTTTCTCCATCTTCAGCGTGCAGGATCTTGGCCTTGGCTCCAGCTCTGCAACACTTCAGCTCGTGCCCCAGGGTGTCTAAGCCCACCCCAGAACCAATATCCCAGTTCCGAAGTGATTTCAGCTGCCACCCACCAATGCCCAGCCACTGTGCCTAGCCTATATTATTTCAATTCAAAGCCCAGAACCCCGCTCTCAGCAATAGAATTCTTTTTCCATTTTCAGACACAATCCCAGCCTCACAGTGACTTTGCCCCCAGCCCCACAGGTGCCGTCGCAGACCGAGAACATATCCCTGCATTGCCGGGATTTTCAGGCGCAATCTTAGAGCCCCCACGTGCGCACTACACATCCTGTTCTAGTTTCAGTCACAAGCCCAGCCCCAGCATCCATGTCAGAGGCATAAAAGGGATGTGGCAGCAAGAACCCCACAGTCCCTGTGCCAGCCCTTCGGATCCTATGGAGTGTGCAGCCCCCTTTCGCAGCCCTGCAGTGATTACAGCAGCCGCCCTACAAATCCCCTTTCCCAGCCCCAGTGATTTCAGCTCTTCACCCACAAGCTTTATTTAACTGCCAGCTCTCTTCTTTAGCTCCAGCTGTGCCTTTCTCCATCTTCAGCGTGCAGGATCTTGGCCTTGGCTGCAGCTCTGCAACTCTTCAGCTCGTGCCCCAGGGTGTCTAAGCCCACCCCACCATCAATATCCCAGTTCCGAAGTGATTTCAGCTGCCACCCACCAATGCCCAGCCACTGTGCCTAGCCTATATTATTTCAATTCAAAGCCCAGAACCCCGCTCTCAGCAATAGAATTCTTTTTCCATTTTCAGA
This sequence comes from Lonchura striata, assembly GCF_050655825.1. Lineage (NCBI taxonomy): Eukaryota > Metazoa > Chordata > Aves > Passeriformes > Estrildidae > Lonchura > Lonchura striata. The sequence continues at coordinate 74,397,043 of NC_140707.1, read as the reverse complement.
CACAATCCCAGCCTCACAGTGACTTTGCCCCCAGCCCCACAGGTGCCGTCGCAGACCGAGAACATATCCCTGCATTGCCGGGATTTTCAGGCGCAATCTTAGAGCCCCCACGTGCGCACTACACATCCTGTTCTAGTTTCAGTCACAAGCCCAGCCCCAGCATCCATGTCAGAGGCATAAAAGGGATGTGGCAGCAAGAACCCCACAGTCCCTGTGCCAGCCCTTCGGATCCTATGGAGTGTGCAGCCCCCTTTCGCAGCCCTGCAGTGATTACAGCAGCCGCCCTACAAATCCCCTTTCCCAGCCCCAGTGATTTCAGCTCTTCACCCACAAGCTTTATTTAACTGCCAGCTCTCTTCGTTAGCTCCAGCTGTGCCTTTCTCCATCTTCAGCGTGCAGGATCTTGGCCTTGGCTCCAGCTCTGCAACACTTCAGCTCGTGCCCCAGGGTGTCTAAGCCCACCCCACCATCAATATCCCAGTTCCGAAGTGATTTCAGCTGCCACCCACCAATGCCCAGCCACTGTGCCTAGCCTATATTATTTCAATTCAAAGCCCAGAACCCCGCTCTCAGCAATAGAATTCTTTTTCCATTTTCAGACACAATCCCAGCCTCACAGTGACTTTGCCCCCAGCCCCACAGGTGCCGTCGCAGACCGAGAACATATCCCTGCATTGCCGGGATTTTCAGGCGCAATCTTAGAGCCCCCACGTGCGCACTACACATCCTGTTCTAGTTTCAGTCACAAGCCCAGCCCCAGCATCCATGTCAGAGGCATAAAAGGGATGTGGCAGCAAGAACCCCACAGTCCCTGTGCCAGCCCTTCGGATCCTATGGAGTGTGCAGCCCCCTTTCGCAGCCCTGCAGTGATTAGAGCAGCCGCCCTACAAATCCCCTTTCCCAGCCCCAGTGATTTCAGCTCTTCACCCACAAGCTTTATTTAACTGCCAGCTCTCTTCGTTAGCTCCAGCTGTGCCTTTCTCCATCTTCAGCGTGCAGGATCTTGGCCTTGGCTGCAGCTCTGCAACACTTCAGCTCGTGCCCCAGGGTGTCTAAGCCCACCCCAGAATCAATATCCCAGTTCTGAAGTGATTTCAGCTGCCACCCACCAATGTCCAGCCACTGTGCCTATGCTGTATTATTTCAATTCAAAGCCCAGAACCCCGCTCTCAGCAATAGAATTCTTTTTCCATTTTCAGACACAATCCCAGCCTCACAGTGACTTTGCCCCCAGCCCCACAGGTGCCGTCGCAGACCGAGAACATATCACTGCATTGCCGGGATTTTCAGGCGCAATCTTAGAGCCCCCACGTGCGCACTACACATCCTGTTCTAGTTTCAGTCACAAGCCCAGCCCCAGCATCCATGTCAGAGGCATAAAAGGGATGTGGCAGCAAGAACCCCACAGTCCCTGTGCCAGCCCTTCGGATCCTATGGAGTGTGCAGCCCCCTTTCGCAGCCCTGCAGTGATTACAGCAGCCGCCCTACAAATCCCCTTTCCCAGCCCCAGTGATTTCAGCTCTTCACCCACAAGCTTTATTTAACTGCCAGCTCTCTTCGTTAGCTCCAGCTGTGCCTTTCTCCATCTTCAGCGTGCAGGATCTTGGCCTTGGCTGCAGCTCTGCAACACTTCAGCTCGTGCCCCAGGGTGTCTAAGCCCACCCCAGAATCAATATCCCAGTTCTGAAGTGATTTCAGCTGCCACCCACCAATGCCCAGCCACTGTGCCTAGCCTATATTATTTCAATTCAAAGCCCAGAACCCCGCTCTCAGCAATAGAATTCTTTTTCCATTTTCAGACACAATCCCAGCCTCACAGTGACTTTGCCCCCAGCCCCACAGGTGCCGTCGCAGACCGAGAACATATCCCTGCATTGCCGGGATTTTCAGGCGCAATCTTAGAGCCCCCACGTGCGCACTACACATCCTGTTCTAGTTTCAGTCACAAGCCCAGCCCCAGCATCCATGTCAGAGGCATAAAAGGGATGTGGCAGCAAGAACCCCACAGTCCCTGTGCCAGCCCTTCGGATCCTATGGAGTGTGCAGCCCCCTTTCGCAGCCCTGCAGTGATTAGAGCAGCCGCCCTACAAATCCCCTTTCCCAGCCCCAGTGATTTCAGCTCTTCACCCACAAGCTTTATTTAACTGCCAGCTCTCTTCCTTAGCTCCAGCTGTGCCTTTCTCCATCTTCAGCGTGCAGGATCTTGGCCTTGGCTCCAGCTCTGCAACACTTCAGCTCGTGCCCCAGGGTGTCTAAGCCCACCCCACCATCAATATCCCAGTTCTGAAGTGATTTCAGCTGCCACCCACCAATGCCCAGCCACTGTGCCTATGCTGTATTATTTCAATTCAAAGCCCAGAACCCCGCTCTCAGCAATAGAATTCTTTTTCCATTTTCAGACACAATCCCAGCCTCACAGTGACTTTGCCCCCAGCCCCACAGGTGCCGTCGCAGACCGAGAACATATCACTGATTTGCCGGGATTTTCAGGCGCAATCTTAGAGCCCCCACGTGCGCACTACACATCCTGTTCTAGTTTCAGTCACAAGCCCAGCCCCAGCATCCATGTCAGAGGCATAAAAGGGATGTGGCAGCAAGAACCCCACAGTCCCTGTGCCAGCCCTTCGGATCCTATGGAGTGTGCAGCCCCCTTTCCCAGCCCTGCAGTGATTACAGCAGCCGCCCTACAAATCCCCTTTCCCAGCCCCAGTGATTTCAGCTCTTCACCCACAAGCTTTATTTCACTGCCATCTCTCCTCGTTAGCTCCAGCTGTGCCTTTCTCCATCTTCAGCGTGCAGGATCTTGGCCTTGGCTCCAGCTCTGCAACACTTCAGCTCGTGCCCCAGGGTGTCTAAGCCCACCCCAGAATCAATATCCCAGTTCTGAAGTGATTTCAGCTGCCACCCACCAATGCCCAGCCACTGTGCCTAGCCTGCATCATTTCAATTCAAAGCCCAGAACCCCGCTCTCAGCAATAGAATACTTTTTCCATTTTCAGACACAATCCCAGCCTCACAGTGACTTTGCCCCCAGCCCCACAGGTGCCGTCGCAGACCGAGAACATATCCCTGCATTGCCGGGATTTTCAGGCGCAATGTTAGAGCCCCCACGTGCGCACTACGCATCCTGTTCTAGTTTCAGTCACAAGCCCAGCCCCAGCATCCATGTCAGAGGCATAAAAGGGATGTGGCAGCAAGAACCCCACAGTCCCTGTGCCAGCCCTTCAGATCCTATGGAGTGTGCAGCCCCCTTTCCCAGCCCTGCAGTGATTACAGCAGCCGCCCTACAAATCCCCTTTCCCAGCCCCAGTGATTTCAGCTCTTCACCCACAAGCTTTATTTAACTGCCAGCTCTCTTCGTTAGCTCCAGCTGTGCCTTTCTCCATCTTCAGCGTGCAGGATCTTGGCCTTGGCTGCAGCTCTGCAACACTTCAGCTCGTGCCCCAGGGTGTCTAAGCCCACCCCAGAATCAATATCCCAGTTCTGAAGTGATTTCAGCTGCCACCCACCAATGTCCAGCCACTGTGCCTATGCTGTATTATTTCAATTCAAAGCCCAGAACCCCGCTCTCAGCAATAGAATTCTTTTTCCATTTTCAGACACAATCCCAGCCTCACAGTGACTTTGCCCCCAGCCCCACAGGTGCCGTCGCAGACCGAGAACATATCCCTGCATTGCCGGGATTTTCAGGCGCAATGTTAGAGCCCCCACGTGCGCACTACGCATCCTGTTCTAGTTTCAGTCACAAGCCCAGCCCCAGCATCCATGTCAGAGGCATAAAAGGGATGTGGCAGCAAGAACCCCACAGTCCCTGTGCCAGCCCTTCAGATCCTATGGAGTGTGCAGCCCCCTTTCCCAGCCCTGCAGTGATTACAGCAGCCGCCCTACAAATCCCCTTTCCCAGCCCCAGTGATTTCAGCTCTTCACCCACAAGCTTTATTTAACTGCCAGCTCTCTTCGTTAGCTCCAGCTGTGCCTTTCTCCATCTTCAGCGTGCAGGATCTTGGCCTTGGCTCCAGCTCTGCAACACTTCAGCTCGTGCCCCAGGGTGTCTAAGCCCACCCCAGAATCAATATCCCAGTTCTGAAGTGATTTCAGCTGCCACCCACCAATGCCCAGCCACTGTGCCTAGCCTGCATCATTTCAATTCAAAGCCCAGAACCCCGCTCTCAGCAATAGAATACTTTTTCCATTTTCAGACACAATCCCAGCCTCACAGTGACTTTGCCCCCAGCCCCACAGGTGCCGTCGCAGACCGAGAACATATCCCTGCATTGCCGGGATTTTCAGGCGCAATCTTAGAGCCCCCACGTGCGCACTACACATCCTGTTCTAGTTTCAGTCACAAGCCCAGCCCCAGCATCCATGTCAGAGGCATAAAAGGGATGTGGCAGCAAGAACCCCACAGTCCCTGTGCCAGCCCTTCAGATCCTATGGAGTGTGCAGCCCCCTTTCCCAGCCCTGCAGTGATTACAGCAGCCGCCCTACAAATCCCCTTTCCCAGCCCCAGTGATTTCAGCTCTTCACCCACAAGCTTTATTTAACTGCCAGCTCTCTTCCTTAGCTCAAGCTGTGCCTTTCTCCATCTTCAGCGTGCAGGATCTTGGCCTTGGCTCCAGCTCTGCAACACTTCAGCTCGTGCCCCAGGGTGTCTAAGCCCACCCCAGAATCAATATCCCAGTTCCGAAGTGATTTCAGCTGCCACCCACCAATGCCCAGCCACTGTGCCTAGCCTATATTATTTCAATTCAAAGCCCAGAACCCCGCTCTCAGCAATAGAATTCTTTTTCCATTTTCAGACACAATCCCAGCCTCACAGTGACTTTGCCCCCAGCCCCACAGGTGCCGTCGCAGACCGAGAACATATCCCTGCATTGCCGGGATTTTCAGGCGCAATCTTAGAGCCCCCACGTGCGCACTACACATCCTGTTCTAGTTTCAGTCACAAGCCCAGCCCCAGCATCCATGTCAGAGGCATAAAAGGGATGTGGCAGCAAGAACCCCACAGTCCCTGTGCCAGCCCTTCGGATCCTATGGAGTGTGCAGCCCCCTTTCCCAGCCCTGCAGTGATTACAGCAGCCGCCCTACAAATCCCCTTTCCCAGCCCCAGTGATTTCAGCTCTTCACCCACAAGCTTTATTTAACTGCCAGCTCTCTTCGTTAGCTCCAGCTGTGCCTTTCTCCATCTTCAGCGTGCAGGATCTTGGCCTTGGCTGCAGCTCTGCAACACTTCAGCTCGTGCCCCAGGGTGTCTAAGCCCACCCCAGAATCAATATCCCAGTTCTGAAGTGATTTCAGCTGCCACCCACCAATGTCCAGCCACTGTGCCTATGCTGTATTATTTCAATTCAAAGCCCAGAACCCCGCTCTCAGCAATAGAATTCTTTTTCCATTTTCAGACACAATCCCAGCCTCACAGTGACTTTGCCCCCAGCCCCACAGGTGCCGTCGCAGACCGAGAACATATCCCTGCATTGCCGGGATTTTCAGGCGCAATGTTAGAGCCCCCACGTGCGCACTACGCATCCTGTTCTAGTTTCAGTCACAAGCCCAGCCCCAGCATCCATGTCAGAGGCATAAAAGGGATGTGGCAGCAAGAACCCCACAGTCCCTGTGCCAGCCCTTCGGATCCTATGGAGTGTGCAGCCCCCTTTCCCAGCCCTGCAGTGATTACAGCAGCCGCCCTACAAATCCCCTTTCCCAGCCCCAGTGATTTCAGCTCTTCACCCACAAGCTTTATTTAACTGCCAGCTCTCTTCGTTAGCTCCAGCTGTGCCTTTCTCCATCTTCAGTGTGCAGGATCTTGGCCTTGGCTCCAGCTCTGCAACACTTCAGCTCGTGCCCCAGGGTGTCTAAGCCCACCCCAGAATCAATATCCCAGTTCCGAAGTGATTTCAGCTGCCACCCACCAATGCCCAGCCACTGTGCCTAGCCTATATTATTTCAATTCAAAGCCCAGAACCCCGCTCTCAGCAATAGAATTCTTTTTCCATTTTCAGACACAATCCCAGCCTCACAGTGACTTTGCCCCCAGCCCCACAGGTGCCGTCGCAGACCGAGAACATATCCCTGCATTGCCGGGATTTTCAGGCGCAATCTTAGAGCCCCCATGTGCGCACTACACATCCTGTTCTAGTTTCAGTCACAAGCCCAGCCCCAGCATCCATGTCAGAGGCATAAAAGGGATGTGGCAGCAAGAACCCCACAGTCCCTGTGCCAGCCCTTCGGATCCTATGGAGTGTGCAGCCCCCTTTCGCAGCCCTGCAGTGATTACAGCAGCCGCCCTACAAATCCCCTTTCCCAGCCCCAGTGATTTCAGCTCTTCACCCACAAGCTTTATTTAACTGCCAGCTCTCTTCATTAGCTCCAGCTGTGCCTTTCTCCATCTTCAGCGTGCAGGATCTTGGCCTTGGCTGCAGCTCTGCAACACTTCAGCTCGTGCCCCAGGGTGTCTAAGCCCACCCCAGAATCAATATCCCAGTTCTGAAGTGATTTCAGCTGCCACCCACCAATGTCCAGCCACTGTGCCTATGCTGTATTATTTCAATTCAAAGCCCAGAACCCCGCTCTCAGCAATAGAATTCTTTTTCCATTTTCAGACACAATCCCAGCCTCACAGTGACTTTGCCCCCAGCCCCACAGGTGCCGTCGCAGACCGAGAACATATCCCTGCATTGCCGGGATTTTCAGGCGCAATCTTAGAGCCCCCACGTGCGCACTACACATCCTGTTCTAGTTTCAGTCACAAGCCCAGCCCCAGCATCCATGTCAGAGGCATAAAAGGGATGTGGCAGCAAGAACCCCACAGTCCCTGTGCCAGCCCTTCGGATCCTATGGAGTGTGCAGCCCCCTTTCGCAGCCCTGCAGTGATTACAGCAGCCGCCCTACAAATCCCCTTTCCCAGCCCCAGTGATTTCAGCTCTTCACCCACAAGCTTTATTTAACTGCCAGCTCTCTTCGTTAGCTCCAGCTGTGCCTTTCTCCATCTTCAGCGTGCAGGATCTTGGCCTTGGCTCCAGCTCTGCAACACTTCAGCTCGTGCCCCAGGGTGTCTAAGCCCACCCCACCATCAATATCCCAGTTCCGAAGTGATTTCAGCTGCCACCCACCAATGCCCAGCCACTGTGCCTAGCCTATATTATTTCAATTCAAAGCCCAGAACCCCGCTCTCAGCAATAGAATTCTTTTTCCATTTTCAGACACAATCCCAGCCTCACAGTGACTTTGCCCCCAGCCCCACAGGTGCCGTCGCAGACCGAGAACATATCCCTGCATTGCCGGGATTTTCAGGCGCAATCTTAGAGCCCCCACGTGCGCACTACACATCCTGTTCTAGTTTCAGTCACAAGCCCAGCCCCAGCATCCATGTCAGAGGCATAAAAGGGATGTGGCAGCAAGAACCCCACAGTCCCTGTGCCAGCCCTTCGGATCCTATGGAGTGTGCAGCCCCCTTTCCCAGCCCTGCAGTGATTACAGCAGCCGCCCTACAAATCCCCTTTCCCAGCCCCAGTGATTTCAGCTCTTCACCCACAAGCTTTATTTAACTGCCAGCTCTCTTCTTTAGCTCCAGCTGTGCCGTTCTCCATCTTCAGCGTGCAGGATCTTGGCCTTGGCTGCAGCTCTGCAACTCTTCAGCTCGTGCCCCAGGGTGTCTAAGCCCACCCCACCATCAATATCCCAGTTCCGAAGTGATTTCAGCTGCCACCCACCAATGCCCAGCCACTGTGCCTAGCCTATATTATTTCAATTCAAAGCCCAGAACCCCGCTCTCAGCAATAGAATTCTTTTTCCATTTTCAGACACAATCCCAGCCTCACAGTGACTTTGCCCCCAGCCCCACAGGTGCCGTCGCAGACCGAGAACATATCCCTGCATTGCCGGGATTTTCAGGCGCAATCTTAGAGCCCCCACGTGCGCACTACACATCCTGTTCTAGTTTCAGTCACAAGCCCAGCCCCAGCATCCATGTCAGAGGCATAAAAGGGATGTGGCAGCAAGAACCCCACAGTCCCTGTGCCAGCCCTTCGGATCCTATGGAGTGTGCAGCCCCCTTTCGCAGCCCTGCAGTGATTACAGCAGCCGCCCTACAAATCCCCTTTCCCAGCCCCAGTGATTTCAGCTCTTCACCCACAAGCTTTATTTAACTGCCAGCTCTCTTCGTTAGCTCCAGCTGTGCCTTTCTCCATCTTCAGCGTGCAGGATCTTGGCCTTGGCTCCAGCTCTGCAACACTTCAGCTCGTGCCCCAGGGTGTCTAAGCCCACCCCACCATCAATATCCCAGTTCTGAAGTGATTTCAGCTGCCACCCACCAATGTCCAGCCACTGTGCCTATGCTGTATTATTTCAATTCAAAGCCCAGAACCCCGCTCTCAGCAATAGAATTCTTTTTCCATTTTCAGACACAATCCCAGCCTCACAGTGACTTTGCCCCCAGCCCCACAGGTGCCGTCGCAGACCGAGAACATATCACTGCATTGCCGGGATTTTCAGGCGCAATCTTAGAGCCCCCATGTGCGCACTACACATCCTGTTCTAGTTTCAGTCACAAGCCCAGCCCCAGCATCCATGTCAGAGGCATAAAAGGGATGTGGCAGCAAGAACTCCACAGTCCCTGTGCCAGCCCTTCGGATCCTATGGAGTGTGCAGCCCCCTTTCGCAGCCCTGCAGTGATTACAGCAGCCGCCCTACAAATCCCCTTTCCCAGCCCCAGTGATTTCAGCTCTTCACCCACAAGCTTTATTTAACTGCCAGCTCTCTTCGTTAGCTCCAGCTGTGCCTTTCTCCATCTTCAGCGTGCAGGATCTTGGCCTTGGCTGCAGCTCTGCAACACTTCAGCTCGTGCCCCAGGGTGTCTAAGCCCACCCCACCATCAATATCCCAGTTCCGAAGTGATTTCAGCTGCCACCCACCAATGCCCAGCCACTGTGCCTAGCCTATATTATTTCAATTCAAAGCCCAGAACCCCGCTCTCAGCAATAGAATTCTTTTTCCATTTTCAGACACAATCCCAGCCTCACAGTGACTTTGCCCCCAGCCCCACAGGTGCCGTCGCAGACCGAGAACATATCACTGCATTGCCGGGATTTTCAGGCGCAATCTTAGAGCCCCCACGTGCGCACTACACATCCTGTTCTAGTTTCAGTCACAAGCCCAGCCCCAGCATCCATGTCAGAGGCATAAAAGGGATGTGGCAGCAAGAACCCCACAGTCCCTGTGCCAGCCCTTCGGATCCTATGGAGTGTGCAGCCCCCTTTCCCAGCCCTGCAGTGATTACAGCAGCCACCCTACAAATCCCCTTTCCCAGCCCCAGTGATTTCAGCTCTTCACCCACAAGCTTTATTTAACTGCCAGCTCTCTTCGTTAGCTCCAGCTGTGCCTTTCTCCATCTTCAGCGTGCAGGATCTTGGCCTTGGCTGCAGCTCTGCAACACTTCAGCTCGTGCCCCAGGGTGTCTAAGCCCACCCCAGAATCAATATCCCAGTTCTGAAGTGATTTCAGCTGCCACCCACCAATGCCCAGCCACTGTGCCTATGCTGTATTATTTCAATTCAAAGCCCAGAACCCCGCTCTCAGCAATAGAATTCTTTTTCCATTTTCAGACACAATCCCAGCCTCACAGTGACTTTGCCCCCAGCCCCACAGGTGCCGTCGCAGACCGAGAACATATCCCTGCATTGCCGGGATTTTCAGGCGATATCTTAGAGCCCCCACGTGCGCACTACGCATCCTGTTCTAGTTTCAGTCACAAGCCCAGCCCCAGCATCCATGTCAGAGGCATAAAAGGGATGTGGCAGCAAGAACCCCACAGTCCCTGTGCCAGCCCTTCAGATCCTATGGAGTGTGCAGCCCCCTTTCGCAGCCCTGCAGTGATTACAGCAGCCGCCCTACAAATCCCCTTTCCCAGCCCCAGTGATTTCAGCTCTTCACCCACAAGCTTTATTTAACTGCCAGCTCTCTTCGTTAGCTCCAGCTGTGCCTTTCTCCATCTTCAGCGTGCAGGATCTTGGCCTTGGCTGCAGCTCTGCAACACTTCAGCTCGTGCCCCAGAGTGTCTAAGCCCACCCCACCATCAATATCCCAGTTCCGAAGTGATTTCAGCTGCCACCCACCAATGCCCAGCCACTGTGCCTAGCCTATATTATTTCAATTCAAAGCCCAGAACCCCGCTCTCAGCAATAGAATTCTTTTTCCATTTTCAGACACAATCCCAGCCTCACAGTGACTTTGCCCCCAGCCCCACAGGTGCCGTCGCAGACCGAGAACATATCCCTGCATTGCCGGGATTTTCAGGCGCAATCTTAGAGCCCCCACGTGCGCACTACACATCCTGTTCTAGTTTCAGTCACAAGCCCAGCCCCAGCATCCATGTCAGAGGCATAAAAGGGATGTGGCAGCAAGAACCCCACAGTCCCTGTGCCAGCCCTTCGGATCCTATGGAGTGTGCAGCCCCCTTTCGCAGCCCTGCAGTGATTACAGCAGCCGCCCTACAAATCCCCTTTCCCAGCCCCAGTGATTTCAGCTCTTCACCCACAAGCTTTATTTAACTGCCATCTCTTCCGTTTCACTTCCTCCTCAACACCTTCCCAGCAGTGCTACGTAACACTGCTTCTGGCTCTCAGGGCAGGATCTTTGCTTTTGCTTTAGCTCTGTATGGTTTCAGTTCAGCTCTTGAGCCCATATTCCTGCCCCATCCTAACCATCCCTCCCCCAGTAACTGCTCTACACTCTCTATCAGAGCCCTTGAAGCAATTTCAGCTCCAGCCATGCAATTCCCATCCCAGCTCCATATTCCCTATCCCAGCTGCACAGGGGTTTTACCCCGAACCCTACCACATTTCTGTGTCCTCCGGCTCTGCTGCCTCAGCTCCAGCTCCTCAGCTTCCTACTGCCTGCATCTAAAAGCTGCTCCTGCTTCTCACTGCTGCTTGGAGCTGTTGATAAGGGCAGAAATCAGTTGCTGTCATAATGTCAATGCCTCTTGCAGCTATCCCACCCACCCTAATGGGATCCCAACTTTAGGGACCCTTGAGCCCTGAAGCCAAACATCTACCTTCCCCCACAGCCTGGGTTTCAGCCGAGCACCTCCCCAAAGGCCCCCTCACCTCCCCCAGGCAGCCCCAGGGGCTGGGAATAGCCACCGGGCCCCTGCTCCCACATCCCAATAGGTGCCCTTGTGCTGCTGCGTGGGCCCTGGAACCCTCTGAGCCCCCACATCCTCAGCCTCTGCTTGGTACCACGGGGCAGGAGCTGGGAACCCCCAGGCATCTCCTGCAGGCCCTGCACTGCAGCTCCATGCCCCTCTCCCAGGGCATTTATCCAACTCCAGCCCCAGCATTTCCACTGCTCCACATTGTTTTGGGCTTGACTCGTGCCAAAGTCCTTATTCCACACCCTGAGCCTTTATGTCTCCGGTGACCTCACAACCCGTGATTCAGCCCCAGCCGCACAACCCTTACTAAATCAAAATCGGAAAAAGAAAACAAACAGAAACAAATTAAACTTAATAAAACGAACAAAACAATGAAGTAATGCAATATAGATAAAATTATTAAGTAAAATCAAAATCAAATAGTAAGAAAGCAAACAACCGGCTTTATTCCCAGTATTCTCAATGTTACTTTAAATCCAGAAAGCGCGAAAGGGCTACTCCCCAGTGACAGCAGCCGGTCCCCCCTGCGCCACGCCAGGCCCCGCACCAGCCTCTGGCCGCCCGAGCCGGGCAGGGCGCGGCGCAAACAACTGGACACCGCCGGCCCCCGGACGCCGCCGCAGGCAAACGCGGGAGTCGCGTGCGTGCTCACCAGCGCTCCTCGGATCGGCAGCCGCGGGGGACCCGTCCCGGCGCAGCGGCGCTCCTCCTCGGAACGCGCTTCCGCAGCTCCCGTCGCCTCCAGCCCCGCCGCCGAACTGACGCCCCCGCCTCCCCCACGCACGCTACTTATGCCTCAGAGCCGGGCCAGCCAGCCAATCACAACCCGAGGCAGCGCCGGCCCCACCAATCCGAGCCCGCCCATTCCCGCCGCGCTCGGCTCGCGACCACCCCGCGCTCCCCTCACGCGCCGCTCCCGCCGCCGCCATTGCAGGGGCCGGGTCCGCCCGCTCCCCGCCGTCAGCCCGTTTCCCTGGGAGAAATCCCGGCCGGCGCCTGACGGGGAGCTCCCGCCCGCCCTTCCCGGCCCCAGCGCCTGCCGAGGTTGCGGCAGCAGGGATAGCGCTCCGCCGGCTCCCAAAGCGGCGCCGGGAGCGGCGCCTCAAGCGCACGGGGGAGCGGGGCCAGGCTGAGGAGTCGGGCCGCGACTGAGCGGGCCGAAATCGCAGGAACCGCGCCCGGATTGGAAGGGCGGCCGGGATTGGACAGGGCGGAGAAAGGCGGGCCGGGATTGGCGGGGCTCGGGAGCTGCGCGGCCGGGCCCGTGGCAGCATGGGGCGGAGCCCGCGCTGCTCGAAGGGCCCGCGGGCGCCCCGGGTCCCGCTCGGAGACCCCCTGTCCCCTTCTCGGCCCGTGCTCGTGCCCGGCTCCCGGCGAAAAGGGCCCCGCAGAGCCCGAACTGCAGCCGCCCGTCGGCACTCGGGGCAGGGGAGAGGCGCAGCCCGGCATTGGTTCCGGGCGGCAAAGGCGGACTCCGCGCTAGCAGCTCGGATCGGGGAGCGGCGGCGACGCGGCGGGGAGGCGACTCGGTGGCGGGGAGTGGGGAGGGCGCGCAAAAACAGTGAAGTGCCCGCGTCCCCCTGCCCGCCCTCCGCCTGTTGCGAGCCCGCTGCTCACCCTCTTTCTCCCCACACAGTCGTCGGATGCTATAGAGGGGACAATAATATTGACGTTCACATTCATAGATCAGCTTTTTGCAGCACAAGTATTTCGATATGGTACAACTTACTTTTAACTGCTTTGTATAGTATAATTTTTATAATAAAACCCCTACCTACTACCAAATAGAAAATAAAAATCCCCTTTATTCTAAACTATATTTAATTATTTCTATATTTCTATTTTTGATTTTTACAAGTACTTATCTATCACAACATATTGAGGTACTATATTTCGATATAATATTTATGACACGTAATGTGTTATAATAAGACACATACAGTAAAATACGCATTACGTACTGTATTGATTCCTATTGTTTTGTAGTATTCATATATCCACACATATTAATTATACATTTCTAGATGGATATTTATATTATATAAACATATAAAATACTCTACAGCAAACAATATAATACCTAATAGTAATGGATAGCATTATTTATGTTACATGTTTAATTTATAGGTTTGCCGTTTATATTTAAAATTGAAGTTTTATATTCCCATTTTCATGTTTATGCATTTGTTTTGTTTCATTAGAGTTCTAGTTAAAACACTGCAGTTATAATCGAATTCCTAAAAATAAAATGCCAAAACAAACAGCATCAAATTCCCACCAGTACCGTCCAACAAATTCAGAAAGGCTCCACCAGCCAGCCAACTACCAGCAAAAAAACCCGCACTACACTCCTTTTACTAGCAGCTCTTATCACGTCACAAAAACGAAACAAACATTTTAAAAAAGACAGATAGAAACCCACACAGCAAATCACAAAAACCACTAAAAAGAAAAGAAAACGCCAACTAACTTACCATACTCCAAAACCATACAAGAGACCCCCAACGTTTCTAAAAAAAATAATAACCAAAACTCTACCACTACGCTAACTCATAAAGAGAACCCAATGCTCTATAAAATTAACTAAAAAACCCCACCAAATCATTACAGATATTAAAAAATCGGAACCACGAAGAAACAAAAAAATCACCACCAAATAAAATAAATACCTAAAGAGATCCACCACGGAAATGCCCATGTTCCCAAAAATAAAACTAATTAAAAAAACCAACAACCAAATACATCAAACTACAAAAAAAAAAAAATTAAATTAACAACAACAAAATAGGTATTCCTAACTCAAGAAACAAAAATTGCCTCAAACCATCAAAACACAAATACCACCTAGAAAAAAAAAACACGTCGCCAAAAGAGCAATGTAACCACAAACAATATTTCCCAAATTCTCTCCAACAATAAAACATACACGGCAACCAAATAAGCCAAATGAACGAAATCCCTATAATATAATAAACAAGAATGCAATCATCAATATTAAAAAAAACTCACCGATTAACTCCAGGACACTCCCCTCAAGCCCACCAAAACAAATACTACGCACTCGCTCGAATAAAAGCCTCCACAACCGTATTAAAAACCTACCCTCTACTACATGCTACGACCCAGAAAAAACATTGGAAGCCTTTAAAAACACATCCTTTAAAAACATATGAACCGATCAAAAAGAAATCCAACAACACTCCACCCAAAAACAAAAACCGTGCCACGAGCACCCGAAGCAAGAACCGTAACAACCAAGAAGCGCCCGGGGCCCTTCTCCTACAGCGACGCCGATCAAAAGCCACCGATCCCAGGAGCTCCTCAGGAGCGCCTCAAAGCCACCGCAGCGAGGGAGGCTGGAAGATGCGGAGCCGCGCTCCCGGCCCCGGGCGCAGCGCGGCTCCGGCAGGAAAGCGGCTCCTCCGGCAGGCAGAGGCGGCGCCGCGCCGGCAGACCCCCGCCCGCTGCCCCCGGCCCGGCGGGGCCGGCACCGGGCCCGGGGGGCCCCGGCGGCGCCCGAGCCCCGCGCCCGGAGCGGACGGAGCGGCGGCACCGGCCGGCACCGGCCCCGGCCGCCCTCGGCCCGCGGAGCCGCCTCCAGCCCTCCCCTCACTCACAGACACCGCCCCGCTCGCCGCTCGCTCCCGCCCCTCGCCCCTCCCGCCGCTTCGGCCGGGCTCCGGCTGGGGGGCTGCAGTACCGCCCTGTGCCCACAAGGCGGCAGCACTTGTCCAGAGGGTCCGCGACACGATGGCGGCCCGTGGGGACCTTGACGGAGAGAGGCGTTTTTCGCCCATGCCTGTCGGCTCCCGCCAAAAACCCGCACGCTCGCGGTGCTGCTGACCCCACAGCCCGTGTGCACGGCACCAGAACCGCCGCGGAAAATCCCGTCGGGGGGCGCCGGCGTTGCGGGAAATTCAGGCAGTGTAAAAAACAGACACGGGTCCTCGAATTTCAACGTCCTCGTTTTCGCGCCCTCTCGAGAAGGTCAAGCGAGGCCGCGCCACGCCACTCTCAAGATGGCGGCCGCGGGCGGCGGGCTGCAGTACCGCTCTCTGCCCACACGGCGGCAGCACCGCGCCGTCCCCGCCGGCACGGCCTCGGCAGCGAACGCCCCAAAGCGTCCGCGCGGGAAAGAACGGAACAAAAAGCCTGCCTGCGACCCGATAGGAACCGAAAGAAAAAAGCTTTCCTCCTAAACTGCATTTCAACAAAGCTTGTTTTTATATTTTTCAGATTTATACTCACAGTCGGATTGGTAATGGATATTGATGGAAAATTGTATTTTTATCATTTCTTACATTTATTCCTATTAGATTTTATTACATTTTATTTTTTTATACATATCTTATTAGATTGCTTATATATTTCTATAGTTAGATTTAGATTTCTAAAAGGTTTATATTGCTTAAAAAAAACCCCTGCCTCTATCCAAGTAAAAATCTTTTAAACAAAACCCTTTATTTAAACTCCATTTAAATGTATCTCTATTTTTCGCATTTATATTCAAATGTATATTTTAAATGTAGATTGAAGTATGATGCTATCTATAGTCTCTCTCTTCCTAATACTCATTTTTATTTCTATTTTATATTTCTATATATACACCTGTAGACATTGATTATATATTTCCATATTTAGAATGATATCAAACTAAAATATATATTCATATCTTTTCCATTAAAGCCCTGCCTCCAACCAAATAAAAACAAAAAAAGCCCTTTCTTTAAACGATTTTCGAATATTTTTATATTTTTTTCATCATTATAGTCACATTTGAACTTCTACTTTATATAGATGTATTTATAAATATATTTTATATATATATAATAAGGTAGCGAGATAGATAAATTATTTTTTAAATTCTATTTCGTACACACTGCTAATACTTATATTTACTTACCTTTGAATTTTCATATAGATCTTAACGTATTTAGGATATATTTCTATACAAAGACTTCTAATTTTATTTTATTTCTAGTCATAATTTTAATAATAAAACCCCTACCTACTACCAAATCGAAAATAAAAATCCCCTTTATTCTAAATTATATTTAAATATTTCTATACTTCTATTTTTGATTTTTACAAGTACTCATCTATTCTATCACAACATATTGAGGTACTATATTTCGATATACAGTATTTATGACATGAAATGCGTTATAATAAGACACATACAGTAAAATACGCATTAGGTACTGTATTGATTCCTATTGTTTTGTAATATTCATATATCCACATGTATTAATTATACATTTCTGTATGGACATTTATGTTTATAATCGATATTTATATGCATATAAACATATAAAATACTCCATATCAAACAAGGTTATACCTAATTGTAATGGACAGCATTATTTATGTTACATGTTTAATGTATATGTTTTCCATTTACATTTAAAATTGAAGTTTCATATTCCCATTATCATGTTTATGCATGTGTTCTATTTCATCAGAGTTCTAGTTAAAACACTGCAGTTATAATCGAATTCCTAAAAATAAAATGCCAAAACAAACAGCATCAAATTCTCACCAATACCGTCCAAAAAATTCAGAAAGGCTCCACCAGCCAAACAACTACCAGCAAAAAAAAACCCGCACTACACTCCTTTCACTAGCAGCTCTTATCACGTCACAAAAACGAAACAAACATTTTAAAAACCCTATAGACACCCACACAGCAAATCACAAAAACCACTCTAAAGGAAAAAAAAAAAAGCCAACTAACTTACCATACTCCAAACCATACAAGAGACTCCCAACGATTCTAAAAAAAATAATAACCAAAACTCTACCACTATGTTAACTCATAAAGAGAACCCAATGCTCTATAAAATTAACTAAAAAAACCCACCAAATAATTACAGATATAAAAATATGGGAACCACGAAGAAACAAAAAATTCACCCCCCAAATAAAATAAACACCTAAAGAGATCCACCATGGAAATGCCCATGCTCCCAAAAATAAAACCAATAAAAACAACAACCAAACACATCAAACAACAACAAAAACAAATTAAATTAACAACAACAAAATAAGTATTCCTAACTCAAGAAACAAAAATTGCCTCAAACCATCAAAACACAAATACCACCTAGAAAGAAACACGTCGCCAAAAGAGATATGTAACCACAAACAATATCTCCCAAGTTCTCTGCAACAATGAAACATACACGGCAATCAAATAAGCCAAACGAATGAAACCCCTATAGTGTAATAAACAAGAATGCATTCATCAATATTAAAAAAAACCTCACCGATTAACTCCAGGGCACTCCCTCAAGCCCAGCAAAACAAATACTACGCCCTCGCGCTAATAAAAGCCTCCACAACAGAATTGAAAAACGACCCTCTACTCCATGCTCCGACCCATAAAAACCAGTGTAAACCTTTAGAAACGCATCCTTAAAAAACCTAAGAACCGATCAAAAATAAATCCAACAACAACACTCAACCCAAAAACAAAAACCTTGCCATGAGCAGCCGAAGCAAGAACGGTAACAACCAAGAAGCGCCCGGGGCCCTTCTCCTACAGCGACGCCGATCAAAAGCCACCGATCCCAGGAGCTCCTCAGGAGCGCCTCAAAACCAGCGCAGCGAGGGAGGCTGGAAGATGCGGAGCCGCGCTCCCGGCCCCGGGCGCAGCGCGGCTCCGGCAGGAAAGCGGCTCCTCCGGCAGGCAGAGGCGGCGCCGCGCCGGCAGACCCCCGCCCGCTGCCCCCGGCCCGGCGGGGCCGGCACCGGGCCCGGGGGGCCCCGGCGGCGCCCGAGCCCCGCGCCCGGAGCGGACGGAGCGGCGGCACCGGCCGGCACCGGCCCCGCCCGCGCCGCCTCCCCCGCCCGCCGGCCCGGCCAAAGCTCCGCTCGGCTCCGCCCGGCTCGCACCGGCGCGGCTCCGGCGGGCCCGCGGCAGCCCAGCCGCGCCCAGCTCCCCTTCCGCCCCGGCCAGCCCCGGCACTGCCGGCAGGGCTCCGCGCCGGACCCTTCGCTGCCGGGCCGGGGGCAGAAGAAGCGCCCCGAATGCAGCGGCACAGCCCGATCCCCGCCCTGCCAGCGCTGCCACGGCTGCAGCTCCCTTCCTCTGCAGCCCCGACTCTGACGCCACGCTCCGGCGCTCACCTCACCCCAACGAGGGCACAGAAACGTAGGCTTCCCTTCAATCGCGTCCTCTAGAAGAGAAGAAAAGAAGCGGCTTTCCTCAAACGATGGCAAAAGGGGGCTTTTTACCTCAGTCCAAAGCCCTTAAAAGGGGGGACAACAGGACTGCCCCCTCCAATTCAACCTCAGGATGACGAAATTTCAAAGGGAAAGGGGAAAAGTCCCCGTTATAAAAGCGCACCGGCTCACCTCCTTGGCTGCTGCTTCTCGGCACAAAGGTTTGTCCCTCAGCTCCTCCTTTGAGCAATGCTTCACGTGCCCAAGTGTGTATCCAGGGGATTCCCCGGACCCTGTCCGAAGCGCCCACCGTCCTTCCAGGAGACAGCCCCGGGAGCCCCCCAAAAACTCCTCTCCTCCAGCAGCTCCGTGCAAAAGCCAGCAAAGACAAACCCTCGCCCTAAAATAACCTCCCCCCGGCAGGAGCCGCCCCTCCTCCTCATCCTCACAGCTCACACCTGGGGCTGCTCTGAGCCCTCATCATCCTCACATCAGCTCACACCTGGGGCTGCTCTGAGCCCTCATCATCCTCACATCAGCTCACACCTGCCGCTGTTGCCACCCTCCAACAGCGTCTCTCCATCTCCAGCACACAGCCCACTTCTCACAGACACTGATCCATTGGAAATCTGCTACGGGTGTTGTCTTTTCTTAATCCATCTGGGTACACGATTAAAGCACGTACATGCATTGATGGTCATTGAGAGAAAGCTTTCCCCTGGAGAAAACAGTCCTTTTGCTGGCACACTTTGATACACCTTCGCAAAAAGCAGAATCAGCACCAATTCCTAAGACCCCTGCCGAGGAACTCAGCCCTCCTTGGGACACCCAAAGCAGCAGACCTCGAAAAAGGAGGGGAAAAGTCAAGCTTGGAGGGGAAAAAGAGGATAGAAGTACAGCAGCCTTTAAAAATGCCTGCACGGAGCAATAGTGGGAACCAGTCACATTTCTTCCTTCCTTGCTTTCTGTGATGACATAAATAGGAAGTAAGAACACGTTAAACAAAAGGCAGAGCTAGGATTTGACAGGTCTTTATTTTGGCAGGCTGCATGGCAAACGCCTCTTCCAGGACTGCGACACGTTTTGGGGAATAGCTGAGAACGGAGGCAAAAGGTGCCGGGAGCCCTTTCTGTTCCCTTCAGCCCCTTGCTCCGCTGGTTTCAGGGCACTCGCTTGGTTCGTTCCTAGAGAAAAACGCTAGGGCATGATTTTCAAAACTACTGCCCATCCCCAGTCAGAGTTTCCTACATTCGTGGGTACAAATGAGTGGATAGAGAGAGGGCTTCTTTCCAAATGAGTTTAGCCATAGATTCCTGTTCTTTACCAATAGCTATAAAAACGAAACACTTGCCAGGTTTTGGTATTCTACACACACCCCTCCCTGGGAATTTTGGGGCAGCTTTGGGTCCCTCTGCGGGACGGCACCCAGCGTGACCCCCTCCCCTCATTCGCCACCCACCCGCTCCTCCACCGCAGTGTGCGTCCCTCTCCTGGGGACCTTGGGGTGCCCCAAATGACATCAGAGCCCCGAGGCTTCAGCCCCTAACCCTGACCCCCGAAGAAGGCACAGGACGAGTCCAACTGCCCCGGACAGCAGCCCAGCACTCCCTTCCAGCCCTTCCCACACCTCCATCCCCCAGAAAGGGACTCCGCCGCAACAAGAAAGGGGGGCAGCCCCCAGAAGGCTCGAAGCTCCTGCCCCGCCTCGCTGTCGCGGGCCAGGGGCAGAAAGAGGGAGCGGCAGAGGCGGCGGGGACGCGGCACGGCCGGCACGGCACGGAGCGGGGGCCGCTCGCAGCGCGATGCCGGCGGAGCCGCAGGTCCGGCAGCGCCGGGGCGGGGTCCGAGCGGCGCGGGGGATCCGCCGAGAGCTCCGGGCCCGTGCGGGGACTCCCGCAAGGCCCGGGGGGCGCCGGGCTCCGGCCCTCGGGGCTTTATTCTCCGGCGCCCCGAGCCCCGCGGCTGCGGGGGAAAGAAGCGAAGGGGCGACGGGAAGAGAGGAGGGAGAGCGGGACATGCGAAAGGGCGGGGAGGGAGGTCGGGCTGCGGAGGAAAGCGGGCGGGGAAGGGAAAGGCCGGCAGGGCAGCAAGAGGGACGGGGCACAGAGGAGGGAGAGAGGGGGAATGGAACGGAGCAGCGGGGCAGGGACAGGACAGGACAGGAAGGAGCCGGGTTTGGGGGGGACACGGAAACGGGGGAAAGAGAGGGTACACTCAGGGGAATACGGGCAGGAGGATGGAGCGGGAGAGAGAGGGACAGTAGGGGGATCCCTCCCAGCGCCCCGGCGCCCCGCCCCGCCCGGCCCGGGCTGCTGCGCTCGGCAGAGCTCGACTCCGTTCGGCTGGACTCGGCTCCTCGGCCAGCTTCGGCTACTTTCGGCCACGCTCGGCTATTTCCGGCCGCATTCGCCTCCATTCGCCTCTTCGGCAAAGCTCGGCTCGCCTCGGCTGAACTCGGCAAAGCTCGGCTCCGCTCGCCTCCTCGGCCCCTTTCGGCCGCTTTCGCCCACGCTCGCCTAGTCCCGCCCGCGCCCGCCTCCATTCGCCCATTCCCACAGCTCGGCTCCCTCCGCCCGGCCCCGGCTCCCTCCGGCTCACACATTTCCTCAGGGCACCTCAGCACAGGGCACGCAAACTGCAGCCCCTAAAGGCTTGCGGCATTTTCAACACACACACTCGTAACTCAGCTCTCGGGACAGAGCTGATGGCTCCTCTAGGACAAGAATAGTTACACGTAAAAGCAATTCCCTCATTTTGCATCTCCTTTTTATTGAACCCCCCCTAAATCCCATCCACATCACAAGGAACGTGCAGCTCCGGTGACGCTATTTGTACAAAGGCCCTGGGGCAGCACACAGCCGGGATTCCACGGAAGAAAGCCCGGTTTGCATTGCAGAGGTTCTCGCTCCGGCACTGCCTGTTTGCAGCTGGGCTCCGCTCCCCTCACGGCCACATCCCCGAACGATGTGCCAGATTTCCCAGAGAGCTCCCAATAAAACTCAGCTACAGTCACTGAGCAGAAAATCCTTTGGGCTTTAGTTCCACCTCTCACCTGTTCCGAGCGCAGGGAAGGCGGGTTTTGGTCCCACATCGCAGCAGCAGGGATGGATTAGGGTTTTGTTTTGGTTTGGTTTGTGGTTTTTTTGTGTGTGTGGTTTTTTTTTTAAAATTAAAAAAAGGGTAATAAAAACAAATCATGTCTGACATAAATGTCTTGAAGTGCCATTCAAGCTTTTTAAACCCAAGCAAACCGTCCTAATTCCCTAGCCCAGTCTTCTATTCATACTGGCTACTTACACCCCAGTGTAGGAAGCTCTGCAGCCTTCTTCTCCTGTCCTGTATTAGACAGAGGATGGATATGAAGGGCACACGCATGCAGTCTTTTTGGTTCTTCAAAAAGATAAAAATGCCTGTAATAAAAATTACAGAAGTAATATTGTTTCTCAAAGTGTTCCAGAAAAGGGAATTTGGAGCTTTAAGGTCCCACTGAGAGATGTTGAATAAAATCTTCCCCCTGAGTTTGCACCCAGTAATAAAATACTGATTTGTTTTTTGACCAGGCAAGGTAGGTCTATAGGAGAACAGCTCAGGAGGCTCTCATGGCTCACGGCGATGAGGATGGAGCAGGGCAGAACGTTAAAGGTGAAGTGTCAGTCCCCTGAATTAATGCCCTGATGGAGCCAATTTTTTTGCTAAGAGACATAACAGATCCTTCCCTTTGTTCCCCAGTTTCCAAGTCACCTGTAATTCATTACCTGCACCAACCCGCCGCAGCTAAGTGACAAATCCAGCTCCTGTGCTCCAAGCCACGTGTCCCTGACGTGAAGGGAAGTCAGGGATACAGAATCAGCTGTGGAAGAAAGAGAAGACAAAAATCAGAACAGATATTCTTCTATTTCCCCACAGGATCACCAAGCCAAGCTGCTTGCTACCTCTCCAGGACTATGTTTAAAAAGAGTTCCCTAACTCTTTTCTTAGCCTGAAATTCCGGAGTGGCTTTGCCCATGCAAAGCCAACGATCCTACTCACAAGAAGGAACAAACCAGCTTCCTGTTAAATAAAGCACTTGGAAATATGAGCTGCCAGATGCTCTCACTGACCAGCAAAAGGGATCAGCATCCAGGCCCACGTGGAGCTGGGTTTTTAAATATCACAAATAAACTTAACAAAAAATTATTCCTGACTCAAACCCACAATGCCTCAAACCATCAAAACAAAAATAGTTCTGGAATGACAGCTACACCTCTGCAGACCACAGCACAAAAATAACACTAAAGAATTTCTGACACCTTCCTTTTGAAGATGCTCTTACAGCATATTATCATAGTAAAGGGGCATTCCCTACATCTCTAACCAGAACTAGAGCTAGAGCTATCAGTTACTTTCACATACTCGCATGTCTGTATGGTGGCCTTAGGAGAAGCTGGCAACACCTCTTCTGGTACCACACCTTGGAGGCTCAGATTGCGTCAAAAGCACCACTGAAACCAGCGTGCCAGGAGCTAACTGAATAATGAAAGTCATTTTCTCCATTTCTGTGACAGAAAAGCCCTCCATTTGGACAGCATTATTTGCAGCCAATTATTCTGCTACTTCCAGCAGTGCTCCAGGGAGCTGTATCACTTCTCCACAGAGCTCAGGAGCTGTTCATTAGGTTGATCTCCTATAGTCTCCAGTTCTTCCTTTTGCTTGCACAATGTGCACCCTGCAGTGCCATATGACAGGAGCTTTGAGTGCTGTCTGTTGCTCTGTATTACCCTCATAGGACTGAGGAACCCGTCCCAGCCAGGGAAAGAACAGCTTTTGATTCTTGGATTAGGACACAAAGTGCCACAGTTTATCCTAACAGTGGGAGGAATAAAGAGGAATACCTGGCATACTCAGAATTCCACCTTAGGGCAAAGCCCAAGTGACACTGCCCTACAGCAGGATTTGAAAAATTCAGGGTCCATCTCCTAATAAATACATTTTGGCAAGAACCTGCACGATTCTCTTTGACATGTATTTCTCCTTTGTAATGACTCAGTGCTTGGTCTCTAGGACTTCCATATCCCTGACACACTTGCACTCGGATTACTAGCAGGAGGATCACAAACTTAGGTAGTCTCATATCTGTGCAGCATTTAAAGTCAAGGAACACTGGGCTTGGTCAGCAAGACGTCCAGTTTTACAATTTTCCATCACAGCTGCCTACACCTTTTAACATAAACTCGAAAAAGAGACAAAATTCCACCCTACCACTGTTGCAATAGGGAACTGAACTCTGATTTCAGACATTTTCCTCCTGCTTGAGCAGGGACATTGTACAAGATGACTCCACTGGTGGGTCCCTTTCAACCTTAATGATTTTGTGATTTTCAGGGTCTTCAGAGCAAGCCTGCTGAGTTTATAATGTTTTATTTAATTAAAAAAGCTGGAAGTGCAGCTCGAACCCTGAAAGTCAAAATGCGTTTATTCCTTACTTACTCATTACCCTCCAAAGTAGAGCTGCAGCTCAGCAGGCAGAGAGGGACTTCTGTGGACACTGCATTTGTCACCTGTGACTAATTTAATTCAGCAAGCTCTAAACCACAGGTCAGCCTGTTCCATTACAGCATCATCAGGGCAACTTACAAGAACTGAAGCCAACTGAGAGCCCCTTCATCCCAAAGAGGACAAATATAAGCCTTTTACTTCAGCTCAGCAGAACTCTTAGTTCATCCTAACAAGAGGTAATGCATCCCAGCAGGTGTCAGTGAACCCAACCTCTTTAAATACTCATTTAACCCTACCTCAGCTGGTAATCAAAGTCGTGGGGGTGAGGCTAGGCTGAATTTCTCTTTTCTGTCCTTCTCCAGAGTAGTCCTAGTGAAGTGGCCTTGGACTCTGTTTTCTGCAGAGCCTAAGTGCTGCTCATGAAAGCCTCTAGGAGATTTTTCTCCTGCTGCTGCTAGAGCTGTGACTTTGAAGAACTCACTCCTAAGAGCTGGAAATGTAAAAGCCAATTGGATGTGCTGGGCTGCAGTGCCCCAGCGCCCCAGGACAGGCAGTGCCCCTCACCGTGCCTGTGAGAAGGTGAAGCCAACCCACGCCAGGTGCCTGTGCTGGACAAGTGGGAACACTGAAGCCAAGGCTGCTTCCTTCTTGAGGCTTTCTGAGGTGGCTGCTAGGAGAATTTCTCTTAGGCAGTCACTCTCTCGAACCCAGTCTCTCAATAACCTTCTGACACAAATAGAGGAGGATTTTTGTTCGCTATCTCCATGTGTGCAAGGTAGGAAAAGTTAATTAATTGCCAGCATACCAGAGGATTCCGCCAGAGGAATCCTCTATACCAAGGCCTTCCATCAGAGCAGAAGGCACTAACCACGCAAAACCTCCAGCGGGAAGGATCCTAGCAGTCCTCTTCTTTCCTCCTTTGCAAGAAACTGTGCTTAAACATTCCCCAGTAATTAAATATGCTTATGACTCTTAAAACATTTAAAGTTCCTTGAGGGAAGAAGGTGTGTGGAGGCACTATATGATCCACTGTGTTTCTTACGTTTGGGGTTATGTTATATATTCTTACGTAATGGTTTGAAACTTATCTTTATCCCTGCACCGTGTCCTTAGAACAAGGCTGTGAACACTCTTTTTCTCCAAATACAAGAATAATTGAGGAAACAGAACAGTGTTTGTCAGAAATAATGAGGGCAGAGACTGAGGGTGCCAGCATGCTGACTTGTACCACCTTAGGACACTTTTGGAAGTCATCACTCCTGTAATATACTGGATCCAATTTCAGCAAGAGCTCCACTCTCTCCTGTGGTTTCCACAGGGCCAAAAAAGGCAAGAGCTCCTTGAGACTGAGGGCTCCTCATGCCCTCCAGCAAGGAGAGGGTGGGCAAAGACCCATCGGTAGGAAACAGATGATCCTCAGACTGAGCAAGTTGCTAACATCCTCTTGAATGTGCTGTGGAATTGTGCAGGCATTGCCATGGCCAGGGAGAGAGCAAATGGATGCTCTGATAATCTGCAACCTAAATTTAGCTGCAATTCCAGAGGGACAGTCTGATAGCCTGTTCCTAAGACATTTCATTTCCTGGACCTCAAAGATCCCCTCAGCCACTGCAGCTGCATTCTCTGAGGGTATATCGTGCGTTTCAGGCAGTTGGTGTTGGGTCCCTCCTCACTGATTCTGCCCCACATCTTGTGTTCCCAGGCTGAGGTGGGAGACTTGAGTGTAGAAGCAATTATTTATCTCTGCCTAAGAGAGACTTCTGAGTATGATCTAGCTTAAATGCCTGCTTGTAGGGCAGGCTGCACAGCTGAACTTGCCAAACACGGAGAAGCTAAACAGGCACCAAACCCTTGGCTTATTTCTGGGGGAGGCCCTCAGATGGCTTCTGAGCTTCTCCAATCTACGCTCTACAGGGAGTCTGCACATCTCTCCAGCAATTGAAATCTTGAGCAGGGAAGCAGGCTGGTAGCAAAAGACTGAGCTAACACATAGCGAGGCCAAAGGAAACCGAGTGTCAGAAGCACAGCTTTGAGTCCAGAAACACAATCAAAGCCCGGGGAAGAGTGTGGCAAATGCTGGGGTCAGCAGTGCAAGTACAGGGCAAGGCTGGACGGTCCCTGAGCAAAGCACCGGGCACTGCCCAGACCAAACCAAAGACCAGAGTCTAAGCAGGAATACAGGGAGATTTCCAGGAGCTCTGCTGGGCTGGGATAGGCTCCCATGGTAAGCTGAGAGGATGGAGACTCGGCCCCCAAGCTACAGCCACTGGGACAACTCTCCATCACGGGGCCAGGGAACTGTGCAGGGCACAGACTCACCTCATCCCCAGCACTGCTGTCCCCGGAGAGCCCGCTGGCTCTCTGCTCCTGAGAAACACTCTCTTCTCGCAAAAATCCAACTCCCTCACCACCTGCATCTGCTTCTTCTTCAGTATTGCCCGCAACCTTCATTTCTGCTCTCTCAAAGCACTGTTCATCTCCACCTCTTTTTCATCACAACACCTTTCAGTTGACACCTTTGAAGTGAAGAGGCCGCTGAATTCTACCATTACAGAGTAAAACCACTCAGTATTGACACAGCCAGCTATTAGTTTTAATCCTCAGTTCTGCATTCCAAGGGATACTTTTGAAAACACACTGAAAACTCATAAAAATACGTGGCATTCACTGGAGCCAGGGCTCACTTCTGCACTGTGCCTTGGCACAAACACGCTCCATCACCTGTGACATCTCTCCTGCATTGACCATTGTTCAAAGCTTTCCTGCAGGGGCCTGACGGAGCAACAGGAGCTTGCTGAGCTTCTGTCAGGGCAGGAGCATAACAGGGTGCAGATCCTGTCCTGACCCCACCAAAGAGGGGTTTTTCCTGCATTCCTTCCTGCTGTGACACTCAATGACAAACATCCTCTGGGCCTCTATGTTATCAAATACAAGGACATGCCAACGTTTAGCGAGGACAATTTCAGCTTTCCCAATCTAAACTTTCCATATGATGCAATGACACTGTCACTTATTTACTGAGAACCCCAGCCCACGTAGCCTAGAGAAGTGTCTGTTGGCTCAGAGCAAGCTTTAGGAGCCTGGAAGAAGTTTGTTTTGGTTTAGATGCCAGGCCCAAGACTGCATTTGAACTCCTGTCTCCCCACCAGAGGTTTCTAACCCATCCCCCGTGTCACATGTGCAACACCAAATTCAGCAGAAAAGCACTTCTGGGAGCAGCTTAGGAATGGAGGAAAGTATAGTTATTATAAATGTTTCATGTATCTGTATGTAAAGATAGATAAATAGATAGCTAAATATGTACAGACATCTGTACACCCACCTACACCGGTATCTATATGAAGTCCTTTTTAGACCCTTCCCCAAATTTCTAAGTGATTGGTGCTTATAGAGGCAAACAAAATGAACTTTTAAGTTAAGCCAACTTGGGTGGCTATTTGTGTCACAACAGTCTCTGAAAAAATGATGACAGCACTTAAAAGTCACCAATAGTAATAATAATAATAATAACAACAGTAATAAAGTATTTTGCTGCTATTTTGGCAGCTTATGCTGCTTCTTGTACTTACTGCTCAATGCCTTGCTATTTCAGTAATTCACTGTGAAGCAATAAAGCAAAAGCCTTAAGGCTGGCTGCTTAGCTTACAAGAAGCTCTGTTACAATTTGGAGAAAAAATAAAACTTGGAGCATATTATCAGTAAAACAGAGATTCTACCCATACCCATTAAAAATGCAGTATTTGCTCTGCAGACCTGCAAAAACTTACTTTAAAAGGTTAACTGCGACCTTTCACAAACCCAGGCTCATTTTAGCAGAAGAGTTTCCTGCTTCTCTGTGACTGTGAGATGTATCTATTAAGTTCCTTTCAAAGGCCTTGCCTGACCTATTCATTTTGCAATTGAGAGCCAAAATAGCTCAATATCAAATATCTGCAAGCACCTTAGTACTTTTGGAAGAGTGGAACTGCTCGATCAAATCCTCATGCTGACCACACTGTTTCAAAATGCAACAATGAATTATGTCATTATGTCTCCATTTGGAAAGGATTATAATGTAAAATTAAGACAAGAGCCTGCCCTACTCTGAAGGCATGGGGACAATGGGGATTTGAGTCCCCAGTATGTAACTACTGTTGCAAATGGAAGACATCTATCAAGAACAGAGACGTGCGTTACTGCACGAGATACAGTGCCCAAGTCCCAGACTTCATTAACCTTAATTAAATGGTCTTGAAACCAAAATTTTTCCGTAGCAGTTTGACTGCATTAAAAGGTCCCTCTCTGTAAATGGTTTTGATATGTAAACATGCAAGCACTCCCAGAAGGGCCACATCCTTAAGGACTGCTACTATATATTTACTTTATGAAGACACTGCCCCATCTGCTGGGTCAGCCACGCACACGGCCCCACTGCTACGCTTGAGTGTGGCACTGGAATAAAACTTTTCTTGTGTTTAGGAACAAAACCCCGTCAGTCAAAGGCACAATCATTCCAGCAGCAAGTAGGGATGCACCAAACTGCTCGGGTTTCCATCCCTGTTTATTCTGGAAACTGACCACAAACTCCTACGGAGATTTTGAAGGGCACAAGGGCTTCTTGTGAAAGCACAAAGGAAAGAATAAATGACTAAACAGGTATGTTCAGAAGAATCGGTGGGAGGTTTGTACCTAAGCACATAAAGCCACAGCCTCCTTTTTCAACATGTACAATCGTAGAATCAGAGAATGGTTTGGGTTGGAAGGGACCCCAAAGCTTTTCTCATCCCATCCCCTGCAGGGACACCTTCCACTAGAGCAGGTTGTTCCAAACCCCATCCAACCTGGCCTTGGACAATTCCACGGGTGGGGCTGCCTCAGCTTCTCTGGGCAACCTCTGCTGGGGCCTCGCCACCGTAACAGGGACGAATTTCTTCTGTATATAGGATTTCTTTAAGCTTTAAAGTCCTAAAGCAGAGGCCACCTCAGGCAGGCATTCACGGATGTAAAGGGTCCTTCTCAAAGGTAACTGTAAAACATGTTCAATGTTCATAAACCTTTCATATGCTGCCCACCAATTATGGAGTGCTTTGAAGAATTTTTAATGAACGTAAATTTTAACCAAAAATACTGCAAAGCCATTATTAATACTGTACGTAGGCACAGGGTACCAGACTTGTAAAGCTGCCAGAAACCTAAACTCTTCTGATAAGATTTGCCACATTTTTTTCTTTAAATAAATACATTTTAAAAAAATCATCAAATGTCCCTGCTTTATTTCACCACGGCAACGAAATAAGCACAGTCTCAAGTCTGTGCTTCTGTTCCCTATTACATTAATTTCTCCCACCCTGTTTCTCCCTCAAAGCAGTGAACGTGCAGGCAAGTAATCCTGCCATTGCTCCAACTCCATGGAGGATACAAACCTGCCTGCAGCCTCTGCCCCTCTGCTACTAGGTAGTCACTGCTGCGCCCAGGCTCTTTATTCAGCGTTGTAACAGAAACACTTTCATTTTTTTCTCTTAAAAAGACACCTAACATTTCACCAGATGGTATCAGCACTTCCAAGTGCCTGTAAACCAGACTCCCCAAGCCCAGCCCATTAGCAGCTGCTCTGTGAGTGGCAAAGGAATCCAGAAATTAATCGCCTACCTTACACCGCTTCTCACCTGGTCTTGGCTACTTCCTTTCCTCAGGCTCTGGCAAGAAACCCAGACATGAAGCAATTCCCCAACCACAATGACAGCCATGAAATGCTATTTAGGCTGCTGACAGTTCGGCCCGTATCATTGGGCAGTCTGACTGAATTAGGATAGAGAATTTTAGGCACACATTAAAAAGTATCTCTAGTGTCTAAAGGTACTCTAAAAGCTGGATGCAATGGAGGAACTACTTCCTGAAACTTGTGGATGTGCTAAATCAATGACTGGTCATTGATTAAATGCTGGAGCACTCACCTTGAGCATTAACACCTCAGCTGATCAGCATGTGCACATGAGTACGTATCGGTGCAAAGGATTGTCTTCTGCTTCAACCGACAAACTGCTGGATAGCTTTTAAAGGAAAAAAAAAAAAATAAAACAAAATAAATAAAATCTGTATTCCTCCAGACCCAGGGGAACAAACAAACCAGATCTTCCGGACCCAAGCCCCAAGCCCTGCCAGTAACAGACACAGCACTAAGGGATGCACAGCACGGCTGGGTGCTTAGGTTACCAACTTCTGAACTCAGGAAAGAAAGGAGGAAAAGGCAAACTTCTGGATTATTTAACAAATTAACTTCAGCTACGATCACTCTTGGTAACTTAATGGAACAGAGGAGCAAAGTCCTCTGCCCAGAGACAAGAAGTGACTGTGTATGGCTCAGCTCACGGCCACATAACACACTCTGACCTCAGTCTGCTGGAGCATCCTCCATATGGGGACAGCAGGGGCAACCTGGATGGCTGGACTCACCCTTGACTACCAGCAAAATGCTGAAACAGTCCTGACCTGGTGCTGTGAGAAAGGAAACACTGCCAGGAAGCATTGACAGGATCAGTTCTGAAAGCAAAGCGAGGTCCTGGCCTCATGCATTGCCCTGTTTTAACCACACAGGCAAACAGCTAAGAAATGTAACTATTTTCTGCTTAAAAGCCGCAAATTCCTTGGAGAAAAGGAAAACTCAATCTGACAAAAAGAAACACTCAGGCAATGGTGATAATCTGGCACATACTGGATAACAAACATTGCCCAAAAGCTGCCAGAGAAAACGGAAATTAAAAGTCACAAGGCAGATGCAGAATAATATCTGTTGTGAAAATACATTATTCAGCCAACACTGGTGGCGGAGAGTTTTGGTGCAGTGCAATCTGCACACCCTGGTGACCACATATGCAGCAAGATGTGCTGCTTGGCATAGCCAAAGAGAGAGCAGCAGCCTTGCTTGGGAGGCATTTGGGAACCAGTGCCCTTACAGGTCAGAACTACTTGTTATGCCACTCTCACTGCATCGCAGCCTTCTGGAACCTGAGTAACACAGACCAACCCTGCCACGGGGCATGCAAGAAATCATATGGGGACAAGCTGCAGACAAATGGGCTACTAGTCCTTGCCACATGCATCACCAATGGCACAGCATATGCTCCCGGTTACACTGTGGGTCACATTCTGGATGGAGATCTGCAGTCCTCCATCTGCCTTTGAAGATACAGATGCACACGCTGTACAGCCAATCATCAACTATTGCCCAATTCCATCTTTACTGCACAAGGGCTTTAGCAGACCTGCATTAACTTCATACTGCCTGGACGTCTGCTCTCATGTGTTCAGAGGAGAAACAAGAGAAATGTCTCACTGCTTGTTCCAAGGCTTTCTTCTCTTCACCTAAACAAGGCTGATGAGTGATACAGAAGGAATGAGGGAAGTATTTTTTTCTTGGAGCCCAACAATCAACCGACAAGACAACAAGGAAGCCTCTAGGGGACTTCTGACCACTCAGGTCATTGATATATTATTATTTTAACAGTCATAAAATCACTTTTGTGATATTTCTCTCCTTGTTTCTTGCCATTCCCCGTTTGTCCATCCAGATACATCTACTCTCATGTATCAGGCTGCACAATCTGTAGTGCAGAGACCATGCCTTCACTGTGTTTATGCAGTGCTCATGCAAGAAGACTCTTGTCTAGCAATGAAGGAGGCTTAGGGATATCTGGTGTCCAGTAGCACAAGCAGCTGACAGTTCTGAGTTCTTCCTCAAGCAAAATTTCATCTGTTTTATGCAATAGCCACTCCAAGTACAACCGCATTTTGCAAAGCACTTTTCTGACAGATTTCAGCCAGGCTAAATGATGGCTCTTCCTCTTGTCAGAGGAAGTACCCTTGCTTTTTGCTTTGACTGTGGATCAGAAAAGCACCAAAGCACAAGGCTCTGCCTAATGACTTCAAACCAGAGGCCTCTGGAGCCACTCTCAAGAGCACGTTCCCTCTCTGGGTACCTGCCACAGCTTCCACCCTCTTCTTGGTGGATGCCCATTCTCAGCCAAAGCACAGCCATGGCCAGCCACTTGGGGATCATGCCAAAGCCACAACTGGGGGCACTGGGCAGAGCTGCCCACACAGCTGGCACAATCTGGCACATCACCGTACCCGTGTGCTACACAAGTTTTGCTGCCACTGCCGTGTAGCTCACTGGTAACAGAAGATTCACAACAGATAATGGTTTAAATCAAATAATGTGATCCGAGCCCTGCTCTACTAACACCATTATCTCTTTACCTTTCCATTGCTTGCAATAATCAGGTAGCGGCAAGTTAATGAATTTCACAGCACGCGTCACATAGCACCTTGTTACATAGCTGTTTCTTCTGCATCTGCAACAAAATGAAGGGTAAGACTGTGAAATTACTGACAGAAGGCAAGTAACAGTGTCTACTGACCACGGGAGAAAAGATGCCTCCAAGAGACTCATTCCATCATTCCCCTCTCTTTGGCAAATTACAAGAAATTAGCCCTTTTTATTTCTGGAAGAAATACACCACAGAGCAGTTGTGCCACCAGTGCACTGTCACCACGCTGCACCCGTGGGCAGCTGATTCTGCACTGGAAACCAGAGAGCAGGAGAGCAGAAGCCTGGGGATGGGGGCTTGGTGGTACGCCAGAGAAGGCAGCTCCATACCTTTCACAATTCTTTCCCTTCGCAGTGCACCTGCGGCAGAGAAGGCCAAAGCTAAGACATTTTATATACATTTTTTTGATCACCCTGTTAGCTTAAGCGGAAACTTAAGTCTTCCCAGAACAATAAAATTATATAGCATGCAGAGAGAAACGGGCAAGCACCAGAAGCCCAGGGATCACTCCCAAGGGAAAACTAAATTCAGTTAGGGATGAAAAGAGCCAGAAAGTAACATGAGGGAAGGTAACAGGACCTCGCAGCCAGCAAGAGGATGGGAGAAGAAGCTGTGCTATCAGCAAGTACCAGTGCTGCAAATGCAGGGAGCGCCATGCAGCCCCGTCTCTGCCAGGAAAGGCTCATGGAACAGAAGAATGAGCACACGGGCTGCCTCTCAATCTCCTGGCAGGAAGCTTCTCTACTCCCCTTGTGCCTGGACACAAAGCTTTGGGCAGTAAAGAAGGGAGAGGCACGGTGGCACCCGTTCAGGGACGAGCCAAGCTACGGCACACCCTGCCCTGGTTCAGTGCTGGGAACCGACGGTGATCTGGCTACAAAAACCACAGGAAAGATCGTGTTTGACCCCGTGCAGCTTTTCTCTTAGAAATCACTTTAGACACTCTTCTTGTGACTAGCGCTCAGCGAATCCTACCAGGACACAATGGGACGTGCTGCAGCAGCAACCCTGACCATGGCATGGCTGTCCCTGCTACCTGCACGGACACAGCTCGGCCACAGAGAGAAAATCCTTTGTGCCAGGAATGTTTACCAGTGCCAGGTGCTGGTAAGCACTGCTCAGGGTGCTGCTGGCACCTGGGATGGCTCAAAGCTCCATGGTTTGTGGCAACAGCCAAAAAGCACGTGCCACCTCCTGAGGACCTCCACCTGCAGTATCCTGGGCTATTCAAAACCCACTATTCCCTTGTGCCTTTGTCTACCTGGAGTCATTCAGGGAAATGAAAATACACTAACTGAATTAAGAAATCTGTTAAGAGACATTTGTCTTAGGCCTCTGATGGAGAATTGAAGCACCATCAATTGCCTTCCTTCCTGCTCCTTTAATTTGCAGAATGAGTGTCCATACAGACTTCTAATGAGGTTTAGTTCTTCTTCCTGAAAAGGTAGCTTAGTTTAACTTTCTTCTATTCCTCCTCTAGACAACTTATGAATTACAGTATTAAAGCACCCTGACTCAAAGGATTCTTGCACTGTGGGAACACTTCCTGCTCAGAGTTTTTCAACAGTTAAAATCTCTGTGCTATCTTTTATGCCAGATTTAGTCAACTAGCCCAAATGGGTCCACAAAAGACATCTGTATGGATGAATGCAATTAAAATCTTCTCCTTCTCCTACTTTCACTCCATTGCTGGAAATGACACAAAACATAAGAAAAAACCCAGTACCTGTTCCATTTTCAGACTGAAGCAACAGCATATTCCTGGCTGCTAATGCAGCAGGGGCAACAGCACTGCAGGGAACTGTTTGGATAATCACATCTTCATTTAAAAAGAACCCAACTTCTTGATCTAAGCCATCACTGCCCTCCATCAGAACAGCCAGCATATCCACGAAATCTAATAAGTGAAGGGAAAAACGTAAGCAGAGGATCCAGACTAACTGGGAAAACAACAGAGGTAGAATGCAACATTCCAGGAACACAAGGTATCTTTCTAGATTCCCCCCCCAAAAAAACCCAAAACAAAACAAAACCGAAGATAAAACCAACCAACCAAACAACAACAAAAAAAAAACCCTTAAATTAGTAACAACAAGATAAATGTTTCTACCTCAATAAACCCATAACGCCTCGAACCATTCCAGGGAGGGCGGCAGGAGGGGCGGGCAGAGCCAGGGCCCCGCTCCGCCGCCCCGGCGGCATTTTCCGGCACGCGGCCGCTCCCGGCGTCTGGAGAGGGGCGCGGGGCCGGGAAAGGCGGCGCAGCCCTGCTCCGATGCCGCTCGGCCGCGGCCCGGGAGCGCTGCGACCGCGCCTCCGCCGCCCGCCAGCACCGGCCCCGGCCGCCCTCGGCCCGCGGAGCCGCCTCCAGCCCACCCCTCACTCACAGACACCGCCCCGCTCGCCGCTCGCTCCCGCCCCTCGCCCCTCCCGCCGCTTCGGCCGGGCTCCGGCTGGGGGGCTGCAGTACCGCCCTGTGCCCACAAGGCGGCAGCACTTGTCCAGAGGGTCCGCGACACGATGGCGGCCCGTGGGGACCTTGACGGAGAGAGGCGTTTTTCGCCCATGCCTGTCGGCTCCCGCCAAAAACCCGCACGCTCGCGGTGCTGCTGACCCCACAGCCCGTGTGCACGGCACCAGAACCGCCGCGGAAAATCCCGTCGGGGGGCGCCGGCGTTGCGGGAAATTCAGGCAGTGTAAAAAACAGACACGGGTCCTCGAATTTCAACGTCCTTGTTTTCGCGCCCTCTCGAGAAGGTCAAGCGAGGCCGCGCCACGCCACTCCCAAGATGGCGGCCGCGGGCGGCGGGCTGCAGTACCGCTCTCTGCCCACACGGCGGCAGCACCGCGCCGTCCCCGCCGGCACGGCCTCGGCAGCGAACGCCCCAAAGCGTCCGCGCGGGAAAGAACGGAACAAAAAGCCTGCCTGCGACCCGATAGGAACCGAAAGAAAAAAGCTTTCCTCCTAAACTGCATTTCAACAAAGCTTGTTTTTATATTTTTCAGATTTATACTCACAGTCGGATTGGTAATGGATATTGATGGAAAATTGTATTTTTATCATTTCTTACATTTATTCCTATTAGATTTTATTACATTTTATTTTTTTATACATATCTTATTAGATTGCTTATATATTTCTATAGTTAGATTTAGATTTCTAAAAGGTTTATATTGCTTAAAAAAAAACCCTGCCTCTATCCAAGTAAAAATCTTTTAAACAAAACCCTTTATTTAAACTCCATTTAAATGTATCTCTATTTTTCGCATTTATATTCAAATGTATATTTTAAATGTAGATTGAAGTATGATGCTATCTATAGTCTCTCTCTTCCTAATACTCATTTTTATTTCTATTTTATATTTCTATATATACACCTGTAGACATTGATTATATATTTCCATATTTAGAATGATATCAAACTAAAATATATATTCATATCTTTTCCATTAAAGCCCTGCCTCCAACCAAATAAAAACAAAAAAAGCCCTTTCTTTAAACGATTTTCGAATATTTTTATATTTTTTTCATCATTATAGTCACATTTGAACTTCTACTTTATATAGATGTATTTATAAATATATTTTATATATATATAATAAGGTAGCGAGATAGATAAATTATTTTTTAAATTCTATTTCGTACACACTGCTAATACTTATATTTACTTACCTTTGAATTTTCATATAGATCTTAACGTATTTAGGATATATTTCTATACAAAGACTTCTAATTTTATTTTATTTCTAGTCATAATTTTAATAATAAAACCCCTACCTACTACCAAATCGAAAATAAAAATCCCCTTTATTCTAAATTATATTTAAATATTTCTATACTTCTATTTTTGATTTTTACAAGTACTCATCTATTCTATCACAACATATTGAGGTACTATATTTCGATATACAGTATTTATGACATGAAATGCGTTATAATAAGACACATACAGTAAAATACGCATTAGGTACTGTATTGATTCCTATTGTTTTGTAATATTCATATATCCACATGTATTAATTATACATTTCTGTATGGACATTTATGTTTATAATCGATATTTATATGCATATAAACATATAAAATACTCCATATCAAACAAGGTTATACCTAATTGTAATGGACAGCATTATTTATGTTACATGTTTAATGTATATGTTTTCCATTTACATTTAAAATTGAAGTTTCATATTCCCATTATCATGTTTATGCATGTGTTCTATTTCATTAGAGTTCTAGTTAAAACACTGCAGTTATAATCGAATTCCTAAAAATAAAATGCCAAAACAAACAGCATCAAATTCCCACCAGTACCGTCCAAAAAATTCAGAAAGGCTCCACCAGCCAAACAACTACCAGCAAAAAAAAACCCGCACTACACTCCTTTCACTAGCAGCTCTTATCACGTCACAAAAACGAAACAAACATTTTAAAAACCCTATAGACACCCACACAGCAAATCACAAAAACCACTCTAAAGGAAAAAAAAAAAAGCCAACTAACTTACCATACTCCAAACCATACAAGAGACTCCCAACGATTCTAAAAAAAATAATAACCAAAACTCTACCACTACTTTAACTCATAAAGAGAACCCAATGCTCTATAAAATTAACTAAAAAAACCCACCAAATAATTACAGATATAAAAATATGGGAACCACGAAGAAACAAAAAATTCACCCCCCAAATAAAATAAACACCTAAAGAGATCCACCATGGAAATGCCCATGCTCCCAAAAATAAAACCAATAAAAACAACAACCAAACACATCAAACAAGAACAAAAAAAAATTAAATTAACAACAACAAAATAAGTATTCCTAACTCAAGAAACAAAAATTGCCTCAAACCATCAAAACACAAATACCACCTAGAAAGAAACACGTCGCCAAAAGAGATATGTAACCACAAACAATATCTCCCAAGTTCTCTGCAACAATGAAACATACACGGCAATCAAATAAGCCAAACGAATGAAACCCCTATAGTGTAATAAACAAGAATGCATTCATCAATATTAAAAA
This sequence comes from Lonchura striata, assembly GCF_050655825.1. NCBI lineage: Eukaryota > Metazoa > Chordata > Aves > Passeriformes > Estrildidae > Lonchura > Lonchura striata. The sequence goes on along the minus strand of NC_140707.1, from coordinate 74,359,922 downwards.
AAACCTCACCGATTAACTCCAGGGCACTCCCTCAAGCCCAGCAAAACAAATACTACGCCCTCGCGCTAATAAAAGCCTCCACAACCGAATTGAAAAACGACCCTCTACTCCATGCTCCGACCCATAAAAACCAGTGTAAACCTTTAGAAACGCATCCTTAAAAAACCTAAGAACCGATCAAAAATAAATCCAACAACAACACTCAACCCAAAAACAAAAACCTTGCCATGAGCAGCCGAAGCAAGAACGGTAACAACCAAGAAGCGCCCGGGGCCCTTCTCCTACAGCGACGCCGATCAAAAGCCACCGATCCCAGGAGCTCCTCAGGAGCGCCTCAAAAGCAGCGCAGCGAGGGAGGCTGGAAGATGCGAAGCCGCGCTCCCGGCCCCGGGCGCAGCGCGGCTCCGGCAGGAAAGCGGCTCCTCCGGCAGGCAGAGGCGGCGCCGCGCCGGCAGACCCCCGCCCGCTGCCCCCGGCCCGGCGGGGCCGGCACCGGGCCCGGGGGGCCCCGGCGGCGCCCGAGCCCCGCGCCCGGAGCGGACGGAGCGGCGGCACCGGCCGGCACCGGCGCGGCGCCCGCGCCGCCTCCCCCGCCCGCCGGCCCGGCCAAAGCTCCGCTCGGCTCCGCACGGCTCGCACCGGCGCGGCTCCGGCGGGCCCGCGGCAGCCCAGCCGCGCCCAGCTCCCCTTCCGCCCCGGCCAGCCCCGGCACTGCCGGCAGGGCTCCGCGCCGGACCCTTCGCTGCCGGGCCGGGGGCAGAAGAAGCGCCCCGAATGCAGCGGCACAGCCCGATCCCCGCCCTGCCAGCGCTGCCACGGCTGCAGCTCCCTTCCTCTGAAGCCCCGACTCTGACGCCACGCTCCGGCGCTCACCTCACCCCAACAAGGGAAAAGAAACGTAGGCTTCCCTTCAATCGCGTCCTCTAGAAGAGAAGAAAAGAAGCGCCTTGCCTCAAACCATGGCAAAAGGGGGCTTTTTACCTCAGTCCAAACCCCTTAAAAGGGGGGACAACAGGACTGCCCCCTCCAATTCAACCTCAGGATGACGAAATTTCAAAGGGAAAGGGGAAAAGTCCCCGCTACAAAGGCGCACCGGCTCACCTCCTTGGCTGCTGCTTCTCGACACAAAGATTTGCCCCTCGGCTCCTCCTTTGAGCAATGCTTCACGTGCCCAAGTGTGTATCCAGGGGATTCCCCGGACCCTGTCCGAAGCGCCCACCGTCCTTCCAGGAGACAGCCCCGGGAGCCCCCCAAAAACTCCTCTCCTCCAGCAGCTCCGTGCAAAAGCCAGCAAAGACAAACCCTCGCCCTAAAATAACCTCCCCCCGGCAGGAGCCGCCCCTCATCCTCATCCTCACAGCTCACACCTGGGGCTGCTCTGAGCCCTCATCATCCTCACATCAGCTCACACCTGCCGCTGTTGCCACCCTCCAACAGCGTCTCTCCATCTCCAGCACGCATCCCAATTCTCACAGACACAGATCCAACAGAAATCTGCTACGGGTGTCCGATTATCTTAATCCATATGGTTACACAATTAAAAAACATATATACCAAATATCCTGTTCCAGTTTCAGTCACAAGCCCAGTCCCAGCATCCATGTCAGAGGCATAAAAGGGATGTGGCGGCAAGAACCCCACAGTCCCTGTGCCAGCCCTTCGGATCCTATGGAGTGTGCAGCCCCCTTTCGCAGCCCTGCAGTGATTACAGCAGCCGCCCTACAAATCCCCTTTCCCAGCCCCAGTGATTTCAGCTCTTCACCCACAAGCTTTATTTAACTGCCAGCTCTCTTCGTTAGCTCCAGCTGTGCCTTTCTCCATCTTCAGCGTGCAGGATCTTGGCCTTGGCTGCAGCTCTGTAACACTTCAGCTCGTGCCCCAGGGTGTCTAAGCCCACCCCACCATCAATATCCCAGTTCCGAAGTGATTTCAGCTGCCACCCACCAATGCCCAGCCACTGTGCCTAGCCTATATTATTTCAATTCAAAGCCCAGAACCCCGCTCTCAGCAATAGAATTCTTTTTCCATTTTCAGACACAATCCCAGCCTCACAGTGACTTTGCCCCCAGCCCCACAGGTGCCGTCGCAGACCGAGAACATATCCCTGCATTGCCGGGATTTTCAGGCGCAATCTTAGAGCCCCCACATGCGCACTACACATCCTGTTCTAGTTTCAGTCACAAGCCCAGCCCCAGCATCCATGTCAGAGGCATAAAAGGGATGTGGCAGCAAGAACCCCACAGTCCCTGTGCCAGCCCTTCAGATCCTATGGAGTGTGCAGCCCCCTTTCGCAGCCCTGCAGTGATTACAGCAGCCGCCCTACAAATCCCCTTTCCCAGCCCCAGTGATTTCAGCTCTTCACCCACAAGCTTTATTTAACTGCCAGCTCTCTTCGTTAGCTCCAGCTGTGCCTTTCTCCATCTTCAGCGTGCAGGATCTTGGCCTTGGCTGCAGCTCTGCAACACTTCAGCTCGTGCCCCAGGGTGTCTAAGCCCACCCCAGAATCAATATCCCAGTTCCGAAGTGATTTCAGCTGCCACCCACCAATGCCCAGCCACTGTGCCTAGCCTATATTATTTCAATTCAAAGCCCAGAACCCCGCTCTCAGCAATAGAATTCTTTTTCCATTTTCAGACACAATCCCAGCCTCACAGTGACTTTGCCCCCAGCCCCACAGGTGCCGTCGCAGACCGAGAACATATCCCTGCATTGCCGGGATTTTCAGGCGCAATCTTAGAGCCCCCACGTGCGCACTACACATCCTGTTCTAGTTTCAGTCACAAGCCCAGCCCCAGCATCCATGTCAGAGGCATAAAAGGGATGTGGCAGCAAGAACCCCACAGTCCCTGTGCCAGCCCTTCGGATCCTATGGAGTGTGCAGCCCCCTTTCCCAGCCCTGCAGTGATTACAGCAGCCGCCCTACAAATCCCCTTTCCCAGCCCCAGTGATTTCAGCTCTTCACCCACAAGCTTTATTTAACTGCCAGCTCTCTTCGTTAGCTCCAGCTGTGCCTTTCTCCATCTTCAGTGTGCAGGATCTTGGCCTTGGCTCCAGCTCTGCAACATTTCAGCTTGTGCCCCAGGGTGTCTAAGCCCACCCCAGAATCAATATCCCAGTTCTGAAGTGATTTCAGCTGCCACCCACCAATGCCCAGCCACTGTGCCTAGCCTATATTATTTCAATTCAAAGCCCAGAACCCCGCTCTCAGCAATAGAATTCTTTTTCCATTTTCAGACACAATCCCAGCCTCACAGTGACTTTGCCCCCAGCCCCACAGGTGCCGTCGCAGACCGAGAACATATCACTGATTTGCCGGGATTTTCAGGCGCAATCTTAGAGCCCCCACGTGCGCACTACACATCCTGTTCTAGTTTCAGTCACAAGCCCAGCCCCAGCATCCATGTCAGAGGCATAAAGGGATGTGGCAGCAAGAACCCCACAGTCCCTGTGCCAGCCCTTCGGATCCTATGGAGTGTGCAGCCCCCTTTCCCAGCCCTGCAGTGATTACAGCAGCCGCCCTACAAATCCCCTTTCCCAGCCCCAGTGATTTCAGCTCTTCACCCACAAGCTTTATTTCACTGCCATCTCTTCCGTTTCACTTCCTCCTCAACACCTTCCCAGCAGTGCTACGTAACACTGCTTCTGGCTCTCAGGGCAGGATCTTTGCTTTTGCTTTAGCTCTGTATGGTTTCAGTTCAGCTCTTGAGCCCATATTCCTGCCCCATCCTAACCATCCCTCCCCCAGTAACTGCTCTACACTCTCTATCAGAGCCCTTGAAGCAATTTCAGCTCCAGCCATGCAATTCCCATCCCAGCTCCATATTCCCTATCCCAGCTGCACAGGGGTTTTACCCCAAACCCTACCACATTTCTGTGTCCTCCGGCTCTGCTGCCTCAGCTCCAGCTCCTCAGCTTCCTACTGCCTGCATCTAAAAGCTGCTCCTGCTTCTCACTGCTGCTTGGAGCTGTTGATAAGGGCAGAAATCAGTTACTGTCATAATGTCAATGCCTCTTGCAGCTATCCCACCCACCCTAATGGGATCCCAACTTTAGGGACCCTTGAGCCCTGAAGCCAAACATCTACCTTCCCCCACAGCCTGGGTTTCAGCCGAGCACCTCCCCAAAGGCCCCCTCACCTCCCCCAGGCAGCCCCAGGGGCTGGGAATAGCCACCGGGCCCCTGCTCCCACATCCCAATAGGTGCCCTTGTGCTGCTGCGTGGGCCCTGGAACCCTCCGAGCCCCCACATCCTCAGCCTCTGCTTGGTACCACGGGGCAGGAGCTGGGAACCCCCAGGCATCTCCTGCAGGCCCTGCACTGCAGCTCCATGCCCCTCTCCCAGGGCATTTATCCAACTCCAGCCCCAGCATTTCCACTGCTCCACATTGTTTTGGGCTTGACTCGTGCCAAAGTCCTTATTCCACACCCTGAGCCTTTATGTCTCCGGTGACCTCACAACCCGTGATTCAGCCCCAGCCGCACAACCCTTACTAAATCAAAATCGGAAAAAGAAAACAAACAGAAACAAATTAAACTTAATAAAACGAACAAAACAATGAAGTAATGCAATATAGATAAAATTATTAAGTAAAATCAAAATCAAATAGTAAGAAAGCAAACAACCGGCTTTATTCCCAGTATTCTCAATGTTACTTTAAATCCAGAAAGCGCGAAAGGGCTACTCCCCAGTGACAGCAGCCGGTCCCCCCTGCGCCACGCCAGGCCCCGCACCAGCCTCTGGCCGCCCGAGCCGGGCAGGGCGCGGCGCAAACAACTGGACACCGCCGGCCCCCGGACGCCGCCGCAGGCAGACGCGGGAGTCGCGTGCGTGCTCACCAGCGCTCCTCGGATCGGCAGCCGCGGGGGACCCGTCCCGGCGCAGCGGCGCTCCTCCTCGGAACGCGCTTCCGCAGCTCCCGTCGCCTCCAGCCCCGCCGCCGAACTGACGCCCCCGCCTCCCCCACGCACGCTACTTATGCCTCAGAGCCGGGCCAGCCAGCCAATCACAACCCGAGGCAGCGCCGGCCCCACCAATCCGAGCCCGCCCATTCCCGCCGCGCTCGGCTCGCGACCACCCCGCGCTCCCCTCACGCGCCGCTCCCGCCGCCGCCATTGCAGGGGCCGGGTCCGCCCGCTCCCCGCCGTCAGCCCGTTTCCCTGGGAGAAATCCCGGCCGGCGCCTGACGGGGAGCTCCCGCCCGCCCTTCCCGGCCCCAGCGCCTGCCGAGGTTGCGGCAGCAGGGATAGCGCTCCGCCAGCTCCCAAAGCGGCGCCGGGAGCGGCGCCTCAAGCGCACGGGGGAGCGGGGCCAGGCTGAGGAGTCGGGCCGCGACTGAGCGGGCCGAAATCGCAGGAACCGCGCCCGGATTGGAAGGGCGGCCGGGATTGGACAGGGCGGAGAAAGGCGGGCCGGGATTGGCGGGGCTCGGGAGCTGCGCGGCCGGGCCCGTGGCAGCATGGGGCGGAGCCCGCGCTGCTCGAAGGGCCCGCGGGCGCCCCGGGTCCCGCTCGGAGACCCCCTGTCCCCTTCTCGGCCCGTGCTCGTGCCCGGCTCCCGGCGAAAAGGGCCCCGCAGAGCCCGAACTGCAGCCGCCCGTCGGCACTCGGGGCAGGGGAGAGGCGCAGCCCGGCATTGGTTCCGGGCGGCAAAGGCGGACTCCGCGCTAGCAGCTCGGATCGGGGAGCGGCGGCGACGCGGCGGGGAGGCGGCTCGGTGGCGGGGAGTGGGGAGGGCGCGCAAAAACAGTGAAGTGCCCGCGTCCCCCTGCCCGCCCTCCGCCTGTTGCGAGCCCGCTGCTCACCCTCTTTCTCCCCACACAGTCGTCGGATGCTATAGAGGGGACAATAATATTGACGTTCACATTCATAGATCAGCTTTTTGCAGCACAAGTATTTCGATATGGTACAACTTACTTTTAACTGCTTTGTATAGTATAATTTTTATAATAAAACCCCTACCTACTACCAAATAGAAAATAAAAATCCCCTTTATTCTAAACTATATTTAATTATTTCTATATTTCTATTTTTGATTTTTACAAGTACTTATCTATCACAACATATTGAGGTACTATATTTCGATATATAATATTTATGAGACGTAATGTGTTATAATAAGACACATACAGTAAAATACGCATTACGTACTGTATTGATTCCTATTGTTTTGTAGTATTCATATATCCACACATATTAATTATACATTTCTAGATGGATATTTATATTATATAAACATATAAAATACTCTACAGCAAACAATATAATACCTAATAGTAATGGATAGCATTATTTATGTTACATGTTTAATTTATAGGTTTGCCGTTTATATTTAAAATTGAAGTTTTATATTCCCATTTTCATGTTTATGCATTTGTTTTGTTTCATTAGAGTTCTAGTTAAAACACTGCAGTTATAATCGAATTCCTAAAAATAAAATGCCAAAACAAACAGCATCAAATTCCCACCAGTACCGTCCAACAAATTCAGAAAGGCTCCACCAGCCAGCCAACTACCAGCAAAAAAACCCGCACTACACTCCTTTTACTAGCAGCTCTTATCACGTCACAAAAACGAAGCAAACATTTTAAAAAAGACAGATAGAAACCCACACAGCAAATCACAAAAACCACTAAAAAGAAAAGAAAACGCCAACTAACTTACCATACTCCAAAACCATACAAGAGACCCCCAACGTTTCTAAAAAAAATAATAACCAAAACTCTACCACTACGCTAACTCATAAAGAGAACCCAATGCTCTATAAAATTAACTAAAAAACCCCACCAAATCATTACAGATATTAAAAAATCGGAACCACGAAGAAACAAAAAAATCACCACCAAATAAAATAAATACCTAAAGAGATCCACCACGGAAATGCCCATGTTCCCAAAAATAAAACTAATTAAAAAAAACAACAACCAAATACATCAAACTACAAAAAAAAAAAATTAAATTAACAACAACAAAATAGGTATTCCTAACTCAAGAAACAAAAATTGCCTCAAACCATCAAAACACAAATACCACCTAGAAAAAAAAAACACGTCGCCAAAAGAGCAATGTAACCACAAACAATATTTCCCAAATTCTCTCCAACAATAAAACATACACGGCAACCAAATAAGCCAAATGAACGAAATCCCTATAATATAATAAACAAGAATGCAATCATCAATATTAAAAAAACCTCACCGATTAACTCCAGGACACTCCCCTCAAGCCCACCAAAACAAATACTACGCACTCGCTCGAATAAAAGCCTCCACAACCGTATTAAAAACCTACCCTCTACTACGTGCTACGACCCAGAAAAAACATTGGAAGCCTTTAAAAACACATCCTTTAAAAACATAAGAACCGATCAAAAAGAAATCCAACAACACTCCACCCAAAAACAAAAACCGTGCCACGAGCACCCGAAGCAAGAACCGTAACAACCAAGAAGCGCCCGGGACCCTTCTCCTACAGCGACGCCGATCAAAAGCCACCGATCCCAGGAGCTCCTCAGGAGCGCCTCAAAAGCAGCGCAGCGAGGGAGGCTGGAAGATGCGGAGCCGCGCTCCCGGCCCCGGGCGCAGCGCGGCTCCGGCAGGAAAGCGGCTCCTCCGGCAGGCAGAGGCGGCGCCGCGCCGGCAGACCCCCGCCCGCTGCCCCCGGCCCGGCGGGGCCGGCACCGGGCCCGGGGGGCCCCGGCGGCGCCCGAGCCCCGCGCCCGGAGCGGACGGAGCGGCGGCACCGGCCGGCACCGGCCCCGGCCGCCCTCGGCCCGCGGAGCCGCCTCCAGCCCTCCCCTCACTCACAGACACCGCCCCGCTCGCCGCTCGCTCCCGCCCCTCGCCCCTCCCGCCGCTTCGGCCGGGCTCCGGCTGGGGGGCTGCAGTACCGCCCTGTGCCCACAAGGCGGCAGCACTTGTCCAGAGGGTCCGCGACACGATGGCGGCCCGTGGGGACCTTGACGGAGAGAGGCGTTTTTCGCCCATGCCTGTCGGCTCCCGCCAAAAACCCGCACGCTCGCGGTGCTGCTGACCCCACAGCCCGTGTGCACGGCACCAGAACCGCCGCGGAAAATCCCGTCGGGGGGCGCCGGCGTTGCGCGCAATTCAGGCAGTGTAAAAAACAGACACGGGTCCTCGAATTTCAACGTCCTCGTTTTCGCGCCCTCTCGAGAAGGTCAAGCGAGGCCGCGCCACGCCACTCCCAAGATGGCGGCCGCGGGCGGCGGGCTGCAGTACCGCTCTCTGCCCACACGGCGGCAGCACCGCGCCGTCCCCGCCGGCACGGCCTCGGCAGCGAACGCCCCAAAGCGTCCGCGCGGGAAAGAACGGAACAAAAAGCCTGCCTGCGACCCGACAGGAACCGAAAGAAAAAAGCTTTCCTCCTAAACTGCATTTCAACAAGGCTTGGTTTTATATTTTTCAGATTTATACTCACAGTCGGATTGGTAATGGATATTGATGGAAAATTGTATTTTTATCATTTCTTACATTTATTCCTATTAGATTTTATTACATTTTATTTTTTTATACATATCTTATTAGATTGCTTATATATTTCTATAGTTAGATTTAGATTTCTAAAAGGTTTATATTGCTTAAAAAAAAACCCTGCCTCTATCCAAGTAAAAATCTTTTAAACAAAACCCTTTATTTAAACTCCATTTAAATGTATCTCTATTTTTCGCATTTATATTCAAATGTATATTTTAAATGTAGATTGAAGTATGATGCTATCTATAGTCTATCTCTTCCTAATACTCATTTTTATTTCTATTTTATATTTCTATATATACACCTGTAGACATTGATTATATATTTCCATATTTAGAATGATATCAAACTAAAATATATATTCATATCTTTTCCATTAAAGCCCTGCCTCCAACCAAATAAAAACAAAAAAAGCCCTTTCTTTAAACGATTTTCGAATATTTTTATATTTTTTTCATCATTATAGTCACATTTGAACTTCTACTTTATATAGATGTATTTATAAATATATTTTATATATATATAATAAGGTAGCGAGATAGATAAATTATTTTTTAAATTCTATTTCGTACACACTGCTAATACTTATATTTACTTACCTTTGAATTTTCATATAGATCTTAACGTATTTAGGATATATTTCTATACAAAGACTTCTAATTTTATTTTATTTCTAGTCATAATTTTAATAATAAAACCCCTACCTACTACCAAATCGAAAATAAAAATCCCCTTTATTCTAAATTATATTTAAATATTTCTATACTTCTATTTTTGATTTTTACAAGTACTCATCTATTCTATCACAACATATTGAGGTACGATATTTCGATATACAGTATTTATGACATGAAATGCGTTATAATAAGACACATACAGTAAAATACGCATTAGGTGCTGTATTGATTCCTATTGTTTTGTAATATTCATATATCCACATGTATTAATTATACATTTCTGTATGGACATTTATGTTTATAATCGATATTTATATGCATATAAACATATAAAATACTCCATATCAAACAAGGTTATACCTAATTGTAATGGACAGCATTATTTATGTTACATATTTAATGTATATGTTTTCCATTTACATTTAAAATTGAAGTTTCATATTCCCATTATCATGTTTATGCATGTGTTCTATTTCATCAGAGTTATAGTTAAAACACTGCAGTTATAATCGAATTCCTAAAAATAAAATGCCAAAACAAACAGCATCAAATTCTCACCAATACCGTCCAAAAAATTCAGAAAGGCTCCACCAGCCAAACAACTACCAGCAAAAAAAAACCCGCACTACACTCCTTTCACTAGCAGCTCTTATCACGTCACAAAAACGAAACAAACATTTTAAAAACCCTATAGACACCCACACAGCAAATCACAAAAACCACTCTAAAGGAAAAAAAAAAAAGCCAACTAACTTACCATACTCCAAACCATACAAGAGACTCCCAACGATTCTAAAAAAAATAATAACCAAAACTCTACCACTATGTTAACTCATAAAGAGAACCCAATGCTCTATAAAATTAACTAAAAAAACCCACCAAATAATTACAGATATAAAAATATGGGAACCACGAAGAAACAAAAAATTCACCCCCCAAATAAAATAAACACCTAAAGAGATCCACCATGGAAATGCCCATGCTCCCAAAAATAAAACCAATAAAAACAACAACCAAACACATCAAACAACAACAAAAAAAATTAAATTAACAACAACAAAATAAGTATTCCTAACTCAAGAAACAAAAATTGCCTCAAACCATCAAAACACAAATACCACCTAGAAAGAAACACGTCGCCAAAAGAGATATGTAACCACAAACAATATCTCCCAAGTTCTCTGCAACAATGAAACATACACGGCAATCAAATAAGCCAAACGAATGAAACCCCTATAGTGTAATAAACAAGAATGCATTCATCAATATTAAAAAAAACCTCACCGATTAACTCCAGGGCACTCCCTCAAGCCCAGCAAAACAAATACTACGCCCTCGCGCTAATAAAAGCCTCCACAACCGAATTGAAAAACGACCCTCTACTCCATGCTCCGACCCATAGAAACCAGTGTAAGCCTTTAGAAACGCATCCTTAAAAAACCTAAGAACCGATCAAAAATAAATCCAACAACAACACTCAACCCAAAAACAAAAACCTTGCCATGAGCAGCCGAAGCAAGAACGGTAACAACCAAGAAGCGCCCGGGGCCCTTCTCCTACAGCGACTCTGATCAAAAGCCACCGATCCCAGGAGCTCCTCAGGAGCGCCTCAAAAGCAGCGCAGCGAGGGAGGCTGGAAGATGCGAAGCCGCGCTCCCGGCCCCGGGCGCAGCGCGGCTCCGGCAGGAAAGCGGCTCCTCCGGCAGGCAGAGGCGGCGCCGCGCCGGCAGACCCCCGCCCGCTGCCCCCGGCCCGGCGGGGCCGGCACCGGGCCCGGGGGGCCCCGGCGGCGCCCGAGCCCCGCGCCCGGAGCGGACGGAGCGGCGGCACCGGCCGGCACCGGCCCCGCCCGCGCCGCCTCCCCCGCCCGCCGGCCCGGCCAAAGCTCCGCTCGGCTCCGCACGGCTCGCACCGGCGCGGCTCCGGCGGGCCCGCGGCAGCCCAGCCGCGCCCAGCTCCCCTTCCGCCCCGGCCAGCCCCGGCACTGCCGGCAGGGCTCCGCGCCGGACCCTTCGCTGCCGGGCCGGGGGCAGAAGAAGCGCCCCGAATGCAGCGGCACAGCCCGACCCCCGCCCTGCCAGCGCTGCCACGGCTGCAGCTCCCTTCCTCTGCAGCCCCGACTCTGACGCCACGCTCCGGCGCTCACCTCACCCCAACGAGGGCACAGAAACGTAGGCTTCCCTTCAATCGCGTCCTCTAGAAGAGAAGAAAAGAAGCGGCTTTCCTCAAACGATGGCAAAAGGGGGCTTTTTACCTCAGTCCAAACCCCTTAAAAGGGGGGACAACAGGACTGCCCCCTCCAATTCAACCTCAGGATGACGAAATTTCAAAGGGAAAGGGGAAAAGTCCCCGTTATAAAAGCGCACCGGCTCACCTCCTTGGCTGCTGCTTCTCGGCACAAAGGTTTGTCCCTCAGCTCCTCCTTTGAGCAATGCTTCACGTGCCCAAGTGTGTATCCAGGGGATTCCCCGGACCCTGTCCGAAGCGCCCACCGTCCTTCCAGGAGACAGCCCCGGGAGCCCCCCAAAAACTCCTCTCCTCCAGCAGCTCCGTGCAAAAGCCAGCAAAGACAAACCCTCGCCCTAAAATAACCTCCCCCCGGCAGGAGCCGCCCCTCCTCCTCATCCTCACAGCTCACACCTGGGGCTGCTCTGAGCCCTCATCATCCTCACATCAGCTCACACCTGGGGCTGCTCTGAGCCCTCATCATCCTCACATCAGCTCACACCTGCCGCTGTTGCCACCCTCCAACAGCGTCTCTCCATCTCCAGCACACAGCCCACTTCTCACAGACACTGATCCATTGGAAATCTGCTACGGGTGTTGTCTTTTCTTAATCCATCTGGGTACACGATTAAAGCACGTACATGCATTGATGGTCATTGAGAGAAAGCTTTCCCCTGGAGAAAACAGTCCTTTTGCTGGCACACTTTGATACACCTTCGCAAAAAGCAGAATCAGCACCAATTCCTAAGACCCCTGCCGAGGAACTCAGCCCTCCTTGGGACACCCAAAGCAGCAGACCTCGAAAAAGGAGGGGAAAAGTCAAGCTTGGAGGGGAAAAAGAGGATAGAAGTACAGCAGCCTTTAAAAATGCCTGCACGGAGCAATAGTGGGAACCAGTCACATTTCTTCCTTCCTTGCTTTCTGTGATGACATAAATAAGAACTAAGAACACGTTAAACAAAAGGCAGAGCTAGGATTTGACAGGTCTTTATTTTGGCAGGCTGCATGGCAAACGCCTCTTCCAGGACTGCGACACGTTTTGGGGAATAGCTGAGAACGGAGGCAAAAGGTGCCGGGAGCCCTTTCTGTTCCCTTCAGCCCCTTGCTCCGCTGGTTTCAGGGCACTCGCTTGGTTCGTTCCTAGAGAAAAACGCTAGGGCATGATTTTCAAAACTACTGCCCATCCCCAGTCAGAGTTTCCTACATTCGTGGGTACAAATGAGTGGATAGAGAGAGGGCTTCTTTCCAAATGAGTTTAGCCATAGATTCCTGTTCTTTACCAATAGCTATAAAAACGAAACACTTGCCAGGTTTTGGTATTCTACACACACCCCTCCCTGGGAATTTTGGGGCAGCTTTGGGTCCCTCTGCGGGACGGCACCCAGCGTGACTCCCTCCCCTCATTCGCCACCCACCCGCTCTTTTCTTTTTAGTGGTTTTTGTGATTTGCTGTGTGGGTTTCTATCTGTCTTTTTTAAAATGTTTGCTTCGTTTTTGTGACGTGATAAGAGCTGCTAGTAAAAGGAGTGTAGTGCGGGTTTTTTTGCTGGTAGTTGGCTGGCTGGTGGAGCCTTTCTGAATTTGTTGGACGGTACTGGTGGGAATTTGATGCTGTTTGTTTTGGCATTTTATTTTTAGGAATTCGATTATAACTGCAGTGTTTTAACTAGAACTCTAATGAAACAAAACAAATGCATAAACATGAAAATGGGAATATAAAACTTCAATTTTAAATATAAACGGCAAACCTATAAATTAAACATGTAACATAAATAATGCTATCCATTACTATTAGGTATTATATTGTTTGCTGTAGAGTATTTTATATGTTTATATAATATAAATATCCATCTAGAAATGTATAATTAATATGTGTGGATATATGAATACTACAAAACAATAGGAATCAATACAGTACGTAATGCGTATTTTACTGTATGTGTCTTATTATAACACATTACGTCTCATAAATATTATATATCGAAATATAGTACCTCAATATGTTGTGATAGATAAGTACTTGTAAAAATCAAAAATAGAAATATAGAAATAATTAAATATAGTTTAGAATAAAGGGGATTTTTATTTTCTATTTGGTAGTAGGTAGGGGTTTTATTATAAAAATTATACTATACAAAGCAGTTAAAAGTAAGTTGTACCATATCGAAATACTTGTGCTGCAAAAAGCTGATCTATGAATGTGAACGTCAATATTATTGTCCCCTCTATAGCATCCGACGACTGTGTGGGGAGAAAGAGGGTGAGCAGCGGGCTCGCAACAGGCGGAGGGCGGGCAGGGGGACGCGGCACTTCACTGTTTTTGCGCGCCCTCCCCACTCCCCGCCACCGAGCCGCCTCCCCGCCGCGTCGCCGCCGCTCCCCGATCCGAGCTGCTAGCGCGGAGTCCGCCTTTGCCGCCCGGAACCAATGCCGGGCTGCGCCTCTCCCCTGCCCCGAGTGCCGACGGGCGGCTGCAGTTCGGGCTCTGCGGGGCCCTTTTCGCCGGGAGCCGGGCACGAGCACGGGCCGAGAAGGGGACAGGGGGTCTCCGAGCGGGACCCGGGGCGCCCGCGGGCCCTTCGAGCAGCGCGGGCTCCGCCCCATGCTGCCACGGGCCCGGCCGCGCAGCTCCCGAGCCCCGCCAATCCCGGCCCGCCTTTCTCCGCCCTGTCCAATCCCGGCCGCCCTTCCAATCCGGGCGCGGTTCCTGCGATTTCGGCCCGCTCAGTCGCGGCCCGACTCCTCAGCCTGGCCCCGCTCCCCCGTGCGCTTGAGGCGCCGCTCCCGGCGCCGCTTTGGGAGCCGGCGGAGCGCTATCCCTGCTGCCGCAACCTCGGCAGGCGCTGGGGCCGGGAAGGGCGGGCGGGAGCTCCCCGTCAGGCGCCGGCCGGGATTTCTCCCAGGGAAACGGGCTGACGGCGGGGAGCGGGCGGACCCGGCCCCTGCAATGGCGGCGGCGGGAGCGGCGCGTGAGGGGAGCGCGGGGTGGTCGCGAGCCGAGCGCGGCGGGAATGGGCGGGCTCGGATTGGTGGGGCCGGCGCTGCCTCGGGTTGTGATTGGCTGGCTGGCCCGGCTCTGAGGCATAAGTAGCGTGCGTGGGGGAGGCGGGGGCGTCAGTTCGGCGGCGGGGCTGGAGGCGACGGGAGCTGCGGAAGCGCGTTCCGAGGAGGAGCGCCGCTGCGCCGGGACGGGTCCCCCGCGGCTGCCGATCCGAGGAGCGCTGGTGAGCACGCACGCGACTCCCGCGTCTGCCTGCGGCGGCGTCCGGGGGCCGGCGGTGTCCAGTTGTTTGCGCCGCGCCCTGCCCGGCTCGGGCGGCCAGAGGCTGGTGCGGGGCCTGGCGTGGCGCAGGGGGGACCGGCTGCTGTCACTGGGGAGTAGCCCTTTCGCGCTTTCTGGATTTAAAGTAACATTGAGAATACTGGGAATAAAGCCGGTTGTTTGCTTTCTTACTATTTGATTTTGATTTTACTTAATAATTTTATCTATATTGCATTACTTCATTGTTTTGTTCGTTTTATTAAGTTTAATTTGTTTCTGTTTGTTTTCTTTTTCCGATTTTGATTTAGTAAGGGTTGTGCGGCTGGGGCTGAATCACGGGTTGTGAGGTCACCGGAGACATAAAGGCTCAGGGTGTGGAATAAGGACTTTGGCACGAGTCAAGCCCAAAACAATGTGGAGCAGTGGAAATGCTGGGGCTGGAGTTGGATAAATGCCCTGGGAGAGGGGCATGGAGCTGCAGTGCAGGGCCTGCAGGAGATGCCTGGGGGTTCCCAGCTCCTGCCCCGTGGTACCAAGCAGAGGCTGAGGATGTGGGGGCTCAGAGGGTTCCAGGGCCCACGCAGCAGCACAAGGGCACCTATTGGGATGTGGGAGCAGGGGCCCGGTGGCTATTCCCAGCCCCTGGGGCTGCCTGGGGGAGGTGAGGGGGCCTTTGGGGAGGTGCTCGGCTGAAACCCAGGCTGTGGGGGAAGGTAGATGTTTGGCTTCAGGGCTCAAGGGTCCCTAAAGTTGGGATCCCATTAGGGTGGGTGGGATAGCTGCAAGAGGCATTGACATTATGACAGCAACTGATTTCTGCCCTTATCAACAGCTCCAAGCAGCAGTGAGAAGCAGGAGCAGCTTTTAGATGCAGGCAGTAGGAAGCTGAGGAGCTGGAGCTGAGGCAGCAGAGCCGGAGGACACAGAAATGTGGTAGGGTTTGGGGTAAAACCCCTGTGCAGCTGGGATAGGGAATATGGAGCTGGGATGGGAATTGCATGGCTGGAGCTGAAATTGCTTCAAGGGCTCTGATAGAGAGTGTAGAGCAGTTACTGGGGGAGGGATGGTTAGGATGGGGCAGGAATATGGGCTCAAGAGCTGAACTGAAACCATACAGAGCTAAAGCAAAAGCAAAGATCCTGCCCTGAGAGCCAGAAGCAGTGTTACGTAGCACTGCTGGGAAGGTGTTGAGGAGGAAGTGAAACGGAAGAGATGGCAGTGAAATAAAGCTTGTGGGTGAAGAGCTGAAATCACTGGGGCTGGGAAAGGGGATTTGTAGGGCGGCTGCTGTAATCACTGCAGGGCTGGGAAAGGGGGCTGCACACTCCATAGGATCCGAAGGGCTGGCACAGGGACTGTGGGGTTCTTGCTGCCACATCCCTTTTATGCCTCTGACATGGATGCTGGGGCTGGGCTTGTGACTGAGACTGGATCAGGATGTTTGGTATATATATATTTTTTAATTGTGTAACCAGATGGATTAAGGAAATCGGACACCCGTAGTAGATTTCTGTTGGATCTGTGTCTGTGAGAACTGGGATGCGTGCTGGAGATGGAGAGACGCTGTTGGAGAGTGGCAACAGCGGCAGGTGTGAGCTGTGAGGATGTGGAGGGCTCAGAGCAGCCCCAGGTGTGAGCTGTGAGGATGATGAGGAGAGGGCGGCTCCTTCGGTGGCTGATTTAGGGGGTTTTCCTCACATCTCTTTTGCACGGAGCTGCTGGAGGAGAGGAGTTTTTGGGGGGCTCCCGGGGCTGTCTCCTGGAAGGACGGTGAGCGCTTCGGACAGGGTCCGGGGGATCACCTGGATCCCCACCTGGATCCCCACCTGGATACGTGGAGCATTGCTCAAAGGAGGGGCCGAGGGACAAATCTTTGTGTCGAGAAGCAGCAGCCGAGCAGGTGAGCCGGTGCGCCTTTGTAGCGGGGATTTTTCCCCTTTCCCTTTGAAATTTCGTCATCCTGAGGTTGAATTGGAGGGGGCAGTCCTGTTGTCCCCCCTTTTAAGGGGTTTGGACTGAGGTAAAAAGCCCCCTTTTGCCATGGTTTGAGGCAAGGCGCTTCTTTTCTTCTCTTCTAGAGGACGCGATTGAAGGGAAGCCTACGTTTCTTTTCCCTTGTTGGGGTGAGGTGAGCGCCGGAGCGTGGCGTCAGAGTCGGGCCTTCAGAGGAAGGGAGCTGCAGCCGTGGCAGCGCTGGCAGGGCGGGGGTCGGGCTGTGCCGCTGCATTCGGGGCGCTTCTTCTGCCCCCGGCCCGGCAGCGAAGGGTGCGGCGCGGAGCCCTGCCGGCAGTGCCGGGGCTGGCCGGGGCGGAAGGGGAGCTGGGCGCGGCTGGGCTGCCGCGGGCCCGCCGGAGCCGCGCCGGTGCGAGCCGTGCGGAGCCGAGCGGAGCTTTGGCCGGGCCGGCGGGCGGGGGAGGCGGCGCGGGCGGGGCCGGTGCCGGCCGGTGCCGCCGCTCCGTCCGCTCCGGGCGCGGGGCTCGGGCGCCGCCGGGGCCCCCCGGGCCCGGTGCCGGCCCCGCCGGGCCGGGGGCAGCGGGCGGGGGTCTGCCGGCGCGGCGCCGCCTCTGCCTGCCGGAGGAGCCGCTTTCCTGCCGGAGCCGCGCTGCGCCCGGGGCCGGGAGCGCGGCTTCGCATCTTCCAGCCTCCCTCGCTGCGCTGCTTTTGAGGCGCTCCTGAGGAATTTTTTGGGTCGTTTTCTTTTGTTCGTAGTTGGTGTATGAGAACGGTCACGGTGTACTTGTTGGTTGTTACGGTTCTTGGTTCAGGTGCTGTGACAAGGGTTTTATTGGGTTGAGTTTGTTGTTGGATTTTTTTTTTTTTTTGTGCGATATGTTGGATGTTTGTTTTGTTTTGATTATTTTCATATTGTGAAAATGCTTGTAGTTATCTTCTTAAAGGATATGTTTTTTTAAGGTTTTACACTGATTTTTATGGGTCGTAGCATGAAGTACAGGGTTGGTTTTTAATTAGGTTGTGGTGGCTTTTATTAGCATGAGTATGTAGTGTTAGTTTTGGTGGGCTTGAGGTAGTGTGCTGTAGTGAATTAGTGAGGTTTTTTTTTAATCTTGGTAATTGCATTTTTTAAATTTTCCGATAGAGGTTTTATTCATTTGGTTTGTTTAATTGTTCTGGACGTTTTATTGTTACCGGTAATTTGGGACTTATTGTTTGTGGTTACATTTCTCTTTTGGTGACGTGTTTATTTCTTGTTGTGACGCGGCAGGCACTCCCCTCGCCGCGGCACCCCGAGCGGTGCCGTGCTGGGCTGCGAGAGGGAAGAGAATGGGCGGCCGCTCCCCCTGTGAAGCTCTGCTGTGGTATTTGTATTTTGATGGTTTGAGGCATTATGGGTTTATTGAGTTAGGAATAATTTTTTGTTGTTGTTACTGTATTTATTTGGGTTTTTGTTTCAGTTTGATGTATTTGTTGGTTGCTTTTTATTAGTGTTTTTTTTTAGGAACTTGTGTATTTATACAGTGGATTTTTTCAGGTAGTTATTTATGTGGGTGCTTCTCTTTTTATTGTCTAGTGGTTTAGGTTTTTGTTAATCTCCTTTATTACTTTGATTTTTAAAGCTAACTTAGCAGAATACTGGTTACTCTTTGAGTTAGTGTAGAGGTACGGTTTTAATTTTTAGCAGCTTTCAGGGTCTGTTGTATGGTTTGAAGTTTAGTAAGTTGGTTGGACTTCTTTTTCTAGTGGGTTTTGTGATTTGTTTTGTGGGTTTCTCTAGGGCTGATTTTTATTTTTGTTTCATTTTTGTGATGTGTCTCACTGACAACTGTGAGTGAAAAGAGTGTAGTGTGGGGTTGTTTTTGCTGGTAGTTAGTTCTATGGTGGTGTATTTTTAGTCTCTGTTGTTTGTTTTTGGGTTTCTTTTGTTAAAGTTTTCATTTTGGGGTTAATTTTTAATTATTTTAAGGTTTTAGGGCGATTGAGATTTTTTTATATGGATGTCCTGTATGATAACAGTTAATTTATTTGCTTTATGTGGCATTGATGGCAGGGTAGAGGACATTTTTGTATAGAATGTGTATTTTAATCATAGTACTAAAATAATACCATGGTAAGAGGGGCTGTGTTTTATTGTTTGTTTCTGAGGTGGTTTGGCATTTTCTTGTAGGTTGGGGTTTTTTTTTGTTGGCTCGTGGAGCCATTCTGGCTGTTTTTGATGAAATTGGTGGGACTTTGATGCTTTTTGATTTTGCTTTTTTTTTTTTTTTTTTTTGTGGTGTAATAGTCTTTTAGAAGAATTTGGATGATTTTAAAAGTATTTTTGTTATACTTTTCATCTAATGTTGCTGGATTATTACAGATGTTTTGGAGCTTTATTTTTTTAAGTTTCATTTGGATGAATTTATGCTGGATGGTAGGACTGTGTTCTTATTTTTGGGGCAGTTGGTTGTAGATGTATTGTATGTTTTTCAAGTGAAGGTAAATCAAGGTTTGTATTTGGCTGTTAGAGGAATAGAGAAAAATGTTTTGGTGATGTTAACAGTGGTGTGTTTTTTTGGGGTTTTTGATTTATAGTAAGTCTGGTACGGTAGTGTTTAATGGTGGAGTTCTTTAAGGTATGATAGTTTATAGTTAATTCTTATTGGTTTTAGATTTGTGTGTAAGTTAGAGGAGGTTATTGAAGGGTAAGCGGGTGTTTTAGATGAGTTTTAGTGTTTCAGTTGATAGGGCATTTTTTGGATGGGAGTTAGAGTATTTTGAGTTGTTTGGTGTCGCTGGTGATGTATTGTTGAGGTGGTAAGGAGTATTTGTTGGGTTTTTTTAAAGAAGGTTTATTGTAGATAGTTTTAGATAGTTGTGGTGGGTTGCTTGATTGTTTTATGTTTTTTAGCCTTTTTGTAGTTATTTGAAATATGTTAGAGTTTTTTGGGTTTATTGAAATACTTGATTTTGAGGAAGTTCCTATTTAGAATGTATGAATTTTTTTGGCTTAAAATAAAAAATTTATATTCTAGTTATAGTGAGGATTATTTTTTTTTCTTTTCTTACTGCTATATTTTGTGATATTTGTGTTAGGTAGTAGTAGGGATAGCTTTACTTTTATACGTTGAAACGAGGGTAGTGCATACTGGTGTTCATAAAGGTTTAATATTTTTATGGTTCTGATGTGTTAGGTTAACGAATTTATAACGTTTACAAGACTTTTTTTTGTTTTTATTTCAATACAGGCAGGGTTTTCTTAGTTTTCAGGATTTGTTTGGCATAGATTTTAGAGGTGTAATTGAGGGGATAGGACAGGGTGTCTCTGTTAATCTATTTGGCAATTTGGATACTGGGTAAATAAAATTAATATTTTGGTAGAATTTTGGGGTTTTGTTAGTTTAATTATTTATGAATTTGTGTGCCTGCAGCTGTAGTGTCTCTGCTGCAACTCTCAGTATCCATTCATGTTTGTGTGTGTTAGGCAGTCCACTCGTGTACCAGCGAGTCCCCCCTGCAAGCGGCCGCAGAGCCGCTCCTTCGCTCTCCTGGGAATTCGGGGAGCGGCACGCGGCTCTGCGACGAAGCCTTGATCTTTGTCACTTGGAGGTGGCACCAGGGAGCCTCAGGAGCGGCCGAGGAGTTGCTGTAAGTGGGGGAACTACTAGTGAGGGGGACCAGGGTCCACTCGAGTTTTGGGAACGCCACCTCACCTCGCCTGCTCTTCAGCCAGGCAGACCCTGCCAGGAGGGCGTGGGCGAAGCGTGCGGCCCGAGGAGCCCGGCGTTCTCAGGAGAATAATGGTGAGCAGCAGAATTGCTGAGTTGTGGCTGCTGTGCGGCTGAGATCGTGCAGTGATGTTTGGTGTTCTCGATTGTAGCTGAGCACGGGACCACAGCCCGGTGACCATAGGATATTCCCCGCAGGCAAGGCTGCCTCCATTGCCACGCGACGTGGATTCTCATCCCCAGATGCCAGAGAGATAAGTGGAGGGCTAAGGCCCACAGTGGGGGTGAAAGTGGGGTGCTGGGAGGGCCTTTCGAATGAGCTTTGGGAGTGGGGATGTGCAAGAAGCATCTCCTAAGGCCATCTAAAGACAAAAAGTGTCTGTTTTGATCACAGTGCTGAGGTGCTCAGGGCAGAGCAGTTCTGGTGTGTGTCCTGTCACTTGTCTCTGGTGCACTCTGTGTTCTTTGGGTCTCTCGGTCCTTTCTTCTCCTCAAAAGCTCTCTCTCCCTGTCCTGTGTCGTGGGTGTCTGCACGTATCTGTCCCACAACTGCTCTGCCCTGCTGCATAGCCTGTAATAGCACAAGTCCTGGGGACTTGAAATTTGTAATGCAGGGTGTAGTTGGGCTCTGGATTATATGGGGAGATTGACATAACATGTTTGGTGCTGTTAAGTTGTCCTGCAGCCATTTGACACTAGTCCTAACTTCCTTTCAGGTGCTGACAACTCCAATCAGTGGCAGAGAGCCCCAGTCCTGGGTGAGGGTGTTGCCATGATCAGGTCAGTCATTGTTTGCACTTGCAGGAGCAGCCTAAATGGTGACCGTGTTACAGCAGTGTTCTTTGCCTTTATTTTTAGAAGGTCCAGGCAGATAGCAGCAGTCAAGGCCCATTGTGCTAGGTGAGCAGTGGACCAAAGCAGTTGTTTTTGCTCAGCTTTTAGTTTTTGGTGGAACTATAAGCATCCACTGTTGTTTGTGTGCTTTAGGGAATCCACTCAGAGTACTCATACCTCTGTCTCCACCTGGCTGATGGACCGGGTTTCATGCACGTGTGGTCTTGCCAGAAGCATTACAGGACCCTGTGACAGAGCCTTCCAATTTTGCATTTCAAGGTCCCCTCCTGGTAACCCACAGGAATGGGCAAGGAGTTGCGGTGAGGCAGGGAAGTGGAGCGAGGGTACCCTCAAGTTGCAGCAGTGCCATGTCACCTTGTCTGCCCTTAACCTAGGTGTGCCTTGAGATGACTGTGTCAGAATCCAAGCACGCCTGAGGTGTGTGGCCCGATACTTCTTGGGAGACGGTGAGTAGCAGAATTGTCAGGTTCTGCCCCATGTGCTGTTAAGGTAGTGCACTGACATTTGGTTTTCTTTCTCTTGGCAGAGCAAGAGATAACAGCCTGGTGACAACTGGAACTTCCCAGACAGGCAGGAGGCCTCATTCTGCACCTGATGGGGATTTGTATCCCCAGATATGTGCAAGATAAGTGGAGGGCTACCACCCACAGAGGGGATGGAAGAAAGGTGCCGGGTTGGGACTCCCCAGGAGGGGTTTTTGAGTCAGTTTTGGAGATGGGGATATCTAAGAAGTGTCTCCTAAGGCCACCTAAAGGGAAAGTGTCTGTTTTGATCAAAGTGCTGAGGTGCTCAGGGCAGGGCAGTTCTGGTGTGTGTCCCGCCACTTGTCTCTGGTGCACTCTGTGTTCTTTGGGTCTCTCGGTCCTTTCTTCTCCTCAAAAGCTCTCTCTCCCTGTCCTGTGTCACGGGTGTCTGCACGTATTTGTCCCACAACTGCTCTGTCTTCTGCATAGCCTGTAATAGCACAAGTCCTGGGGACTTGAAATTTGTAATGCAGGGTGTCGTTGGGCTCTAGATTGTATCAGGAGATTGCCTTAATATGTTTTGTGATGCTAATTTGTCCTGCAGCCATTTGACACTAGTCCTAACTTCCTTTCAAGTTGCTGACAACTCCAATCAGTGGCAGAGAGCCCCAGTCTTGTGTGAGGATTTTCCCATGATCAGGTCAGTCATTGTTTGCATTTGCAGGGGCAGCCTAAATGGTGACTGTGTTACAGCAGTGTTCTTTGCCTTTATTTTTAGGAGGTCCAGACAGGTAGCAGCAGTCAAGGCCAAGTGTGCCAGGTGAGCAGTGGACAGAAACAGTTGGTTTTGCTCAGGTCTCAATTTTTGGTGCAATTCTAAGCATTCATTCTTGATTGTGTGCTTTAGGGAATCAACTCGGAGTGTGCATACCTCCGTTACTAACTGGCTGATGGACCAGGTTTCATGCACTTTGGATCTCGCTGGAAGCATTACAGGACCCTGTGATGGAGCCTTCCAATCCTGCATTTCAAGGTCCCATCCTGGTAGCCCTGAGGAATGGCCAAGGTGTTGCAGTGAGTCGGGGAGGAATGAGATTCCACTGGTGTTTCAGCAATGCCATGTCACCTTGTCTGCCCTTAACCCAGGTGTCCCCTGCGATGACGGTGTCAGAATCCAAGCACGCCCAAAGCGTGAGGGCCAAGAACCCGGGCATTCTGAGGAGGATGGTGAGTAGCAGATTTACCAGGTTTTGGCCGATGTGCTGTTCAGATTGTGCACTGATGTTTAGTTTTCTTTCCCTTGGCAGACCAAGAGGTGACAGCTGGAACTTACCAGACAGGGAGACGGCGTTCTTCTGCACCCAACAGGGATTTGCATCCCCAGATATGTGCAAGATAAGTGGAGGGTTATGACCCACAGAGAGGCGTGATAAGCGAGGTGCCAGGTTGGGACTCCCCAGGAGGGGTTTTTCAGTCAGTTTGGAATTGGGGATGTCCAAGAAGTGTCTCCTTAGACCATCTAAAGGTGAAAAGTGTCTGTTTTGATCTTAGTGCTGAGGCATGCAGGGCAGAGCAGTTCTGATGTGTGTCCTGTCACATGTCTCTGGTGTCCTCTGTGTTGTTTGGGTCTCTCGGTCCTTGCAGATATTCTTCTCATCAAGAGCTCTCTCTCCCTGTCCTGTCCCCTGGTTTGTCACATCCTGTCCTGTGTCACGGGTGTCTGCACATATTTTTCCCACAGCTGCTCTGCCCTGCTGCACAGCCTGTAATAGCACAAGTCCTGGGGACTTGGAATTTGTAATTTGCAGGGTGTAGTTGGGCTCTAGATTGTATGAGGAGATTGACACAACATGTTTGGTGCTGTTAAGTTGTCCTGCAGCCATTTGACACTAGTCCTAACTTCCTTTCAGGTGCTGACAACTCCAATCAGTGGCAGAGAGCCCCAGTCCTGGGTGAGGGTGTTGCCATGATCAGGTCAGTCATTGTCTGCACTTGCAGGAGCAGCCTAAATGGTGACCGTGTTACAGCAGTGTTCTTTGCCTTTATTTTTAGAAGGTCCAGGCAGATAGCAGCAGTCAAGGCCCATTGTGCTAGGTGAGCAGTGGACCAAAGCAGTTGTTTTTGCTCAGCTTTTAGTTTTTGGTGGAACTATAAGCATCCACTGTTGTTTGTGTGCTTTAGGGAATCCACTCAGAGTACTCATACCTCTGTCTCCACCTGGCTGATGGACCGGGTTTCATGCACGTGTGGTCTTGCCAGAAGCATTACAGGACCCTGTGACAGAGCCTTCCAATTTTGCATTTCAAGGTCCCCTCCTGGTAACCCACAGGAATGGGCAAGGAGTTGCGGTGAGGCAGGGAAGAGGAGCGAGGGTACCCTCAAGTTGCAGCAGTGCCATGTCACCTTGTCTGCCCTTAACCTAGGTGTGCCTTGAGATGACGGTGTCAGAATCCAAGCACGCCTGAGGTGTGTGGCCCGATACTTCTTGGGAGACGGTGAGTAGCAGAATTGTCAGGTTCTGCCCCATGTGCTGTTAAGGTAGTGCACTGACATTTGGTTTTCTTTCTCTTGGCAGAGCAAGAGATAACAGCCTGGTGACAACTGGAACTTCCCAGACAGGCAGGAGGCCTCGTTCTGCACCTGATGGGGATTTGTATCCCCAGATATGTGCAAGATAAGTGGAGGGCTACCACCCACAGAGGGGATGGAAGAGAGGTGCCGGGTTGGGACTCCCCAGGAGGGGTTTTTGAGTCAGTTTTGGAGATGGGGATGTCCAAGAAGTGTCTCCTAAGGCCACCTAAAGGGAAAGTGTCTGTTTTGATCAAAGTGCTGAGGTGTGCAGGGCAGAGAAGTTCTGGTGTGTGTCCTGTCACTTGTCTCTGGTGCACTCTGTGTTCTTTGGGTCTCTCGGTCCTTTCTTCTCCTCAAAAGCTCTCTCTCCCTGTCCTGTGTCACGGGTGTCTGCACGTATTTGTCCCACAACTGCTCTGCCCTGCTGCATAGCCTGTAATAGCACAAGTCCTGGGGACTTGAAATTTGTTATGCAGGGTGTAGTTGGGCTCTGGATTATATGGGGAGATTGACATAATATGTTTGGTGCTGTTAAGTTGTCCTGCAGCCTTTTGACACTAGTCCTAACTTCCTTTCAGGTGCTGACAACTCCAATCAGTGGCAGAGAGCCCCAGTCCTGGGTGAGGGTTTTCCCATGATCAGGTCAGTCATTATTTGCATTTGCAGGGGCAGCTTAAAGGGTGACCGTGTTACAGCTGTGTTCTTTGCCTTTATTTTTAGGAGCTCCAGGCAGTTAGCAGCAGTCAAGGCCAAGTGTGCCAGGTGAGCAGTGGACAAAAGCAGTTGTTCTTGCTCAGGTTTCAGGTTTTGGTGCAATTGTAAGCATCCATTGTTGTTTGTGTGCTTTAGGGAATCCACTCAGCGTATGCCAAGCCCTTGTCACCAACAGCTGATGGCCTGGATTTTCTGTGCTTGTGAGCTCTTGGGAAGTATTGCAGGACTCTGTGATGAAGCCTTGAAATTTTGTATTTCAAGATTGCATCAGGGTTGCCTTTGGCAATGGCTGAGAAGTTGCGGTGAGTCGCCGAGGTAGGGAGGGGGAGCCAAGGTCCACTCGTGTTTCAGCAATGCCGAGTCACTTTGTCTCTTCTTAACCCAGGCAGACCCTGCGATGATGGTGGCAGCCTCCGAGCCTGGCCAAAGTGTGTGACCCGAGCATTCTCTGGAGAATGGTGAGTAGCAGGATTGCTGGGTTTTGTCCATTGTGCAGCTAAGATCATGCAGTGATGTTTGGTGTTCTCGATTGTAGCTGAGCACGGGACCACAGCCCGGTGACCATAGGACATTCCCCGCAGGCGAGGCAGCCTCCATTGGCACGCGACATGGATTCTCATCCCCAGATGCCAGAGAGATAAGTGGAGGGCTAAGGCCCACAGATGGGGTGAAAGCGGGGTGCTGGGAGGGCCTTTAGGATCAGCTTTGGGGGCAGGAATGTGCAAGAAGCATCCCCTTAGGCCAGCTAAAGGGAAAGTGTCTGTTTTGATCACAGTGCTGAGGTGCTCAGGGCAGAGCAGTTCTGGTGTGTGTCCTGTCACTTGTCTCTGGTGCACTCTGTGTTCTTTGGGTCTCTCGGTCCTTTCTTCTCCTCAAAAGCTCTCTCTCCCTGTCCTGTGTCACGGGTGTCTGCACGTATTCGTTCCACAACTGCTCTGCCCTGCTGCATAGCCTGTAATAGCACAAGTCCTGGGGACTTGAAATTTGTAATGCAGGGTGTAGTTGGGCTCTAGATTGTATCAGGAGATTGACGTAACATGTTTGGTGATGCTTAGTTGTCCTCCTTCTGCCAGGCCCTGAAGGACTCCCCCTTCCCCCCCAGATCTTCATTGGGAAATCCCCCTGACCCCTGCGACCCCCCAAAACGATCCCCCAGGGATCCACCTTGAACTCTCTGGGACCCCCTGAATAGTCCCCAGGGATCCCTGAGAATCCCCAGTGGCCCCCAGGACACCCTGGGCCGCCTCCCCAGACCCGCTGGGGCCCCTCCCGGTGTGACAATTGAGAGACCCCCTCAAGCACTCCATGCCCCCCTTCCGGAATCCATCTGGGACCTCCAACCCCCAGAGTGGCACCCCTGGGACCCCCACATCCCTTCCCGCCCTCCCCGAGAACCCTCAGAGCCTTCCCATAGTGGCAATAAAGGCTCAAAGCAGTTACAGAACCACTTCTACTGTGTCCAGTACCTGCACTGGGAACACTGGGAGGGACACTGGGAAAATCAGGAGGGAAGCGGGAACATTGGGTAGCACACTGGGAGGGAACTGGGGCAGCTGGGAGGACTCGGGGACTCCTGGAAGCGATCTGCCATGGAAAAGGAGACAAAGGGAGCTGATGTCATCCCAGAGCCACAGGATATTCCATACTGAGACCCCGGGGCCACCCAGGACCACGGCAAGGGCAGCCAGGCCAAGAGCCGGGGGCAGCTTTGGTGTGGGAGGCATCTGGCATCCCATTCGGAATTTCAGGAGGCCCAGTGGTGGGCACAGGGCCATGAGCACAGACAGCGGTCCTTTTACCTGGGAAAGAAAACTCGCCAGTCCAGGTTCCTGATGTCAGTTTGTAGGGCTCCCTTGGGACTCTCAGGGCAGCACAAGTTTGAGGCGGGGACAGCTTTGGTCTGGGATACGTTCTTTGATATTTGGATTTTGTGAAGTCAGGGGCCAGCTGAGGGCCAGGGGCACCTGGGCACATACTCTGGCCCTTTTCCATGGGAAAGAAAACTCACCAGTCCTGGTTCCTGATGTCAATTTGCAAGTTGTACTTGGGATCTTCAAGGCAACTCCTCATCGACATGAGGGCAGCTTGGGTCCACAACACCTCCTTCTTCATTCAGATTTTCAGGGGGCGGCCCTTCTTTCGGGGCCCCTGGCTCTTGGACTCTGTTGCTGGCCCTATTCTCTGTGAAACACGGCTCACCCTCTACACTTCCTGATGTTGGTTTCGAGGAGGTGCTTGTCTCTTCCAGGGCAGGCAGAACTCTTGCTGGCAGCAGTTTTGCTCCAGGATTAATCCTGTGCCATTCAGAACGAAAAGATGTTGAAAGTCACTTGGGGCCACAGACCTCGTGACCTGACCTCTGCCCTTTTTCCCTGTAAAACCAACCTCACCCTCCCTGTGTGTTGATGTCTGTTCACTCAAGGCGTGCTGCTCTCCAAGGGCTGCGGGAGTTTCTGGTGTCGGCAGGTGTGGTCTGTGAGAAATCATTCGCTGTTTGCAATTTTGGAAGCGCAATTCCTGTTTGGCCAGGGGAAAGACTGTTAATTATCTTTGAAATGAAAATCTGGCACCCCATTGTTTAAGGGTCTGGCAAGGGGCTGTGTAGGGGAGGGAACACCCCACAGGACCTTTCTTCACCTCATCCCTCACTCCTAGGTGTAGCAGCTCCCTGCGTGAGCAGCTGCTTTCAGTGCAGCTACCTGGGCACACCTGCCAGGAGCTATGGTCGGAACATCCAGCAGGGACCAGGGAGCAGCCGGACCCACCCAGGCACGGAGCATCCCTTGGAGAAAATGCCAAGGGAAGAGCCCTCTTGCCAAGGGGCAGCACCTGAGCAGGCCAGGCAGCATGTGGGGTTCCACGGGAGAGCTTTCAACTTTCCCCTTTTATTATGTCAGTCCTCCCCTAGAACCCCCAGACCTTCCACAGCACTCCCAGAAAAAAGAGGGGTTATGGAGAGAAAAGGGGTTTCAAGTATGGGAAAAAGCTTCCTTTTCCGTCATTTCTTGCGTTCAAATAATGAGGAAACGCACTTCCCCTGCAATTTTAATGGTCTCATTTGAAAGAGTCCCTGCCTTTTCTATGCTGTTAGGGGTGCTAATTGACAGGGAATCCCCATATTCCATTTTTTTCCAGTTTAAATAGAGGGGGAAAACCTTGACAGTGTCGTTTATGGGTTTGAATTAAGAGTAACCATTTTTGTTGTCCTAAGGCTTAAATTGAGGGGGAAGCCCAGCTATCTCTCTTTCTTAAGGGTTTGGATTGAGGGGAAAATCCCTCTGTCTTCATCACTGGAGAGATTTAAAGTGAGGAAAGCCTCTCTTTTCCCAGTATTCAAGGGATTAAATGAAAGGGCAGAAGCCATTTATTTGCCACGGTATCCATTTCAGTGGAGGTAAATTCCCCATTTCCTCATTTTAAGGGATTCACTTGAAGGAGGCTCTTTTAAAATGATTTTTCAGCATTTAAAACTACCTTTCAGGGCACTTCTTTCTGTGCCCTAGGACTAAGTACCTCAGAGAAAGGCAAGCCTAGCACATACTTAACCTTTATGCTGCCCAGGAGCCTATTATTTTTCTTATTTATAATGTAGTTAGTCCTAATTAGTAACCCCAAGAAGAAGACTTAGACTGTTCATATAATTAGTATTTTTCTCCACCCTTAGTCTCATGTTGAGCACTACTTAGTAGTCACTGAGGAATAATTATGTAAGTTAACAGCAAATTACCCAACTTATCTAGATATGCTGCCTAAAAACAAAGTTTTATTTCTTACCAGTTTTTTTGCCCTTTCGCTCCAAGTAGTTGTAGAAAAAAGAGCTGTCATTTCCCTGAAGAGTTTCCTTCTATATCCAGCCCTTTATTCCCCTTGAATTCAAGCCAGAGGAGCCGAACAGCTGCAGCTGCTCTGAGGGCTTTTCTACTCGGTGGGGTTTGCCCCTTCCCTTTTCCTGGGTGCCACGGGAATGAGCGGCGGGCCCAATCAGGGTATATTAACCCCAGCCTTTGCCAAGGGGCTTCATTCCCTCAGCCATTTCACACTAGTCCTAACTTCCTTTCAGATGCAGACAGTTCAGATCAGTGGCAGAGAGCCCCAGTCCTGGGTGAGGGTGCTGCCATGATCAGGTCAGTCATTGTTTGCATTTGCAGGGGAAGCCTAAAGGGTGACCGTGTTAGAGCAGTGTTCTTTGCCTTTATTTTTAGGAGGTCCAGGCAGATAGCAGCAGTCAAGGCCCTGTGTGCCAGGTGAGCAGTGGACAGAAGGAGTTGTTCTTGCTCAGGTTTCAGGTTTTGGTGCAATTGTAAGCATCCACTCTTGGTTACTTTGTTTTATTTTAGGCAGTCATCTTGCAAGATGTCTCTGGTCCGGATGTCTGGATGTCCAAGGCCAGGTGGGTGCAAGCGTAAGGTCTGGGTGGGTGTGCTTTTCAGGTCAGGGGGATGTTGTTTTCACAGTATCTCAGTGTGGGTTGTTTTGCTTTGTTTTTTTGCAGGTGCTGTCGCTGCCCTAGCTGTGTGAAGGAACAGAGGCGAGCGGGTGAGTTGGCATTTTGGCACAGTGACTCACAGGTGACCCTTATGCAGCAGCATGCTAAGTGTGTACCTTTTTGTTTTTCAGGTATCCTCCAGGCAGCTTGTGGAGTCAAATTAAGACTTCAGGTGAGCCGGGGCAGCGGTGTGTCGGAGTTTCGGGGATTCCTCTTTTCGTGGGCACTAGTTGCATTTTCTGTTTTGTCTTAGGTACCCTGAGGAGGAGCGTAGCTGAAGTTTGGAAACAGCAGCACCGAAGCTGATGCAGAGAACGTCTCGCCGTCCACATCCAACTGACATTGGATTCCATCCGGTTGTCTTGCAAAAGCCAAGTGCTGGGGCCAGTAGGTGGGAGATGGGGGGAAAACCTTTACTATCACAGGAGGCTATTTGATGTTAGCTTGGAGAATAGGCCCATAGTGGGACGGGCCCCTCGGGAGCAAAGGGAGAGGGTTTCTCCTCAGCCCCCCCAGAGTCTTCGCCGGGCAGGGCAGTTCCGATCCCTCTCTGGTTCTCGTGACGTTCGCATCGGCGGCCTTCTTTGACTCTTGACGTTGTCGTGGATCTTTTCACCATAGGAGCCCGCCTTCATGTCTGGAGCTATAGCTACAGTCACCCTGTAGTCATTTCTTCCTTCTCTAGGCCTACTGAGCTTCTTAGGCTTCCTCTTAAGTGCTTTGGCACTAACATCTTGAAAGGAGTTGCATGTCATCATCAAGTGCTACTGCCCTAGGGCTTTCTTTTCTTTGGCATCATCAGCCCATGGCTCATCTTGGGCTAGGAATCTTGGGTCCATAAGGTGAAATTGCCAGGCAGTTTCCACTTGTGTCCGTGTCACGTTGTCTGTGTCCGTGTCACGTTGTCTGTGTCATAGGCCTTTGTTACATCTCCATGCTTTAGCAACATCATTTTGTGCCGTATTGGCCATATTTTGCTCACGTACCTTCCCGGATATCAATTATTCTGGCATTTTTACATATTCACTTTTTGGGTCCGGACGATGTACACGAGATGTTCTCATCCATCTTCATTCTCAGTTTTGGTAGCCCTTCTCATGGACTTCCGTACGGAGCTTATTAGCCCCTCATCACCTGACCACAGTAGTTCCGTAGCATCTGCCTTCTCAAAGGATATAGGGCTCAAAAATTAGTCTTCTAGAGAATTATATCAAGTCCTCACTTATCTTGTATCTCTGTCAGCTTACGTTGTATGCACTTATGATGCACCTACCTGTGTCTGCTTCTATTGTATGTGCGTATGTTGCGCCTACCTATGTTAGCTTATATTGTTTGTGCTTACACTGTATGTACCTACGTTGGCTTATGTTGTTTGTGCTTATACTGTACGTACCTACGTTGGCTTATGTTGTTTGTGCTTATACTGTATGTACCTACGTTGGCTTATGTTGTATGCACCTCTGTTGTGGCAATTATGATCGGAGCTGCCTTGCCCGGGCAAGTAGTCACGCTCAGGTAGAGCAGTTATAAAGCTTTGCCGTTCATCTGTTCTCTACGGGGTTTGGGGTACAACACTGATGGGCCCAGAGTTGGTATAGCTCCTAGCTCTCAGATAGTCAGTCACTGACCGCCTCCCCTTGTCTCGTAGGTCCCCGGGTCCCTACAGAATTTCCTGGAATCTACCATTTGACATGGAGGTCCTGCGGTCAGAAGAAGCGTTTAAGCATATTCTTCAGTGCAGCGTTTCACGTAAGGGTGGCAGCCAGCGTGTCAGCAGAAGAATGTGTGAGAGTGTGACTGTCTGTGTCTGTCTGTGAGAGTTTGTGTGTGCTTGTGTCTGCAGCTGTGTGTGTGTGTGGAGCAGATACAACCTTGTGTGTATGGCCTTTGCCTTTCAGGGGGGGTTTTCATCAGGCAGGAGGATTTTTTGGGAGTCTCCGGAGCGAGTTGCCGTGAATGTGAGTTTGTGCGTAACGCGAAGGGGGCGTGCACGTCGGCGGAGCGTTTTGCGCCGTTTTTGTTCCGGGTGCGTCATAACAATAAAAGCGTTGTGGACTTTTCTGAAATGGAGACACGGTTATATTGTGTCAATATGTATTTGGCTTGTAGTACATTATATTGTTCTGTCTTTGCAGTTGTTCCTGTCTTTTGATGTATTTTGCTGTATGTAAATTGGACTTGTACTTGTGTGCCTAGGTATGATGTATTCTTTGTTGTATTTGTCTCTGTACTTGCATTTGTATGCATTGTTTCCCTGTGTATTGCTGAAGTTTAAGGGAATAAAGATTAATCAGCCCTAATAATGATGCCTCTTACCCTCTGCCCTGCCCACCATTCATCTCCTGTCTTTCTTTGGTGTGGTTGAGTCCTATCATTTTCACCCTTTTTCTCCCTTTGCCTCTTACTTTCCTCTTTAGTCTATTCCTCACTTTATCCTTCCATGTGTAACTCTTTGTCTCTGGCTGTGTTTTCCTTTGTTTCCATTTCTAACACATCTCTATGTTTCTCTAACCCTATTTCCTTCTCACCCTATTTTCTTCCATTCCTCTACATGTATTTCCCCATGTCTCTTTGTCTGTCTCTTTCAATCTAGGTTTCACTATGTTTTCTTCTTTTTTTTTTCTTTGTCAGCCTTTGTCTTTCTAACACTTGCTATCATTGTCTTTGTCTCTGACCCTTTTTCCTTTTCTGTCCAACTTTAACTTTTTTGTCTAACTCTCTATTTCTTTCTCTCTTGAACCCTACCTTGTGTTCAGTCTCTCCATTTGTTTTCCTGTAGGTTTTCAGCTCTATTTCTTCTTTTTCTTGTCTCTCTATTTGCTTTTCTCTTTCATTTCAAGAGCTTCCTTTTCTGTTTGTCTTTCACTCTTTTTCTCTTTACCCCACCTTTCTTTCCTCTTTCTCTGCCTTTCTCTTTCCAATCTGACTTTTTTGGTTTTTCTTTTTATCTCTGACTCTTATTTTTCTTGCTCTGTTTTCTTCTTACTCTCTCCTCTTCATTTTTTTTTTCTCACTCTCTCCTCTTTCTTCTCACTCTCTCCTCTTTCTTCTCACTCTCTCCTCTTTCTTCTCACTCTCTCCTCTTTCTTCTCCTTCTTCCTCCCTTCTCTTTTTCTTCCTCTTACTCTCTCCTCCTCTCTCCTCTTCTTCTTCCTCTTAGGCTAAATACTTGTATCAGACATTTTAAACAGGTCTTTTATACAGAAGTGAATACATTAAAAGAGAAAGGAAAAGAAAATAACTGGTAATATATTTCAAAAGTCAAACCAGTATTTAATTTCTGCATCAAGTATTGCAATCAAAGACACCTAAAAGATTCACCTTTCCATAAAATCAAGGTTTTAGTTAGTGAGATGGTGGTTTACTTATTTAGGTGGTTGTTTTTTGTCCTTCTAACAGCTTGTATTTTTAACTGTTCAGTCCATCAGCAGACAGACACCCTGTCCATCTTAACATAGGCTAAGATGGCCATAAAAATAGTGCAGGTGATGACATTGGTTAGCAACCTTTTCTTCTTCATCATCATCATCATCTCACATTAACAAAGAGAGACGAAAGGCACAAGGAATTCAAATTATTAGCTTTGAGAACTGAAATAAAAATCTTCTTTCCACAATTAGCCTACATATAGTGGCATTAGAAATACCACTTTAAGTTCTGAAAGTACTGGAAGGAATTTATACCCAAAGGATCCTAATTCTTTGGTAAGTCAAAGCTGCCATTTGTACCTGTGAACAGTATCACTTGGAGAAAATGCAACACTTAGGAAGAGTTTTAATTGTTTTTTTCATTACTTGACTCTGTCATTTTTTTCTGAAGTTTTTACAGCTTCTTGCATTCAAATGAAGGAAGATTAAGGCTGGATGGTTAAGGTTGTAATGCAGCATTTCAAAGTAATATTAGTGAAGATGGTACTAGAAACTGCATTGCTTAGAAACCTATTATTTCAATAATCCTTTCTCAGAACTTCACAAAGGTCCTTTTATTGTGTCTCTGATAAATAAAATGTGATTTCTATTTAGAAAGAATTAAGGTAGTGAAGACTAACTAGAGAAGAACATGCAACCTTATAGATACTGAGGCAAAAAATAAAGCAAAATGGTTAGTTGCTGGTTCCAACTGGTATTTTTAAGTCTGTACGGCTAAGCATCTCTATCTTATATTTGTGATCTTTCTGCAATTTTGTATTTATGGGGTTTATGCCTGTTCAGAGTAATTAGTGTTGTTTACATTAGAACAAATACTGAAATACAAAAAATGAAAAGTTATTGGCAAATGGGATACAGAGTAGCAAATCTGGAAATTAGACGCTGCTGATATTTATCTGTAATGAAATTTGGCATAGGACCAGCAATAGCCAGAAGTAGGTAGAATATCCTGTGATACAGCATCTGAAATTCATCAAAACCCCCCTCCAAATTACCTTCAGTATTGTAAAAGTTTCCATTCTTTTTATTATTTGTACTTTATTAGAGGCATCTTGTCAGTACTACTTTTTCTTAGCCTTATCCGGAGATGCTTTCTTATGTCTGACTCCTGAAAGCCTCTGTGCAGAACCAGAGTTCTGCAGAGCTTTTTCCCCTGTATTCCTTCCCTTTTCTGTCTTCCCAAAAGCTTTTGGGATTATGGCTTTTACACCATAATTTACTTAATTGCCTTTTCGTGTCAGATAATTCTTATGCATATAACATCTCATTTTTATCTACCTGCTTGGTATTGCTACAACATCAAAGAATTTATAAAATTATTCTTTGTTCTCTTATTAGATTTTTTGCTTTGTCCTTACAGAATCTTCTCTGATAAATAGAAGTGGTAGTGCTTTTTATTTACCGCCTTAATTTCCTGCAGTAAAAAAACACTCTATGTTCATTAATCATTCAACGACAAAGGATATTCTGTATTGGAGCCAAAATTGTATACATTTCTAAGCAACTACAGCATTTTGCTTTATTTTCTTAAATCTGTTTCAGAGCTTTGATCAAATTGCACTCTCCAATTGTTTTCCAAAGGGTGTAATAAGAGAAAAAAAATAACCATTTTTATAACGAAATTTCAAGCAAATAAAATCCTTAAAGGAAATTTGATTCTGTAAATGAGGACTAGGAAGAGGAAGGTCATAAGAAGTTACATCATCGGAGTTTAACCATCCCCTTAGCACACTGATCTAAAACAGGAAAAGCGTATGAAAAACTGCAGAGGTGTCTTCTGAGAAGGTATATGCACATTTCACATACTTCTTGTTCTGTATCTTTCTTCTAAACAGTGATTAAAGCAGCTCCCAGTACAGATCTGTAACAAATTCATGAGCAAATCTGATAAAACGTGTCTTTGAGTAAACTGTGA
Source organism: Lonchura striata (assembly GCF_050655825.1). Taxonomy (NCBI): domain Eukaryota; kingdom Metazoa; phylum Chordata; class Aves; order Passeriformes; family Estrildidae; genus Lonchura; species Lonchura striata. Next base: position 74,325,173 of record NC_140707.1, on the reverse strand, counting down.
ACCTAACCTGACAACTAAGATAAATAGTTTGTCAGTTGATCTAACCACACCATTCTTTTCTCCTGTATCTGGTTTCTTTTCTTCAGAATTAACCCAGTACTTTCTCCCCCATCGTGCTTTACAAACAACCTCCCTATCTGCTTTTTGTGCCCTATGAAGCCAAGAGGAGCAGTGATGCACAGGAACACTGAAACTCCAATGTCTGGTCAACTAAATCTGGATGATGCTCTTTAGGAGCAGCAGAATGATTTTTCTAACTGCAAAAACTGTTATAATACCACTTATTTAAACTTGATTTCCTGTTCACTTGTGAATTGATTATTTGACCTTAAATTGTTATGTTTTTTTTGACCATAAAGCCAGTTCTGATTTGCTGAGTTGATGCAGTAGAAAATACTTATATTTACATTGTTCAGCTGTTCGCAGGTAAAGTTGCATGATTCAATAGCCACTGGACATGCTGAGTTCTGACTGGCGTGTTAAAATTTTTCTAATATGTGGGAACTCAAAATGTCTCTCAGACATTTTTAGAGGTTCCAGGCCTTGGTCAGAGGCATTCTAGACCCTGGCAGACAGCTGAAAAACAGCTGTGATTTTGAGTTTGAGCCATGGAATGAATTGCCAACTTTGGAGGTGGAACAAGCAATCACAAAAGGTTAGATAGTATAGTAAAAGTAGTTACAAAGTAGAGGGGAAATTTTTTTAGTATTGTACAGGGGGGTTTTCACTTTGTAGGTGGGGGTCAGAAGTTCTAAGATGGAGGAAAGTGGGCTGATCCTGTTCTTCCTCCTTCTTTTTCCTTACCTCCATGTTCTTGGTGATGTTGGCACTGACAGATCGGTTTAGAGTAGAAAAACACTTGGCAACGTAGGTAGTAGGTATTGGGGAATAATTGTAAACATGTTATACGTAATATATCTTATAAAAGATAGCAGCAGCCCTGGGCGGAGAGGGAGACGAAGAAGGCAGCAGATCGAGAGGATGTCAGGGGGTGTGTGTGCCTCTACCCAGGCCGCTGATCAAACAGCCGCAGTCCAAGAACATAATCTGTTAGATAACTAGCGATAAACTGCCTTGAGACCGAACAGCTAAAGCCTGCGGAGTTTTTCTTTGGAAGCACGGGTGGGAGGAGGAATTTCACCACCACATGAGACCCCAGAGCAAGGCCGGGGTTCTCACCGTAATAAAGATGCACCCTTTGTTTATCCACCTTTGTCATTTATACATCCAGCTGTGAAGCTCTCCAGCTTTGCAGTGCTGTTTACTAGGACAATTGAATACCATAACTTCCCAAATTTTGTGTACGTGACCAATCAATATGCAGATTTTATAGCCATAATTTCACACACAGATAATTTGTTAATCGGGCTGCACGCTAAGCTGAGGAAAGCAACACAGCAAATAGTTTTTGCTTTTTTGATAGTTTCTGCCATGTTGAGCTCCCATTCTGTCCATTGGTAATGATTGTACCTCTCATGGGAGGAAATCTGACGGACAAACATACAAAACAAACCACTATTTGGCATAGAGGGAACTAACAACAATAACAGAAGTTTAATATTTTGCTTTCTTTGTCACCTAAGGGTGTGAAAGGTATTCTAGTTCATTGAGTTTATATTCTGCCGCTGATCTTTAGCTGAGGGACACAAAGATATATGTGTTATGCGTGTTTGCATATTTATGTGTTTATATATGCATGTAGATATAGACATATAAAAACACATAAATACACACAGGTGGGGGTGTATGTATATGTATGTATTTATATATATATATATGCCTGAGGTCATATGTGTGTGGGATTCAGTTTGTGTTCTGTTAAACCCAGCCCTCTGTGTGTGTGTGTTTGCACCTCGTCCACAGGAGCTGGTTACAGTGCTGGCTATTGAACTGTTGTTGTTTTCAAGCTGTAATTTATTTGGTAATGATATACAATGTTTCACAGTGATAAGGAGTCAATAATGAATATGTTATGCTTTAACATCATAAAGACATCCTTAGGAAAAAGTCCCTGTCTTTCTCCAACAGTGATCCATATGGTGTGCTACTAAAAGGAGAAGATCTCTGAGTGAACAAATGTGAAATAATACAGACTTAATCTTTATTGCTCTTTTCCTATCAAGATAGCCTTTGTTGTCTGGCCTATGAAGACACTGCAAGACTACTCACTCATACAGCATTGTTTTATTGTTCACTTTTATTTTCTCTAAAGCAGACCGGGGTTGTTTTTTTCTTTTTCCTTTGCATATGTCTTAAGAAGTTGACCTTTAGCTTTACTAATGCAATTAATAGTTTTTGCTTCCTATCTCCTATAAATGATGTTGGTGAAATAGGTCACCTGATTTCATGTTCTAGTAGGTACAGTCAGAGAAAATTCTGGATATGTAAATTATCATATTTAATTAGCATTATTTCTATCCTCTTTATTACACATTTTGCAATACTATTGATTGTTGGACCTAGAGTATCTTTTGTCCTCAAGCCACACACCTAGAAGTCACCTAAATCTTCATTTTTTCTGAGGATAATTCAGCTTGGAATAATTTTTTTAAATCTAGATTAAGAGTAAATAATTTAAATGGAAGTTTTGACAGGACCACACGTATAAGGTTTTGAAGTATTTCAAGACTACGAAAAATTGCTACCCTGTCATCTGACTTTTTAGTCTTTATCTAAGACATAAACCACATGTTTGTTTGATGTTTGATTTTTTGTCCTAAAAGGAGTAGGTGCTTTATCAATAGACTTTATTTTAATCAATACTGCCTCGATTATTCCCTACATGAATCCAATTTTTATTTCTACTGTCTAGAGTGGGAAAATATGAGAAAGAGTTCCCCACATCAAATCCATCTGCATCATCTCAGAGGCTGCCTTCAGTAGCTTAAACATGACTAAACCCCTCCCACTGTTACACTGGAAAGAGTCTTGATGACTCAAAACTTTAAAAAAACCTTGTCGTTTTCACTCCATTTAAATGTGTCACTTTTAATAGCAAAACAAGTAGAGAAATTCCAATGTGAACTCATTTTAGAGCAATGACCAAGTATTATGAATATTTGACTGTATTTAATCTTTCAGCTCCTTTTCTTATTGCATCCTTAACCCTACTCCTGAAGGGACTTGGATTTAAATACAGTAGAATTTCCAGTGTTGAGCAAATCTCTGGTTTCATACCTGAAGATCTCCTTAGTTCAAAAATCCACTTTGTAATTAATTTTATTTATGCTGTGCAACTCTGCTTTCCCAGATATTAAAAAGCATATTGGCAAAGAATATGACATTATTTCTTGAATAAAATGACAGGAAGTAATGCAGCAAGATTTTCTGCCTTGAGAGTCACCTGACTTCTCCATTCAGTGACTTTATATTCCTATTCAGGGATTATTATACCTAAGAATCCAGAGTATAGCCAAGAGAATAGTAATAGAGAAGTTCTAACTGTAATGCTGATTTTCTACTGTTTGTTACTATTTCCTCACCCATAAAAGGCACTTGTAATTAATTTTCTGTTCCCTAGGACCACCTGTAGAAGTAAACTTCACTATTGGTGATGAGATTTAAACACGAAGAAAAAAAGCTGGGTAAGTATGAAGTTGTTAAACTCGCTGTCACGAGACTGTATTGTTGAAGACTGTTACAGGGATGATGGGAGTCTGGGATAAGTTTAGCTATGAAAACTTAGTTCCATTTCATCAAGGAGGCTTAAAAGAAGACCCAAATTGGGTTGTTTTTTTTTGCTGTTGTTGTTGGGTTTTTTTTGGTTTTTTTTTTTTTTTAAACTGAATATTTTTGGAAAAAATATGAAGTAGTTATCTCTGACATTTCTATTGACAGGTGGCCAAGACATGTCTGGGGAATCGTAATGATTCAACATCTCGTTTGGAAGCAGCAGAAACAGAGACAAGCTTTCAGGTATTCTCTTCCAGAGTAATTTTTGGGGTTTTACTAAAAGGTCTCATGAGATTCAGTTACTTAAAGTAGACTTACACATTCTTCACCAAGTTCTGTCTCAAAAGAGAAGACTACTTAATTCAGACTTTGACTGTGTCTGATTGTAATTGATCTGTTCAAAATTATTTCTGGCTGGTAACAATTTGCAAACTATTAAATATTTAGAAAGCTGGTAGTCAAATTACTTAATTTGACAGTGTCATGTGTATAGCCCTGGAAGCAGGAGTAAGGAGAGTTTTCCAAAATAATTAAATATTAAATACCTATGTGGTTGTTTATATATATATATATAATATGCAGTGATATGAAGCTGTATGTAGCATCAGACTTGTATGGTTTTGCACTTAGAGATCAGGACCCTTTTCTAGGGACAATTCCAATTTTAACAGACTTTTTTATTTCTGTTTATGTATATATGTATTCTATACACCATATTTTTACCTTTACAGAAGTTTCGCAGCCCTCCATGGACTAAACCTGAAGATGAAAAATCACCTGAAGAAAAAGAGAAAAAATACAAAGAATCAGTTAGTACACCAGAATAAAAACTCTAAATGCTACTAACCTACATTGAAAAATGCCAATCACTTCCATTTTCATGTTCTGCTAGCACAAAGGCATGAAATGTCCCAGGTTTCTAAAGCATGCATTTTTCACTATTTTATGAATGTCTGTAAATTAGTCTATAACAGACCAGTTAGTACCTTCCAGCAATAATCCAAAATTGATGTTTGAAGAAGTGCTTTGTAATGCAGTCCAGTTTTTGAACTCTTGTTCTACCTTATCAGTAATTGTATACTATAAATTACCCATTTCGTAAACAACAGTCATTCTCAAGTATATTTCTCACTGTTTTATTTCATGTAATTTTGTGGCAGATTAGTTCTAATATTAAGAGGCAGTCAATGTGGAGGGGGGAAGATATCTGTGTAACCATATTTGAAGTACAATCCTTAAGTGCAACTGCAAAAAGACAACTGTGTGTGTGGGGGGTCCATGTATGCTTACCTTTTAGTAATTCCATCTCAAATCTAATTACTTACACAATAAAATATGCTTATTTTCTTCTTTCTTTCCTCAGTGCTATCTTAACTAGTTCATTTTTGAACACTGAAAAGCTGACAGAATTGGATTTTAAGGGATGGAGATGGAGAGAATCATTACTTTAAGGATTCAAGCAAAAAAAATGTGCAGGTGGTACTGAGTTACAGTGTCATAGCTTGGATGGCAGCCGTGGGAAGTCGGTTTCATCCCTTGTGTTTGTGCTGATCTCGACGGGATGGAATACACTTCCAAGGGGAAAGCCCTGTTTGGTCCACTACAGTTGGCCTTTGATCACTCCATCGGGGAGGACTGATTGGAATCAGCTCTGTCACTCATGGATTCTTTCCGTTTCTCCTTAGTCACACTATGACAAGAAAGCAGAAAAGAAAGGGAGAAGAGAGAATGTTTTTCTTTTTTGGGTGCATGTCATTATTGGTCTAATTTAAGAATTCATATGCCATATCTTTTTGAGATGCACATCTTTCAGGAATGGTTGGAATAGTAAACTGCCTGATGCAATGCTATCTATCCCTAGCAAGAATTGTCTTAAGCATTTGTAACTTGTAAACTTCCACCTTGGTCTTAATGCACACCTCAGCACATTTTCAACTAGATTTGAAGTAGTTATAATAATTTACTTTGTCTTGCTTTGTATCAGTTTAAAAGCAAATAGACAAATCTTTAACTTAGTGATGCTCTGTCTTCAGTTTTAGCATTTAAGACTTTACCTCTCCTTCAACAGTCTCCTTCAATACCTCCTTGTCCTTGCTGGTGTGAAAAATGCATATTTTATGATTGGCTTTTCGCAAAGGCTATAATGAATATTCTATGTGTAATGTTAGAACGTTATGCTGTGTTAATTCACTTAAGTAGTGTGTTAAATACAGTTTTAGGTTCTAACCTAATGTTAAAATAGAGACTATGTATGTGGGGAAGTTTTTTTTTAGGAATGAGATACTTACTTCAAAGAACACCTAAATCTTCCAAAGCAGAGGAATTTATGGCTTTTATCAGAAGAAGTTAATTTCTTCAGGCCTTACTCAGACTCAAAGATGCCAGGGGATTAAAGGAAACAATTAACATACAACAAACAGAGTTTCTTGTTTAAAATAGAATGCATTCGTAACCATAAAAGATATATAAATATGCAACAAGTATATTAGTTTAAGGGTGATTCCTTTATTCACAAGTCATGCTTTTTGTAACTTAATGTCCGAGAACATCCGGACATCCGTAATTCTTTACTTTTTTTATTGTCTTGTAATTGTCCTAACTCTAAACTTTAGTACTCTAGTGATATTATTATTTTTATAACCATTTTATTATTATTAAACTTTTAAACTTTTAAAAACCAAGTGATTAGCGTTTTTCACACTGGTATGAGTAATCTTTCACCCTGACATTTTGTATGTGCTCCTCTACTCAAAGATAGATAGTTGCAGTTTCTCTGCCTTTTTTAAAACTAAAAAACCTCATGAGCTGACCAAATGATGACAAAGTACAGCTTAAGACTATCCATGTTAAGAGCCAAAAGACACGAAATCGTGGCTATGAAATTAATCAGGTAAGAGATATGTGGCTCTTTGCATTTGATCCTAAATCTTGCTGAAGACAGTCTGCTTTCTTTCAAAATTTTCAGTGGGCAAGACACTTGTGGTTTTGTCATATCTACAGCTGGCATTAATTTCTAGTGATGCTAAAAGCAGCATTTCTTTGCATGTGACAGACCTTAACTGAGAAGGTCACTGGAACTCTGTTTCAGTCACCTGTCAAGAAAGGATCTGCACTGCGCAGTGGTTGAAGCCCTCCAGCAGGACGAAAGCCAACGAGCACAATGCTTCCTGTAGCTTTAGAAAGAAGCCTTTGTCAGCAGGATCCCCTTCATCAGGCAGCCTGGAGTAGATACTATCCACAGGGCTCCTTGGCTGCCTTGGTCACGGGTTCTTGCCTACAGGCTTTGGACTTGCTCGTGGCTGTTCTTCAAACACGGCTCCTCACGTGGAATCCACTTCTTGGTGCAGAGGGCAATCCCTCCATCTCCCCTTCCTCCCCTGTATCTTCTGACCAGGCTGGAGCTCTCAGTAGTGACACTGCAGTCATGGGATTCAGCCCACCACATCCCAGAGATGCAAAAGGCCGTAACTTTCCTGCAGCACAGCGGCTTCCAGCTCCTCCTGTTTCTTGCCCGTGCTGCAGGTGTTGATGGAAGGCGCCTCAGCCTGCCTGTCAGCCGTGTCACCTTCCCAGAGGAACACCCCTTTTCTTCCTTTCTCACAATTTTCTGGTGTTTTCCCGCCAGCTTTTATTCCCTTGGCTTTCCTGACAAAGCCAACCCTAGACTTGCCTTGGCCTCTTACCACTCCCTGGCACTTCACTGCCTTGCATGCCCATCTCCCGCCTTGGATAAATGAGGTTTTTGTTTTAAATTGGTAACTATTTTTATATTAAGAGTTAATAATGTAAGGGCTTTTTAATTATATGGATTATTTGTAATGTTTTTTATTGGTATATTAAGTAAGTAGGTAAAAAATGGATTTTTTTGAGAAGTGCTAGATAAATACAAAGTATTTAAACTTGAAACTTTAGTGAAAGTTACTTAAATGTTTGTTTTAGGTTGGTTAATTGGTAAAGTGATATAATTAAAAGTAAATAAAGTAAATAGAGTAGAAGTATAATATTTGATAGAATTTTATACTTTGAAAGTTATTAAATAAGATTTTTATAATATTGATTTTTATATTTATAAAGAAACCTAAAGTTTATATATTTTGGTGGGTGCAGTACAAGACGTCAGGTGTAAGTTGCAATTCTTGCATAATCTACATTTGTATTTACATAGTGTAATTTATCTGTGTATTTACATTGGTGTTTTGTGGAGTGGTGAGTGTGTTTTTTGTGTGATCTGGTTTTATGTTCCTTATTGAAATTTACTTGGGTTTTTGTACTTGTTGAGATATAAGTAAACTTTATGTTTTGATATAAGAAATAAGTATTGTTAAGTTTTGTTTTATAAAATTGTATAGACTTGCAAGATAATGGTATAAGTTGTTATAATTTTTCAGTTATAAGCATGAAGAAATATAAGAATAAAATAATGTATGTAGTAAAGAAGAAATTGATAATAATTAGGAATTACTTAGATAATATCTATAATTAGTAACATAGGTGAAATTATATCATTAGTAAGTATTAAAAGATGGTACATTATTTTAGAGTTTTTAACAATTGATAAATGTTAAATTAGTAGTAAGTTAAATAATTATGTGTGGATAATGATTTTTTAAGTTTAAAATAATAAGTTTATTTGTTATATTGATAAAGTTAAATTGTTAAGTTAAAATTATTTGAATTTTATTTTTGACGTAGAAAATATTTGGGTTTCCTGTTAATTATTTTATTTAGGTAGATATAGGGTTAGGTTATAGTTTAAATTTTAATTGGTGTATGTTACTTAATATATTTTTATATAATGTTTTTAAAAATAGTAGTTAAGAGTAAAAATGTTAGGATTAAAGATGAATCACATTATTTAATAATTGGATTTTTTAGAAGTGTTTTTAGAATATATTTGAATATAGTAAACTTTTTTTTAAAGATTTGAAAGTGGTTATGGACAGGATTGTGAGTTTGGATTTGGATATTGAGAGTGTGAAGGTGGAGGAAATGTATGAGAGAGCGATTACTTAGTGTGAAACTTAGAAAAAGAAATTAATGTTGTAGTTGAGTTTTATATTGAAGTGATTTTGTAATAATAACTGAGGAAAGTGATCAGATTAACAGTTTGGAGGAGGTTTTTAATGAAATATATTTTTTTTAGTCTTGAAAAATATTTAAAACTATGAGATAAATTTAGGTTAAATTATAGAGTTAGTGTAGAGATTAGTTAGAGAGTTAACTTGTTTTAAGAGCTGTAAAAGTAGAGAAAAAAAAAGTAGGAATTAGAAATTTTATGTAAGAGTAGAGATTGTAATGAAGAACAGAATTTTTGATGAAATTGATGATACAATACACTGTATTTTTTTTACTTCTGAATAGGTGTTTGGTAGTGTTTTCTTTTAGTTGTTTTAATTTGAGTTGTTTTATTTTTTTTAAGAATATTAACCATATACTGTATAGTTTAGAGAAGTGATTTTTAATAAAACTTAGGATAGGTTATATTAAATAACATTTAAATTTAGATTGAATGAATTTTGATAGTAAGGAATAATAAACTTAATTTTAATAGATAAAAAGAAACTTAATGTATTTATTTAAATGTATTGACATTTAATTTTGTTTGATTTTATTAACACTTAACATATTGAATGTTGTTATTTATAAATATTGAAGGTATTTTAAGTCTTTGGTTTTGGAGACATTTTAGCTTGTTGAGTTAAGATTATTACTTATATCTTTACAGGGTGGTTTTATTTATTGGGAAATATGTTTCTCAGTAATAGATTTTTATTTATGTTACATTTTAAATGGTACTAATTTGTGTAGTGGGTTTTGTTAAATGTAGGATATTGATTAGATTGTTTTATATTTTTTGTGGGCTTGGACAAATATTTATCTATACAGTTAGGCTTTTCTATATTTGAAGTAAGTTTTGATGGGGTTTTTTTTTTAAGAGTTATTGATTTAGAATTTTAAGAATATTTGGTGTTTGGAATAAATAAAATCGGGGGTTTTTTGGATACGGTCGAGCTGTATTTTTAGTGTTAGCAAGGACTAGTTTTGGTACGTTATTTTGATTTTTTTTGTTTGCTTACGGGGAGGGTCTCCTGTTAGATGTGGAAGCCTGAGACTGGCACAAGGACTTTTTATCTAATGCTTGATGAGTCTGTTTTATGGGGAGGAGGTGTTATTTTAAGTTTTATAAAATACACTGAGAATTAGTTAAAATCATGGAAGAAACATTATGGTAATTAAAGGGTGCTACGTTTGAAGAGCTATAAATCTTTTTAAATACCTGCTTGATGTAAGGTGAGCTTAATCTCCTTTTTCTGCCCCAGAAAGCATCGGGCACGTCCACATCGATGGCACCACCTCTGCCTACTGCTCCTGCTCCACCTGACCAAAAGCAAGAGCAAAAGTTGGTTGGGCTTTAAGAACTTGCAATAACTTTGAAGCAAAATAAATCCCATTTTCCCCTGTGTTTTTTCCTTTCAGGTGCTGCACTCACCTCTGCGGACACGCACCGAGCTCTCGCTGCAGGAACCCGTCAGGCCTCAGTGGCTGTGAGTTCATGTTCTTCTCCCTGGGGAAGAGGAGAAGAATGTGATTAAATAAGTAAATAAATAAATAAATAAATAATTGGTGAGGAATTGCAGAAATGTTTTCTGGAGCCTTTCCCCTTCGGTGCCCCTGTGCTGTGTGGGACACGGGCAGAGGAGCCTCGGGCTGGAAAGGGGCAGGAGAAAGGCAAAGGGACCCCCCGGTGTCCCCAGGGCACCGTGGGGACAGAACGGACACTGCGCGGGCACGGGGAGGCGAGGAGTGACAGTCTGGGCCAAAATCCCAGCTCACCCCAGGGAAATTAGTGAGGGACATTTTGGAGGGGAAAGCTGAGGTCACGAGTTCACCCAGCCCGGCCACGTTGTGTTTGCACAAAGAGGCACCAGAGGTGAAGGTCAATCCTGAGCCAACCCTGCTCAACCTCTAAGTCCCAGAATAAATCCTACAAGCTGCCCACTGAGGGACTAAAAATACATAAAAGAGAACCAAGAGCATTCCGAGAGCAAACCAGAAGGTTCCTGGGAATCCCGTTGCAGTGATGTCACAGCCTTTTTGACAGAGCTGTAAGATTTTTATTTCAATGCTGCGTTTCTCTCCTGGGATCATTCACTCCGTGGGCTGTGGGGATTTTTCGGGTTTGAACTCCCTCACGGTGGCCCTGACACTGCTCAGAAGCTGGAGGAAGAGCAGAGCCAGTGCTCCTGGCAGGGGCAGGGAGTTTTCCCCCAGAGCAGATCCAGCAGCTGCCCTCCAGCCTGGCCAGGAGGGATCTGCTTTGGCTCCTGCAGGGACAGAACGTGTTCAGGTGCTCCAGGTGACATTCCAGCAGCCTCATCTCCCATCCCTGTTCCTGCCCCTCCTGCTCTCAGCTCCTGCCCCACCAGCTGTGCCAAGGGAATTTGTCCCACCAGCAGCAGGGGAAGGACAAGAGCTCCCACCCTGGCACTTGGATTGTCCCGCTGGGGGATGCTGCCTGCTGGGATTTAGATCATTCCATACATTTGGCTGCTGAAATTTCCCAGCCCAGGGGCTTTAGCACAAAGATTGTTCTTTGTATGGTGCCTGGATTTGGGGTTCAGTATCAGCTTTGCTAGTTCAGATGAATTATACCCACAGCCCCAGGTTCCCTGCTGAATTCCTGCTGGAATAACCTGACAGTGCCTCGTGGAGATTGGAAATTCCCATGCAGAGCTGCCACTTTAGCACCAGCTGTGTCAGGAACCAGCAGAGGTTCCAGGGAAGCTCAGTGGGATCAGGACAAGGACAGGTCTCTATTCCACAGAACTTGCTATTTAAAACCCTCATCCCCCAGCCCCAGGGATGTGTCTGGGGTCACTTGACAGAGTTCCCTGGAATTCAACTGATTTCACTCCCCGGAGCTCAGGCTCCAGTTGATGTTTTAAAGCAGGACAAGGCAGTGGCTGGATGAGCTCCCGGCCTGTGCTGAGGCAGAACATCTCTCCTGCAGAAGCTCAGCTCCTTTCAGAGCCTCGGCAGTGGCCTCTGCATGTCCTTTCCCCTCAGGAAAGGGATGCACATCCCTGCCTGCAGCACATCTCCAGTGGGACCCACCTGTGAGAGTTTTCCATCCCTTCTGCACCTCCAGCTGGCTCCCTGGAAATCTCCAAACATAATTGCACTCCAACCTCTGATTTCAAGGCATCTCCAAGGCTCTTGCTTGGCATTTAGTACCTGTGAAGGAAGATTGCCTTGGCTCAAATGCTGCTGGTGAATGATAGCCTCCGGCTGGAAAAGAGGGAGGAGATTTGGGGTGGCTGGAACATACCTGGCAGCTGTGTGGGAGGTCAGAAACAGGGATTGCTGTCAGAGCCCCTCTGCAAACGGCCGTGCCTCCATTCCCAGGTAATGCCAGCCGTTCCCTGGGGTCCCTGTGGGCTGTCGGTGGCGTCTGTCCGGGCTGAAGCATCCCTGCGTGCCTGTGGGGAGCAGCCCCTGGCCGAGGAGCCGCGGGCAGCCCTTCAGCCGTGTCCGTGCCAGCGCTGTCCCGTGCGCCGGTGCCCGTGCCGGGACGTGCGCTCGGCACGCTGCGAGCCACGGGCAGGGCACGGCAGCTCCCGCCCCGCAGAGCCAAGGACAGGAGGTGCTCTCTGCCCTTCGGAGCTCCGGCTCCTCCAGCCCCGCACCGGGCACAGCCGGAGCGGGAGCAGCGGCCCCGGCGGAGCGGCCGCTCCCGGCCGCGGCGCCGCAGCCCCGCTCGTCCGGCGGGGCTCCCCCGGGGATGCGGACACGGGGCGGGGGAGGCGGGCGCTGCTGCTCGCAGGGGAGCGCGGTGGCCACGGGGCTACCGGGGCGGGGGGGCTCGGCATCCCGCGGGGGCTGCGGGGCGGCTCCGTGTCCGCCCGCGGGGCCGGAGGCGGCGCTGCGGGAGCGGCGGTGCCGATGGGGTCCCGGCCCCGACGCAGCCCCGGCTCCCCGCGGCCACAGCGAGAACGGGACCCGAGCCCCGGCGGGACCCGAGCCCCGCGCCGGCCGCAGCTGGAGCGGCGGCGCCCGTCCCGGAGCGGCTCCTCCCGGCCGCGGCGCTGCCGGTCCCGATCCCAGCCCCGATCCCGCCTCGACCCCCCCGGCCCCGGCACCCCCTCCCTGCCCGCCGAGGAAGGAGCGGCTCCGCCCGGCTCCCCCAGCAGACACCGGCGGGACCAGAACCCGAATCCCGATCCCGATCTCAGCTGAGCGCCTCGGATGCCGCGCAGGCCGGGAGCTGCCCCGATCCGATCCCCGCACGGAGCTCCGAGCGCCGGTCCCGCCGCAGTCCGTCCGAGCATCCACACAGAACGCGGGGCGGGCGCGGAGCCGCCGCCATTTACGGGCGGGGGGCGGGGCCGGGGGCGGGGCCAGCACAGGTGCGCGCACAGGTGCGCGGGGCCCCAGCGCGCCTGCGCGGGGCGGGGCCGCGGGTATTTAAACCGCGGGGCGAGCCCGGCGGAGCCATTTGGTGCTGGGCGCTCGGAGCGGGAGGTTGCGGCCGGTCGGGCTCTATATCTCTTTTTCTTTTGCTTTTGTTGCGCGTTTCTTTTCTTTTGTATTTTTTTTTCTCTATGCCTCTCTTATCGACCCTCCCTTCCTCCCCTCCCCCACCCCCTACACCCTCCCCCCCCCCAAACCCCCCCCCCTCCCTCTCCCCCCTAGCCCTCCCCTCCCTCCCTCCCGGGCGGGCCCCCCTACTCTCCTTTCCTTGTCCTCCCTCTCTATTCCCCTACTCACCCCTACGCTACCCTGTTCCTCCATCCTTTCCCTGTTCCTTCTCTCCCCAGCCGGGCTCCCCCGTGCCCCCTCTCCCTGCTCCCCCCCACGCGCTCCCGGTTCCTCCTGCCGCCTTTCCGTGATACCTTTCCCCCTCCACATATTCCGCCTCCTTCCCCAAAGCTGCCTTCAATCTTTCTCTTCCTTCACCCTGCCTTCCCCCAGCCCCCTGCACACCCCGACCTGCCCCCACCTGCCCCCTGTCCCTGTCACCCTCCCCTTGAGCGCCCCCTCTGCTCCCCTGTTCTCGTTCCCCATTCCCCTTTTCCTTCTTTCCTCGCAGCCGCGGGGCTCGGGGCGCCGCAGAATAAAGCCCAGAGGGCCGGAGCCGGCGCCCCCCGCCCTCGCTGGGGTCCCCACACGGGGCCGGAGCCGCTCTGCGGGTCCCCCCATTGCAGTCTAATACACGGCCCGACACTGCCGGGGTGCGGCTTTCCCGACATCACACTGGGGGTCGGGCTGGGGGTCGGGAGGGGGTCCTGGGGGGAGGAGGGTGGGGGGGTTAGGAAGGGCCCCCTCATTAGGAGGGGGTCCCGGGGGAGGAGGGTGGGGGGGGGGATAGGAAGGGCCCCCTCCGGAGGAGGGGGTCCGGGGGAGGGGGGCCAGGGTGGGCCCCCTCCGGAGGAGGGGGTCCGGGGGAGGGGGGCGGGGTGGAGGGGGGGGCCTTCCCCCCTCCAGCCCCGGCCCCTCCCCGGGACCCCCTCCTCCGGACCGGGGCCCGGGGGGGTTGGGCGGGAAGGGGGGTAGGGGGGGGTGGGGGGGGGGGGCGGGTGGGGGGGGGGAGGGTGGGGGGGGCGGGGGGGGGTGGGAGGGGGGGCGGGGGGGGTGGGGTGGGAGGGGGGGAACGGCCGGCCATTTGTTTTTTTTTTTTTTTTTTAATGTCTGTTCACGGCACAGAGTGACGTGCCCCCCCCTGCTCCCCCCCCCACCCCCCCCGCCCCCCACCCTATCCCCCCCCCCCCCCCCCCCCCCAACCCCCCCGGGCCCCGGTCCGGAGGAGGGGGTCCCGGGGAGGGGCCGGGGCTGGAGGGGGGAAGGCCCCCCCCTCCACCCCGCCCCCCTCCCCCGGACCCCCTCCTCCGGAGGGGGCCCTTCCTATCCCCCCCCCCCCACCCTCCTCCCCCGGGACCCCCTCCTAATGAGGGGGCCCTTCCTAACCCCCCCACCCTCCTCCCCCCAGGACCCCCTCCCGACCCCCAGCCCGACCCCCAGTGTGATGTCGGGAAAGCCGCACCCCGGCAGTGTCGGGCCGTGTATTAGACTGCAATGGGGGGACCCGCAGAGCGGCTCCGGCCCCGTGTGGGGACCCCAGCGAGGGCGGGGGGCGCCGGCTCCGGCCCTCTGGGCTTTATTCTGCGGCGCCCCGAGCCCCGCGGCTGCGAGGAAAGAAGGAAAAAGGGACGGGAAGAGAGGAGGCAGAGCGGGGCATGCGGGAAGGTGGGGAGGGAGGTCGGGCTGCGGAGGAAAGCGGGCGGGGAAGGGAAAGGCCGGCAGGGGGAAAGAGGGACGGGACAGAGGAGGGAGAGAGGGGGAATGGAACGGAGCAGCGGGGCAGGGACAGGTGAGGGACGAGTGGGGGGCGTCGCGTTTGGGGGAGGAGGGAGAGTGGGTTTAGGGGATAAAAAACAGAAATATGGAGAAAACGAAGGAAGGGTAGATGGTGGGACGGGAGGCCGAAATGGGACGAGAAGGAAAAGGAGGAAGACAAAGAAGGGGAATAGGAGCAGAAGGAAGGAAGAGTAGAAGGGGGCACAAAAGGGGAGCGAAAGCAGTCGGCTTTGGGGAGGACAGGAAAACGGGGGAAAGGCAGGGAAAGAAGGGGAATGGGAGCAGGAGGAAGGAAGAGTAAAGGGGGAGAAGGAGAGACGGGCGAAGCTGCGGAGCCCGCACAGAACCCACCACCCGCACCGCGCTCCGAGTGAGCAAATGGCGGCTGCAGCGATTCCCGGCACTTAAATAAGCTCGGCCCCACCCCACGCAGGTGCCCCGCGGTCCCGCGCACCTGAGCCAGCGCCGGCCCCGCCCCTGAGGCTCCGGCCCGGCCCCGCCCCTGAGGCTCCGGCCCGCCCGGGATGGAGGCGGGGCCATCGCTCCCGGCCCGCCGGGATGGGCCCGGGGGTGCCGCTTCGGCTCCCGGCGGTGCCGCCTCTGCCCCGGCGGGCGGGTCGGGGTCTCTCTCGGGCCGGAGCACCGGGGCGGCGCCGGGGCCGAGCCGGCGGCGGCGGCGATTTCCCGGGGCTGACCGAGACCGGCCGGGGCGCGGGGACCCCCGTGCCGCCCCAGCACCCCCAAACCCCGCCGCTCCCCGCCGTGCCAGGGAATTTTCTTTTTCCCGGTGCAGGCCGAGACATTTCTGTGAGGAAACTCAGAACTCAGGGGTACGGGGTCTGAGGGGAGAGAAGAGATTCTGGTATAAATCCAAAACGCGTTGTGAAAAACAACATGGAACGGCTCATTTGCTCTCCCAGCCCGGTTTCTGTGTGACCGTCTGTGATTCCAGCTGCTCCGCTGGCACTGGCAGCCTGCGGGGCTCGAAGGACTTGCCAAGTGCCCAGCACGACAGAAAATAACGGGAGAACTCCCCGGCTCTGGCAGCGGAGCCTCTCGGCAGTGTCCCGAAAGCCCCGCAGTGCCAGCATCTCTGCATGGAAGCTGAGGGGCTCCAGCGCAGCCCCTCTGCAGCGTTCCTCTGCAGCTGGTACTGCCCAGCGCCCCTGACCAGGGTTTGGGGTCCCTGCACAGCCCCCGGCGCAGCCCCCTGGCTTCTTCCAGCTCCCTTCAGCCAGGATGATTTTCTCGGGGGTAGGAGCACCCAAAGCCAGCGGAACTGGCCTCAGCCACTTTCCGTGGGATCTCTCCTCTTCCTTCCTCACCAAATTCCCACTGTCAAAACCCAGCTTGAGGCACAGATCCCCATCCCCTCAATCTCTCCAAGGAATTGGGCTCGGATTTCCCAATCCAGCAGGGCAGAAATGCTCTTGTCCTTACTGTACATCCTAATTGCAGTAATGGCTCAAGAAATAATTGAAAGAAATTAAAGGAATGAAGAGAAATTAAATAAGAGCTGCCAGCTCCAACTAAGGGATGTTCAAACCCCTTACCAACAATTTGCTTTAATTAACCGACTCAAACAAAGTAATTAACACCACATTGATACAGTATGATTCTTTTTAATCGAGTTATAGATAAATATTGCAGAATGTAAAAACCTTTGTAAATCCAGAAACTCTTTCGAGAGAGAGACAGGGCACAGCTGCAGAGAGTCTTGGGGAGTTCAGGGGAAAAACCCCAAAGTTTTCAGTGTTTAGCATCTCCCACCCTGTCGTCACTGACAGCAAACACGGCTTCAGCCTCAGGAAAACACGGAGAGTCAGGGATTTTACAGATCCTGGTCTCACCTCAGCCTCTCAGCAGGTACAGTCTGCAGGGAGAGGGAAGAAAAAGGGTCAGAATGGACAGCCTACTTCCAGAAAATCATCACCATTCATAAAGCACTAAGCAGAGCTGTAAGAACTTCCCCAAAGGTTCATTTCCCTGCGGACTGAGGGCTCTCAGTTGAAGCACAGGCTGGACCTGCCAGGGACAGACTCCAGGAACCCCAGAAGTAAAAGCCACTGGGCCAATTCCATAAAACATTCCAAAATCAGGCTCCTAGGATGTGACCATCTCCTCTCTCACCTGGAGGTGGAAGCACAAGGAATGATCTTCCCTCCTGTGGGTTTTCTGGGATCTGCAGTGAACCGCAGGGGGAAGAAAACAAAGCCTGAATGTTTCGCACGACTGGAACAGAAAAGTGGGGAAAAGGGAGGCAGGGGCACTGCTGGGGTGATAACTGGGATCCAGCCTCTCCACACCAATGGAAGCAGAGACTGAGTGACAGAGCCTTTGGGACCACTTTGCTGGGATTCATAGGAAAACGGGTGAGTTTTATTTTGGCAGTAAAGCCAAGCTGCTTCTCACCTCATCAGCCGGGTACAGCAGCAGCACCCGCAGGAACCTGGCCAGGTGGCTCTGCCTGGCAGAGGGCTCCCCACTTCCTGGGAATTGTGTGCTACGGGGCTGTGCCACTGGCCATTAAAACAGTTCCCACCTGGCCCTTCACAAAGGCAAGGTGCTTTTTCCATACAGCAAATGGTTTTTGAATTAAGAAGGTAACACTGGTAATACTCAACTGGAGAAGAAAAAAGTGAGAGCTGTAAAATTTTCCTACGCCAGGCAAAAAAGAAAGCCAAATTAAAACCAAAACAAAAACTAACATAACAATGAAAAAAACAAACCATATCAAGCATGCTTCAAGAGAGTTTAAATCTGAATGAAGTAACTTACTTAGAAGCTTGAAAAGCTGCAATGCTGCAAAAATCTAATGCTGCAAAAAAAAAGGTGCCTTCCCATCCAAACCCATCTGGAATTCCACAATTCTGTGAACAGCTCCGGGCAGAAGGACTAGATTTCCATTGTGGTTCGAAAATGCTGCTGCAAGAACACGAAGAGAGATTTCATATACTGTTAAAGTGGCACAACCACATCAAAAATTACGTTTGGAGGTAAAGTGGCAACTCTGCAATTCCAGCTTCTGATACCAAGGACACACGGAGGGCTGAAACCTGGAGGTCCTTACATGACAGGATTTCTAGATTTCTAGAGTTACCCATCCCCAGTTTGCTGCTTAGGGTTAGAAAAGGTGGAATTCTGTTCTTAAGGGGTTACCACATACCATCAACGTGAGAGACGGGGATGCTGATGTTTGATCAGAGTCCTGGAGCAGCCTGGAGCACGCTGGCGTCCCGAACCAGGTCTGCTGCCTTGTCCGTGTAGGGGTAGGGCTTTGTCCTCAGCCTCAGCAGGATCTGTCAGCAAAGGAGGAGAGAAAAGTAGAGTGCACCGGCTCCCAAGTGTGGGGTACCATGTGCTGCTAAGGAAGACCACGTGCTGAAAGTGGTTGGAAGCCGGGTGGGTTTTGGGAGGACAAATTCCATATTACTTCTGCAGGATTCTGTCTACAGTTCCTGCTCTACAAACCAAATACATCAAACGACAACAACAAACAAACAAAAAAACACCACATTAAATCAACAACAACAAAATAATTACTCCTACCTCAATAACCCCATACTGCCCCAAACCATTCCAAGGAGGGCGGCAGGAGGGGCTGGCAAAGGCAGGGCCCCGCCGGGCCCCCCTCGCCGCTGCCATCCTTCTCCAGCGCCGCCGCTGAGCCGCCTTCAGCCCAAAACCCACCCAAAAATACCCCAAAATCGTCCTAAATGCCCCCAAAAAACCCACCCAAAACTACCCAAACCCTCCTAAAAATATCCAAAAAACTCACCATAAAATGCCTCAAAACCAACCCAAAACCGTCCCAAAAATATCCCAAAAAATCCACCCAAAAATACCCTAAAACCCACCAAAGAATACCCCAAAGCCCTCCCGAGAATACCCGAAAACCCTGCCCATAAACACCCTGAAACCCCAAATTAACCACTCTGAACCCCAAAATATCCCTGAGCTCCCCATACCCCAAAATTTCCTTCCCAAACCCCAAATTCCCCCCCGACCCCCAAAATTCACTTCTGGGTCTCGTCCTCGGGGGCCGGCGGCTGCCGGGGCCCCCCCAGGCCCGCGGGCGGCGCCCCCAAACCCGGGGGGAGTTCGGGGTCCGAGTCGGGGTCGTCCTCATGAGCCACCAGCCTGGGGACCCAAAAACCGGGGGGAACCCCGAATCGGGGGGGGACCCAAAATTGGAGGGGGTCCTGGGGGGTTCTGGAAGGTTTTTGGGGCATCCCAGGAGGACTTTTGGGGTCTCAGGGGGTTTTGGGGGTCCCAGGAGGAATTTCAGGGGTCCCAGGAGGAATTTCAGGGGTCCTAAAGGGAAATTTGGAGGTCACAGGGGGAGTTTTGGGGTCCCAAAGAGAATTTTGGGCGTCCCAGGGAGGGCTTTGGAGTCCTGGGGAGAATTTTGGAGGTTTCAGGGGGTTTTTGGGAGGAATTTTGGGGGTCCTGGGGGGGGGGGGTTGGGGTCCTGAAGGGAATTTTGGGGGTCTCAGGGGGTTTTTGAGGGTCCCAGGGGGATTTTTGGGGCTTCTGAAGGGAATTTTTGGGTTCCCGAGGCTGTTTTTGGTGATCCCGGGGCTGTTTTGGGGGGATCCCGCCGGGTATTTTTGGGGGTCCCGGGAGTGTTCTTGGGGTCCCCCCTCACCAGTCCATGGCCGGCTCCACTCCCCGGTTCCCGGTCAGCGCCAGCGCCTTCGCCCTGCGGGACCGGGGGGCTCCCGGTTATTTTTGGGGGGTCCCAGAGGGTTCTGAGGGGTCCCGGGGGGTTTTTTGGGGGTCCCGGTGGAGTTTTGGGGGTCCCGAGGGCTCCGGGGCCTGTCCGTGTGTCCCGCCCCCGCCATAATCCCATTCCCGGTGCCGGTGCCGGGTCCCCTCCGGCTGCTCCCGCCCGCCCTCCCCCGCTGTCCCCCCGGTGCCGCCGCCCTCAGCGCGCCGGGCCCCGAATCCCACCTCCAGCAGCGCCTCCAGAGCCGCCCGAGCCCGGTCCCACCGCCCGCCGCCATCACGGCGGCGCCGGGCTCGCGACACGTGGGGGACGGCGGCCGGCGAGGGACAGAAAGGCACAAAGCGTTCCGGTACGGACGGCGGCCGGAACGGGACAGAAAGCCTCCCTCGCCGCTGCCATCCTAATCCGGCGCCGCCGCGGAGCCGCCTCCAGCCCTCCCCTCACTCACAGACACCGCCCCGCTCGCCGCTCGCTGCCGCCCCTCGCCCCTCCCGCCGGTTTTGCCGGGCGCTGGCTGGGGGGCTGCAGTACCGCCCTGTGCCCACAAGGCGGCAGCACTTTTCAAGCGAGTCCGCGCCAAGCCACTCGCAAGAGGGAGGCCGCGGGCGGCCGGGCTGCAGTACCGCCCTTTGTCCACAAGGCGGCAGCACTTTTCAAGCGAGTCCGCGCCAAGCCACTCCCAAGAGGGCGGCCGTGGGTGGTGGGGCCACAGTACCGCCCTGTGTTCACAAGGCGGCAGCACTTTTCAAGCGAGTCTGCGCCAAGCCACTCGCAAGAGGGCGGCCGTGGGTGGCGGGGCTGCAGTACCGCCCTGTGCCCACAAAGCGGCAGCACTTTTCAAGCGAGTCCGCGCCAAGCCGCTCCCAAGAGGGCGGCCGGGCTGCAGTACCGCCCTTTGTCCACAAGGCGGCAGCACTTTTCCAAGCGAGTCCGTGCCTAGCCGCTCCCAAGAAGGCAGCCGGGCTGCAGTACCGCCCTGTGCCCACAAGGCGGCAGCACTTTTCAAGCGAGTCCGCGCCAAGCCACTCGCAAGAGGGAGGCCGCGGGCGGCCGGGCTGCAGTACCGCCCTTTGTCCACAAGGCGGCAGCACTTTTCAAGCGAGTCCGCGCCAAGCCACTCCCAAGAGGGAGGCCGCGGGCGGCCGGGCTGCAGTACCGCCCTGTGCCCACAAGGCGGCAGCACTTTTCAAGCGAGTCCGCGCCAAGCCACTCAGTGGTTTTGCCGGGCACTGGCTGGGGGGCTGCAGTACCGCTCTCTGCCCACACGGCGGCAGCACCGCGCCGTCCCCGCCGGCACGGCCTCGGCAGCGAACGCCCCAAAGCGTCCGCGCGGGAAAGAACGGAACAAAAAGCCTGCCTGCGACCCGATAGGAACCGAAAGAAAAAAGCTTTCCTCTTAAGCTGCATTTCAATATGCTTTATTTTTCTATTTTTCATATTTATATTCACATTCGGATTTGTAATGGATATTGATGGAAAATTATATTTTCATAATTTCTTACATTTATTCCTATTATATTTTATTTCAGATTTTTATACGTATCTTAATAGGTATCAGTAGAAGTCAGGGGAGGGTGTGTGGCTGGGGGCGAGGCCAGGGGAGGGGGTAAGGACGGGGTGGGGGTTAGGGGGAGGGGGTCAGCATTGGGGGCGTGGTTAGGGGCGGGGTCAGGGTGTGGGGGAGGGGGTGGAGGGTGGGTCAGGGAAGGGGTTAGGGTAGAGGGAGGATTCAGGGTGGGGGTGTGGCTACCAGACAGACCCCTCCCCTACCCAAAAAGATTGTCAGGCACAGCAGTAGAAAATTTGATGCTACCAGGGAGTAAAAATTTTTATTTTTACTTTGATGCTCCCAGGGAGTAGAAATTTTTATTTTTAAAGTTGTTTTCTTTTTTTACTTCCTCGGAGCACAGTATTTTCTACTCCTGCTTTTTTATTCTAAGTACAGAAAGGAAAAAAAAGAGAGAAAGAGAAGGAGACAGTGAGAAGAAGAGGAGAGAGTGATAAGGAGAGAGAGAGGGAGAA
This sequence comes from Lonchura striata, assembly GCF_050655825.1. Classification (NCBI taxonomy): domain Eukaryota; kingdom Metazoa; phylum Chordata; class Aves; order Passeriformes; family Estrildidae; genus Lonchura; species Lonchura striata. Next base: position 74,303,395 of record NC_140707.1, on the reverse strand, counting down.
GAAGAAAAGGAGAGAGCAGGAAGAGGAGAGAGTAAGGAAAAAGAGAGATGAGGAAGACAAGAGAGTGAGAAGAAAAAGAAGAGAGAGGAGGAAGAGGAGTGAGAAGAAAGGGAGAGAGATGAAGAAGAGTGTGAGAAGGACAGGAGAGAGCAAGAAGAAGAGGAAAGCGTGAGAGGAAGAAGAGAGTGTGAGAAGGAAAGGAGAGTGACAAGAGGAAGAGAGAGGAGGAAGAGGAGTAAGTGAGAGGAAGAAGAGGAGAGAGGAGGAAGATGAGAGAGAGGAGAGAGTGAGAAGGAGAGAGTGAGATGAAGAGGAGAGAGTGAGAAGTGGAGAGAGTGGGAGGAAGAAGTGAGAAGAAGAAGAAAGGAGGAAGAAGAGAGAGGAGGAAGAGGAGAAAGTGAGAGGAAGAAGAGGAGACGGAGAGGAGGAAGAGGAGAGAGAAGAAGAATAGGAGAGAGGAGGAAGAGCAGCGAGTGCGAAGGAGGAGAGAAGAGGAAGAGGAAAGAGAGAGAAGGAAAGGAGAGAGTGAGATGAAGAGAGTGTGAGAAGAAGAGGACAGAGTGAGAAGAGAGAGTGAGAAGAAGAGGAGAGAGGAGAAAGAGGAGAGAGTGAGAAGAAAAGGAGAGATGAAGAGAGTGTGAGAAGAAGAAGAGAGGAGAGAGTGACAAGAGGAAGAGAGGAGGAAGAGGAGTGAGAGGAAGAAACGGAGAGAGAGAGGAGGAAGATAAGAGAGAGAAGGAGAGTGAGAAGAAGAGGAGAGAGGAGGAAGAGGAGAGAGAAGGAAGAGGAGAGAGGAGGAAGAGGAGAGAGGAGGAAGAGGAGAGAGGAGAGAGGAGGAAGAGGAGAGAGGAGGAGAAAAGGAGAGAGATGAAGAAGAGAGTGTGAGAAGAGGAGAGAGTGAGAAGAAGAGGAGAGAGTGAGAAGAGAGAGGAGGAAGAAGTGAGAGGAGGAAGAGGAGAAAGTGAGGAGAGGAGGAAGAGACTGAGAAGAAAAGGAGAAAGATGAAGAAGAGAGTGAGAAGAAGAGGAGAGCATGAGAAGAAGAAAAGAGAGTGAGAACAAGAAGAGGAGAGGAAGAGGAGAAAGTGAGAAAAGGAGAGAGGAGGAAGAGGAGCAAGTGAGGAGAGAGGAGGAAGAGGAGCGAGTGAGAAGGAGAGAGTGAGATGAAGAAAAGGAGAGTGTGAGAAGAAGAGGAGAGTGAAAGGAGAGAGTAAGAAGAAGAGGAGAGTGTCAGAGGAAGAAGAAAGAGGAGGAAGAGGAGAAAGTGAGAAGAAGAGGAGAGGAAAAGGAGAGAGAGAGGAGGAAAAGGAGAGAGAGAAGAAAAGGAGAGGTGAGAAGTGGAGAGAGTGAGGAAGAAGAAGAGAGAGGAAGAAGAGGAGAAAGTGAGGAGAAAGGAGGAAGAGGACAGAGTGAGAAGAAAAGGAGAGAGTGAGATGAAGAAGAGGAGAGGGTGAGAAGAATAAGAGGAGAGAGTGAGAGGAAGAAGAGGAGAGAGGAGGAAGAGGAGAGAGTGAGGAGAAAAGGAGAGAGAGATGAAGAGAGTGTGAGAAGAGGAGAGAGTGTGAGGAGAGAGTGTGAGAAGAGGACAGAGTGAGAAGAAGAGAGAACAAGAAGAGGAGAGAGGAAGAAGAGGAGAGGAGGAAGAGGAGAAAGTGAGGAGAGAGGAGGAAGAGGAGCGAGTGAGAAGGAGAGAGTGAGATGAAGAAAAGGAGAGTGTGAGAAGAAGAGGAGAGTGAAAGGAGAGAGTAAGAAGAAGAGGAGAGTGTCAGAGGAAGAAGAAAGAGGAGGAAGAGGAGAAAGTGAGAAGAGGAGAGGAGGAAGAGGAGTGAGAAGAAAAGGAGAGAGCGAGAAGAAGAGGAGAGAGAGTGAGAAGAAGAGGAGAGAGGAGGAAGAGGAGTGAGGAGAGAGGAAGAAGAAGAGGAGTGAGGAGAGAGGAGGAAGAGGAGTGAGAAGAAGAGGAGAGAGCGAGGAGAAGACGAGGATAGTGAGAGGAAGAAGAAGAGAGAAGAAGAGAGCAAGAAGAAAGAGTGAGAAGAAGAAAAGGAAGAGAGTAAGAAGAAAACAGAGCAAGAAAAATAAAAGAGAGATAAAAAGAAAAACTAAAAAAGTCAGATTGGAAAGAGAAAGGCAAAAGAAAGGAGGGGTAAGGAGAAAAAGAGTGAAAGACAAACAGAAAAGGAAGCACTTGAAATGAAAGAGAAAAGCAAATAGAGAGACAAGAAAAAGAAGAAATAGAGCTGAAAACCTACAGGAAAACAAATGGAGAGACTGAACACAAGGTAGGGTTCAAGAGAGAAAGAAATAGAGAGTTAGACAAAAAAGTTAAAGTTGGACAGAAAAGGAAAAAGGGTCAGAGACAAAGACAATGATAGCAAGTACTACAAGCCAAATACATATTGACACAATATAACCGTGTCTCCATTTCAGAAAAGTCCACAACGCTTTTATTGTTATGACGCACCCGGAACAAAAACGGCGCAAAACGCTCCGCCGACGTGCACGCCCCCTTCGCGTTACGCACAAACTCACATTCACGGCAACTCGCTCCAGAGACTCCCAAAAAATCCTCCTGCCTGATGAAAACCCCCCCTGAAAGGCAAAGGCCATACACACAAGGTTGTATCTGCTCCACACACACACACAGCTGCAGACACAAGCACACACAAACTCTCACAGACAGACACAGACAGTCACACTCTCACACATTCTTCTGCTGACACGCTGGCTGCCACCCTTACGTGAAACGCTGCACTGAAGAATATGCTTAAACGCTTCTTCTGACCGCAGGACCTCCATGTCAAATGGTAGATTCCAGGAAATTCTGTAGGGACCCGGGGACCTACGAGACAAGGGGAGGCGGTCAGTGACTGACTATCTGAGAGCTAGGAGCTATACCAACTCTGGGCCCATCAGTGTTGTACCCCAAACCCCGTAGAGAACAGATGAACGGCAAAGCTTTATAACTGCTCTACCTGAGCGTGACTACTTGCCCGGGCAAGGCAGCTCCGATCATAATTGCCACAACAGAGGTGCATACAACATAAGCCAACGTAGGTACATACAGTATAAGCACAAACAACATAAGGCAACGTAGGTACGTACAGTATAAGCACAAACAACATAAGCCAACGTAGGTACATACAGTGTAAGCACAAACAATATAAGCTAACATAGGTAGGCGCAACATACGCACATACAATAGAAGCAGACACAGGTAGGTGCATCATAAGTGCATACAACGTAAGCTGACAGAGATACAAGATAAGTGAGGACTTGATATAATTCTCCAGAAGACTAATTTTTGAGCCCTATATCCTTTGAGAAGGCAGATGCTACGGAACTACTGTGGTCAGGTGATGAGGGGCTAATAAGCTCCGTACGGAAGTCCATGAGAAGGGCTACCAAAACTGAGAATGAAGATGGATGAGAACATCTCGTGTACATCGTCCGGACCCAAAAAGTGAATATGTAAAAATGCCAGAATAATTGATATCCGGGAAGGTACGTGAGCAAAATATGGCCAATACGGCACAAAATGATGTTGCTAAAGCATGGAGATGTAACAAAGGCCTATGACACAGACAACGTGACACGGACACAGACAACGTGACACGGACACAAGTGGAAACTGCCTGGCAATTTCACCTTATGGACCCAAGATTCCTAGCCCAAGATGAGCCATGGGCTGATGATGCCAAAGAAAAGAAAGCCCTAGGGCAGTAGCACTTGATGATGACATGCAACTCCTTTCAAGATGTTAGTGCCAAAGCACTTAAGAGGAAGCCTAAGAAGCTCAGTAGGCCTAGAGAAGGAAGAAATGACTACAGGGTGACTGTAGCTATAGCTCCAGACATGAAGGCAGGCTCCTATGGTGAAAAGATCCACGACAACGTCAAGAGTCAAAGAAGGCCGCCGATGCGAACGTCACGAGAACCAGAGAGGGATCGGAACTGCCCTGCCCAGCGAAGACTCTGGGGGGGCTGAGGAGAAACCCTCTCCCTTTGCTCCCGAGGGGCCCGTCCCACTATGGGCCTATTCTCCAAGCTAACATCAAATAGCCTCCTGTGATAGTAAAGGTTTTCCCCCCATCTCCCACCTACTGGCCCCAGCACTTGGCTTTTGCAAGACAACCGGATGGAATCCAATGTCAGTTGGATGTGGACGGCGAGACGTTCTCTGCATCAGCTTCGGTGCTGCTGTTTCCAAACTTCAGCTACGCTCCTCCTCAGGGTACCTAAGACAAAACAGAAAATGCAACTAGTGCCCACGAAAAGAGGAATCCCCGAAACTCCGACACACCGCTGCCCCGGCTCACCTGAAGTCTCAATTTGACTCCACAAGCTGCCTGGAGGATACCTGAAAAACAAAAGGGTACACACTTAGCATGCTGCTGCATAAGGGTCACCTGTGAGTCACTGTGCCAAAATGCCAACTCACCCGCTCGCCTCTGTTCCTTCACACAGCTAGGGCAGCGACAGCACCTGCAAAAAAACAAAGCAAAACAACCCACACTGAGATACTGTGAAAACAACATCCCCCTGACCTGAAAAGCACACCCACCCAGACCTTACGCTTGCACCCACCTGGCCTTGGACATCCAGACATCCGGACCAGAGACATCTTGCAAGATGACTGCCTAAAATAAAACAAAGTAACCAAGAGTGGATGCTTACAATTGCACCAAAACCTGAAACCTGAGCAAGAACAACTCCTTCTGTCCACTGCTCACCTGGCACACAGGGCCTTGACTGCTGCTATCTGCCTGGACCTCCTAAAAATAAAGGCAAAGAACACTGCTCTAACACGGTCACCCTTTAGGCTGCTCCTGCAAGTGCAAACAATGACTGACCTGATCATGGCAGCACCCTCACCCAGGACTGGGGCTCTCTGCCACTGATCTGAACTGTCTGCATCTGAAAGGAAGTTAGGACTAGTGTCAAATGGCTGCAGGACAACTTAACAGCACCAAACATGTTATGTCAATCTCCTGATACAATCTAGAGCCCAACTACACCCTGCAAATTACAAATTTCAAGTCCCCAGGACTTGTGCTATTACAGGCTATGCAGCAGGGCAGAGCAGCTGTGGGACAAATACGTGCAGACACCCGTGACACAGGACAGGGAGAGAGAGCTTTTGAGGAGAAGAAAGGACCGAGAGACCCAAAGAACACAGAGTGCACCAGAGACAAGTGACAGGACACACACCAGAACTGCTCTGCCCTGAGCACCTCAGCACTGTGATCAAAACAGACACTTTCCCTTTAGCTGGTCTAAGGGGACACTTCTTGCACATCCCTGCCCCCAAAGCTGATTCAAAAGGCCCTCCCAGCACCCCACTTTCACCCCCTCTGTGGGCCTTAGCCCTCCACTTATCTCTCTGGCATCTGGGGATGAGAATCCACGTCGCGTGGCAATGGAGGCTGCTTCGCCTGCGGGGAATGTCCTATGGTCACCGGGCTGTGGTCCCGTGCTCAGCTACAATCGAGAACACCAAACATCACTGCACGATCTCAGCCGCACAGCAGCCACAACCCAGCAATTCTGCTGCTCACCATTATTCTCCTGAGAACGCCGGGCAAATAATCCACTTTGCTGTGTTGTGCCAAAAACACGCCCGGCCCTTAACAGGGAGAGACCCTGTCAGGCACCGCCTCAGAGAAGAACCGAGCTGTACTGGGGGGACACACCCAGCCAACGTGTACAAGTTAAACAGAATTTTCTCTCAGAACTGGGACTTTCAGCACCCCCCAGGTGCTACTCGACTGCCACAGACACACAGAGGGCTTCGTGAGGCGCTCTGGGGTTGGCCAGTCCTGCTCCAAGCTCTGCTGATGCCTCTGTGGTTTTAACGCTGTCCTCAAGGAGGTGGTAGAACCTCACAGTATTTGCCCCTGGAGCTTAATTTCTGAAGTTTTCTTTGGGAAACACATCCACTTGCTACTTAACAATGCAGTCCCCTCTCCTGCTCTCGGGAAGAGCTGCCCACAGGCATGGGAACCACCTCTCCTCTCCTCTGCCCTTAAAACACTGTGTTACTGAGGCCAACTACTTCCAGACCAAGACTGTCCATGCAGGGACAGTGTCTCTTCTCTTTAGGGTCAGGGAAAAAGGGCAGAAGCACCCACAGAGATTCACTGCCCCTCTTGAGCACAAAGCACCGTGAATCTGCACCTCCTTCTGCTTGCAGGGAAGATAATAAAATATATTTTATTTAATATTATATTATATTTAATATTAATTATAGTTAATATTATAATAAAGATAATATAAAATATAATAGGGAGCCCTACAAACTAACATCAGGAACCTGGACTGGTGAGTTTTCTTTCCCAGGGAAAATGGCCTGTGATTGTGCGCAGAGCTCCCTGGGTCTTAGGGTGAGGCTGACTGGAAATAATCCGAATATTAAAGGATATATTCAGACCCCAGCTGCCCCCCCCCCCAAACTTGTGCTTTTCTGACAGTGCCAAGGGAGCCCTTCAAACTGACGCCAGGAACCTGGGCTGCTGAATTTGCTTTCACCAAGTAGATATCCCTCATTTATTCACAGGGCCCTGCAATGCCCCTGGGTTGTCAGGTCCTAAATTTCCTTTTGCCTCCTCAATGTCAAAACAGCGCAGGATTTCTCCCAGTCCAAATCTCCCATCCCCAAGTACTCAGGGTTTTTTATTTCTTACCAAATACCTGTTGCAAACTGACAGTACAAAGCTTGGGGCTTGATATTTTCTGTGCTGGATTTCACCTCAAGAAATCTGCCACCATAAAACCCTAACCACAACCACCTTGCTTTGCTCACAAATCACAACCTTCAGACCACCATCATGGCACCTTACCCACTGGCCCTCCACTGGCACCTTCCCAAAGCATTCCAGTACATTCCAGTAGTACTCTGCATTTTCAGTGGGCATTCTGTCAGACCCACATCCTGACACTAAAAATGCACCAAGGAATTCTACAATAGCCATTAGGAAGGCATAACAATTCTCTAAAAGTCACCAGAGAAAGCCTTCAAAATTCCCCTAAATATTCCTAATAGCCCTGCAAAAAAAAAACAAACACTCAAGGAAGCCTGCTCAGCCTCCAAACCCCTTCCTGTTGCTCTCTAGCCCACAGATGTCATCCCTACCTTTTAGCAGCGGGTCCTGTTGTCCTCTGAGGGTTCCGGCGTTGTCCTGGTGCGAGGGTCGCTGCCCTGTCCCACTGGGAGGCTTCCGGTGTGGTCTCGCTGTCAGGCTTGCTGTGCTGTGCTGCTGTTGTTGGGGCTGAAAAGGGAAAAGGCTGCTTAGGGTGAGGTACGGGTGGCGTGAGGGGTGCCGCACCTGTACCCTAACTTGCCTCCTAAGATGTACCCTGTAGCCCTGATCTCCACTGGACTGTCCAGCCCTCAAGGCCTCACCCTTTACCCCTGACCCCTCCCTCGGCCCCCCAGCCCTCAGGCTCTGGCTGTCACCCTCGAGCCCCCTCTCAGCTGCCCCTCAGCTCCTGTGTGCCACCCTTAATCCCTCTCTTCTGCCCCTCAGCCCCCAGCTTCTCTGTGTCACCCTCCAGCTGCCCCTGCCCCCCTCAGCATCTCTCTGTGTCACCCACTGTCCCCTCCCCTGTTCCCCCCTCAGCTCCCAGCCTCCGTCACCCTCAAGGCCCCACAGTGCCCCTCAAGCTGCCCCTCAGCCTCTATGCCATGAAAAGACCCTAAAACCCCATAAAAATGCCCTAAAAAAACCCCACATCTTCAAAATGCCTTAAAACCCCCACAAAAACATAAAAATAGCCTCAGAACGCCCTTAAAATACAATAAAAATACCCTACTTTAAGACACCCCTAAAAGCCCCCAAAGAAGCTTTTAAAAAAAAAAATCCCTACATATTCCGAAGAGCTCTTAGAACAGCTCCATAATCCTTAAAACACATCGATAAGACCCTAAAAAGCAGCGCAGCGAGGGAGGCTGGAAGATGCGGAGCCGCGCTCCCGGCCCCGGGCGCAGCGCGGCTCCGGCAGGAAAGCGGCTCCTCCGGCAGGCAGAGGCGGCGCCGCGCCGGCAGACCCCCGCCCGCTGCCCCCGGCCCGGCGGGGCCGGCACCGGGCCCGGGGGGCCCCGGCGGCGCCCGAGCCCCGCGCCCGGAGCGGACGGAGCGGCGGCACCGGCCGGCACCGGCCCCGGCCGCCCTCGGCCCGCGGAGCCGCCTCCAGCCCTCCCCTCACTCACAGACACCGCCCCGCTCGCCGCTCGCTCCCGCCCCTCGCCCCTCCCGCCGCTTCGGCCGGGCTCCGGCTGGGGGGCTGCAGTACCGCCCTGTGCCCACAAGGCGGCAGCACTTGTCCAGAGGGTCCGCGACACGATGGCGGCCCGTGGGGACCGTGACGGAGAGAGGCGTTTTTCGCCCATGCCTGTCGGCTACCGCCAAAAACCCGCACGCTCGCGGTGCTGCTGACCCCACAGCCCGTGTGCACGACACCCGAAACTCCGCGGAAAATCCCGTCGGGGGGCGCCGGCGTTGCGCGCAATTCAGGCAGTGTAAAAAACAGACACGGGTCCTCGAGTTTCAACGTCCTCGTTTTCGCGCCCTCTCGAGAAGGTCAAGCGAGGCCGCGCCACGCCACTCCCAAGATGGCGGCCGCGGGCGGCGGGCTGCAGTACCGCTCTCTGCCCACACGGCGGCAGCACCGCGCCGTCCCCGCCGGCACGGCCTCGGCAGCGAACGCCCCAAAGCGTCCGCGCGGGAAAGAACGGAACAAAAAGCCTGCCTGCGACCCGACAGGAACCGAAAGAAAAAAGCTTTCCTCCTAAACTGCATTGCAACAAGGCTTGTTTTTATATTTTTCAGATTTATACTCACAGTCGGATTTGTAATGGATACTGATGGAAAATTGTATTTTTATAATTTCTTACATTTATTCCTATTCTATTTTATTACATTTTATTTTTTATACATATCTTATTAGATTGCCTACATATTTCTATAGTTAGATTTAGATTTCTAAAAGGTTTATATTGCTTAAAATAAAACCCTGCCTCTATCCAAGTAAAAATCTTTTAAAAAAAACCCTTTATTTAAACTCAATTTAAATGTATCTCTACTTTTCGCATTTATATTCAAATTTATATTTTAAATGTAGATTGATGTATGATGCTATTTATAGTCTATCTCTTCCTAATACTAATTTTTATTTCTATTTCATAATTTTATATATACACCTGTATACATTGATTATATATTTCCACATTTAGAATTATATCAAACTAAAATGTATATTCATATCTTTTCCATTAAAACCCTGCCTCCAACCAAATAAAAACAAAAAAGCCCTTTCTTTAAACGATTTTCGAATATTTTTATATTTTTTTCATCATTATAGCCACCTTTTAACTTCTACTTTATATTGATGTATTTATAAATATATTTTATACATATATAATAAGGTAGCGAGATAGATAAACTATTTTTTAAATTCTATTTCATACACACTGCTAATACTTATGTTTACTTACCTTTGAATTTTTATATAGATCTTAACGTATTTAGGATATATTTCTATACAAAGATTTCTAATTTTATTTTATTTCTATTTATAATTTTTATAATAAAACCCCTACCTAATACCAAATAGAAAATAAAAATCCCCTTTATTCTAAATTATATTTAAATATTTCTATATTCCTATTTTTGATTTTTACAAGTACTTATCTATTCTATCACAACATATTGAGGTACTATATTTCGATATATAGTATTTATGACATGAAATGCGTTATAATAAGACACATACAGTAAAATACGCATTAGGTACTGTATTGATTCCTATTGTTTTGTAATATTCATATATCCACATGTATTAATTATACATTTCTATACGGATATTTATGTTTATAATCGATATTTATATGCATATAAGCATATAAAATACTCCATATCAAACAAGGTTATACCTAATAGTAATGGACGGCATTATTTATATTACACGTTTAAGTTATATGTTTTCCATTTACATTTAAAATTGAAGTTTCATATTCCCATTATCATGTTTATGCATGTGTTCTATTTCATTAGAGTTCTAGTTAAAACACTGCAGTTATAATCGAATTCCTAAAAATAAAATGCCAAAACAAACAGCATCAAATTCCCACCAGTACCGTCCAAAAAATTCAGAAAGGCTCCACCAGCCAAACAACTACCAGCAAAAAAAAACCCGCACTACACTCCTTTCACTAGCAGCTCTTATCACGTCACAAAAACGAAACAAACATTTTAAAAACCCTATAGACACCCACACAGCAAATCACAAAAACCACTCTAAAGGAAAAAAAAAAAAGCCAACTAACTTACCATACTCCAAACCATACAAGAGACTCCCAACGATTCTAAAAAAAATAATAACCAAAACTCTACCACTACTTTAACTCATAAAGAGAACCCAATGCTCTATAAAATTAACTAAAAAAACCCACCAAATAATTACAGATATAAAAATATGGGAACCACGAAGAAAAAAAAATTCACCCCCCAAATAAAATAAACACCTAAAGAGATCCACCATGGAAATGCCCATGCTCCCAAAAATAAAACCAATAAAAAACAACAACCAAACACATCAGACTACAAAAAAAAATATATATATTAACAACAACAAAATAGGTATTCCTAACTCAAGAAACAAAAATTGCCTCAAACCATCAAAACACAAATACCACCTAGAAATAAACACGTCGCCAAAAGAGAAATGTAACCACAAACAATATCTCCCAAGTTCTCTGCAACAATGAAACATACACGGCAATCAAATAAGCCAAATGAATGAAACCCCTATAATGTAATAAACAAGAATGCATTAATCAATATTAAATAAACCTCACCGATTAACTCCAGGGCACTCCCTCAAGCCCAGCAAAACAAATACTACGCCCTCGCGCTAATAAAAGCCTCCACAACCGAATTGAAAAACGACCCTCTACTCCATGCTCCGACCCATAAAAATCAGTGTAAACCTTTAGAAACACAACCTTAAAAAACATAAGAACCGATCAAAAATAAATCCAACAACAACACTCAACCCAAAAACAAAAACCGTGCCACGAGCACCCGAAGCAAGAACCGTAACAACCAAGAAGCGCCCGGGGCCCTTCTCCTACAGCGACTCTGATCAAAAGCCACCGATCCCAGGAGCTCCTCAGGAGCGCCTCAAAAGCAGCGCAGCGAGGGAGGCTGGAAGATGCGGAGCCGCGCTCCCGGCCCCGGGCGCAGCGCGGCTCCGGCAGGAAAGCGGCTCCTCCGGCAGGCAGAGGCGGCGCCGCGCCGGCAGACCCCCGCCCGCTGCCCCCGGCCCGGCGGGGCCGGCACCGGGCCCGGGGGGCCCCGGCGGCGCCCGAGCCCCGCGCCCGGAGCGGACGGAGCGGCGGCACCGGCCGGCACCGGCCCCGCCCGCGCCGCCTCCCCCGCCCGCCGGCCCGGCCAAAGCTCCGCTCGGCTCCGCACGGCTCGCACCGGCGCGGCTCCGGCGGGCCCGCGGCAGCCCAGCCGCGCCCAGCTCCCCTTCCGCCCCGGCCAGCCCCGGCACTGCCGGCAGGGCTCCGCGCCGGACCCTTCGCTGCCGGGCCGGGGGCAGAAGAAGCGCCCCGAATGCAGCGGCACAGCCCGATCCCCGCCCTGCCAGCGCTGCCACGGCTGCAGCTCCCTTCCTCTGCAGCCCCGACTCTGACGCCACGCTCCGGCGCTCACCTCACCCCAACGAGGGCACAGAAACGTAGGCTTCCCTTCAATCGCGTCCTCTAGAAGAGAAGAAAAGAAGCGCCTTGCCTCAAACCATGGCAAAAGGGGGCTTTTTACCTCAGTCCAAACCCCTTAAAAGGGGGGACAACAGGACTGCCCCCTCCAATTCAACCTCAGGATGACGAAATTTCAAAGGGAAAGGGGAAAAGTCCCCGCTACAAAGGCGCACCGGCTCACCTCCTTGGCTGCTGCTTCTCGACACAAAGATTTGTCCCTCGGCTCCACCTTTGAGCAATGCTCCACGTATCCAGGTGGGGATCCAGGTGATTCCCCAGACCCTGTCCGAAGCGCCCACCGTCCTTCCAGGAGACAGCCCCGGGAGCCCCCCAAAAACTCCTCTCCTCCAGCAGCTCCGTGCAAAAGAGATGTGAGGAAAACCCCCTAAATCAGCCACCGAAGGAGCCGCCCCCTCCTCATCATCCTCACAGCTCACACCTGGGGCTGCTGTGAACCCTCCACATCCTCACAGCTCACACCTGCTGCTCTTGCCACTCTCCAAGAGCGTCTCTCCATCTCCAGCACGCATCCCAATCCTCACAGACACAGATCCAACAGAAATCTGCTACGGGTGTCTACTTTTCTTAATCCATCTGATTACACAATTAAAAAACATATACACCAAACATCCTGATCCAGTTTCAGTCACAAGCCCAGCCCCAGCATCCATGTCAGAGGCATAAAGGGATGTGGCGGCAAGAACCCCACAGTCCCTGTGCCAGCCCTTCAGATCCTATGGAGTGTGCAGCCCCCTTTCCCAGCCCTGCAGTGATTACAGCAGCCGCCCTACAAATCCCCTTTCCCAGCCCCAGTGATTTCAGCTCTTCACCCACAAGCTTTATTTAACTGCCAGCTCTCTTCGTTAGCTCCAGCTGTGCCTTTCTCCATCTTCAGCGTGCAGGATCTTGGCCTTGGCTGCAGCTCTGCAACACTTCAGCTCGTGCCCCAGGGTGTCTAAGCCCACCCCAGAATCAATATCCCAGTTCCGAAGTGATTTCAGCTGCCACCCACCAATGCCCAGCCACTGTGCCTATGCTGTATTATTTCAATTCAAAGCCCAGAACCCCGCTCTCAGCAATAGAATTCTTTTTCCATTTTCAGACACAATCCCAGCCCCACAGTCCATTTGCCAGCCCCACAGTGACTTTGCCCCCAGCCCCACAGGTGCCGTCGCAGACCGAGAACATATCACTGATTTGCCAGGATTTTCAGGCGCAATCTTAGAGCCCCCATGTGCGCACTACACATCCTGTTCTAGTTTCAGTCACAAGCCCAGCCCCAGCATCCATGTCAGAGGCATAAAAGGGATGTGGCAGCAAGAACCCCACAGTCCCTGTGCCAGCCCTTCAGATCCTATGGAGTGTGCAGCCCCCTTTCCCAGCCCTGCAGTGATTACAGCAGCCGCCCTACAAATCCCCTTTCCCAGCCCCAGTGATTTCAGCTCTTCACCCACAAGCTTTATTTAACTGCCAGCTCTCTTCTTTAGCTCCAGCTGTGCCTTTCTCCATCTTCAGCGTGCAGGATCTTGGCCTTGGCTCCAGCTCTGCAACACTTCAGCTCGTGCCCCAGGGTGTCTAAGCCCACCCCAGAATCAATATCCCAGTTCTGAAGTGATTTCAGCTGCCACCCACCAATGCCCAGCCACTGTGCCTACGCTGTATTATTTCAATTCAAAGCCCAGAACCCCGCTCTCAGCAATAGAATTCTTTTTCCATTTTCAGACACAATCCCAGCCTCACAGTGACTTTGCCCCCAGCCCCACAGGTGCCGTCGCAGACCGAGAACATATCCCTGCATGGCCAGGATTTTCAGGCGCAATCTTAGAGCCCCCATGTGCGCACTACACATCCTGTTCTAGTTTCAGTCACAAGCCCAGCCCCAGCATCCATGTCAGAGGCATAAAAGGGATGTGGCAGCAAGAACTCCACAGTCCCTGTGCCAGCCCTTCGGATCCTATGGAGTGTGCAGCCCCCTTTCCCAGCCCTGCAGTGATTACAGCAGCCGCCCTACAAATCCCCTTTCCCAGCCCCAGTGATTTCAGCTCTTCACCCACAAGCTTTATTTAACTGCCAGCTCTCTTCGTTAGCTCCAGCTGTGCCTTTCTCCATCTTCAGCGTGCAGGATCTTGGCCTTGGCTCCAGCTCTGCAACACTTCAGCTCGTGCCCCAGGGTGTCTAAGCCCACCCCAGAATCAATATCCCAGTTCTGAAGTGATTTCAGCTGCCACCCACCAATGCCCAGCCACTGTGCCTAGCCTGTATCATTTCAATTCAAAGCCCAGAACCCCGCTCTCAGCAATAGAATTCTTTTTCCATTTTCAGACACAATCCCAGCCTCACAGTGACTTTGCCCCCAGCCCCACAGGTGCCGTCGCAGACCGAGAACATATCCCTGCATTGCCGGGATTTTCAGGCGCAATCTTAGAGCCCCCACGTGTGCACTACACATCCTGTTCTAGTTTCAGTCACAAGCCCAGCCCCAGCATCCATGTCAGAGGCATAAAAGGGATGTGGCAGCAAGAACCCCACAGTCCCTGTGCCAGCCCTTCGGATCCTATGGAGTGTGCAGCCCCCTTTCCCAGCCCTGCAGTGATTACAGCAGCCGCCCTACAAATCCCCTTTCCCAGCCCCAGTGATTTCAGCTCTTCACCCACAAGCTTTATTTAACTGCCAGCTCTCTTCGTTAGCTCCAGCTGTGCCTTTCTCCATCTTCAGCGTGCAGGATCTTGGCCTTGGCTCCAGCTCTGCAACACTTCAGCTCGTGCCCCAGGGTGTCTAAGCCCACCCCAGAATCAATATCCCAGTTCTGAAGTGATTTCAGCTGCCACCCACCAATGCCCAGCCACTGTGCCTAGCCTATATTATTTCAATTCAAAGCCCAGAACCCCGCTCTCAGCAATAGAATTCTTTTTCCATTTTCAGACACAATCCCAGCCTCACAGTGACTTTGCCCCCAGCCCCACAGGTGCCGTCGCAGACCGAGAACATATCACTGATTTGCCGGGATTTTCAGGCGCAATCTTAGAGCCCCCATGTGCGCACTACACATCCTGTTCTAGTTTCAGTCACAAGCCCAGCCCCAGCATCCATGTCAGAGGCATAAAAGGGATGTGGCAGCAAGAACCCCACAGTCCCTGTGCCAGCCCTTCGGATCCTATGGAGTGTGCAGCCCCCTTTCCCAGCCCTGCAGTGATTACAGCAGCCGCCCTACAAATCCCCTTTCCCAGCCCCAGTGATTTCAGCTCTTCACCCACAAGCTTTATTTAACTGCCAGCTCTCTTCGTTAGCTCCAGCTGTGCCTTTCTCCATCTTCAGCGTGCAGGATCTTGGCCTTGGCTGCAGCTCTGCAACACTTCAGCTCCTGCCCCAGGGTGTCTAAGCCCACCCCAGAATCAATATCCCAGTTCCGAAGTGATTTCAGCTGCCACCCACCAATGCCCAGCCACTGTGCCTAGCCTATATTATTTCAATTCAAAGCCCAGAACCCCGCTCTCAGCAATAGAATTCTTTTTCCATTTTCAGACACAATCCCAGCCTCACAGTGACTTTGCCCCCAGCCCCACAGGTGCCGTCGCAGACCGAGAACATATCACTGATTTGCCGGGATTTTCAGGCGCAATCTTAGAGCCCCCATGTGCGCACTACACATCCTGTTCTAGTTTCAGTCACAAGCCCAGCCCCAGCATCCATGTCAGAGGCATAAAAGGGATGTGGCAGCAAGAACTCCACAGTCCCTGTGCCAGCCCTTCGGATCCTATGGAGTGTGCAGCCCCCTTTCCCAGCCCTGCAGTGATTACAGCAGCCGCCCTACAAATCCCCTTTCCCAGCCCCAGTGATTTCAGCTCTTCACCCACAAGCTTTATTTAACTGCCAGCTCTCTTCGTTAGCTCCAGCTGTGCCTTTCTCCATCTTCAGCGTGCAGGATCTTGGCCTTGGCTGCAGCTCTGCAACACTTCAGCTCGTGCCCCAGGGTGTCTAAGCCCACCCCAGAATCAATATCCCAGTTCTGAAGTGATTTCAGCTGCCACCCACCAATGCCCAGCCACTGTGCCTACCCTGTATTATTTCAATTCAAAGCCCAGAACCCCGCTCTCAGCAATAGAGTTCTTTTACAATTTTCAGACACAATCCCAGCCCCACAGTCCATTTGCCAGCCCCACAGTGACTTTGCCCCCAGCCCCACAGGTGCCGTCGCAGACCGAGAACATATCCCTGCATTGCCGGGATTTTCAGGCGCAATCTTAGAGCCCCCATGTGCGCACTACACATCCTGTTCTAGTTTCAGTCACAAGCCCAGCCCCAGCATCCATGTCAGAGGCATAAAAGGGATGTGGCAGCAAGAACCCCACAGTCCCTGTGCCAGCCCTTCGGATCCTATGGAGTGTGCAGCCCCCTTTCCCAGCCCTGCAGTGATTACAGCAGCCGCCCTACAAATCCCCTTTCCCAGCCCCAGTGATTTCAGCTCTTCACCCACAAGCTTTATTTAACTGCCAGCTCTCTTCGTTAGCTCCAGCTGTGCCTTTCTCCATCTTCAGCGTGCAGGATCTTGGCCTTGGCTGCAGCTCTGCAACACTTCAGCTCCTGCCCCAGGGTGTCTAAGCCCACCCCAGAATCAATATCCCAGTTCTGAAGTGATTTCAGCTGCCACCCACCAATGCCCAGCCACTGTGCCTACGCTGTATTATTTCAATTCAAAGCCCAGAACCCCGCTCTCAGCAATAGAATTCTTTTTCCATTTTCAGACACAATCCCAGCCTCACAGTGACTTTGCCCCCAGCCCCACAGGTGCCGTCGCAGACCGAGAACATATCACTGATTTGCCGGGATTTTCAGGCGCAATCTTAGAGCCCCCACGTGCGCACTACACATCCTGTTCTAGTTTCAGTCACAAGCCCAGCCCCAGCATCCATGTCAGAGGCATAAAAGGGATGTGGCAGCAAGAACCCCACAGTCCCTGTGCCAGCCCTTCGGATCCTATGGAGTGTGCAGCCCCCTTTCCCAGCCCTGCAGTGATTACAGCAGCCGCCCTACAAATCCCCTTTCCCAGCCCCAGTGATTTCAGCTCTTCACCCACAAGCTTTATTTAACTGCCAGCTCTCTTCGTTAGCTCCAGCTGTGCCTTTCTCCATCTTCAGCGTGCAGGATCTTGGCCTTGGCTCCAGCTCTGCAACACTTCAGCTCGTGCCCCAGGGTGTCTAAGCCCACCCCAGAATCAATATCCCAGTTCTGAAGTGATTTCAGCTGCCACCCACCAATGCCCAGCCACTGTGCCTAGCCTATATTATTTCAATTCAAAGCCCAGAACCCCGCTCTCAGCAATAGAATTCTTTTTCCATTTTCAGACACAATCCCAGCCTCACAGTGACTTTGCCCCCAGCCCCACAGGTGCCGTCGCAGACCGAGAACATATCACTGATTTGCCGGGATTTTCAGGCGCAATCTTAGAGCCCCCATGTGCGCACTACACATCCTGTTCTAGTTTCAGTCACAAGCCCAGCCCCAGCATCCATGTCAGAGGCATAAAAGGGATGTGGCAGCAAGAACTCCACAGTCCCTGTGCCAGCCCTTCGGATCCTATGGAGTGTGCAGCCCCCTTTCCCAGCCCTGCAGTGATTACAGCAGCCGCCCTACAAATCCCCTTTCCCAGCCCCAGTGATTTCAGCTCTTCACCCACAAGCTTTATTTAACTGCCAGCTCTCTTCGTTAGCTCCAGCTGTGCCTTTCTCCATCTTCAGCGTGCAGGATCTTGGCCTTGGCTGCAGCTCTGCAACACTTCAGCTCGTGCCCCAGGGTGTCTAAGCCCACCCCAGAATCAATATCCCAGTTCTGAAGTGATTTCAGCTGCCACCCACCAATGCCCAGCCACTGTGCCTACCCTGTATTATTTCAATTCAAAGCCCAGAACCCCGCTCTCAGCAATAGAGTTCTTTTACAATTTTCAGACACAATCCCAGCCCCACAGTCCATTTGCCAGCCCCACAGTGACTTTGCCCCCAGCCCCACAGGTGCCGTCGCAGACCGAGAACATATCCCTGCATTGCCGGGATTTTCAGGCGCAATCTTAGAGCCCCCATGTGCGCACTACACATCCTGTTCTAGTTTCAGTCACAAGCCCAGCCCCAGCATCCATGTCAGAGGCATAAAAGGGATGTGGCAGCAAGAACCCCACAGTCCCTGTGCCAGCCCTTCGGATCCTATGGAGTGTGCAGCCCCCTTTCCCAGCCCTGCAGTGATTACAGCAGCCGCCCTACAAATCCCCTTTCCCAGCCCCAGTGATTTCAGCTCTTCACCCACAAGCTTTATTTAACTGCCAGCTCTCTTCGTTAGCTCCAGCTGTGCCTTTCTCCATCTTCAGCGTGCAGGATCTTGGCCTTGGCTGCAGCTCTGCAACACTTCAGCTCCTGCCCCAGGGTGTCTAAGCCCACCCCAGAATCAATATCCCAGTCCTGCAGTGATTTCAGCTGCCACCCACCAATGCCCAGCCACTGTGCCTAGCCTGTATCATTTAAATTCAAAGCCCAGAACCCCGCTCTCAGCAATAGAATTCTTTTTCCATTTTCAGACACAATCCCAGCCCCACAGTGACTTTGCCCCCAGCCCCACAGTTGTCGTCGCAGACCGAGAGCATATCACTGCATTGCCGGGATTTTCAGGCGCAATGTTAGAGCCCCCACGTGCGCACTACGCATCCTGTTCTAGTTTCAGTCACAAGCCCAGCCCCAGCATCCATGTCAGAGGCATAAAAGGGATGTGGCAGCAAGAACCCCACAGTCCCTGTGCCAGCCCTTCGGATCCTATGGAGTGTGCAGCCCCCTTTCCCAGCCCTGCAGTGATTACAGCAGCCGCCCTACAAATCCCCTTTCCCAGCCCCAGTGATTTCAGCTCTTCACCCACAAGCTTTATTTAACTGCCAGCTCTCTTCGTTAGCTCCAGCTGTGCCTTTCTCCATCTTCAGCGTGCAGGATCTTGGCCTTGGCTCCAGCTCTGCAACACTTCAGCTCGTGCCCCAGGGTGTCTAAGCCCACCCCAGAATCAATATCCCAGTTCTGAAGTGATTTCAGCTGCCACCCACCAATGCCCAGCCACTGTGCCTATGCTGTATTATTTCAATTCAAAGCCCAGAACCCCGCTCTCAGCAATAGAATTCTTTTTCCATTTTCAGACACAATCCCAGCCCCACAGTCCATTTGCAAGCCCCACAGTGACTTTGCCCCCAGCCCCACAGTTGTCGTCGCAGACCGAGAGCATATCACTGCATTGCCGGGATTTTCAGGCGCAATGTTAGAGCCCCCACGTGCGCACTACGCATCCTGTTCTAGTTTCAGTCACAAGCCCAGCCCCAGCATCCATGTCAGAGGCATAAAAGGGATGTGGCAGCAAGAACCCCACAGTCCCTGTGCCAGCCCTTCGGATCCTATGGAGTGTGCAGCCCCCTTTCCCAGCCCTGCAGTGATTACAGCAGCCGCCCTACAAATCCCCTTTCCCAGCCCCAGTGATTTCAGCTCTTCACCCACAAGCTTTATTTAACTGCCAGCTCTCTTCGTTAGCTCCAGCTGTGCCTTTCTCCATCTTCAGCGTGCAGGATCTTGGCCTTGGCTGCAGCTCTGCAACACTTCAGCTCGTGCCACAGGGTGTCTAAGCCCACCCCAGAATCAATATCCCAGTTCTGAAGTGATTTCAGCTGCCACCCACCAATGCCCAGCCACTGTGCCTAGCCTATATTATTTCAATTCAAAGCCCAGAACCCCGCTCTCAGCAATAGAATTCTTTTTCCATTTTCAGACACAATCCCAGCCTCACAGTGACTTTGCCCCCAGCCCCACAGGTGCCGTCGCAGACCGAGAACATATCCCTGCATTGCCGGGATTTTCAGGCGCAATCTTAGAGCCCCCACGTGCGCACTACACATCCTGTTCTAGTTTCAGTCACAAGCCCAGCCCCAGCATCCATGTCAGAGGCATAAAAGGGATGTGGCAGCAAGAACCCCACAGTCCCTGTGCCAGCCCTTCGGATCCTATGGAGTGTGCAGCCCCCTTTCCCAGCCCTGCAGTGATTACAGCACCCGCCCTACAAATCCCCTTTCCCAGCCCCAGTGATTTCAGCTCTTCACCCACAAGCTTTATTTAACTGCCAGCTCTCTTCTTTAGCTCCAGCTGTGCCTTTCTCCATCTTCAGCGTGCAGGATCTTGGCCTTGGCTGCAGCTCTGTAACACTTCAGCTCGTGCCCCAGGGTGTCTAAGCCCACCCCAGAATCAATATCCCAGTTCTGAAGTGATTTCAGCTGCCACCCACCAATGCCCAGCCACTGTGCCTAGCCTATATTATTTCAATTCAAAGCCCAGAACCCCGCTCTCAGCAATAGAATTCTTTTTCCATTTTCAGACACAATCCCAGCCTCACAGTGACTTTGCCCCCAGCCCCACAGGTGCCGTCGCAGACCGAGAACATATCCCTGCATTGCCGGGATTTTCAGGCGCAATCTTAGAGCCCCCACGTGCGCAGTACACATCCTGTTCTAGTTTCAGTCACAAGCCCAGCCCCAGCATCCATGTCAGAGGCATAAAAGGGATGTGGCAGCAAGAACCCCACAGTCCCTGTGCCAGCCCTTCGGATCCTATGGAGTGTGCAGCCCCCTTTCCCAGCCCTGCAGTGATTACAGCAGCCGCCCTACAAATCCCCTTTCCCAGCCCCAGTGATTTCAGCTCTTCACCCACAAGCTTTATTTAACTGCCAGCTCTCTTCGTTAGCTCCAGCTGTGCCTTTCTCCATCTTCAGCGTGCAGGATCTTGGCCTTGGCTGCAGCTCTGCAACACTTCAGCTCGTGCCCCAGGGTGTCTAAGCCCACCCCAGAATCAATATCCCAGTTCTGAAGTGATTTCAGCTGCCACCCACCAATGCCCAGCCACTGTGCCTAGCCTGTATCATTTCAATTCAAAGCCCAGAACCCCGCTCTCAGCAATAGAATTCTTTTTCCATTTTCAGACACAATCCCAGCCCCACAGTGACTTTGCCCCCAGCCCCACAGTTGTCGTCGCAGACCGAGAGCATATCACTGCATTGCCGGGATTTTCAGGCGCAATGTTAGAGCCCCCACGTGCGCACTACGCATCCTGTTCTAGTTTCAGTCACAAGCCCAGCCCCAGCATCCATGTCAGAGGCATAAAAGGGATGTGGCAGCAAGAACCCCACAGTCCCTGTGCCAGCCCTTCGGATCCTATGGAGTGTGCAGCCCCCTTTCCCAGCCCTGCAGTGATTACAGCAGCCGCCCTACAAATCCCCTTTCCCAGCCCCAGTGATTTCAGCTCTTCACCCACAAGCTTTATTTAACTGCCAGCTCTCTTCGTTAGCTCCAGCTGTGCCTTTCTCCATCTTCAGCGTGCAGGATCTTGGCCTTGGCTCCAGCTCTGCAACACTTCAGCTCGTGCCCCAGGGTGTCTAAGCCCACCCCAGAATCAATATCCCAGTTCTGAAGTGATTTCAGCTGCCACCCACCAATGCCCAGCCACTGTGCCTATGCTGTATTATTTCAATTCAAAGCCCAGAACCCCGCTCTCAGCAATAGAATTCTTTTTCCATTTTCAGACACAATCCCAGCCCCACAGTCCATTTGCAAGCCCCACAGTGACTTTGCCCCCAGCCCCACAGTTGTCGTCGCAGACCGAGAGCATATCACTGCATTGCCGGGATTTTCAGGCGCAATGTTAGAGCCCCCACGTGCGCACTACGCATCCTGTTCTAGTTTCAGTCACAAGCCCAGCCCCAGCATCCATGTCAGAGGCATAAAAGGGATGTGGCAGCAAGAACCCCACAGTCCCTGTGCCAGCCCTTCGGATCCTATGGAGTGTGCAGCCCCCTTTCCCAGCCCTGCAGTGATTACAGCAGCCGCCCTACAAATCCCCTTTCCCAGCCCCAGTGATTTCAGCTCTTCACCCACAAGCTTTATTTAACTGCCAGCTCTCTTCGTTAGCTCCAGCTGTGCCTTTCTCCATCTTCAGCGTGCAGGATCTTGGCCTTGGCTGCAGCTCTGCAACACTTCAGCTCGTGCCACAGGGTGTCTAAGCCCACCCCAGAATCAATATCCCAGTTCTGAAGTGATTTCAGCTGCCACCCACCAATGCCCAGCCACTGTGCCTAGCCTATATTATTTCAATTCAAAGCCCAGAACCCCGCTCTCAGCAATAGAATTCTTTTTCCATTTTCAGACACAATCCCAGCCTCACAGTGACTTTGCCCCCAGCCCCACAGGTGCCGTCGCAGACCGAGAACATATCCCTGCATTGCCGGGATTTTCAGGCGCAATCTTAGAGCCCCCACGTGCGCACTACACATCCTGTTCTAGTTTCAGTCACAAGCCCAGCCCCAGCATCCATGTCAGAGGCATAAAAGGGATGTGGCAGCAAGAACCCCACAGTCCCTGTGCCAGCCCTTCGGATCCTATGGAGTGTGCAGCCCCCTTTCCCAGCCCTGCAGTGATTACAGCACCCGCCCTACAAATCCCCTTTCCCAGCCCCAGTGATTTCAGCTCTTCACCCACAAGCTTTATTTAACTGCCAGCTCTCTTCATTAGCTCCAGCTGTGCCTTTCTCCATCTTCAGCGTGCAGGATCTTGGCCTTGGCTGCAGCTCTGTAACACTTCAGCTCGTGCCCCAGGGTGTCTAAGCCCACCCCAGAATCAATATCCCAGTTCTGAAGTGATTTCAGCTGCCACCCACCAATGCCCAGCCACTGTGCCTAGCCTATATTATTTCAATTCAAAGCCCAGAACCCCGCTCTCAGCAATAGAATTCTTTTTCCATTTTCAGACACAATCCCAGCCTCACAGTGACTTTGCCCCCAGCCCCACAGGTGCCGTCGCAGACCGAGAACATATCACTGATTTGCCGGGATTTTCAGGCGCAATCTTAGAGCCCCCACGTGCGCACTACACATCCTGTTCTAGTTTCAGTCACAAGCCCAGCCCCAGCATCCATGTCAGAGGCATAAAAGGGATGTGGCAGCAAGAACCCCACAGTCCCTGTGCCAGCCCTTCGGATCCTATGGAGTGTGCAGCCCCCTTTCCCAGCCCTGCAGTGATTACAGCAGCCGCCCTACAAATCCCCTTTCCCAGCCCCAGTGATTTCAGCTCTTCACCCACAAGCTTTATTTAACTGCCAGCTCTCTTCTTTAGCTCCAGCTGTGCCTTTCTCCATCTTCAGCGTGCAGGATCTTGGCCTTGGCTGCAGCTCTGCAACACTTCAGCTCGTGCCCCAGGGTGTCTAAGCCCACCCCAGAATCAATAGCCCAGTTCTGAAGTGATTTCAGCTGCCACCCACCAATGCCCAGCCACTGTGCCTATGCTGTATTATTTCAATTCAAAGCCCAGAACCCCGCTCTCAGCAATAGAATTCTTTTTCCATTTTCAGACACAATCCCAGCCCCACAGTCCATTTGCCAGCCCCACAGTGACTTTGCCCCCAGCCCCACAGTTGTCGTCGCAGACCGAGAGCATATCACTGCATTGCCGGGATTTTCAGGCGCAATCTTAGAGCCCCCACGTGCGCACTACGCATCCTGTTCTAGTTTCAGTCACAAGCCCAGCCCCAGCATCCATGTCAGAGGCATAAAAGGGATGTGGCAGCAAGAACCCCACAGTCCCTGTGCCAGCCCTTCGGATCCTATGGAGTGTGCAGCCCCCTTTCCCAGCCCTGCACTTATTAGAGCACCCGCCCTACAAATCCCCTTTCCCAGCCCCAGTGATTTCAGCTCTTCACCCACAAGCTTTATTTAACTGCCAGCTCTCTTCGTTAGCTCCAGCTGTGCCTTTCTCCATCTTCAGCGTGCAGGATCTTGGCCTTGGCTCCAGCTCTGCAACACTTCAGCTCGTGCCCCAGAGTGTCTAAGCCCACCCCAGAATCAATATCCCAGTTCTGAAGTGATTTCAGCTGCCACCCACCAATGCCCAGCCACTGTGCCTACGCTGTATTATTTCAATTCAAAGCCCAGAACCCCGCTCTCAGCAATAGAATTCTTTTTCCATTTTCAGACACAATCCCAGCCTCACAGTGACTTTGCCCCCAGCCCCACAGGTGCCGTCGCAGACCGAGAACATATCCCTGCATGGCCAGGATTTTCAGGCGCAATCTTAGAGCCCCCATGTGCGCACTACACATCCTGTTCTAGTTTCAGTCACAAGCCCAGCCCCAGCATCCATGTCAGAGGCATAAAAGGGATGTGGCAGCAAGAACTCCACAGTCCCTGTGCCAGCCCTTCGGATCCTATGGAGTGTGCAGCCCCCTTTCCCAGCCCTGCAGTGATTACAGCAGCCGCCCTACAAATCCCCTTTCCCAGCCCCAGTGATTTCAGCTCTTCACCCACAAGCTTTATTTAACTGCCAGCTCTCTTCGTTAGCTCCAGCTGTGCCTTTCTCCATCTTCAGCGTGCAGGATCTTGGCCTTGGCTGCAGCTCTGCAACACTTCAGCTCGTGCCCCAGGGTGTCTAAGCCCACCCCAGAATCAATATCCCAGTTCTGAAGTGATTTCAGCTGCCACCCACCAATGCCCAGCCACTGTGCCTACCCTGTATTATTTCAATTCAAAGCCCAGAACCCCGCTCTCAGCAATAGAGTTCTTTTACAATTTTCAGACACAATCCCAGCCCCACAGTCCATTTGCCAGCCCCACAGTGACTTTGCCCCCAGCCCCACAGGTGCCGTCGCAGACCGAGAACATATCCCTGCATGGCCAGGATTTTCAGGCACAATCTTAGAGCCCCCACGTGCGCACTACACATCCTGTTCTAGTTTCAGTCACAAGCCCAGCCCCAGCATCCATGTCAGAGGCATAAAAGGGATGTGGCAGCAAGAACCCCACAGTCCCTGTGCCAGCCCTTCGGATCCTATGGAGTGTGCAGCCCCCTTTCCCAGCCCTGCAGTGATTACAGCAGCCGCCCTACAAATCCCCTTTCCCAGCCCCAGTGATTTCAGCTCTTCACCCACAAGCTTTATTTAACTGCCAGCTCTCTTCGTTAGCTCCAGCTGTGCCTTTCTCCATCTTCAGCGTGCAGGATCTTGGCCTTGGCTCCAGCTCTGCAACACTTCAGCTCGTGCCCCAGGGTGTCTAAGCCCACCCCAGAATCAATATCCCAGTTCTGAAGTGATTTCAGCTGCCACCCACCAATGCCCAGCCACTGTGCCTAGCCTATATTATTTCAATTCAAAGCCCAGAACCCCGCTCTCAGCAATAGAATTCTTTTTCCATTTTCAGACACAATCCCAGCCTCACAGTGACTTTGCCCCCAGCCCCACAGGTGCCGTCGCAGACCGAGAACATATCACTGATTTGCCGGGATTTTCAGGCGCAATCTTAGAGCCCCCATGTGCGCACTACACATCCTGTTCTAGTTTCAGTCACAAGCCCAGCCCCAGCATCCATGTCAGAGGCATAAAAGGGATGTGGCAGCAAGAACTCCACAGTCCCTGTGCCAGCCCTTCGGATCCTATGGAGTGTGCAGCCCCCTTTCCCAGCCCTGCAGTGATTACAGCAGCCGCCCTACAAATCCCCTTTCCCAGCCCCAGTGATTTCAGCTCTTCACCCACAAGCTTTATTTAACTGCCAGCTCTCTTCGTTAGCTCCAGCTGTGCCTTTCTCCATCTTCAGCGTGCAGGATCTTGGCCTTGGCTCCAGCTCTGCAACACTTCAGCTCGTGCCCCAGGGTGTCTAAGCCCACCCCAGAATCAATATCCCAGTTCTGAAGTGATTTCAGCTGCCACCCACCAATGCCCAGCCACTGTGCCTAGCCTGTATCATTTAAATTCAAAGCCCAGAACCCCGCTCTCAGCAATAGAATTCTTTTTCCATTTTCAGACACAATCCCAGCCCCACAGTGACTTTGCCCCCAGCCCCACAGTTGTCGTCGCAGACCGAGAGCATATCACTGTATTGCCGGGATTTTCAGGCGCAATGTTAGAGCCCCCACGTGCGCACTACGCATCCTGTTCTAGTTTCAGTCACAAGCCCAGCCCCAGCATCCATGTCAGAGGCATAAAAGGGATGTGGCAGCAAGAACCCCACAGTCCCTGTGCCAGCCCTTCGGATCCTATGGAGTGTGCAGCCCCCTTTCCCAGCCCTGCAGTGATTACAGCAGCCGCCCTACAAATCCCCTTTCCCAGCCCCAGTGATTTCAGCTCTTCACCCACAAGCTTTATTTAACTGCCAGCTCTCTTCGTTAGCTCCAGCTGTGCCTTTCTCCATCTTCAGCGTGCAGGATCTTGGCCTTGGCTGCAGCTCTGCAACACTTCAGCTCCTGCCCCAGGGTGTCTAAGCCCACCCCAGAATCAATATCCCAGTTCTGAAGTGATTTCAGCTGCCACCCACCAATGCCCAGCCACTGTGCCTATGCTGTATTATTTCAATTCAAAGCCCAGAACCCCGCTCTCAGCAATAGAATTCTTTTTCCATTTTCAGACACAATCCCAGCCCCACAGTCCATTTGCAAGCCCCACAGTGACTTTGCCCCCAGCCCCACAGTTGTCGTCGCAGACCGAGAGCATATCACTGCATTGCCGGGATTTTCAGGCGCAATGTTAGAGCCCCCACGTGCGCACTACGCATCCTGTTCTAGTTTCAGTCACAAGCCCAGCCCCAGCATCCATGTCAGAGGCATAAAAGGGATGTGGCAGCAAGAACCCCACAGTCCCTGTGCCAGCCCTTCGGATCCTATGGAGTGTGCAGCCCCCTTTCCCAGCCCTGCAGTGATTACAGCACCCGCCCTACAAATCCCCTTTCCCAGCCCCAGTGATTTCAGCTCTTCACCCACAAGCTTTATTTAACTGCCAGCTCTCTTCTTTAGCTCCAGCTGTGCCTTTCTCCATCTTCAGCGTGCAGGATCTTGGCCTTGGCTGCAGCTCTGTAACACTTCAGCTCGTGCCCCAGGGTGTCTAAGCCCACCCCAGAATCAATATCCCAGTTCTGAAGTGATTTCAGCTGCCACCCACCAATGCCCAGCCACTGTGCCTAGCCTATATTATTTCAATTCAAAGCCCAGAACCCCGCTCTCAGCAATAGAATTCTTTTTCCATTTTCAGACACAATCCCAGCCTCACAGTGACTTTGCCCCCAGCCCCACAGGTGCCGTCGCAGACCGAGAACATATCACTGCATTGCCGGGATTTTCAGGCGCAATCTTAGAGCCCCCACGTGCGCACTACGCATCCTGTTCTAGTTTCAGTCACAAGCCCAGCCCCAGCATCCATGTCAGAGGCATAAAAGGGATGTGGCAGCAAGAACCCCACAGTCCCTGTGCCAGCCCTTCGGATCCTATGGAGTGTGCAGCCCCCTTTCCCAGCCCTGCACTTATTAGAGCACCCGCCCTACAAATCCCCTTTCCCAGCCCCAGTGATTTCAGCTCTTCACCCACAAGCTTTATTTAACTGCCAGCTCTCTTCGTTAGCTCCAGCTGTGCCTTTCTCCATCTTCAGCGTGCAGGATCTTGGCCTTGGCTCCAGCTCTGCAACACTTCAGCTCGTGCCCCAGAGTGTCTAAGCCCACCCCAGAATCAATATCCCAGTTCTGAAGTGATTTCAGCTGCCACCCACCAATGCCCAGCCACTGTGCCTACGCTGTATTATTTCAATTCAAAGCCCAGAACCCCGCTCTCAGCAATAGAATTCTTTTTCCATTTTCAGACACAATCCCAGCCTCACAGTGACTTTGCCCCCAGCCCCACAGGTGCCGTCGCAGACCGAGAACATATCCCTGCATTGCCGGGATTTTCAGGCGCAATCTTAGAGCCCCCACGTGCGCAGTACACATCCTGTTCTAGTTTCAGTCACAAGCCCAGCCCCAGCATCCATGTCAGAGGCATAAAAGGGATGTGGCAGCAAGAACCCCACAGTCCCTGTGCCAGCCCTTCGGATCCTATGGAGTGTGCAGCCCCCTTTCCCAGCCCTGCAGTGATTACAGCAGCCGCCCTACAAATCCCCTTTCCCAGCCCCAGTGATTTCAGCTCTTCACCCACAAGCTTTATTTAACTGCCAGCTCTCTTCGTTAGCTCCAGCTGTGCCTTTCTCCATCTTCAGCGTGCAGGATCTTGGCCTTGGCTGCAGCTCTGCAACACTTCAGCTCGTGCCCCAGGGTGTCTAAGCCCACCCCAGAATCAATATCCCAGTTCTGAAGTGATTTCAGCTGCCACCCACCAATGCCCAGCCACTGTGCCTACGCTGTATTATTTCAATTCAAAGCCCAGAACCCCGCTCTCAGCAATAGAATTCTTTTTCCATTTTCAGACACAATCCCAGCCTCACAGTGACTTTGCCCCCAGCCCCACAGGTGCCGTCGCAGACCGAGAACATATCCCTGCATGGCCAGGATTTTCAGGCGCAATCTTAGAGCCCCCACGTGCGCACTACACATCCTGTTCTAGTTTCAGTCACAAGCCCAGCCCCAGCATCCATGTCAGAGGCATAAAAGGGATGTGGCAGCAAGAACCCCACAGTCCCTGTGCCAGCCCTTCGGATCCTATGGAGTGTGCAGCCCCCTTTCCCAGCCCTGCAGTGATTACAGCAGCCGCCCTACAAATCCCCTTTCCCAGCCCCAGTGATTTCAGCTCTTCACCCACAAGCTTTATTTAACTGCCAGCTCTCTTCGTTAGCTCCAGCTGTGCCTTTCTCCATCTTCAGCGTGCAGGATCTTGGCCTTGGCTCCAGCTCTGCAACACTTCAGCTCGTGCCCCAGGGTGTCTAAGCCCACCCCAGAATCAATATCCCAGTTCTGAAGTGATTTCAGCTGCCACCCACCAATGCCCAGCCACTGTGCCTAGCCTATATTATTTCAATTCAAAGCCCAGAACCCCGCTCTCAGCAATAGAATTCTTTTTCCATTTTCAGACACAATCCCAGCCTCACAGTGACTTTGCCCCCAGCCCCACAGGTGCCGTCGCAGACCGAGAACATATCACTGATTTGCCGGGATTTTCAGGCGCAATCTTAGAGCCCCCATGTGCGCACTACACATCCTGTTCTAGTTTCAGTCACAAGCCCAGCCCCAGCATCCATGTCAGAGGCATAAAAGGGATGTGGCAGCAAGAACTCCACAGTCCCTGTGCCAGCCCTTCGGATCCTATGGAGTGTGCAGCCCCCTTTCCCAGCCCTGCAGTGATTACAGCAGCCGCCCTACAAATCCCCTTTCCCAGCCCCAGTGATTTCAGCTCTTCACCCACAAGCTTTATTTAACTGCCAGCTCTCTTCGTTAGCTCCAGCTGTGCCTTTCTCCATCTTCAGCGTGCAGGATCTTGGCCTTGGCTGCAGCTCTGCAACACTTCAGCTCGTGCCCCAGGGTGTCTAAGCCCACCCCAGAATCAATATCCCAGTTCTGAAGTGATTTCAGCTGCCACCCACCAATGCCCAGCCACTGTGCCTACCCTGTATTATTTCAATTCAAAGCCCAGAACCCCGCTCTCAGCAATAGAGTTCTTTTACAATTTTCAGACACAATCCCAGCCCCACAGTCCATTTGCCAGCCCCACAGTGACTTTGCCCCCAGCCCCACAGGTGCCGTCGCAGACCGAGAACATATCCCTGCATTGCCGGGATTTTCAGGCGCAATCTTAGAGCCCCCATGTGCGCACTACACATCCTGTTCTAGTTTCAGTCACAAGCCCAGCCCCAGCATCCATGTCAGAGGCATAAAAGGGATGTGGCAGCAAGAACCCCACAGTCCCTGTGCCAGCCCTTCGGATCCTATGGAGTGTGCAGCCCCCTTTCCCAGCCCTGCAGTGATTACAGCAGCCGCCCTACAAATCCCCTTTCCCAGCCCCAGTGATTTCAGCTCTTCACCCACAAGCTTTATTTAACTGCCAGCTCTCTTCGTTAGCTCCAGCTGTGCCTTTCTCCATCTTCAGCGTGCAGGATCTTGGCCTTGGCTGCAGCTCTGCAACACTTCAGCTCGTGCCCCAGGGTGTCTAAGCCCACCCCAGAATCAATATCCCAGTTCTGAAGTGATTTCAGCTGCCACCCACCAATGCCCAGCCACTGTGCCTAGCCTGTATCATTTCAATTCAAAGCCCAGAACCCCGCTCTCAGCAATAGAATTCTTTTTCCATTTTCAGACACAATCCCAGCCCCACAGTGACTTTGCCCCCAGCCCCACAGTTGTCGTCGCAGACCGAGAGCATATCACTGCATTGCCGGGATTTTCAGGCGCAATGTTAGAGCCCCCACGTGCGCACTACGCATCCTGTTCTAGTTTCAGTCACAAGCCCAGCCCCAGCATCCATGTCAGAGGCATAAAAGGGATGTGGCAGCAAGAACCCCACAGTCCCTGTGCCAGCCCTTCGGATCCTATGGAGTGTGCAGCCCCCTTTCCCAGCCCTGCAGTGATTACAGCAGCCGCCCTACAAATCCCCTTTCCCAGCCCCAGTGATTTCAGCTCTTCACCCACAAGCTTTATTTAACTGCCAGCTCTCTTCGTTAGCTCCAGCTGTGCCTTTCTCCATCTTCAGCGTGCAGGATCTTGGCCTTGGCTCCAGCTCTGCAACACTTCAGCTCGTGCCCCAGGGTGTCTAAGCCCACCCCAGAATCAATATCCCAGTTCTGAAGTGATTTCAGCTGCCACCCACCAATGCCCAGCCACTGTGCCTATGCTGTATTATTTCAATTCAAAGCCCAGAACCCCGCTCTCAGCAATAGAATTCTTTTTCCATTTTCAGACACAATCCCAGCCCCACAGTCCATTTGCAAGCCCCACAGTGACTTTGCCCCCAGCCCCACAGTTGTCGTCGCAGACCGAGAGCATATCACTGCATTGCCGGGATTTTCAGGCGCAATGTTAGAGCCCCCACGTGCGCACTACGCATCCTGTTCTAGTTTCAGTCACAAGCCCAGCCCCAGCATCCATGTCAGAGGCATAAAAGGGATGTGGCAGCAAGAACCCCACAGTCCCTGTGCCAGCCCTTCGGATCCTATGGAGTGTGCAGCCCCCTTTCCCAGCCCTGCAGTGATTACAGCAGCCGCCCTACAAATCCCCTTTCCCAGCCCCAGTGATTTCAGCTCTTCACCCACAAGCTTTATTTAACTGCCAGCTCTCTTCGTTAGCTCCAGCTGTGCCTTTCTCCATCTTCAGCGTGCAGGATCTTGGCCTTGGCTGCAGCTCTGCAACACTTCAGCTCGTGCCACAGGGTGTCTAAGCCCACCCCAGAATCAATATCCCAGTTCTGAAGTGATTTCAGCTGCCACCCACCAATGCCCAGCCACTGTGCCTAGCCTATATTATTTCAATTCAAAGCCCAGAACCCCGCTCTCAGCAATAGAATTCTTTTTCCATTTTCAGACACAATCCCAGCCTCACAGTGACTTTGCCCCCAGCCCCACAGGTGCCGTCGCAGACCGAGAACATATCCCTGCATTGCCGGGATTTTCAGGCGCAATCTTAGAGCCCCCACGTGCGCACTACACATCCTGTTCTAGTTTCAGTCACAAGCCCAGCCCCAGCATCCATGTCAGAGGCATAAAAGGGATGTGGCAGCAAGAACCCCACAGTCCCTGTGCCAGCCCTTCGGATCCTATGGAGTGTGCAGCCCCCTTTCCCAGCCCTGCAGTGATTACAGCACCCGCCCTACAAATCCCCTTTCCCAGCCCCAGTGATTTCAGCTCTTCACCCACAAGCTTTATTTAACTGCCAGCTCTCTTCATTAGCTCCAGCTGTGCCTTTCTCCATCTTCAGCGTGCAGGATCTTGGCCTTGGCTGCAGCTCTGTAACACTTCAGCTCGTGCCCCAGGGTGTCTAAGCCCACCCCAGAATCAATATCCCAGTTCTGAAGTGATTTCAGCTGCCACCCACCAATGCCCAGCCACTGTGCCTAGCCTATATTATTTCAATTCAAAGCCCAGAACCCCGCTCTCAGCAATAGAATTCTTTTTCCATTTTCAGACACAATCCCAGCCTCACAGTGACTTTGCCCCCAGCCCCACAGGTGCCGTCGCAGACCGAGAACATATCACTGATTTGCCGGGATTTTCAGGCGCAATCTTAGAGCCCCCACGTGCGCACTACACATCCTGTTCTAGTTTCAGTCACAAGCCCAGCCCCAGCATCCATGTCAGAGGCATAAAAGGGATGTGGCAGCAAGAACCCCACAGTCCCTGTGCCAGCCCTTCGGATCCTATGGAGTGTGCAGCCCCCTTTCCCAGCCCTGCAGTGATTACAGCAGCCGCCCTACAAATCCCCTTTCCCAGCCCCAGTGATTTCAGCTCTTCACCCACAAGCTTTATTTAACTGCCAGCTCTCTTCTTTAGCTCCAGCTGTGCCTTTCTCCATCTTCAGCGTGCAGGATCTTGGCCTTGGCTGCAGCTCTGCAACACTTCAGCTCGTGCCCCAGGGTGTCTAAGCCCACCCCAGAATCAATATCCCAGTTCTGAAGTGATTTCAGCTGCCACCCACCAATGCCCAGCCACTGTGCCTACGCTGTATTATTTCAATTCAAAGCCCAGAACCCCGCTCTCAGCAATAGAATTCTTTTTCCATTTTCAGACACAATCCCAGCCTCACAGTGACTTTGCCCCCAGCCCCACAGGTGCCGTCGCAGACCGAGAACATATCCCTGCATGGCCAGGATTTTCAGGCGCAATCTTAGAGCCCCCACGTGCGCACTACACATCCTGTTCTAGTTTCAGTCACAAGCCCAGCCCCAGCATCCATGTCAGAGGCATAAAAGGGATGTGGCAGCAAGAACCCCACAGTCCCTGTGCCAGCCCTTCGGATCCTATGGAGTGTGCAGCCCCCTTTCCCAGCCCTGCAGTGATTACAGCAGCCGCCCTACAAATCCCCTTTCCCAGCCCCAGTGATTTCAGCTCTTCACCCACAAGCTTTATTTAACTGCCAGCTCTCTTCGTTAGCTCCAGCTGTGCCTTTCTCCATCTTCAGCGTGCAGGATCTTGGCCTTGGCTCCAGCTCTGCAACACTTCAGCTCGTGCCCCAGGGTGTCTAAGCCCACCCCAGAATCAATATCCCAGTTCTGAAGTGATTTCAGCTGCCACCCACCAATGCCCAGCCACTGTGCCTAGCCTATATTATTTCAATTCAAAGCCCAGAACCCCGCTCTCAGCAATAGAATTCTTTTTCCATTTTCAGACACAATCCCAGCCTCACAGTGACTTTGCCCCCAGCCCCACAGGTGCCGTCGCAGACCGAGAACATATCACTGATTTGCCGGGATTTTCAGGCGCAATCTTAGAGCCCCCATGTGCGCACTACACATCCTGTTCTAGTTTCAGTCACAAGCCCAGCCCCAGCATCCATGTCAGAGGCATAAAAGGGATGTGGCAGCAAGAACTCCACAGTCCCTGTGCCAGCCCTTCGGATCCTATGGAGTGTGCAGCCCCCTTTCCCAGCCCTGCAGTGATTACAGCAGCCGCCCTACAAATCCCCTTTCCCAGCCCCAGTGATTTCAGCTCTTCACCCACAAGCTTTATTTAACTGCCAGCTCTCTTCGTTAGCTCCAGCTGTGCCTTTCTCCATCTTCAGCGTGCAGGATCTTGGCCTTGGCTGCAGCTCTGCAACACTTCAGCTCGTGCCCCAGGGTGTCTAAGCCCACCCCAGAATCAATATCCCAGTTCTGAAGTGATTTCAGCTGCCACCCACCAATGCCCAGCCACTGTGCCTACCCTGTATTATTTCAATTCAAAGCCCAGAACCCCGCTCTCAGCAATAGAGTTCTTTTACAATTTTCAGACACAATCCCAGCCCCACAGTCCATTTGCCAGCCCCACAGTGACTTTGCCCCCAGCCCCACAGGTGCCGTCGCAGACCGAGAACATATCCCTGCATTGCCGGGATTTTCAGGCGCAATCTTAGAGCCCCCATGTGCGCACTACACATCCTGTTCTAGTTTCAGTCACAAGCCCAGCCCCAGCATCCATGTCAGAGGCATAAAAGGGATGTGGCAGCAAGAACCCCACAGTCCCTGTGCCAGCCCTTCGGATCCTATGGAGTGTGCAGCCCCCTTTCCCAGCCCTGCAGTGATTACAGCAGCCGCCCTACAAATCCCCTTTCCCAGCCCCAGTGATTTCAGCTCTTCACCCACAAGCTTTATTTAACTGCCAGCTCTCTTCGTTAGCTCCAGCTGTGCCTTTCTCCATCTTCAGCGTGCAGGATCTTGGCCTTGGCTGCAGCTCTGCAACACTTCAGCTCGTGCCCCAGGGTGTCTAAGCCCACCCCAGAATCAATATCCCAGTTCTGAAGTGATTTCAGCTGCCACCCACCAATGCCCAGCCACTGTGCCTAGCCTGTATCATTTCAATTCAAAGCCCAGAACCCCGCTCTCAGCAATAGAATTCTTTTTCCATTTTCAGACACAATCCCAGCCCCACAGTGACTTTGCCCCCAGCCCCACAGTTGTCGTCGCAGACCGAGAGCATATCACTGCATTGCCGGGATTTTCAGGCGCAATGTTAGAGCCCCCACGTGCGCACTACGCATCCTGTTCTAGTTTCAGTCACAAGCCCAGCCCCAGCATCCATGTCAGAGGCATAAAAGGGATGTGGCAGCAAGAACCCCACAGTCCCTGTGCCAGCCCTTCGGATCCTATGGAGTGTGCAGCCCCCTTTCCCAGCCCTGCAGTGATTACAGCAGCCGCCCTACAAATCCCCTTTCCCAGCCCCAGTGATTTCAGCTCTTCACCCACAAGCTTTATTTAACTGCCAGCTCTCTTCGTTAGCTCCAGCTGTGCCTTTCTCCATCTTCAGCGTGCAGGATCTTGGCCTTGGCTCCAGCTCTGCAACACTTCAGCTCGTGCCCCAGGGTGTCTAAGCCCACCCCAG
Organism: Lonchura striata; assembly: GCF_050655825.1. Lineage (NCBI taxonomy): Eukaryota > Metazoa > Chordata > Aves > Passeriformes > Estrildidae > Lonchura > Lonchura striata. The sequence goes on along the minus strand of NC_140707.1, from coordinate 74,268,846 downwards.
AATCAATATCCCAGTTCTGAAGTGATTTCAGCTGCCACCCACCAATGCCCAGCCACTGTGCCTATGCTGTATTATTTCAATTCAAAGCCCAGAACCCCGCTCTCAGCAATAGAATTCTTTTTCCATTTTCAGACACAATCCCAGCCCCACAGTCCATTTGCAAGCCCCACAGTGACTTTGCCCCCAGCCCCACAGTTGTCGTCGCAGACCGAGAGCATATCACTGCATTGCCGGGATTTTCAGGCGCAATGTTAGAGCCCCCACGTGCGCACTACGCATCCTGTTCTAGTTTCAGTCACAAGCCCAGCCCCAGCATCCATGTCAGAGGCATAAAAGGGATGTGGCAGCAAGAACCCCACAGTCCCTGTGCCAGCCCTTCGGATCCTATGGAGTGTGCAGCCCCCTTTCCCAGCCCTGCAGTGATTACAGCAGCCGCCCTACAAATCCCCTTTCCCAGCCCCAGTGATTTCAGCTCTTCACCCACAAGCTTTATTTAACTGCCAGCTCTCTTCGTTAGCTCCAGCTGTGCCTTTCTCCATCTTCAGCGTGCAGGATCTTGGCCTTGGCTGCAGCTCTGCAACACTTCAGCTCGTGCCACAGGGTGTCTAAGCCCACCCCAGAATCAATATCCCAGTTCTGAAGTGATTTCAGCTGCCACCCACCAATGCCCAGCCACTGTGCCTAGCCTATATTATTTCAATTCAAAGCCCAGAACCCCGCTCTCAGCAATAGAATTCTTTTTCCATTTTCAGACACAATCCCAGCCTCACAGTGACTTTGCCCCCAGCCCCACAGGTGCCGTCGCAGACCGAGAACATATCCCTGCATTGCCGGGATTTTCAGGCGCAATCTTAGAGCCCCCACGTGCGCACTACACATCCTGTTCTAGTTTCAGTCACAAGCCCAGCCCCAGCATCCATGTCAGAGGCATAAAAGGGATGTGGCAGCAAGAACCCCACAGTCCCTGTGCCAGCCCTTCGGATCCTATGGAGTGTGCAGCCCCCTTTCCCAGCCCTGCAGTGATTACAGCAGCCGCCCTACAAATCCCCTTTCCCAGCCCCAGTGATTTCAGCTCTTCACCCACAAGCTTTATTTAACTGCCAGCTCTCTTCTTTAGCTCCAGCTGTGCCTTTCTCCATCTTCAGCGTGCAGGATCTTGGCCTTGGCTGCAGCTCTGCAACACTTCAGCTCGTGCCCCAGGGTGTCTAAGCCCACCCCAGAATCAATAGCCCAGTTCTGAAGTGATTTCAGCTGCCACCCACCAATGCCCAGCCACTGTGCCTATGCTGTATTATTTCAATTCAAAGCCCAGAACCCCGCTCTCAGCAATAGAATTCTTTTTCCATTTTCAGACACAATCCCAGCCCCACAGTCCATTTGCCAGCCCCACAGTGACTTTGCCCCCAGCCCCACAGTTGTCGTCGCAGACCGAGAGCATATCACTGCATTGCCGGGATTTTCAGGCGCAATCTTAGAGCCCCCACGTGCGCACTACGCATCCTGTTCTAGTTTCAGTCACAAGCCCAGCCCCAGCATCCATGTCAGAGGCATAAAAGGGATGTGGCAGCAAGAACCCCACAGTCCCCTGTGCCAGCCCTTCGGATCCTATGGAGTGTGCAGCCCCCTTTCCCAGCCCTGCACTTATTAGAGCACCCGCCCTACAAATCCCCTTTCCCAGCCCCAGTGATTTCAGCTCTTCACCCACAAGCTTTATTTAACTGCCAGCTCTCTTCGTTAGCTCCAGCTGTGCCTTTCTCCATCTTCAGCGTGCAGGATCTTGGCCTTGGCTCCAGCTCTGCAACACTTCAGCTCGTGCCCCAGAGTGTCTAAGCCCACCCCAGAATCAATATCCCAGTTCTGAAGTGATTTCAGCTGCCACCCACCAATGCCCAGCCACTGTGCCTACGCTGTATTATTTCAATTCAAAGCCCAGAACCCCGCTCTCAGCAATAGAATTCTTTTTCCATTTTCAGACACAATCCCAGCCTCACAGTGACTTTGCCCCCAGCCCCACAGGTGCCGTCGCAGACCGAGAACATATCCCTGCATTGCCGGGATTTTCAGGCGCAATGTTAGAGCCCCCACGTGCGCAGTACACATCCTGTTCTAGTTTCAGTCACAAGCCCAGCCCCAGCATCCATGTCAGAGGCATAAAAGGGATGTGGCAGCAAGAACCCCACAGTCCCTGTGCCAGCCCTTCGGATCCTATGGAGTGTGCAGCCCCCTTTCGCAGCCCTGCAGTGATTACAGCAGCCGCCCTACAAATCCCCTTTCCCAGCCCCAGTGATTTCAGCTCTTCACCCACAAGCTTTATTTCACTGCCATCTCTTCCGTTTCACTTCCTCCTCAACACCTTCCCAGCAGTGCTACGTAACACTGCTTCTGGCTCTCAGGGCAGGATCTTTGCTTTTGCTTTAGCTCTGTATGGTTTCAGTTCAGCTCTTGAGCCCATATTCCTGCCCCATCCTAACCATCCCTCCCCCAGTAACTGCTCTACACTCTCTATCAGAGCCCTTGAAGCAATTTCAGCTCCAGCCATGCAATTCCCATCCCAGCTCCATATTCCCTATCCCAGCTGCACAGGGGTTTTACCCCGAACCCTACCACATTTCTGTGTCCTCCGGCTCTGCTGCCTCAGCTCCATCTCCTCAGCTTCCTACTGCCTGCATCTAAAAGCTGCTCCTGCTTCTCACTGCTGCTTGGAGCTGTTGATAAGGGCAGAAATCAGTTACTGTCATAATGTCAATGCCTCTTGCAGCTATCCCACCCACCCTAATGGGATCCCAACTTTAGGGACCCTTGAGCCCTGAAGCCAAACATCTACCTTCCCCCACAGCCTGGGTTTCAGCCGAGCACCTCCCCAAAGGCCCCCTCACCTCCCCCAGGCAGCCCCAGGGGCTGGGAATAGCCACCGGGCCCCTGCTCCCACATCCCAATAGGTGCCCTTGTGCTGCTGCGTGGGCCCTGGAACCCTCCGAGCCCCCACATCCTCAGCCTCTGCTTGGTTCCACGGGGCAGGGGCTGGGAACCCCCAGGCATCTCCTGCAGGCCCTGCACTGCAGCTCCATGCCCCTCTCCCAGGGCATTTATCCAACTCCAGCCCCAGCATTTCCACTGCTCCACATTGTTTTGGGCTTGACTCGTGCCAAAGTCCTTATTCCACACCCTGAGCCTTTATGTCTCCGGTGACCTCACAACCCGTGATTCAGCCCCAGCCGCACAACCCTTACTAAATCAAAATCGGAAAAAGAAAACAAACAGAAACAAATTAAACTTAATAAAACGAACAAAACAATGAAGTAATGCAATATAGATAAAATTATTAAGTAAAATCAAAATCAAATAGTAAGAAAGCAAACAACCGGCTTTATTCCCAGTATTCTCAATGTTACTTTAAATCCAGAAAGCGCGAAAGGGCTACTCCCCAGTGACAGCAGCCGGTCCCCCCTGCGCCACGCCAGGCCCCGCACCAGCCTCTGGCCGCCCGAGCCGGGCAGGGCGCGGCGCAAACAACTGGACACCGCCGGCCCCCGGACGCCGCCGCAGGCAGACGCGGGAGTCGCGTGCGTGCTCACCAGCGCTCCTCGGATCGGCAGCCGCGGGGGACCCGTCCCGGCGCAGCGGCGCTCCTCCTCGGAACGCGCTTCCGCAGCTCCCGTCGCCTCCAGCCCCGCCGCCGAACTGACGCCCCCGCCTCCCCCACGCGCGCTACTTATGCCTCAGAGCCGGGCCAGCCAGCCAATCACAACCCGAGGCAGCGCCGGCCCCACCAATCCGAGCCCGCCCATTCCCGCCGCGCTCGGCTCGCGACCACCCCGCGCTCCCCTCACGCGCCGCTCCCGCCGCCGCCATTGCAGGGGCCGGGTCCGCCCGCTCCCCGCCGTCAGCCCGTTTCCCTGGGAGAAATCCCGGCCGGCGCCTGACGGGGAGCTCCCGCCCGCCCTTCCCGGCCCCAGCGCCTGCCGAGGTTGCGGCAGCAGGGATAGCGCTCCGCCGGCTCCCAAAGCGGCGCCGGGAGCGGCGCCTCAAGCGCACGGGGGAGCGGGGCCAGGCTGAGGAGTCGGGCCGCGACTGAGCGGGCCGAAATCGCAGGAACCGCGCCCGGATTGGAAGGGCGGCCGGGATTGGACAGGGCGGAGAAAGGCGGGCCGGGATTGGCGGGGCTCGGGAGCTGCGCGGCCGGGCCCGTGGCAGCATGGGGCGGAGCCCGCGCTGCTCGAAGGGCCCGCGGGCGCCCCGGGTCCCGCTCGGAGACCCCCTGTCCCCTTCTCGGCCCGTGCTCGTGCCCGGCTCCCGGCGAAAAGGGCCCCGCAGAGCCCGAACTGCAGCCGCCCGTCGGCACTCGGGGCAGGGGAGAGGCGCAGCCCGGCATTGGTTCCGGGCGGCAAAGGCGGACTCCGCGCTAGCAGCTCGGATCGGGGAGCGGCGGCGACGCGGCGGGGAGGCGACTCGGTGGCGGGGAGTGGGGAGGGCGCGCAAAAACAGTGAAGTGCCCGCGTCCCCCTGCCCGCCCTCCGCCTGTTGCGAGCCCGCTGCTCACCCTCTTTCTCCCGACACAGTCGTCGGATGCTATAGAGGGGACAATAATATTGACGTTCACATTCATAGATCAGCTTTTTGCAGCACAAGTATTTCGATATGGTACAACTTACTTTTAACTGCTTTGTATAGTATAATTTTTATAATAAAACCCCTACCTACTACCAAATAGAAAATAAAAATCCCCTTTATTCTAAACTATATTTAATTATTTCTATATTTCTATTTTTGATTTTTACAAGTACTTATCTATCACAACATATTGAGGTACTATATTTCGATATATAGTATTTATGACACGTAATGTGTTATAATAAGACACATACAGTAAAATACGCATTACGTACTGTATTGATTCCTATTGTTTTGTAGTATTCATATATCCACACATATTAATTATACATTTCTAGATGGATATTTATATTATATAAACATATAAAATACTCTACAGCAAACAATATAATACCTAATAGTAATGGATAGCATTATTTATGTTACATGTTTAATTTATAGGTTTGCCGTTTATATTTAAAATTGAAGTTTTATATTCCCATTTTCATGTTTATGCATTTGTTTTGTTTCATTAGAGTTCTAGTTAAAACACTGCAGTTATAATCGAATTCCTAAAAATAAAATGCCAAAACAAACAGCATCAAATTCCCACCAGTACCGTCCAACAAATTCAGAAAGGCTCCACCAGCCAGCCAACTACCAGCAAAAAAACCCGCACTACACTCCTTTCACTAGCAGCTCTTATCACGTCACAAAAACGAAACAAACATTTTAAAAAAGACAGATAGAAACCCACACAGCAAATCACAAAAACCACTAAAAAGAAAAGAAAACGCCAACTAACTTACCATACTCCAAAACCATACAAGAGACCCCCAACGTTTCTAAAAAAAATAATAACCAAATCTCTACCACTACGCTAACTCCTAAAGAGAACCCAATGCTCTATAAAATTAACTAAAAAACCCCACCAAATCATTACAGATATTAAAAAATCGGAACCACGAAGAAACAAAAAAATCACCACCAAATAAAATAAATACCTAAAGAGACCCACCACGGAAATGCCCATGTTCCCAAAAATAAAACTAATTAAAAAAACCAAAAACCAAATACATCAAACTACAAAAAAAAAAAATTAAATTAACAACAACAAAATAGGTATTCCTAACTCAAGAAACAAAAATTGCCTCAAACCATCAAAACACAAATACCACCTAGAAAAAAAAAACATGTCGCCAAAAGAGCAATGTAACCACAAACAATATTTCCCAAATTCTCTCCAACAATAAAACATACACGGCAACCAAATAAGCCAAATGAACGAAATCCCTATAATATAATAAACAAGAATGCAATCATCAATATTAAAAAAACCTCACCGATTAACTCCAGGACACTCCCCTCAAGCCCACCAAAACAAATACTACGCACTCGCTCGAATAAAAGCCTCCACAACCGTATTAAAAACCTACCCTCTACTACATGCTACGACCCAGAAAAAACATTGGAAGCCTTTAAAAACACATCCTTTAAAAACATATGAACCGATCAAAAAGAAATCCAACAACACTCCACCCAAAAACAAAAACCGTGCCACGAGCACCCGAAGCAAGAACCGTAACAACCAAGAAGCGCCCGGGGCCCTTCTCCTACAGCGACGCCGATCAAAAGCCACCGATCCCAGGAGCTCCTCAGGAGCGCCTCAAAGCCACCGCAGCGAGGGAGGCTGGAAGATGCGGAGCCGCGCTCCCGGCCCCGGGCGCAGCGCGGCTCCGGCAGGAAAGCGGCTCCTCCGGCAGGCAGAGGCGGCGCCGCGCCGGGAGACCCCCGCCCGCTGCCCCCGGCCCGGCGGGGCCGGCACCGGGCCCGGGGGGCCCCGGCGGCGCCCGAGCCCCGCGCCCGGAGCGGACGGAGCGGCGGCACCGGCCGGCACCGGCCCCGGCCGCCCTCGGCCCGCGGAGCCGCCTCCAGCCCTCCCCTCACTCACAGACACCGCCCCGCTCGCCGCTCGCTCCCGCCCCTCGCCCCTCCCGCCGGGCTCCGGCTGGGGGGCTGCAGTACCGCCCTGTGCCCACAAGGCGGCAGCACTTGTCCAGAGGGTCCGCGACACGATGGCGGCCCGTGGGGACCTTGACGGAGAGAGGCGTTTTTCGCCCATGCCTGTCGGCTCCCGCCAAAAACCCGCACGCTCGCGGTGCTGCTGACCCCACAGCCCGTGTGCACGGCACCAGAACCGCCGCGGAAAATCCCGTCGGGGGGCGCCGGCGGTGCGCGCAATTCAGGCAGTGTAAAAAACAGACACGGGTCCTCGAATTTCAACGTCCTCGTTTTCGCGCCCTCTCGAGAAGGTCAAGCGAGGCCGCGCCACGCCACTCCCAAGATGGCGGCCGCGGGCGGCGGGCTGCAGTACCGCTCTCTGCCCACACGGCGGCAGCACCGCGCCGTCCCCGCCGGCACGGCCTCGGCAGCGAACGCCCCAAAGCGTCCGCGCGGGAAAGAACGGAACAAAAAGCCTGCCTGCGACCCGATAGGAACCGAAAGAAAAAAGCTTTCCTCTTAAACTGCATTGCAACAAGGCTTGGTTTTATATTTTTCAGATTTATACTCACAGTCGGATTGGTAATGGATACTGATGGAAAATTGTATTTTTATCATTTCTTAGATTTATTCCTATTCTATTTTATTACATTTTATTTTTTATACATATCTTATTAGATTGCTTACATATTTCTATAGTTAGATTTAGATTTCTAAAAGGTTTGTATTGCTTAAAATAAAACCCTGCCTCTATCCAAGTAAAAATCTTTTAAAAAAACCCCTTTATTTAAACTCCATTTAAATGTATCTCTATTTTTCGCATTTATATTCAAATGTATATTTTAAATGTAGATTGAAGTATGATGCTATCTATAGTCTATCTCTTCCTAATACTCATTTTTATTTCTATTTTATATTTTTATAAATACACCTGTAGACATTGATTATATATTTCCATATTTAGAATGATATCAAACTAAAATATATATTCATATCTTTTCCATTAAAGCCCTGCCTCCAACCAAATAAAAACAAAAAAAGCCCTTTCTTTAAACGATTTTCGAATATTTTTATATTTTTTTCATCATTATAGTCACATTTGAACTTCTACTTTATATAGATGTATTTATAAATATATTTTATATATATATAATAAGGTAGCGAGATAGATAAATTATTTTTTAAATTCTATTTCGTACACACTGCTAATACTTATATTTACTTACCTTTGAATTTTCATATAGATCTTAACGTATTTAGGATATATTTCTATACAAAGACTTCTAATTTTATTTTATTTCTAGTCATAATTTTAATAATAAAACCCCTACCTACTACCAAATCGAAAATAAAAATCCCCTTTATTCTAAATTATATTTAAATATTTCTATACTTCTATTTTTGATTTTTACAAGTACTCATCTATTCTATCACAACATATTGAGGTACTATATTTCGATATACAGTATTTATGACATGAAATGCGTTATAATAAGACACATACAGTAAAATACGCATTAGGTACTGTATTGATTCCTATTGTTTTGTAATATTCATATATCCACATGTATTAATTATACATTTCTGTATGGACATTTATGTTTATAATCGATATTTATATGCATATAAACATATAAAATACTCCATATCAAACAAGGTTATACCTAATTGTAATGGACAGCATTATTTATGTTACATGTTTAATGTATATGTTTTCCATTTACATTTAAAATTGAAGTTTCATATTCCCATTATCATGTTTATGCATGTGTTCTATTTCATCAGAGTTATAGTTAAAACACTGCAGTTATAATCGAATTCCTAAATATAAAATGCCAAAACAAACAGCATCAAATTCCCACCAGTACCGTCCAAAAAATTCAGAAAGGCTCCACCAGCCAACCAACTACCAGCAAAAAAAAACCCGCACTACACTCCTTTCACTAGCAGCTCTTATCACGTCACAAAAACGAAACAAACATTTTAAAAACCCTATAGAAACCCACACAGCAAATCACAAAAACCACTCTAAAGGAAAAAAAAAAAAGCCAACTAACTTACCATACTCCAAACCATACAAGAGACTCCCAACGATTCTAAAAAAAATAATAACCAAAACTCTACCACTACGCTAACTCATAAAGAGAACCCAATGCTCTATAAAATTAACTAAAAAAACCCACCAAATAATTACAGATATAAAAATATGGGAACCACGAAGAAACAAAAAATTCACCCCCCAAATAAAATAAACACCTAAAGAGATCCACCATGGAAATGCCCATGCTCCCAAAAATAAAACCAATAAAAACAACAACCAAACACATCAAACAACAACAAAAAAAATTAAATTAACAACAACAAAATAAGTATTCCTAACTCAAGAAACAAAAATTGCCTCAAACCATCAAAACACAAATACCACCTAGAAAGAAACACGTCGCCAAAAGAGATATGTAACCACAAACAATATCTCCCAAGTTCTCTGCAACAATGAAACATACACGGCAATCAAATAAGCCAAACGAATGAAACCCCTATAGTGTAATAAACAAGAATGCATTCATCAATATTAAAAAAAACCTCACCGATTAACTCCAGGGCACTCCCTCAAGCCCAGCAAAACAAATACTACGCCCTCGCGCTAATAAAAGCCTCCACAACCGAATTGAAAAACGACCCTCTACTCCATGCTCCGACCCATAAAAACCAGTGTAAACCTTTAGAAACGCATCCTTAAAAAACCTAAGAACCGATCAAAAATAAATCCAACAACAACACTCAACCCAAAAACAAAAACCTTGCCATGAGCAGCCGAAGCAAGAACGGTAACAACCAAGAAGCGCCCGGGGCCCTTCTCCTACAGCGACGCCGATTAAAAGCCACCGATCCCAGGAGCTCCTCAGGAGCGCCTCAAAAGCAGCGCAGCGAGGGAGGCTGGAAGATGCGGAGCCGCGCTCCCGGCCCCGGGCGCAGCGCGGCTCCGGCAGGAAAGCGGCTCCTCCGGCAGGCAGAGGCGGCGCCGCGCCGGCAGACCCCCGCCCGCTGCCCCCGGCCCGGCGGGGCCGGCACCGGGCCCGGGGGGCCCCGGCGGCGCCCGAGCCCCGCGCCCGGAGCGGACGGAGCGGCGGCACCGGCCGGCACCGGCCCCGCCCGCGCCGCCTCCCCCGCCCGCCGGCCCGGCCAAAGCTCCGCTCGGCTCCGCACGGCTCGCACCGGCGCGGCTCCGGCGGGCCCGCGGCAGCCCAGCCGCGCCCAGCTCCCCTTCCGCCCCGGCCAGCCCCGGCACTGCCGGCAGGGCTCCGCGCCGCACCCTTCGCTGCCGGGCCGGGGGCAGAAGAAGCGCCCCGAATGCAGCGGCACAGCCCGACCCCCGCCCTGCCAGCGCTGCCACGGCTGCAGCTCCCTTCCTCTGCAGCCCCGACTCTGACGCCACGCTCCGGCGCTCACCTCACCCCAACAAGGGAAAAGAAACGTAGGCTTCCCTTCAATCGCGTCCTCTAGAAGAGAAGAAAAGAAGCGCCTTGCCTCAAACCATGGCAAAAGGGGGCTTTTTACCTCAGTCCAAACCCCTTAAAAGGGGGGACAACAGGACTGCCCCCTCCAATTCAACCTCAGGATGACGAAATTTCAAAGGGAAAGGGGAAAAGTCCCCGTTATAAAAGCGCACCGGCTCACCTGCTCGGCTGCTGCTTCTCGGCACAAAGGTTTGTCCCTCAGCTCCTCCTTTGAGCAATGCTTCACGTGCCCAAGTATGTATCCAGGGGATTCCCCGGACCCTGTCCGAAGCGCCCACCGTCCTTCCAGGAGACAGCCCCGGGAGCCCCCCAAAAACTCCTCTCCTCCAGCAGCTCCGTGCAAAAGCCAGCAAAGACAAACCCTCGCCCTAAAATAACCTCCCCCCGGCAGGAGCCGCCCCTCCTCCTCATCCTCACAGCTCACACTTGGGGCTGCTCTGAGCCCTCATCATCCTCACATCAGCTCACACCTGCCGCTGTTGCCACCCTCCAACAGCGTCTCTCCATCTCCAGCACACAGCCCACTTCTCACAGACACTGATCCATTGGAAATCTGCTACGGGTGTTGTCTTTTCTTAATCCATCTGGGTACACGATTAAAGCACGTACATGCATTGATGGTCATTGAGAGAAAGCTTTCCCCTGGAGAAAACAGTCCTTTTGCTGGCACACTTTGATACACCTTCGCAAAAAGCAGAATCAGCACCAATTCCTAAGACCCCTGCCGAGGAACTCAGCCCTCCTTGGGACACCCAAAGCAGCAGACCTCGAAAAAGGAGGGGAAAAGTCAAGCTTGGAGGGGAAAAAGAGGATAGAAGTACAGCAGCCTTTAAAAATGCCTGCACGGAGCAATAGTGGGAACCAGTCACATTTCTTCCTTCCTTGCTTTCTGTGATGACATAAATAGGAAGTAAGAACACGTTAAACAAAAGGCAGAGCTAGGATTTGACAGGTCTTTATTTTGGCAGGCTGCATGGCAAACGCCTCTTCCAGGACTGCGACACGTTTTGGGGAATAGCTGAGAACGGAGGCAAAAGGTGCCGGGAGCCCTTTCTGTTCCCTTCAGCCCCTTGCTCCGCTGGTTTCAGGGCACTCGCTTGGTTCGTTCCTAGAGAAAAACGCTAGGGCATGATTTTCAAAACTACTGCCCGTCCCCAGTCAGAGTTTCCTACATTCGTGGGTACAAATGAGTGGATCGAGAGAGGGCTTCTTTCCAAATGAGTTTAGCCATAGATTCCTGTTCTTTACCAGTAGCTATAAAAACGAAACACTTGCCAGGTTTTGGTATTCTACACACACCCCTCCCTGGGAATTTTGGGGCAGCTTTGGGTCCCTCTGCGGGACGGCACCCAGCGTGACCCCCTCCCCTCATTCGCCACCCACCCGCTCCTCCACCGCAGTGTGCGTCCCTCTCCTGGGGACCTTGGGGTGCCCCAAATGCCATCAGAGCCCCGAGTCTTCAGCCCCTAACCCTGACCCCCGAAGAAGGCACAGGGCGAATCCAACTGCCCCGGACAGCAGCCCAGCACTCCCTTCCAGCCCTTCCCACACCTCCATCCCCCAGAAAGGGACTCCGCCGCAACAAGAAAGGGGGGCAGCCCCCAGAAGGCTCGAAGCTCCTGCCCCGCCTCGCTGTCGCGGGCCAGGGGCAGAAAGAGGGAGCGGCAGAGGCGGCGGGGACGCGGCACGGCCGGCACGGCACGGAGCGGGGGCCGCTCGCAGCGCGATGCCGGCGGAGCCGCAGGTCCGGCAGCGCCGGGGCGGGGTCCGAGCGGCGCGGGGGATCCGCCGAGAGCTCCGGCCCCGTGCGGGGACTCCCGCAAGGCCCGGGGGGCGCCGGGCTCCGGCCCTCGGGGCTTTATTCTCCGGCGCCCCGAGCCCCGCGGCTGCGGGGGAAAGAAGCGAAGGGGCGACGGGAAGAGAGGAGGGAGAGCGGGACATGCGAAAGGGCGGGGAGGGAGGTCGGGCTGCGGAGGAAAGCGGGCGGGGAAGGGAAAGGCCGGCAGGGCAGCAAGAGGGACGGGGCACAGAGGAGGGACAGAGGGGGAATGGAACGGAGCAGCGGGGCAGGGACAGGACAGGACAGGAAGGAGCCGGGTTTGGGGGGGACACGGAAACGGGGGAAAGAGAGGGTACACTCAGGGGAATACGGGCAGGAGGATGGAGCGGGAGAGAGAGGGACAGGAGGGGATCCTCCCGGCTCCGCCCCGGCGCCCCCCCTGCCCGGGCTGCTGCGCTCGGCAGAGCTCGGCTCCGTTCGGCTGCACTCGGCTCCTCGGCCAGCTTCGGCTACTGTCGGCCACGCTCGGCTATTTCCGGCCGCATTCGCCTCCATTCGCCTCTTCGGCAAAGCTCGGCTCGCCTCGGCTGAACTCGGCAGAGCTCGGCTCCGCTCGCCTCCTCGGCCCCTTTCGGCCGCTTTCGCCCACGCTCGCCTAGTCCCGCCCGCACCCGCCTCCATTCGCCCATTCCCACAGCTCGGCTCCCTCCGCCCGGCCCCGGCTCCCTCCGGCTCACACATTTCCTCAGGGCACCTCAGCACAGGGCACACAAACTGCAGCCCCTAAAGGCTTGCGGCTCTTTCAACACACACACTCGTAACTCAGCTCTCGGGACAGAGCTGATGGCCCCTTTAGGACAAGAATAGTTACACGTAAAAGCAATTCCCTCATTTTGCATCTCCTTTTTATTGAACCCCCGCAAAATCCCATCCACATCACAAGGAACGTGCAGCTCCGGTGACGCTATTTGTACAAAGGCCCTGGGGCAGCACACAGCCGGGATTCCACGGAAGAAAGCCCGGTTTGCATTGCAGAGGTTCTCGCTCCGGCACTGCCTGTTTGCAGCTGGGCTCCGCTCCCCTCACGGCCACATCCCCGAACGATGTGCCAGATTTCCCAGAGAGCTCCCAATAAAACTCAGCTACAGTCACTGAGCAGAAAATCCTTTGGGCTTTAGTTCCACCCCTCACCTGTTCCGAGCGCTGGGAACGCGGGTTTTGGTCCCACATCGCAGCAGCAGGGATGGATTAGGGTTTTGTTTTGGTTTGGTTTGTGGTTTTTTTTTGTGTGTGGGGTTTTTTTTTAATTAAAAAAAGGGTAATAAAAACAAACCATGTCTGACATAAATGTCTTGAAGTGCCATTCAAGCTTTTTAAACCCAAGCAAACCGTCCTAATTCCCTAGCCCAGTCTTCTATTCATACTGGCTACTTACACCCCAGTGTAGGAAGCTCTGCAGCCTTCTTCTCCTGTCCTGTATTAGACAGAGGATGGATATGAAGGGCACACGCATGCAGTCTTTTTGGTTCTTCAAAAAGATAAAAATGCCTGTAATAAAAATTACAGAAGTAATATTGTTTCTCAAAGTGTTCCAGAAAAGGGAATTTGGAGCTTTAAGGTCCCACTGAGAGATGTTGAATAAAATCTTCCCCCTGAGTTTGCACCCAGTAATAAAATACTGATTTGTTTTTTGACCAGGCAAGGTAGGTCTATAGGAGAACAGCTCAGGAGGCTCTCATGGCTCACGGCGATGAGGATGGAGCAGGGCAGAATGTTAAAGGTGAAGTGTCAGTCCCCTGAATTAATGCCCTGATGGAGCCAATTTTTTTGCTAAGAGACATAACAGATCCTTCCCTTTGTTCCCCAGTTTCCAAGTCACCTGTAATTCGTTACCTGCACCAACCTGCCGCAGCTAAGTGACAAATCCAGCTCCTGTGCTCCAAGCCACGTGTCCCTGACGTGAAGGGAAGTCAGGGATACAGAATCAGCTGTGGAAGAAAGAGAAGACAAAAATCAGAACAGATATTCTTCTATTTCCCCACAGGATCACCAAGCCAAGCTGCTTGCTACCTCTCCAGGACTATGTTTGAAAAGAGTTCCCTAACTCTTTTCTTAGCCTGAAATTCCGGAGTGGCTTTGCCCATGCAAAGCCAACGATCCTACTCACAAGAAGGAACAAACCAGCTTCCTGTTAAATAAAGCACTTGGAAATATGAGCTGCCAGATGCTCTCACTGACCAGCAAAAGGGATCAGCATCCAGGCCCACGTGGAGCTGGGTTTTTAAATATCACAAATAAACTTAACAAAAAATTATTCCTGACTCAAACCCACAATGCCTCAAACCATCAAAACAAAAATAGTTCTGGAATGACAGCTACACCTCTGCAGACCACAGCACAAAAATAACACTAAAGAATTTCTGACACCTTCCTTTTGAAGATGCTCTTACAGCATATTATCATAGTAAAGGGGCATTCCCTACATCTCTAACCAGAACTAGAGCTAGAGCTATCAGTTACTTTCACATACTCGCATGTCTGTATGGTGGCCTTAGGAGAAGCTGGCAACACCTCTTCTGGTACCACACCTTGGAGGCTCAGATTGCGTCAAAAGCACCACTGAAACCAGCGTGCCAGGAGCTAACTGAATAATGAAAGTCATTTTCTCCATTTCTGTGACAGAAAAGCCCTCCATTTGGACAGCATTATTTGCAGCCAATTATTCTGCTACTTCCAGCAGTGCTCCAGGGAGCTGTATCACTTCTCCACAGAGCTCAGGAGCTGTTCATTAGGTTGATCTCCTATAGTCTCCAGTTCTTCCTTTTGCTTGCACAATGTGCACCCTGCAGTGCCATATGACAGGAGCTTTGAGTGCTGTCTGTTGCTCTGTATTACCCTCATAGGACTGAGGAACCCGTCCCAGCCAGGGAAAGAACAGCTTTTGATTCTTGGATTAGGACACAAAATGCCACAGTTTATCCTAACAGTGGGAGGAATAAAGAGGAATACCTGGCATACTCAGAATTCCACCTTAGGGCAAAGCCCAAGTGACACTGCCCTACAGCAGGATTTGAAAAATTCAGGGTCCATCTCTTAATAAATACATTTTGGCAAGAACCTGCACGATTCTCTTTGACATGTATTTCTCCTTTGTAATGACTCAGTGCTTGGTCTCTAGGACTTCCATATCCCTGACACACTTGCACTCGGATTACTAGCAGGAGGATCACAAACTTAGGTAGTCTCATATCTGTGCAGCATTTAAAGTCAAGGAACACTGGGCTTGGTCAGCAAGACGTCCAGTTTTACAATTTTCCATCACAGCTGCCTACACCTTTTAACATAAACTCGAAAAAGAGACAAAATTCCACCCTACCACTGTTGCAATAGGGAACTGAACTCTGATTTCAGACATTTTCCTCCTGCTTGAGCAGGGACATTGTACAAGATGACTCCACTGGTGGGTCCCTTTCAACCTTAATAATTTTGTGATTTCCAGGGTCTTCAGAGCAAGCCTGCTGAGTTTATAATGTTTTATTTAATTAAAAAAGCTGGAAGTGCAGCTCGAACCCTGAAAGTCAAAATGCGTTTATTCCTTACTTACTCATTACCCCCCAAAGTAGAGCTGCAGCTCAGCAGGCAGAGAGGGACTTCTGTGGACACTGCATTTGTCACCTGTGACTAATTTAATTCAGCAAGCTCTAAACCACAGGTCAGCCTGTTCCATTACAGCATCATCAGGGCAACTTACAAGAACTGAAGCCAACTGAGAGCCCCTTCATCCCAAAGAGGACAAATATAAGCCTTTTACTTCAGCTCAGCAGAACTCTTAGTTCATCCTAACAAGAGGTAATGCATCCCAGCAGGTGTCAGTGAACCCAACCTCTTTAAATACTCATTTAACCCTACCTCAGCTGGTAATCAAAGTCGTGGGGGTGAGGCTAGGCTGAATTTCTCTTTTCTGTCCTTCTCCAGAGTAGTCCTAGTGAAGTGGCCTTGGACTCTGTTTTCTGCAGAGCCTAAGTGCTGCTCATGAAAGCCTCTAGATTTTTCTCCTGCTGCTGCTAGAGCTGTGACTTTGAAGAACTCACTCCTAAGAGCTGGAAATGTAAAAGCCAATTGGATGTGCTGGGCTGCAGTGCCCCAGCGCCCCAGGACAGGCAGTGCCCCTCACCGTGCCTGTGAGAAGGTGAAGCCAACCCACGCCAGGTGCCTGTGCTGGACAAGTGGGAACACTGAAGCCAAGGCTGCTTCCTTCTTGAGGCTTTCTGAGGTGGCTGCTAGGAGAATTTCTCTTAGGCAGTCACTCTCTCGAACCCAGTCTCTCAATAACCTTCTGACACAAATAGAGGAGGATTTTTGTTCGCTATCTCCATGTGTGCAAGGTAGGAAAAGTTAATTAATTGCCAGCATACCAGAGGATTCCGCCAGAGGAATCCTCTATACCAAGGCCTTCCATCAGAGCAGAAGGCACTAACCACGCAAAACCTCCAGCGGGAAGGATCCTAGCAGTCCTCTTCTTTCCTCCTTTGCAAGAAACTGTGCTTAAACATTCCCCAGTAATTAAATATGCTTATGACTCTTAAAACATTTAAAGTTCCTTGAGGGAAGAAGGTGTGTGGAGGCACTATATGATCCACTGTGTTTCTTACGTTTGGGGTTATGTTATATATTCTTACGTAATGGTTTGAAACTTATCTTTATCCCTGCACCGTGTCCTTAGAACAAGGCTGTGAACACTCTTTTTCTCCAAATACAAGAATAATTGAGGAAACAGAACAGTGTTTGTCAGAAATAATGAGGGCAGAGACTGAGGGTGCCAGCATGCTGACTTGTACCACCTTAGGACACTTTTGGAAGTCATCACTCCTGTAATATACTGGATCCAATTTCAGCAAGAGCTCCACTCTCTCCTGTGGTTTCCACAGGGCCAAAAAAGGCAAGAGCTCCTTGAGACTGAGGGCTCCTCATGCCCTCCAGCAAGGAGAGGGTGGGCAAAGACCCATCGGTAGGAAACAGATGATCCTCAGACTGAGCAAGTTGCTAACATCCTCTTGAATGTGCTGTGGAATTGTGCAGGCATTGCCATGGCCAGGGAGAGAGCAAATGGATGCTCTGATAATCTGCAACCTAAATTTAGCTGCAATTCCAGAGGGACAGTCTGATAGCCTGTTCCTAAGACATTTCATTTCCTGGACCTCAAAGATCCCCTCAGCCACTGCAGCTGCATTCTCTGAGGGTATATCGTGCGTTTCAGGCAGTTGGTGTTGGGTCCCTCCTCACTGATTCTGCCCCACATCTTGTGTTCCCAGGCTGAGGTGGGAGACTTGAGTGTAGAAGCAATTATTTATCTCTGCCTAAGAGAGACTTCTGAGTATGATCTAGCTTAAATGCCTGCTTGTAGGGCAGGCTGCACAGCTGAACTTGCCAAACACGGAGAAGCTAAACAGGCACCAAACCCTTGGCTTATTTCTGGGGGAGGCCCTCAGATGGCTTCTGAGCTTCTCCAATCTACGCTCTACAGGGAGTCTGCACATCTCTCCAGCAATTGAAATCTTGAGCAGGGAAGCAGGCTGGTAGCAAAAGACTGAGCTAACACATAGCGAGGCCAAAGGAAACCGAGTGTCAGAAGCACAGCTTTGAGTCCAGAAACACAATCAAAGCCCGGGGAAGAGTGTGGCAAATGCTGGGGTCAGCAGTGCAAGTACAGGGCAAGGCTGGACGGTCCCTGAGCAAAGCACCGGGCACTGCCCAGACCAAACCAAAGACCAGAGTCTAAGCAGGAATACAGGGAGATTTCCAGGAGCTCTGCTGGGCTGGGATAGGCTCCCATGGTAAGCTGAGAGGATGGAGACTCGGCCCCCAAGCTACAGCCACTGGGACAACTCTCCATCACGGGGCCAGGGAGCTGTGCAGGGCACAGACTCACCTCATCCCCAGCACTGCTGTCCCCGGAGAGCCCGCTGGCTCTCTGCTCCTGAGAAACACTCTCTTCTCGCAAAAATCCAACTCCCTCACCACCTGCATCTGCTTCTTCTTCAGTATTGCCCGCAACCTTCATTTCTGCTCTCTCAAAGCACTGTTCATCTCCACCTCTTTTTCATCACAACACCTTTCAGTTGACACCTTTGAAGTGAAGAGGCCACTGAATTCTACCATTACAGAGTAAAACCACTCAGTATTGACACAGCCAGCTATTAGTTTTAATCCTCAGTTCTGCATTCCAAGGGATACTTTTGAAAACACACTGAAAACTCATAAAAATACGTGGCATTCACTGGAGCCAGGGCTCACTTCTGCACTGTGCCTTGGCACAAACACGCTCCATCACCTGTGACATCTCTCCTGCATTGACCATTGTTCAAAGCTTTCCTGCAGGGGCCTGACGGAGCAACAGGAGCTTGCTGAGCTTCTGTCAGGGCAGGAGCATAACAGGGTGCAGATCCTGTCCTGACCCCACCAAAGAGGGGTTTTTCCTGCATTCCTTCCTGCTGTGACACTCAATGACAAACATCCTCTGGGCCTCTATGTTATCAAATACAAGGACATGCCAACGTTTAGCGAGGACAATTTCAGCTTTCCCAATCTAAACTTTCCATATGATGCAATGACACTGTCACTTATTTACTGAGAACCCCAGCCCACGTAGCCTAGAGAAGTGTCTGTTGGCTCAGAGCAAGCTTTAGGAGCCTGGAAGAAGCTTGTTTTGGTTTAGATGCCAGGCCCAAGACTGCATTTGAACTCCTGTCTCCCCACCAGAGGTTTCTAACCCATCCCCCGTGTCACATGTGCAACACCAAATTCAGCAGAAAAGCACTTCTGGGAGCAGCTTAGGAATGGAGGAAAGTATAGTTATTATAAATGTTTCATGTATCTGTATGTAAAGATAGATAAATAGATAGCTAAATATGTACAGACATCTGTACACCCACCTACACCGGTATCTATATGAAGTCCTTTTTAGACCCTTCCCCAAATTTCTAAGTGATTGGTGCTTATAGAGGCAAACAAAATGAACTTTTAAGTTAAGCCAACTTGGGTGGCTATTTGTGTCACAACAGTCTCTGAAAAAATGATGACAGCACTTAAAAGTCACCAATAGTAATAATAATAATAATAACAACAGTAATAAAGTATTTTGCTGCTATTTTGGCAGCTTATGCTGCTTCTTGTACTTACTGCTCAATGCCTTGCTATTTCAGTAATTCACTGTGAAGCAATAAAGCAAAAGCCTTAAGGCTGGCTGCTTAGCTTACAAGAAGCTCTGTTACAATTTGGAGAAAAAATAAAACTTGGAGCATTATCAGTAAAACAGAGATTCTACCCATACCCATTAAAAATGCAGTATTTGCTCTGCAGACCTGCAAAAACTTACTTTAAAAGGTTAACTGCGACCTTTCACAAACCCAGGCTCATTTTAGCAGAAGAGTTTCCTGCTTCTCTGTGACTGTGAGATGTATCTATTAAGTTCCTTTCAAAGGCCTTGCCTGACCTATTCATTTTGCAATTGAGAGCCAAAATAGCTCAATATCAAATATCTGCAAGCACCTTAGTACTTTTGGAAGAGTGGAACTGCTCGATCAAATCCTCACGCTGACCACACTGTTTCAAAATGCAACAATGAATTATGTCATTATGTCTCCATTTGGAAAGGATTATAATGTAAAATTAAGACAAGAGCCTGCCCTACTCTGAAGGCATGGGGACAATGGGGATTTGAGTCCCCAGTATGTAACTACTGTTGCAAATAAAAGACATCTATCAAGAACAGAGACGTGCGTTTCTGCACGAGATACAGTGCCCAAGTCCCAGACTTCATTAACCTTAATTAAATGGTCTTGAAACCAAAATTTTTCCGTAGCAGTTTGACTGCATTAAAAGGTCCCTCTCTGTAAATGGTTTTGATACGTAAACATGCAAGCACTCCCAGAAGGGCCACATCCTTAAGGACTGCTACTATATATTTACTTTATGAAGACACTGCCCCATCTGCTGGGTCAGCCACGCACACGGCCCCACTGCTACGCTTGAGTGTGGCACTGGAATAAAACTTTTCTTGTGTTTAGGAACAAAACCCCATCAGTCAAATGCACAATCATTCCAGCAGCAAGTAGGGATGCACCAAACTGCTCGGGTTTCCATCCCTGTTTATTCTGGAAACTGACCACAAACTCCTACGGAGATTTTGAAGGGCACAAGGGCTTCTTGTGAAAGCACAAAGGAAAGAATAAATGACTAAACAGGTATGTTCAGAAGAATCGGTGGGAGGTTTGTACCTAAGCACATAAGGCCACAGCCTCCTTTTTCAACATGTACAATCGTAGAATCAGAGAATGGTTTGGGCTGGAAGGGACCCCAAAGCTTTTCTCATCCCATCCCCTGCAGGGACACCTTCCACTAGAGCAGGTTGTTCCAAACCCCATCCAACCTGGCCTTGGACAATTCCACGGGTGGGGCTGCCTCAGCTTCTCTGGGCAACCTCTGCTAGGGCCTCGCCACCGTAACAGGGACGAATTTCTTCTGTATATAGGATTTCTTTAAGCTTTAAAGTCCTAAAGCAGAGGCCACCTCAGGCAGGCATTCACGGATGTAAAGGGTCCTTCTCAAAGGTAACTGTAAAACATGTTCAATGTTCATAAACCTTTCATATGCTGCCCACCAATTACGGAGTGCTTTGAAGAATTTTTAATGAACGTAAATTTTAACCAAAAATACTGCAAAGCCATTATTAATACTGTACGTAGGCACAGGGTACCAGACTTGTAAAGCTGCCAGAAACCTAAACTCTTCTGATAAGATTTGCCACATTTTTTTCTTTAAATAAATACATTTTAAAAAAATCATCAAATGTCCCTGCTTTATTTCACCACGGCAACGAAATAAGCACAGTCTCAAGTCTGTGCTTCTGTTCCCTATTACATTAATTTCTCCCACCCTGTTTCTCCCTCAAAGCAGTGAACGTGCAGGCAAGTAATCCTGCCATTGCTCCAGCTCTATGGAGGATACAAACCTGCCTGCAGGCAGCCTCTGTCCCTCTGCTACTAGGCAGTCACTGCTGCGCCCAGGCTCTTTATTCAGCGTTGTAACAGAAACACTTTCATTTTTTTCTCTTAAAAAGACACCTAACATTTCACCAGATGGTATCAGCACTTCCAAGTGCCTGTAAACCAGACTCCCCAAGCCCAGCCCATTAGCAGCTGCTCTGTGAGTGGCAAAGGAATCCAGAAATTAATCGCCTACCTTACACCGCTTCTCACCTGGTCTTGGCTACTTCCTTTCCTCAGGCTCTGGCAAGAAACCCAGACATGAAGCAATTCCCCAACCACAATGACAGCCATGAAATGCTATTTAGGCTGCTGACAGTTCGGCCCGTATCATTGGGCAGTCTGACTGAATTAGGATAGAGAATTTTAGGCACACATTAAAAAGTATCTCTAGTGTCTAAAGGTACTCTAAAAGCTGGATGCAATGGAGGAACTACTTCCTGAAACTTGTGGATGTGCTAAATCAATGACTGGTCATTGATTAAATGCTGGAGCACTCACCTTGAGCATTAACACCTCAGCTGATCAGCATGTGCACATGAGTACGTATCGGTGCAAAGGATTGTCTTCTGCTTCAACCGACAAACTGCTGGATAGCTTTTAAAGGAAAAAAAAAAAAAAAAACCAAAATAAATAAAATCTGTATTCCTCCAGACCCAGGGGAACAAACAAACCAGATCTTCCGGACCCAAGCCCCAAGCCCTGCCAGTAACAGACACAGCACTAAGGGATGCACAGCACGGCTGGGTGCTTAGGTTACCAACTTCTGAACTCAGGAAAGAAAGGAGGAAAAGGCAAACTTCTGGATTATTTAACAAATTAACTTCAGCTACGATCACTCTTGGTAACTTAATGGAACAGAGGAGCAAAGTCCTCTGCCCAGAGACAAGAAGTGACTGTGTATGGCTCAGCTCACGGCCACATAACGCACTCTGACCTCAGTCTGCTGGAGCATCCTCCATATGGGGACAGCAGGGGCAACCTGGATGGCTGGACTCACCCTTGACTACCAGCAAAATGCTGAAACAGTCCTGACCTGGTGCTGTGAGAAAGGAAACACTGCCAGGAAGCATTGACAGGATCAGTTCTGAAAGCAAAGCGAGGTCCTGGCCTCATGCATTGCCCTGTTTTAACCACACAGGCAAACAGCTAAGAAATGTAACTATTTTCTGCTTAAAAGCCGCAAATTCCTTGGAGAAAAGGAAAACTCAATCTGACAAAAAGAAACACTCAGGCAATGGTGATAATCTGGCACATACTGGATAACAAACATTGCCCAAAAGCTGCCAGAGAAAACGGAAATTAAAAGTCACAAGGCAGATGCAGAATAATATCTGTTGTGAAAATACATTATTCAGCCAACACTGGTGGCGGAGACTTTTGGTGCAGTGCAATCTGCACACCCTGGTGACCACATATGCAGCAAGATGTGCTGCTTGGCATAGCCAAAGAGAGAGCAGCAGCCTTGCTTGGGAGGCATTTGGGAACCAGTGCCCTTACAGGTCAGAACTACTTGTTATGCCACTCTCTGGAGCATCGCAGCCTTCTGGAACCTGAGTAACACAGACCAGCCCTGCCACGGGGCATGCAAGAAATCATATGGGGACAAGCTGCAGACAAATGGGCTACTAGTCCTTGTCACATGCATCACCAATGGCACAGCATATGCTCCCGGTTACACTGTGGGTCACATTCTGGATGGAGATCTGCAGTCCTCCATCTGCCTTTGAAGAGACAGATGCACACGCTGTACAGCCAATCATCAACTATTGCCCAATTCCATCTTTACTGCACAAGGGCTTTAGCAGACCTGCATTAACTTCATACTGCCTGGACGTCTGCTCTCATGTGTTCAGAGGAGAAACAAGAGAAATGTCTCACTGCTTGTTCCAAGGCTTTCTTCTCTTCACCTAAACAAGGCTGATGAGTGATACAGAAGGAATGAGGGAAGTATTTTTTTCTTGGAGCCCAGCAATCAACCGACAAGACAACAAGGAAGCCTCTAGGGGACTTCTGACCACTCAGGTCATTGATATATTATTATTTTAACAGTCATAAAATCACTTTTGTGATATTTCTCTCCTTGTTTCTTGCCATTCCCTGTTTGTCCATCCAGATACATCTACTCTCATGTATCAGGCTGCACAATCTGTAGTGCAGAGACCATGCCTTCACTGTGTTTATGCAGTGCTCATGCAAGAAGACTCTTGTCTAGCAATGAAGGAGGCTTAGGGATATCTGGTGTCCAGTAGCACAAGCAGCTGACAGTTCTGAGTTCTTCCTCAAGCAAAATTTCATCTGTTTTATGCAATAGCCACTCCAAGTACAACCGCATTTTGCAAAGCACTTTTCTGACAGATTTCAGCCAGGCTAAATGATGGCTCTTCCTCTTGTCAGAGGAAGTACCCTTGCTTTTTGCTTTGACTGTGGATCAGAAAAGCATCAAAGCACAAGGCTCTGCCTAATGACTTCAAACCAGAGGCCTCTGGAGCCACTCTCAAGAGCACGTTCCCTCTCTGGGTACCTGCCACAGCTTCCACCCTCTTCTTGGTGGATGGCCATTCTCAGCCAAAGCACAGCCATGGCCAGCCACTTGGGGATCATGCCAAAGCCACAACTGGGGGCACTGGGCAGAGCTGCCCACACAGCTGGCACAATCTGGCACATCACCGTACCCGTGTGCTACACAAGTTTTGCTGCCACTGCCGTGTAGCTCACTGGTAACAGAAGATTCACAACAGATAATGGTTTAAATCAAATAATGTGATCCGAGCCCTGCTCTACTAACACCATTATCTCTTTACCTTTCCATTGCTTGCAATAATCAGGTAGCGGCAAGTTAATGAATTTCACAGCACGCGTCACATAGCACCTTGTTACATAGCTGTTTCTTCTGCATCTGCAACAAAATGAAGGGTAAGACTGTGAAATTACTGACAGAAGGCAAGTAACAGTGTCTACTGACCACGGGAGAAAAGATGCCTCCAAGAGACTCATTCCATCATTCCCCTCTCTTTGGCAAATTACAAGAAATTAGCCCTTTTTATTTCTGGAAGAAATACACCACAGAGCAGTTGTGCCACCAGTGCACTGTCACCACGCTGCACCCGTGGGCAGCTGATTCTGCACTGGAAACCAGAGAGCAGGAGAGCAGAAGCCTGGGGATGGGGGCTTGGTGGTACGCCAGAGAAGGCAGCTCCATACCTTTCACAATTCTTTCCCTTCTCAGTGCACCTGCGGCAGAGAAGGCCAAAGCTAAGACATTTTATATACATTTTTTTGATCACCCTGTTAGCTTAAGCGGAAACTTAAGTCTTCCCAGAACAATAAAATTATATAGCATGCAGAGAGAAACGGGCAAGCACCAGAAGCCCAGGGATCACTCCCAAGGGAAAACTAAATTCAGTTAGGGATGAAAAGAGCCAGAAAGTAACATGAGGGAAGGTAACAGGACCTCGCAGCCAGCAAGAGGATGGGAGAAGAAGCTGTGCTATCAGCAAGTACCAGTGCTGCAAATGCAGGGAGCGCCATGCAGCCCCGTCTCTGCCAGGAAAGGCTCATGGAACAGAAGAATGAGCACACGGGCTGCCTCTCAATCTCCTGGCAGGAAGCTTCTCTACTCCCCTTGTGCCTGGACACAAAGCTTTGGGCAGTAAAGAAGGGAGAGGCATGGTGGCACCCGTTCAGGGACGAGCCAAGCTACGGCACACCCTGCCCTGGTTCAGTGCTGGGAACCGACGGTGATCTGGCTACAAAAACCACAGGAAAGATCGTGTTTGACCCCGTGCAGCTTTTCTCTTAGAAATCACTTTAGACACTCTTCTTGTGACTAGCGCTCAGCGAATCCTACCAGGACACAATGGGACGTGCTGCAGCAGCAACCCTGACCATGGCATGGCTGTCCCTGCTACCTGCACGGACACAGCTCGGCCACAGAGAGAAAATCCTTTGTGCCAGGAATGTTTACCAGTGCCAGGTGCTGGTAAGCACTGCTCAGGGTGCTGCTGGCACCTGGGATGGCTCAAAGCTCCATGGTTTGTGGCAACAGCCAAAAAGCACGTGCCACCTCCTGAGGACCTCCACCTGCAGTATCCTGGGCTATTCAAAACCCACTATTCCCTTGTGCCTTTGTCTACCTGGAGTCATTCAGGGAAATGAAAATACACTAACTGAATTAAGAAATCTGTTAAAAGACATTTGTCTTAGGCCTCTGATGGAGAATTGAAGCACCATCAATTGCCTTCCTTCCTGCTCCTTTAATTTGCAGAATGAGTGTCCATACAGACTTCTAATGAGGTTTAGTTCTTCTTCCTGAAAAGGTAGCTTAGTTTAACTTTCTTCTATTCCTCCTCTAGACAACTTATGAATTACAGTATTAAAGCACCCTGACTCAAAGGATTCTTGCACTGTGGGAACACTTCCTGCTCAGAGTTTTTCAACAGTTAAAATCTCTGTGCTATCTTTTATGCCAGATTTAGTCAACTAGCCCAAATGGGTCCACAAAAGACATCTGTATGGATGAATGCAATTAAAATCTTCTCCTTCTCCTACTTTCACTCCATTGCTGGAAATGACACAAAACATAAGAAAAAACCCAGTACCTGTTCCATTTTCAGACTGAAGCAACAGCATATTCCTGGCTGCTAATGCAGCAGGGGCAACAGCACTGCAGGGAACTGTTTGGATAATCACATCTTCATTTAAAGAGAACCCAACTTCTTGATCTAAGCCATCACTGCCCTCCATCAGAACAGCCAGCATATCCACGAAATCTAATAAGTGAAGGGAAAAACGTAAGCAGAGGATCCAGACTAACTGGGAAAACAACAGAGGTAGAATGCAACATTCCAGGAACACAAGGTATCTTTCTAGATTCCCCCCCCAAAAAAACCCAAAACAAAACAAAACCGAAGATAAAACCAACCAACCAAACAACAACAAAAAAACACCAACAAAAAAAAAAAACCTTAAATTAGTAACAACAAGATAAATGTTTCTACCTCAATAAACCCGTAACGCCTCGAACCATTCCAGGGAGGGCGGCAGGAGGGGCGGGCAGAGCCAGGGCCCCGCTCCGCCGCCCCGGCGGCATTTTCCGGCACGCGGCCGCTCCCGGCGTCTGGAGAGGGGCGCGGGGCCGGGAAAGGCGGCGCAGCCCTGCTCCGATGCCGCTCGGCCGCGGCCCGGGAGCGCTGCGACCGCGCCTCCGCCGCCCGCCGGCACCGGCCCCGGCCGCCCTCGGCCCGCGGAGCCGCCTCCAGCCCTCCCCTCACTCACAGACACCGCCCCGCTCGCCGCTCGCTCCCGCCCCTCGCCCCTCCCGCCGCTTCGGCCGGGCTCCGGCTGGGGGGCTGCAGTACCGCCCTGTGCCCACAAGGCGGCAGCACTTGTCCAGGGGGTCCGCGACATGATGGCGGCCCGTGGGGACCTTGACGGAGAGAGGCGTTTTTCGCCCATGCCTGTCGGCTCCCGCCAAAAACCCGCACGCTCGCGGTGCTGCTGACCCCACAGCCCGTGTGCACGGCACCAGAACCGCCGCGGAAAATCCCGTCGGGGGGCGCCGGCGGTGCGCGCAATTCAGGCAGTGTAAAAAACAGACACGGGTCCTCGAATTTCAACGTCCTCGTTTTCGCGCCCTCTCGAGAAGGTCAAGCGAGGCCGCGCCACGCCACTCCCAAGATGGCGGCCGCGGGCGGCGGGCTGCAGTACCGCTCTCTGCCCACACGGCGGCAGCACCGCGCCGTCCCCGCCGGCACGGCCTCGGCAGCGAACGCCCCAAAGCGTCCGCGCGGGAAAGAACGGAACAAAAAGCCTGCCTGCGACCCGACAGGAACCGAAAGAAAAAAGCTTTCCTCTTAAACTGCATTGCAACAGGGTTTGTTTTTATATTTTTCAGATTTATACTCACAGTCGGATTGGTAATGGATATTGACGTATAATCGTATTTTTTAAATTTCTTAACATTTATTCCTATTCTAATTTTTATTTCACTTTTATGTTTTTATATATACACCTGTAGACATTGATTATATATTTCCATATTTAGAATGATATCAAACTAAAATGTATATTCATATCTTTTCCATTAAAGCCCTGCCTCCAACCAAATAAAAACAAAAAAAGCCCTTTTTTTAAAAGATTTTCGAATATTTTTATATTTTTTTCATCATTATAGTCACATTTGAACTTCTACTTTATATAGACGTATTTATAAATATATTTTATATATATATAATAAGGTAGCGAGATAGATAAATTATTTTTTAAATTCTATTTCGTACACACTGCTAATACTTATATTTACTTACCTTTAAATTTTCATATAGATCTTAACGTATTTAGGATATATTTCTATACAAAGACTTCTAATTTTATTTTATTTCTAGTCATAATTTTAATAATAAAACCCCTACCTACTACCAAATCGAAAATAAAAATCCCCTTTATTCTAAATTATATTTAAATATTTCTATACTTCTATTTTTGATTTTTACAAGTACTCATCTATTCTATCACAACATATTGAGGTACTATATTTCGATATACAGTATTTATGACATGAAATGCGTTATAATAAGACACATACAGTAAAATACGCATTAGGTACTGTATTGATTCCTATTGTTTTGTAATATTCATATATCCACATGTATTAATTATACATTTCTGTATGGACATTTATGTTTATAATCGATATTTATATGCATATAAACATATAAAATACTCCATATCAAACAAGGTTATACCTAATTGTAATGGACAGCATTATTTATGTTACATGTTTAATGTATATGTTTTCCATTTACATTTAAAATTGAAGTTTCATATTCCCATTATCATGTTTATGCATGTGTTCTATTTCATTAGAGTTATAGTT
Organism: Lonchura striata; assembly: GCF_050655825.1. NCBI lineage: Eukaryota > Metazoa > Chordata > Aves > Passeriformes > Estrildidae > Lonchura > Lonchura striata. The sequence goes on along the minus strand of NC_140707.1, from coordinate 74,241,036 downwards.
AAAACACTGCAGTTATAATCTAATTCCTAAAAATAAAATGCCAAAACAAACAGCATCAAATTCCCACCAATACCGTCCAAAAAATTCAGAAAGGCTCCACCAGCCAAACAACTACCAGCAAAAAAAAACCCGCACTACACTCCTTTCACTAGCAGCTCTTATCACGTCACAAAAACGAAACAAACATTTTAAAAACCCTATAGACACCCACACAGCAAATCACAAAAACCACTCTAAAGGAAAAAAAAAAAAGCCAACTAACTTACCATACTCCAAACCATACAAGAGACTCCCAACGATTCTAAAAAAAATAATAACCAAAACTCTACCACTACGTTAACTCATAAAGAGAACCCAACGCTCTATAAAATTAACTAAAAAAACCCACCAAATAATTACAGATATAAAAATATGGGAACCACGAAGAAACAAAAAATTCACCCCCCAAATAAAATAAACACCTAAAGAGATCCACCATGGAAATGCCCATGCTCCCAAAAATAAAACCAATAAAAACAACAACCAAACACATCAAACAACAACAAAAAAAAATTAAATTAACAACAACAAAATAAGTATTCCTAACTCAAGAAACAAAAATTGCCTCAAACCATCAAAACACAAATACCACCTAGAAAGAAACACGTCGCCAAAAGAGATATGTAACCACAAACAATATCTCCCAAGTTCTCTGCAACAATGAAACATACACGGCAATCAAATAAGCCAAACGAATGAAACCCCTATAGTGTAATAAACAAGAATGCATTCATCAATATTAAAAAAAACCTCACCGATTAACTCCAGGGCACTCCCTCAAGCCCAGCAAAACAAATACTACGCCCTCGCGCTAATAAAAGCCTCCACAACCGAATTGAAAAACGACCCTCTACTCCATGCTCCGACCCATAAAAACCAGTGTAAACCTTTAGAAACGCATCCTTAAAAAACCAAAGAACCGATCAAAAATAAATCCCACAACAACACTCAACCCAAAAACAAAAACCTTGCCATGAGCAGCCGAAGCAAGAACGGTAACAACCAAGAAGTGCCCGAGGCCCTTCTGCTACAGCGACTCTGATCAAAAGCCACCGATCCCAGGAGCTCCTCAGGAGCGCCTCAAAAGCAGCGCAGCGAGGGAGGCTGGAAGATGCGAAGCCGCGCTCCCGGCCCCGGGCGCAGCGCGGCTCCGGCAGGAAAGCGGCTCCTCCGGCAGGCAGAGGCGGCGCCGCGCCGGCAGACCCCCGCCCGCTGCCCCCGGCCCGGCGGGGCCGGCACCGGGCCCGGGGGGCCCCGGCGGCGCCCGAGCCCCGCGCCCGGAGCGGACGGAGCGGCGGCACCGGCCGGCACCGGCCCCGCCCGCGCCGCCTCCCCCGCCCGCCGGCCCGGCCAAAGCTCCGCTCGGCTCCGCACGGCTCGCACCGGCGCGGCTCCGGCGGGCCCGCGGCAGCCCAGCCGCGCCCAGCTCCCCTTCCGCCCCGGCCAGCCCCGGCACTGCCGGCAGGGCTCCGCGCCGCACCCTTCGCTGCCGGGCCGGGGGCAGAAGAAGCGCCCCGAATGCAGCGGCACAGCCCGACCCCCGCCCTGCCAGCGCTGCCACGGCTGCAGCTCCCTTCCTCTGCAGCCCCGACTCTGACGCCACGCTCCGGCGCTCACCTCACCCCAACAAGGGAAAAGAAACGTAGGCTTCCCTTCAATCGCGTCCTCTAGAAGAGAAGAAAAGAAGCGCCTTGCCTCAAACCATGGCAAAAGGGGGCTTTTTACCTCAGTCCAAACCCCTTAAAAGGGGGGACAACAGGACTGCCCCCTCTAATTCAACCTCAGGATGACGAAATTTCAAAGGGAAAGGGGAAAAGTCCCCGTTATAAAAGCGCACCGGCTCACCTGCTCGGCTGCTGCTTCTCGGCACAAAGGTTTGTCCCTCAGCTCCTCCTTTGAGCAATGCTTCACGTGCCCAAGTGTGTATCCAGGGGATTCCCCGGACCCTGTCCGAAGCGCCCACCGTCCTTCCAGGAGACAGCCCCGGGAGCCCCCCAAAAACTCCTCTCCTCCAGCAGCTCCGTACAAAAGCCAGCAAAGACAAACCCTCGCCCTAAAATAACCTCCCCCCGGCAGGAGCCGCCCCTCCTCCTCATCCTCACAGCTCACACCTGGGGCTGCTCTGAGCCCTCATCATCCTCACATCAGCTCACACCTGCCGCTGTTGCCACCCTCCAACAGCATCTCTCCATCTCCAGCACGCATCCCAATTCTCACAGACACTGATCCAACAGAAATCTGCTACGGGTGTCCGCTTATCTTAATCCATATGGTTACACAATTAAAAAACATATATACCAAATATCCTGTTCCAGTTTCAGTCACAAGCCCAGTCCCAGCATCCATGTCAGAGGCATAAAAGGGATGTGGCGGCAAGAACCCCACAGTCCCTGTGCCAGCCCTTCGGATCCTATGGAGTGTGCAGCCCCCTTTCCCAGCCCTGCAGTGATTACAGCAGCCGCCCTACAAATCCTCTTTCCCAGCCCCAGTGATTTCAGCTCTTCACCCACAAGCTTTATTTAACTGCCAGCTCTCTTCGTTAGCTCCAGCTGTGCCTTTCTCCATCTTCAGCGTGCAGGATCTTGGCCTTGGCTCCAGCTCTGCAACACTTCAGCTCGTGCCCCAGGGTGTCTAAGCCCACCCCACCATCAATATCCCAGTTCCGAAGTGATTTCAGCTGCCACCCACCAATGCCCAGCCACTGTGCCTAGCCTGTATCATTTCAATTCAAAGCCCAGAACCCCGCTCTCAGCAATAGAATTCTTTTTCCATTTTCAGACACAATCCCAGCCTCACAGTGACTTTGCCCCCAGCCCCACAGGTGCCGTCGCAGACCGAGAACATATCCCTGCATTGCCGGGATTTTCAGGCGCAATCTTAGAGCCCCCACGTGCGCAGTACACATCCTGTTCTAGTTTCAGTCACAAGCCCAGCCCCAGCATCCATGTCAGAGGCATAAAAGGGATGTGGCAGCAAGAACCCCACAGTCCCTGTGCCAGCCCTTCGGATCCTATGGAGTGTGCAGCCCCCTTTCCCAGCCCTGCAGTGATTACAGCAGCCGCCCTACAAATCCCCTTTCCCAGCCCCAGTGATTTCAGCTCTTCACCCACAAGCTTTATTTAACTGCCAGCTCTCTTCGTTAGCTCCAGCTGTGCCTTTCTCCATCTTCAGCGTGCAGGATCTTGGCCTTGGCTGCAGCTCTGCAACACTTCAGCTCGTGCCCCAGAGTGTCTAAGCCCACCCCAGAATCAATATCCCAGTTCTGAAGTGATTTCAGCTGCCACCCACCAATGCCCAGCCACTGTGCCTACCCTGTATTATTTCAATTCAAAGCCCAGAACCCCGCTCTCAGCAATAGAGTTCTTTTACAATTTTCAGACACAATCCCAGCCTCACAGTGACTTTGCCCCCAGCCCCACAGTGACTTTGCCCCCAGCCCCACAGGTGCCGTCGCAGACCGAGAACATATCACTGATTTGCCGGGATTTTCCGGCGCAATCTTAGAGCCCCCACGTGCGCACTACACATCCTGTTCTAGTTTCAGTCACAAGCCCAGCCCCAGCATCCATGTCAGAGGCATAAAAGGGATGTGGCAGCAAGAACCCCACAGTCCCTGTGCCAGCCCTTCGGATCCTATGGAGTGTGCAGCCCCCTTTCCCAGCCCTGCACTTATTAGAGCACCCGCCCTACAAATCCCCTTTCCCAGCCCCAGTGATTTCAGCTCTTCACCCACAAGCTTTATTTAACTGCCAGCTCTCTTCGTTAGCTCCAGCTGTGCCTTTCTCCATCTTCAGCGTGCAGGATCTTGGCCTTGGCTGCAGCTCTGCAACACTTCAGCTCCTGCCCCAGGGTGTCTAAGCCCACCCCAGAATCAATATCCCAGTTCTGAAGTGATTTCAGCTGCCACCCACCAATGCCCAGCCACTGTGCCTAGCCTGTATTATTTCAATTCAAAGCCCAGAACCCCGCTCTCAGCAATAGAGTTCTTTTACAATTTTCAGACACAATCCCAGCCCCACAGTGACTTTGCCCCCAGCCCCACAGGTGCCGTCGCAGACCGAGAACATATCCCTGCATTGCCGGGATTTTCAGGCGCAATCTTAGAGCCCCCACGTGCGCACTACACATCCTGTTCTAGTTTCAGTCACAAGCCCAGCCCCAGCATCCATGTCAGAGGCATAAAAGGGATGTGGCAGCAAGAACTCCACAGTCCCTGTGCCAGCCCTTCGGATCCTATGGAGTGTGCAGCCCCCTTTCCCAGCCCTGCAGTGATTACAGCAGCCGCCCTACAAATCCCCTTTCCCAGCCCCAGTGATTTCAGGTCTTCACCCACAAGCTTTATTTCACTGCCATCTCTTCCGTTTCACTTCCTCCTCAACACCTTCCCAGCAGTGCTACGTAACACTGCTTCTGGCTCTCAGGGCAGGATCTTTGCTTTTGCTTTAGCTCTGTATGGTTTCAGTTCAGCTCTTGAGCCCATATTCCTGCCCCATCCTAACCATCCCTCCCCCAGTAACTGCTCTACACTCTCTATCAGAGCCCTTGAAGCAATTTCAGCTCCAGCCATGCAATTCCCATCCCAGCTCCATATTCCCTATCCCAGCTGCACAGGGGTTTTACCCCGAACCCTACCACATTTCTGTGTCCTCCGGCTCTGCTGCCTCAGCTCCAGCTCCTCAGCTTCCTACTGCCTGCATCTAAAAGCTGCTCCTGCTTCTCACTGCTGCTTGGAGCTGTTGATAAGGGCAGAAATCAGTTACTGTCATAATGTCAATGCCTCTTGCAGCTATCCCACCCACCCTAATGGGATCCCAACTTTAGGGACCCTTGAGCCCTGAAGCCAAACATCTACCTTCCCCCACAGCCTGGGTTTCAGCCGAGCACCTCCCCAAAGGCCCCCTCACCTCCCCCAGGCAGCCCCAGGGGCTGGGAATAGCCACCGGGCCCCTGCTCCCACATCCCAATAGGTGCCCTTGTGCTGCTGCGTGGGCCCTGGAACCCTCCGAGCCCCCACATCCTCAGCCTCTGCTTGGTACCACGGGGCAGGAGCTGGGAACCCCCAGGCATCTCCTGCAGGCCCTGCACTGCAGCTCCATGCCCCTCTCCCAGGGCATTTATCCAACTCCAGCCCCAGCATTTCCACTGCTCCACATTGTTTTGGGCTTGACTCGTGCCAAAGTCCTTATTCCACACCCTGAGCCTTTATGTCTCCGGTGACCTCACAACCCGTGATTCAGCCCCAGCCGCACAACCCTTACTAAATCAAAATCGGAAAAAGAAAACAAACAGAAACAAATTAAACTTAATAAAACGAACAAAACAATGAAGTAATGCAATATAGATAAAATTATTAAGTAAAATCAAAATCAAATAGTAAGAAAGCAAACAACCGGCTTTATTCCCAGTATTCTCAATGTTACTTTAAATCCAGAAAGCGCGAAAGGGCTACTCCCCAGTGACAGCAGCCGGTCCCCCCTGCGCCACGCCAGGCCCCGCACCAGCCTCTGGCCGCCCGAGCCGGGCAGGGCGCGGCGCAAACAACTGGACACCGCCGGCCCCCGGACGCCGCCGCAGGCAGACGCGGGAGTCGCGTGCGTGCTCACCAGCGCTCCTCGGATCGGCAGCCGCGGGGGACCCGTCCCGGCGCAGCGGCGCTCCTCCTCGGAACGCGCTTCCGCAGCTCCCGTCGCCTCCAGCCCCGCCGCCGAACTGACGCCCCCGCCTCCCCCACGCGCGCTACTTATGCCTCAGAGCCGGGCCAGCCAGCCAATCACAACCCGAGGCAGCGCCGGCCCCACCAATCCGAGCCCGCCCATTCCCGCCGCGCTCGGCTCGCGACCACCCCGCGCTCCCCTCACGCGCCGCTCCCGCCGCCGCCATTGCAGGGGCCGGGTCCGCCCGCTCCCCGCCGTCAGCCCGTTTCCCTGGGAGAAATCCCGGCCGGCGCCTGACGGGGAGCTCCCGCCCGCCCTTCCCGGCCCCAGCGCCTGCCGAGGTTGCGGCAGCAGGGATAGCGCTCCGCCGGCTCCCAAAGCGGCGCCGGGAGCGGCGCCTCAAGCGCACGGGGGAGCGGGGCCAGGCTGAGGAGTCGGGCCGCGACTGAGCGGGCCGAAATCGCAGGAACCGCGCCCGGATTGGAAGGGCGGCCGGGATTGGACAGGGCGGAGAAAGGCGGGCCGGGATTGGCGGGGCTCGGGAGCTGCGCGGCCGGGCCCGTGGCAGCATGGGGCGGAGCCCGCGCTGCTCGAAGGGCCCGCGGGCGCCCCGGGTCCCGCTCGGAGACCCCCTGTCCCCTTCTCGGCCCGTGCTCGTGCCCGGCTCCCGGCGAAAAGGGCCCCGCAGAGCCCGAACTGCAGCCGCCCGTCGGCACTCGGGGCAGGGGAGAGGCGCAGCCCGGCATTGGTTCCGGGCGGCAAAGGCGGACTCCGCGCTAGCAGCTCGGACCGGGGAGCGGCGGCGACGCGGCGGGGAGGCGACTCGGTGGCGGGGAGTGGGGAGGGCGCGCAAAAACAGTGAAGTGCCCGCGTCCCCCTGCCCGCCCTCCGCCTGTTGCGAGCCCGCTGCTCACCCTCTTTCTCCCGACACAGTCGTCGGATGCTATAGAGGGGACAATAATATTGACGTTCACATTCATAGATCAGCTTTTTGCAGCACAAGTATTTCGATATGGTACAACTTACTTTTAACTGCTTTGTATAGTATAATTTTTATAATAAAACCCCTACCTACTACCAAATAGAAAATAAAAATCCCCTTTATTCTAAACTATATTTAATTATTTCTATATTTCTATTTTTGATTTTTACAAGTACTTATCTATCACAACATATTGAGGTACTATATTTCGATATATAGTATTTATGACACGTAATGTGTTATAATAAGACACATACAGTAAAATACGCATTACGTACTGTATTGATTCCTATTGTTTTGTAGTATTCATATATCCACACATATTAATTATACATTTCTAGATGGATATTTATATTATATAAACATATAAAATACTCTACAGCAAACAATATAATACCTAATAGTAATGGATAGCATTATTTATGTTACATGTTTAATTTATAGGTTTGCCGTTTATATTTAAAATTGAAGTTTTATATTCCCATTTTCATGTTTATGCATTTGTTTTGTTTCATTAGAGTTCTAGTTAAAACACTGCAGTTATAATCGAATTCCTAAAAATAAAATGCCAAAACAAACAGCATCAAATTCCCACCAGTACCGTCCAACAAATTCAGAAAGGCTCCACCAGCCAGCCAACTACCAGCAAAAAAACCCGCACTACACTCCTTTTACTAGCAGCTCTTATCACGTCACAAAAACGAAACAAACATTTTAAAAAAGACAGATAGAAACCCACACAGCAAATCACAAAAACCACTAAAAAGAAAAGAGCGGGTGGGTGGCGAATGAGGGGAGGGAGTCACGCTGGGTGCCGTCCCGCAGAGGGACCCAAAGCTGCCCCAAAATTCCCAGGGAGGGGTGTGTGTAGAATACCAAAACCTGGCAAGTGTTTCGTTTTTATAGCTATTGGTAAAAAACAGGAATCTATGGCTAAACTCATTTGGAAAGAAGCCCTCTCTCTATCCACTCATTTGTACCCACGAATGTAGGAAACTCTGACTGGGGACGGGCAGTAGTTTTGAAAATCATGCCCTAGCGTTTTTCTCTAGGAACGAACCAAGCGAGTGCCCTGAAACCAGCGGAGCAAGGGGCTGAAGGGAACAGAAAGGGCTCCCGGCACCTTTTGCCTCCGTTCTCAGCTATTCCCCAAAACGTGTCGCAGTCCTGGAAGAGGCGTTTGCCATGCAGCCTGCCAAAATAAAGACCTGTCAAATCCTAGCTCTGCCTTTTGTTTAACGTGTTCTTACTTCCTATTTATGTCATCACAGAAAGCAAGGAAGGAAGAAATGTGACTGGTTCCCACTATTGCTCCGTGCAGGCATTTTTAAAGGCTGCTGTACTTCTATCCTCTTTTTCCCCTCCAAGCTTGACTTTTCCCCTCCTTTTTCGAGGTCTGCTGCTTTGGGTGTCCCAAGGAGGGCTGAGTTCCTCGGCAGGGGTCTTAGGAATTGGTGCTGATTCTGCTTTTTGCGAAGGTGTATCAAAGTGTGCCAGCAAAAGGACTGTTTTCTCCAGGGGAAAGCTTTCTCTCAATGACCATCAATGCATGTACGTGCTTTAATCGTGTACCCAGATGGATTAAGAAAAGACAACACCCGTAGCAGATTTCCAATGGATCAGTGTCTGTGAGAAGTGGGCTGTGTGCTGGAGATGGAGAGACGCTGTTGGAGGGTGGCAACAGCGGCAGGTGTGAGCTGATGTGAGGATGATGAGGGCTCAGAGCAGCCCCAGGTGTGAGCTGTGAGGATGAGGAGGAGGGGCGGCTCCTGCCGGGGGGAGGTTATTTTAGGGCGAGGGTTTGTCTTTGCTGGCTTTTGCACGGAGCTGCTGGAGGAGAGGAGTTTTTGGGGGGCTCCCGGGGCTGTCTCCTGGAAGGACGGTGAGCGCTTCGGACAGGGTCCGGGGGATCACCTGGATCCCCACCTGGATACGTGGAGCATTGCTCAAAGGAGGGGCCGAGGGACAAATCTTTGTGCCGAGAAGCAGCAGCCAAGGAGGTGAGCCGGTGCGCCTTTGTAGCGGGGATTTTTCCCCTTTCCCTTTGAAATTTCGTCATCCTGAGGTTGAATTGGAGGGGGCAGTCCTGTTGTCCCCCCTTTTAAGGGGTTTGGACTGAGGTAAAAAGCCCCCTTTTGCCATGGTTTGAGGCAAGGCGCTTCTTTTCTTCTCTTCTAGGGGACGCAGTTGAAGGGGATCCCACATTTCTTTTCCCTTGTTGGGGTGAGGTGAGCGCCGGAGCGTGGCGTCAGAGTCGGGGCTGCAGAGGAAGGGAGCTGCAGCCGTGGCAGCGCTGGCAGGGCGGGGGTCGGGCTGTGCCGCTGCATTCGGGGCGCTTCTTCTGCCCCCGGCCCGGCAGCGAAGGGTCCGGCGCGGAGCCCTGCCGGCAGTGCCGGGGCTGGCCGGGGCGGAAGGGGAGCTGGGCGCGGCTGGGCTGCCGCGGGCCCGCCGGAGCCGCGCCGGTGCGAGCCGTGCGGAGCCGAGCGGAGCTTTGGCCGGGCCGGCGGGCGGGGGAGGCGGCGCGGGCGGGGCCGGTGCCGGCCGGTGCCGCCGCTCCGTCCGCTCCGGGCGCGGGGCTCGGGCGCCGCCGGGGCCCCCCGGGCCCGGTGCCGGCCCCGCCGGGCCGGGGGCAGCGGGCGGGGGTCTGCCGGCGCGGCGCCGCCTCTGCCTGCCGGAGGAGCCGCTTTCCTGCCGGAGCCGCGCTGCGCCCGGGGCCGGGAGCGCGGCTTCGCATCTTCCAGCCTCCCTCGCTGCGCTGCTTTTGAGGCGCTCCTGAGGAATTTTTTGGGTCGTTTTCTTTTGTTCGTAGTTGGTGTATGAGAACGGTCACGGTGTACTTGTTGGTTGTTACGGTTCTTGGTTCAGGTGCTGTGGCAAGGGTTTTATTGGATTGAGTTTGTTGTTGGATTTTTTTTTTTTTTGTGCGATATATTGGATGTTTGTTTTGTTTTGATTATTTTCATATTGTGAAAATATGATTGTAGTTATCTTCTTAAAGGATATGTTTTTTTAAGGTTTTACACTGATTTTTATGGGTCGTAGCATGAAGTACAGGGTTGGTTTTTAATTAGGTTGTGGTGGCTTTTATTAGCATGAGTATGTAGTGTTAGTTTTGGTGGGCTTGAGGTAGTGTGCTGTAGTGAATTAGTGAGGTTTTTTTTTAATCTTGGTAATTGCATTTTTTAAATTTTCCGATAGAGGTTTTATTCATTTGGTTTGTTTAATTGTTCTGGACGTTTTATTGTTACCGGTAATTTGGGACTTATTGTTTGTGGTTACATTTCTCTTTTGGTGACGTGTTTATTTCTTGTTGTGACGCGGCAGGCACTCCCCTCGCCGCGGCACCCCGAGCGGTGCCGTGCTGGGCTGCGAGAGGGAAGAGAATGGGCGGCCGCTCCCCCTGTGAAGCTCTGCTGTGGTATTTGTATTTTGATGGTTTGAGGCATTATGGGTTTATTGAGTTAGGAATAATTTTTTGTTGTTGTTACTGTATTTATTTTTTTTTTTGTTTCAGTTTGATGTATTTGTTGGTTGCTTTTTATTAGTGTTTTTTTTTAGGAACTTGTGTATTTATACGGTGGATTTTTTTAGGTAGTTATTTATGTGGGTGCTTCTCTTTTTATTGTCTAGTGGTTTAGGTTTTTGTTAATCTCCTTTATTACTTTGATTTTTAAAGCTAACTTAGCAGAATACTGGTTACTCTTTGAGTTAGTGTAGAGGTACGGTTTTAATTTTTAGCAGCTTTCAGGGTCTGTTGTATGGTTTGAAGTTTAGTAAGTTGGTTGGACTTCTTTTTCTAGTGGGTTTTGTGATTTGTTTTGTGGGTTTCTCTAGGGCTGATTTTTATTTTTGTTTCATTTTTGTGATGTGTCTCACTGACAACTGTTAGTGAAAAGAGTGTAGTGTGGGGTTGTTTTTGCTGGTAGTTAGTTCTATGGTGGTGTATTTTTAGTCTCTGTTGTTTGTTTTTGGGTTTCTTTTGTTAAAGTTTTCATTTTGGGGTTAATTTTTAATTATTTTTAAGGCTTTAGGGCGATTGAGATTTTTTTATATGGATGTCCTGTATGATAACAGTTAATTTATTTGCTTTATGTGGCATTGATGGCAGGGTAGAGGACATTTTTGTATAGAATGTGTATTTTAATCATAGTACTAAAATAATACCATGGTAAGAGGGGCTGTGTTTTATTGTTTGTTTCTGAGGTGGTTTGGCATTTTCTTGTAGGTTGGGGTTTTTTTTTGTTGGCTCGTGGAGCCATTCTGGCTGTTTTTGATGAAATTGGTGGGACTTTGATGCTTTTTGATTTTGCTTTTTTTTTTTTTTTTTTTTTTTGTGGTGTAATAGTCTTTTAGAAGAATTTGGATGATTTTAAAAGTATTTTTGTTATACTTTTCATCTAATGTTGCTGGATTATTACAGATGTTTTGGAGCTTTATTTTTTTAAGTTTCATTTGGATGAATTTATGCTGGATGGTAGGACTGTGTTCTTATTTTTGGGGCAGTTGGTTGTAGATGTATTGTATGTTTTTCAAGTGAAGGTAAATCAAGGTTTGTATTTGGTTGTTAGAGGAATAGAGAAAAATGTTTTGGTGATGTTAACAGTGGTGTGTTTTTTTGGGGTTTTTGATTTATAGTAAGTCTGGTACGGTAGTGTTTAATGGTGGAGTTCTTTAAGGTATGATAGTTTATAGTTAATTCTTATTGGTTTTAGATTTGTGTGTAAGTTAGAGGAGGTTATTGAAGGGTAAGCGGGTGTTTTAGATGAGTTTTAGTGTTTCAGTTGATAGGGCATTTTTTGGATGGGAGTTAGAGTATTTTGAGTTGTTTGGTGTCGCTGGTGATGTATTGTTGAGGTGGTAAGGAGTATTTGTTGGGTTTTTTTAAAGAAGGTTTATTGTAGATAGTTTTAGATAGTTGTGGTGGGTTGCTTGATTGTTTTATGTTTTTTAGCCTTTTTGTAGTTATTTGAAATATGTTAGAGTTTTTTGGGTTTATTGAAATACTTGATTTTGAGGAAGTTCCTATTTAGAATGTATGAATTTTTTTGGCTTAAAATAAAAAATTTATATTCTAGTTATAGTGAGGATTATTTTTTTTTTCTTTTCTTACTGCTATATTTTGTGATATTTGTGTTAGGTAGTAGTAGGGATAGCTTTACTTTTATACGTTGAAACGAGGGTAGTGCATACTGGTGTTCATAAAGGTTTAATATTTTTATGGTTCTGATGTGTTAGGTTAACGAATTTATAACGTTTACAAGACTTTTTTTTGTTTTTATTTCAATACAGGCAGGGTTTTCTTAGTTTTCAGGATTTGTTTGGCATAGATTTTAGAGGTGTAATTGAGGGGATAGGACAGGGTGTCTCTGTTAATCTATTTGGCAATTTGGATACTGGGTAAATAAAATTAATATTTTGGTAGAATTTTGGGGTTTTGTTAGTTTAATTATTTATGAATTTGTGTGCCTGCAGCTGTAGTGTCTCTGCTGCAACTCTCAGTATCCATTCATGTTTGTGTGTGTTAGGCAGTCCACTCGTGTACCAGCGAGTCCCCCCTGCAAGCGGCCGCAGAGCCGCTCCTTCGCTCTCCTGGGAATTCGGGGAGCGGCACGCGGCTCTGCGACGAAGCCTTGATCTTTGTCACTTGGAGGTGGCACCAGGGAGCCTCAGGAGCGGCCGAGGAGTTGCTGTAAGTGGGGGAACTACTAGTGAGGGGGACCAGGGTCCACTCGAGTTTTGGGAACGCCACCTCACCTCGCCTGCTCTTCAGCCAGGCAGACCCTGCCAGGAGGGCGTGGGCGAAGCGTGCGGCCCGAGGAGCCCGGCGTTCTCAGGAGAATAATGGTGAGCAGCAGAATTGCTGAGTTGTGGCTGCTGTGCGGCTGAGATCGTGCAGTGATGTTTGGTGTTCTCGATTGTAGCTGAGCACGGGACCACAGCCCGGTGACCATAGGATATTCCCCGCAGGCAAGGCTGCCTCCATTGCCACGCGACGTGGATTCTCATCCCCAGATGCCAGAGAGATAAGTGGAGGGCTAAGGCCCACAGTGGGGGTGAAAGTGGGGTGCTGGGAGGGCCTTTCGAATGAGCTTTGGGAGTGGGGATGTGCAAGAAGCATCTCCTAAGGCCATCTAAAGACAAAAAGTGTCTGTTTTGATCACAGTGCTGAGGTGCTCAGGGCAGAGCAGTTCTGGTGTGTGTCCTGTCACTTGTCTCTGGTGCACTCTGTGTTCTTTGGGTCTCTCGGTCCTTTCTTCTCCTCAAAAGCTCTCTCTCCCTGTCCTGTGTCGTGGGTGTCTGCACGTATCTGTCCCACAACTGCTCTGCCCTGCTGCATAGCCTGTAATAGCACAAGTCCTGGGGACTTGAAATTTGTAATGCAGGGTGTAGTTGGGCTCTGGATTATATGGGGAGATTGACATAACATGTTTGGTGCTGTTAAGTTGTCCTGCAGCCATTTGACACTAGTCCTAACTTCCTTTCAGGTGCTGACAACTCCAATCAGTGGCAGAGAGCCCCAGTCCTGGGTGAGGGTGTTGCCATGATCAGGTCAGTCATTGTTTGCACTTGCAGGAGCAGCCTAAATGGTGACCGTGTTACAGCAGTGTTCTTTGCCTTTATTTTTAGAAGGTCCAGGCAGATAGCAGCAGTCAAGGCCCATTGTGCTAGGTGAGCAGTGGACCAAAGCAGTTGTTTTTGCTCAGCTTTTAGTTTTTGGTGGAACTATAAGCATCCACTGTTGTTTGTGTGCTTTAGGGAATCCACTCAGAGTACTCATACCTCTGTCTCCACCTGGCTGATGGACCGGGTTTCATGCACGTGTGGTCTTGCCAGAAGCATTACAGGACCCTGTGACAGAGCCTTCCAATTTTGCATTTCAAGGTCCCCTCCTGGTAACCCACAGGAATGGGCAAGGAGTTGCGGTGAGGCAGGGAAGTGGAGCGAGGGTACCCTCAAGTTGCAGCAGTGCCATGTCACCTTGTCTGCCCTTAACCTAGGTGTGCCTTGAGATGACTGTGTCAGAATCCAAGCACGCCTGAGGTGTGTGGCCCGATACTTCTTGGGAGACGGTGAGTAGCAGAATTGTCAGGTTCTGCCCCATGTGCTGTTAAGGTAGTGCACTGACATTTGGTTTTCTTTCTCTTGGCAGAGCAAGAGATAACAGCCTGGTGACAACTGGAACTTCCCAGACAGGCAGGAGGCCTCATTCTGCACCTGATGGGGATTTGTATCCCCAGATATGTGCAAGATAAGTGGAGGGCTACCACCCACAGAGGGGATGGAAGAAAGGTGCCGGGTTGGGACTCCCCAGGAGGGGTTTTTGAGTCAGTTTTGGAGATGGGGATATCTAAGAAGTGTCTCCTAAGGCCACCTAAAGGGAAAGTGTCTGTTTTGATCAAAGTGCTGAGGTGCTCAGGGCAGGGCAGTTCTGGTGTGTGTCCCGCCACTTGTCTCTGGTGCACTCTGTGTTCTTTGGGTCTCTCGGTCCTTTCTTCTCCTCAAAAGCTCTCTCTCCCTGTCCTGTGTCACGGGTGTCTGCACGTATTTGTCCCACAACTGCTCTGTCTTCTGCATAGCCTGTAATAGCACAAGTCCTGGGGACTTGAAATTTGTAATGCAGGGTGTCGTTGGGCTCTAGATTGTATCAGGAGATTGCCTTAATATGTTTTGTGATGCTAATTTGTCCTGCAGCCATTTGACACTAGTCCTAACTTCCTTTCAACTTGCTGACAACTCCAATCAGTGGCAGAGAGCCCCAGTCTTGTGTGAGGATTTTCCCATGATCAGGTCAGTCATTGTTTGCATTTGCAGGGGCAGCCTAAATGGTGACTGTGTTACAGCAGTGTTCTTTGCCTTTATTTTTAGGAGGTCCAGACAGGTAGCAGCAGTCAAGGCCAAGTGTGCCAGGTGAGCAGTGGACAGAAACAGTTGGTTTTGCTCAGGTCTCAATTTTTGGTGCAATTCTAAGCATTCATTCTTGATTGTGTGCTTTAGGGAATCAACTCGGAGTGTGCATACCTCCGTTACTAACTGGCTGATGGACCAGGTTTCATGCACTTTGGATCTCGCTGGAAGCATTACAGGACCCTGTGATGGAGCCTTCCAATCCTGCATTTCAAGGTCCCATCCTGGTAGCCCTGAGGAATGGCCAAGGTGTTGCAGTGAGTCGGGGAGGAATGAGATTCCACTGGTGTTTCAGCAATGCCATGTCACCTTGTCTGCCCTTAACCCAGGTGTCCCCTGCGATGACGGTGTCAGAATCCAAGCACGCCCAAAGCGTGAGGGCCAAGAACCCGGGCATTCTGAGGAGGATGGTGAGTAGCAGATTTACCAGGTTTTGGCCGATGTGCTGTTCAGATTGTGCACTGATGTTTAGTTTTCTTTCCCTTGGCAGACCAAGAGGTGACAGCTGGAACTTACCAGACAGGGAGACGGCGTTCTTCTGCACCCAACAGGGATTTGCATCCCCAGATATGTGCAAGATAAGTGGAGGGTTATGACCCACAGAGAGGCGTGATAAGCGAGGTGCCAGGTTGGGACTCCCCAGGAGGGGTTTTTCAGTCAGTTTGGAATTGGGGATGTCCAAGAAGTGTCTCCTTAGACCATCTAAAGGTGAAAAGTGTCTGTTTTGATCTTAGTGCTGAGGCATGCAGGGCAGAGCAGTTCTGATGTGTGTCCTGTCACATGTCTCTGGTGTCCTCTGTGTTGTTTGGGTCTCTCGGTCCTTGCAGATATTCTTCTCATCAAGAGCTCTCTCTCCCTGTCCTGTCCCCTGGTTTGTCACATCCTGTCCTGTGTCACGGGTGTCTGCACATATTTTTCCCACAGCTGCTCTGCCCTGCTGCACAGCCTGTAATAGCACAAGTCCTGGGGACTTGGAATTTGTAATTTGCAGGGTGTAGTTGGGCTCTAGATTGTATGAGGAGATTGACACAACATGTTTGGTGCTGTTAAGTTGTCCTGCAGCCATTTGACACTAGTCCTAACTTCCTTTCAGGTGCTGACAACTCCAATCAGTGGCAGAGAGCCCCAGTCCTGGGTGAGGGTGTTGCCATGATCAGGTCAGTCATTGTCTGCACTTGCAGGAGCAGCCTAAATGGTGACCGTGTTACAGCAGTGTTCTTTGCCTTTATTTTTAGAAGGTCCAGGCAGATAGCAGCAGTCAAGGCCCATTGTGCTAGGTGAGCAGTGGACCAAAGCAGTTGTTTTTGCTCAGCTTTTAGTTTTTGGTGGAACTATAAGCATCCACTGTTGTTTGTGTGCTTTAGGGAATCCACTCAGAGTACTCATACCTCTGTCTCCACCTGGCTGATGGACCGGGTTTCATGCACGTGTGGTCTTGCCAGAAGCATTACAGGACCCTGTGACAGAGCCTTCCAATTTTGCATTTCAAGGTCCCCTCCTGGTAACCCACAGGAATGGGCAAGGAGTTGCGGTGAGGCAGGGAAGAGGAGCGAGGGTACCCTCAAGTTGCAGCAGTGCCATGTCACCTTGTCTGCCCTTAACCTAGGTGTGCCTTGAGATGACGGTGTCAGAATCCAAGCACGCCTGAGGTGTGTGGCCCGATACTTCTTGGGAGACGGTGAGTAGCAGAATTGTCAGGTTCTGCCCCATGTGCTGTTAAGGTAGTGCACTGACATTTGGTTTTCTTTCTCTTGGCAGAGCAAGAGATAACAGCCTGGTGACAACTGGAACTTCCCAGACAGGCAGGAGGCCTCGTTCTGCACCTGATGGGGATTTGTATCCCCAGATATGTGCAAGATAAGTGGAGGGCTACCACCCACAGAGGGGATGGAAGAGAGGTGCCGGGTTGGGACTCCCCAGGAGGGGTTTTTGAGTCAGTTTTGGAGATGGGGATGTCCAAGAAGTGTCTCCTAAGGCCACCTAAAGGGAAAGTGTCTGTTTTGATCAAAGTGCTGAGGTGTGCAGGGCAGAGAAGTTCTGGTGTGTGTCCTGTCACTTGTCTCTGGTGCACTCTGTGTTCTTTGGGTCTCTCGGTCCTTTCTTCTCCTCAAAAGCTCTCTCTCCCTGTCCTGTGTCACGGGTGTCTGCACGTATTTGTCCCACAACTGCTCTGCCCTGCTGCATAGCCTGTAATAGCACAAGTCCTGGGGACTTGAAATTTGTTATGCAGGGTGTAGTTGGGCTCTGGATTATATGGGGAGATTGACATAATATGTTTGGTGCTGTTAAGTTGTCCTGCAGCCTTTTGACACTAGTCCTAACTTCCTTTCAGGTGCTGACAACTCCAATCAGTGGCAGAGAGCCCCAGTCCTGGGTGAGGGTTTTCCCATGATCAGGTCAGTCATTGTTTGCATTTGCAGGGGCAGCTTAAAGGGTGACCGTGTTACAGCTGTGTTCTTTGCCTTTATTTTTAGGAGCTCCAGGCAGTTAGCAGCAGTCAAGGCCAAGTGTGCCAGGTGAGCAGTGGACAAAAGCAGTTGTTCTTGCTCAGGTTTCAGGTTTTGGTGCAATTGTAAGCATCCATTGTTGTTTGTGTGCTTTAGGGAATCCACTCAGCGTATGCCAAGCCCTTGTCACCAACAGCTGATGGCCTGGATTTTCTGTGCTTGTGAGCTCTTGGGAAGTATTGCAGGACTCTGTGATGAAGCCTTGAAATTTTGTATTTCAAGATTGCATCAGGGTTGCCTTTGGCAATGGCTGAGAAGTTGCGGTGAGTCGCCGAGGTAGGGAGGGGGAGCCAAGGTCCACTCGTGTTTCAGCAATGCCGAGTCACTTTGTCTCTTCTTAACCCAGGCAGACCCTGCGATGATGGTGGCAGCCTCCGAGCCTGGCCAAAGTGTGTGACCCGAGCATTCTCTGGAGAATGGTGAGTAGCAGGATTGCTGGGTTTTGTCCATTGTGCAGCTAAGATCATGCAGTGATGTTTGGTGTTCTCGATTGTAGCTGAGCACGGGACCACAGCCCGGTGACCATAGGACATTCCCCGCAGGCGAGGCAGCCTCCATTGGCACGCGACATGGATTCTCATCCCCAGATGCCAGAGAGATAAGTGGAGGGCTAAGGCCCACAGATGGGGTGAAAGCGGGGTGCTGGGAGGGCCTTTAGGATCAGCTTTGGGGGCAGGAATGTGCAAGAAGCATCCCCTTAGGCCAGCTAAAGGGAAAGTGTCTGTTTTGATCACAGTGCTGAGGTGCTCAGGGCAGAGCAGTTCTGGTGTGTGTCCTGTCACTTGTCTCTGGTGCACTCTGTGTTCTTTGGGTCTCTCGGTCCTTTCTTCTCCTCAAAAGCTCTCTCTCCCTGTCCTGTGTCACGGGTGTCTGCACGTATTCGTTCCACAACTGCTCTGCCCTGCTGCATAGCCTGTAATAGCACAAGTCCTGGGGACTTGAAATTTGTAATGCAGGGTGTAGTTGGGCTCTAGATTGTATCAGGAGATTGACGTAACATGTTTGGTGATGCTTAGTTGTCCTCCTTCTGCCAGGCCCTGAAGGACTCCCCCTTCCCCCCCAGATCTTCATTGGGAAATCCCCCTGACCCCTGCGACCCCCCAAAACGATCCCCCAGGGATCCACCTTGAACTCTCTGGGACCCCCTGAATAGTCCCCAGGGATCCCTGAGAATCCCCAGTGGCCCCCAGGACACCCTGGGCCGCCTCCCCAGACCCGCTGGGGCCCCTCCCGGTGTGACAATTGAGAGACCCCCTCAAGCACTCCATGCCCCCCTTCCGGAATCCATCTGGGACCTCCAACCCCCAGAGTGGCACCCCTGGGACCCCCACATCCCTTCCCGCCCTCCCCGAGAACCCTCAGAGCCTTCCCATAGTGGCAATAAAGGCTCAAAGCAGTTACAGAACCACTTCTACTGTGTCCAGTACCTGCACTGGGAACACTGGGAGGGACACTGGGAAAATCAGGAGGGAAGCGGGAACATTGGGTAGCACACTGGGAGGGAACTGGGGCAGCTGGGAGGACTCGGGGACTCCTGGAAGCGATCTGCCATGGAAAAGGAGACAAAGGGAGCTGATGTCATCCCAGAGCCACAGGATATTCCATACTGAGACCCCGGGGCCACCCAGGACCACGGCAAGGGCAGCCAGGCCAAGAGCCGGGGGCAGCTTTGGTGTGGGAGGCATCTGGCATCCCATTCGGAATTTCAGGAGGCCCAGTGGTGGGCACAGGGCCATGAGCACAGACAGCGGTCCTTTTACCTGGGAAAGAAAACTCGCCAGTCCAGGTTCCTGATGTCAGTTTGTAGGGCTCCCTTGGGACTCTCAGGGCAGCACAAGTTTGAGGCGGGGACAGCTTTGGTCTGGGATACGTTCTTTGATATTTGGATTTTGTGAAGTCAGGGGCCAGCTGAGGGCCAGGGGCACCTGGGCACATACTCTGGCCCTTTTCCATGGGAAAGAAAACTCACCAGTCCTGGTTCCTGATGTCAATTTGCAAGTTGTACTTGGGATCTTCAAGGCAACTCCTCATCGACATGAGGGCAGCTTGGGTCCACAACACCTCCTTCTTCATTCAGATTTTCAGGGGGCGGCCCTTCTTTCGGGGCCCCTGGCTCTTGGACTCTGTTGCTGGCCCTATTCTCTGTGAAACACGGCTCACCCTCTACACTTCCTGATGTTGGTTTCGAGGAGGTGCTTGTCTCTTCCAGGGCAGGCAGAACTCTTGCTGGCAGCAGTTTTGCTCCAGGATTAATCCTGTGCCATTCAGAACGAAAAGATGTTGAAAGTCACTTGGGGCCACAGACCTCGTGACCTGACCTCTGCCCTTTTTCCCTGTAAAACCAACCTCACCCTCCCTGTGTGTTGATGTCTGTTCACTCAAGGCGTGCTGCTCTCCAAGGGCTGCGGGAGTTTCTGGTGTCGGCAGGTGTGGTCTGTGAGAAATCATTCGCTGTTTGCAATTTTGGAAGCGCAATTCCTGTTTGGCCAGGGGAAAGACTGTTAATTATCTTTGAAATGAAAATCTGGCACCCCATTGTTTAAGGGTCTGGCAAGGGGCTGTGTAGGGGAGGGAACACCCCACAGGACCTTTCTTCACCTCATCCCTCACTCCTAGGTGTAGCAGCTCCCTGCGTGAGCAGCTGCTTTCAGTGCAGCTACCTGGGCACACCTGCCAGGAGCTATGGTCGGAACATCCAGCAGGGACCAGGGAGCAGCCGGACCCACCCAGGCACGGAGCATCCCTTGGAGAAAATGCCAAGGGAAGAGCCCTCTTGCCAAGGGGCAGCACCTGAGCAGGCCAGGCAGCATGTGGGGTTCCACGGGAGAGCTTTCAACTTTCCCCTTTTATTATGTCAGTCCTCCCCTAGAACCCCCAGACCTTCCACAGCACTCCCAGAAAAAAGAGGGGTTATGGAGAGAAAAGGGGTTTCAAGTATGGGAAAAAGCTTCCTTTTCCGTCATTTCTTGCGTTCAAATAATGAGGAAACGCACTTCCCCTGCAATTTTAATGGTCTCATTTGAAAGAGTCCCTGCCTTTTCTATGCTGTTAGGGGTGCTAATTGACAGGGAATCCCCATATTCCATTTTTTTCCAGTTTAAATAGAGGGGGAAAACCTTGACAGTGTCGTTTATGGGTTTGAATTAAGAGTAACCATTTTTGTTGTCCTAAGGCTTAAATTGAGGGGGAAGCCCAGCTATCTCTCTTTCTTAAGGGTTTGGATTGAGGGGAAAATCCCTCTGTCTTCATCACTGGAGAGATTTAAAGTGAGGAAAGCCTCTCTTTTCCCAGTATTCAAGGGATTAAATGAAAGGGCAGAAGCCATTTATTTGCCACGGTATCCATTTCAGTGGAGGTAAATTCCCCATTTCCTCATTTTAAGGGATTCACTTGAAGGAGGCTCTTTTAAAATGATTTTTCAGCATTTAAAACTACCTTTCAGGGCACTTCTTTCTGTGCCCTAGGACTAAGTACCTCAGAGAAAGGCAAGCCTAGCACATACTTAACCTTTATGCTGCCCAGGAGCCTATTATTTTTCTTATTTATAATGTAGTTAGTCCTAATTAGTAACCCCAAGAAGAAGACTTAGACTGTTCATATAATTAGTATTTTTCTCCACCCTTAGTCTCATGTTGAGCACTACTTAGTAGTCACTGAGGAATAATTATGTAAGTTAACAGCAAATTACCCAACTTATCTAGATATGCTGCCTAAAAACAAAGTTTTATTTCTTACCAGTTTTTTTGCCCTTTCGCTCCAAGTAGTTGTAGAAAAAAGAGCTGTCATTTCCCTGAAGAGTTTCCTTCTATATCCAGCCCTTTATTCCCCTTGAATTCAAGCCAGAGGAGCCGAACAGCTGCAGCTGCTCTGAGGGCTTTTCTACTCGGTGGGGTTTGCCCCTTCCCTTTTCCTGGGTGCCACGGGAATGAGCGGCGGGCCCAATCAGGGTATATTAACCCCAGCCTTTGCCAAGGGGCTTCATTCCCTCAGCCATTTCACACTAGTCCTAACTTCCTTTCAGATGCAGACAGTTCAGATCAGTGGCAGAGAGCCCCAGTCCTGGGTGAGGGTGCTGCCATGATCAGGTCAGTCATTGTTTGCATTTGCAGGGGAAGCCTAAAGGGTGACCGTGTTAGAGCAGTGTTCTTTGCCTTTATTTTTAGGAGGTCCAGGCAGATAGCAGCAGTCAAGGCCCTGTGTGCCAGGTGAGCAGTGGACAGAAGGAGTTGTTCTTGCTCAGGTTTCAGGTTTTGGTGCAATTGTAAGCATCCACTCTTGGTTACTTTGTTTTATTTTAGGCAGTCATCTTGCAAGATGTCTCTGGTCCGGATGTCTGGATGTCCAAGGCCAGGTGGGTGCAAGCGTAAGGTCTGGGTGGGTGTGCTTTTCAGGTCAGGGGGATGTTGTTTTCACAGTATCTCAGTGTGGGTTGTTTTGCTTTGTTTTTTTGCAGGTGCTGTCGCTGCCCTAGCTGTGTGAAGGAACAGAGGCGAGCGGGTGAGTTGGCATTTTGGCACAGTGACTCACAGGTGACCCTTATGCAGCAGCATGCTAAGTGTGTACCTTTTTGTTTTTCAGGTATCCTCCAGGCAGCTTGTGGAGTCAAATTAAGACTTCAGGTGAGCCGGGGCAGCGGTGTGTCGGAGTTTCGGGGATTCCTCTTTTCGTGGGCACTAGTTGCATTTTCTGTTTTGTCTTAGGTACCCTGAGGAGGAGCGTAGCTGAAGTTTGGAAACAGCAGCACCGAAGCTGATGCAGAGAACGTCTCGCCGTCCACATCCAACTGACATTGGATTCCATCCGGTTGTCTTGCAAAAGCCAAGTGCTGGGGCCAGTAGGTGGGAGATGGGGGGAAAACCTTTACTATCACAGGAGGCTATTTGATGTTAGCTTGGAGAATAGGCCCATAGTGGGACGGGCCCCTCGGGAGCAAAGGGAGAGGGTTTCTCCTCAGCCCCCCCAGAGTCTTCGCCGGGCAGGGCAGTTCCGATCCCTCTCTGGTTCTCGTGACGTTCGCATCGGCGGCCTTCTTTGACTCTTGACGTTGTCGTGGATCTTTTCACCATAGGAGCCCGCCTTCATGTCTGGAGCTATAGCTACAGTCACCCTGTAGTCATTTCTTCCTTCTCTAGGCCTACTGAGCTTCTTAGGCTTCCTCTTAAGTGCTTTGGCACTAACATCTTGAAAGGAGTTGCATGTCATCATCAAGTGCTACTGCCCTAGGGCTTTCTTTTCTTTGGCATCATCAGCCCATGGCTCATCTTGGGCTAGGAATCTTGGGTCCATAAGGTGAAATTGCCAGGCAGTTTCCACTTGTGTCCGTGTCACGTTGTCTGTGTCCGTGTCACGTTGTCTGTGTCATAGGCCTTTGTTACATCTCCATGCTTTAGCAACATCATTTTGTGCCGTATTGGCCATATTTTGCTCACGTACCTTCCCGGATATCAATTATTCTGGCATTTTTACATATTCACTTTTTGGGTCCGGACGATGTACACGAGATGTTCTCATCCATCTTCATTCTCAGTTTTGGTAGCCCTTCTCATGGACTTCCGTACGGAGCTTATTAGCCCCTCATCACCTGACCACAGTAGTTCCGTAGCATCTGCCTTCTCAAAGGATATAGGGCTCAAAAATTAGTCTTCTAGAGAATTATATCAAGTCCTCACTTATCTTGTATCTCTGTCAGCTTACGTTGTATGCACTTATGATGCACCTACCTGTGTCTGCTTCTATTGTATGTGCGTATGTTGCGCCTACCTATGTTAGCTTATATTGTTTGTGCTTACACTGTATGTACCTACGTTGGCTTATGTTGTTTGTGCTTATACTGTACGTACCTACGTTGGCTTATGTTGTTTGTGCTTATACTGTATGTACCTACGTTGGCTTATGTTGTATGCACCTCTGTTGTGGCAATTATGATCGGAGCTGCCTTGCCCGGGCAAGTAGTCACGCTCAGGTAGAGCAGTTATAAAGCTTTGCCGTTCATCTGTTCTCTACGGGGTTTGGGGTACAACACTGATGGGCCCAGAGTTGGTATAGCTCCTAGCTCTCAGATAGTCAGTCACTGACCGCCTCCCCTTGTCTCGTAGGTCCCCGGGTCCCTACAGAATTTCCTGGAATCTACCATTTGACATGGAGGTCCTGCGGTCAGAAGAAGCGTTTAAGCATATTCTTCAGTGCAGCGTTTCACGTAAGGGTGGCAGCCAGCGTGTCAGCAGAAGAATGTGTGAGAGTGTGACTGTCTGTGTCTGTCTGTGAGAGTTTGTGTGTGCTTGTGTCTGCAGCTGTGTGTGTGTGTGGAGCAGATACAACCTTGTGTGTATGGCCTTTGCCTTTCAGGGGGGGTTTTCATCAGGCAGGAGGATTTTTTGGGAGTCTCCGGAGCGAGTTGCCGTGAATGTGAGTTTGTGCGTAACGCGAAGGGGGCGTGCACGTCGGCGGAGCGTTTTGCGCCGTTTTTGTTCCGGGTGCGTCATAACAATAAAAGCGTTGTGGACTTTTCTGAAATGGAGACACGGTTATATTGTGTCGATATGTATTTGGCTTGTAGTACATTATATTGTTCTGTCTTTGCAGTTGTTCCTGTCTTTTGATGTATTTTGCTGTATGTAAATTGGACTTGTACTTGTGTGCCTAGGTATGATGTATTCTTTGTTGTATTTGTCTCTGTACTTGCATTTGTATGCATTGTTTCCCTGTGTATTGCTGAAGTTTAAGGGAATAAAGATTAATCAGCCCTAATAATGATGCCTCTTACCCTCTGCCCTGCCCACCATTCATCTCCTGTCTTTCTTTGGTGTGGTTGAGTCCTATCATTTTCACCCTTTTTCTCCCTTTGCCTCTTACTTTCCTCTTTAGTCTATTCCTCACTTTATCCTTCCATGTGTAACTCTTTGTCTCTGGCTGTGTTTTCCTTTGTTTCCATTTCTAACACATCTCTATGTTTCTCTAACCCTATTTCCTTCTCACCCTATTTTCTTCCATTCCTCTACATGTATTTCCCCATGTCTCTTTGTCTGTCTCTTTCAATCTAGGTTTCACTATGTTTTCTTCTTTTTTTTTTCTTTGTCAGCCTTTGTCTTTCTAACACTTGCTATCATTGTCTTTGTCTCTGACCCTTTTTCCTTTTCTGTCCAACTTTAACTTTTTTGTCTAACTCTCTATTTCTTTCTCTCTTGAACCCTACCTTGTGTTCAGTCTCTCCATTTGTTTTCCTGTAGGTTTTCAGCTCTATTTCTTCTTTTTCTTGTCTCTCTATTTGCTTTTCTCTTTCATTTCAAGAGCTTCCTTTTCTGTTTGTCTTTCACTCTTTTTCTCTTTACCCCACCTTTCTTTCCTCTTTCTCTGCCTTTCTCTTTCCAATCTGACTTTTTTGGTTTTTCTTTTTATCTCTGACTCTTATTTTTCTTGCTCTGTTTTCTTCTTACTCTCTCCTCTTCATTTTTTTTTTCTCACTCTCTCCTCTTTCTTCTCACTCTCTCCTCTTTCTTCTCACTCTCTCCTCTTTCTTCTCACTCTCTCCTCTTTCTTCTCCTTCTTCCTCCCTTCTCTTTTTCTTCCTCTTACTCTCTCCTCCTCTCTCCTCTTCTTCTTCCTCTTAGGCTAAATACTTGTATCAGACATTTTAAACAGGTCTTTTATACAGAAGTGAATACATTAAAAGAGAAAGGAAAAGAAAATAACTGGTAATATATTTCAAAAGTCAAACCAGTATTTAATTTCTGCATCAAGTATTGCAATCAAAGACACCTAAAAGATTCACCTTTCCATAAAATCAAGGTTTTAGTTAGTGAGATGGTGGTTTACTTATTTAGGTGGTTGTTTTTTGTCCTTCTAACAGCTTGTATTTTTAACTGTTCAGTCCATCAGCAGACAGACACCCTGTCCATCTTAACATAGGCTAAGATGGCCATAAAAATAGTGCAGGTGATGACATTGGTTAGCAACCTTTTCTTCTTCATCATCATCATCATCTCACATTAACAAAGAGAGACGAAAGGCACAAGGAATTCAAATTATTAGCTTTGAGAACTGAAATAAAAATCTTCTTTCCACAATTAGCCTACATATAGTGGCATTAGAAATACCACTTTAAGTTCTGAAAGTACTGGAAGGAATTTATACCCAAAGGATCCTAATTCTTTGGTAAGTCAAAGCTGCCATTTGTACCTGTGAACAGTATCACTTGGAGAAAATGCAACACTTAGGAAGAGTTTTAATTGTTTTTTTCATTACTTGACTCTGTCATTTTTTTCTGAAGTTTTTACAGCTTCTTGCATTCAAATGAAGGAAGATTAAGGCTGGATGGTTAAGGTTGTAATGCAGCATTTCAAAGTAATATTAGTGAAGATGGTACTAGAAACTGCATTGCTTAGAAACCTATTATTTCAATAATCCTTTCTCAGAACTTCACAAAGGTCCTTTTATTGTGTCTCTGATAAATAAAATGTGATTTCTATTTAGAAAGAATTAAGGTAGTGAAGACTAACTAGAGAAGAACATGCAACCTTATAGATACTGAGGCAAAAAATAAAGCAAAATGGTTAGTTGCTGGTTCCAACTGGTATTTTTAAGTCTGTACGGCTAAGCATCTCTATCTTATATTTGTGATCTTTCTGCAATTTTGTATTTATGGGGTTTATGCCTGTTCAGAGTAATTAGTGTTGTTTACATTAGAACAAATACTGAAATACAAAAAATGAAAAGTTATTGGCAAATGGGATACAGAGTAGCAAATCTGGAAATTAGACGCTGCTGATATTTATCTGTAATGAAATTTGGCATAGGACCAGCAATAGCCAGAAGTAGGTAGAATATCCTGTGATACAGCATCTGAAATTCATCAAAACCCCCCTCCAAATTACCTTCAGTATTGTAAAAGTTTCCATTCTTTTTATTATTTGTACTTTATTAGAGGCATCTTGTCAGTACTACTTTTTCTTAGCCTTATCCGGAGATGCTTTCTTATGTCTGACTCCTGAAAGCCTCTGTGCAGAACCAGAGTTCTGCAGAGCTTTTTCCCCTGTATTCCTTCCCTTTTCTGTCTTCCCAAAAGCTTTTGGGATTATGGCTTTTACACCATAATTTACTTAATTGCCTTTTCGTGTCAGATAATTCTTATGCATATAACATCTCATTTTTATCTACCTGCTTGGTATTGCTACAACATCAAAGAATTTATAAAATTATTCTTTGTTCTCTTATTAGATTTTTTGCTTTGTCCTTACAGAATCTTCTCTGATAAATAGAAGTGGTAGTGCTTTTTATTTACCGCCTTAATTTCCTGCAGTAAAAAAACACTCTATGTTCATTAATCATTCAACGACAAAGGATATTCTGTATTGGAGCCAAAATTGTATACATTTCTAAGCAACTACAGCATTTTGCTTTATTTTCTTAAATCTGTTTCAGAGCTTTGATCAAATTGCACTCTCCAATTGTTTTCCAAAGGGTGTAATAAGAGAAAAAAAATAACCATTTTTATAACGAAATTTCAAGCAAATAAAATCCTTAAAGGAAATTTGATTCTGTAAATGAGGACTAGGAAGAGGAAGGTCATAAGAAGTTACATCATCGGAGTTTAACCATCCCCTTAGCACACTGATCTAAAACAGGAAAAGCGTATGAAAAACTGCAGAGGTGTCTTCTGAGAAGGTATATGCACATTTCACATACTTCTTGTTCTGTATCTTTCTTCTAAACAGTGATTAAAGCAGCTCCCAGTACAGATCTGTAACAAATTCATGAGCAAATCTGATAAAACGTGTCTTTGAGTAAACTGTGAACCTAACCTGACAACTAAGATAAATAGTTTGTCAGTTGATCTAACCACACCATTCTTTTCTCCTGTATCTGGTTTCTTTTCTTCAGAATTAACCCAGTACTTTCTCCCCCATCGTGCTTTACAAACAACCTCCCTATCTGCTTTTTGTGCCCTATGAAGCCAAGAGGAGCAGTGATGCACAGGAACACTGAAACTCCAATGTCTGGTCAACTAAATCTGGATGATGCTCTTTAGGAGCAGCAGAATGATTTTTCTAACTGCAAAAACTGTTATAATACCACTTATTTAAACTTGATTTCCTGTTCACTTGTGAATTGATTATTTGACCTTAAATTGTTATGTTTTTTTTGACCATAAAGCCAGTTCTGATTTGCTGAGTTGATGCAGTAGAAAATACTTATATTTACATTGTTCAGCTGTTCGCAGGTAAAGTTGCATGATTCAATAGCCACTGGACATGCTGAGTTCTGACTGGCGTGTTAAAATTTTTCTAATATGTGGGAACTCAAAATGTCTCTCAGACATTTTTAGAGGTTCCAGGCCTTGGTCAGAGGCATTCTAGACCCTGGCAGACAGCTGAAAAACAGCTGTGATTTTGAGTTTGAGCCATGGAATGAATTGCCAACTTTGGAGGTGGAACAAGCAATCACAAAAGGTTAGATAGTATAGTAAAAGTAGTTACAAAGTAGAGGGGAAATTTTTTTAGTATTGTACAGGGGGGTTTTCACTTTGTAGGTGGGGGTCAGAAGTTCTAAGATGGAGGAAAGTGGGCTGATCCTGTTCTTCCTCCTTCTTTTTCCTTACCTCCATGTTCTTGGTGATGTTGGCACTGACAGATCGGTTTAGAGTAGAAAAACACTTGGCAACGTAGGTAGTAGGTATTGGGGAATAATTGTAAACATGTTATACGTAATATATCTTATAAAAGATAGCAGCAGCCCTGGGCGGAGAGGGAGACGAAGAAGGCAGCAGATCGAGAGGATGTCAGGGGGTGTGTGTGCCTCTACCCAGGCCGCTGATCAAACAGCCGCAGTCCAAGAACATAATCTGTTAGATAACTAGCGATAAACTGCCTTGAGACCGAACAGCTAAAGCCTGCGGAGTTTTTCTTTGGAAGCACGGGTGGGAGGAGGAATTTCACCACCACATGAGACCCCAGAGCAAGGCCGGGGTTCTCACCGTAATAAAGATGCACCCTTTGTTTATCCACCTTTGTCATTTATACATCCAGCTGTGAAGCTCTCCAGCTTTGCAGTGCTGTTTACTAGGACAATTGAATACCATAACTTCCCAAATTTTGTGTACGTGACCAATCAATATGCAGATTTTATAGCCATAATTTCACACACAGATAATTTGTTAATCGGGCTGCACGCTAAGCTGAGGAAAGCAACACAGCAAATAGTTTTTGCTTTTTTGATAGTTTCTGCCATGTTGAGCTCCCATTCTGTCCATTGGTAATGATTGTACCTCTCATGGGAGGAAATCTGACGGACAAACATACAAAACAATCCACTATTTGGCATAGAGGGAACTAACAACAATAACAGAAGTTTAATATTTTGCTTTCTTTGTCACCTAAGGGTGTGAAAGGTATTCTAGTTCATTGAGTTTATATTCTGCCGCTGATCTTTAGCTGAGGGACACAAAGATATATGTGTTATGCGTGTTTGCATATTTATGTGTTTATATATGCATGTAGATATAGACATATAAAAACACATAAATACACACAGGTGGGGGTGTATGTATATGTATGTATTTATATATATATATGCCTGAGGTCATATGTGTGTGGGATTCAGTTTGTGTTCTGTTAAACCCAGCCCTCTGTGTGTGTGTGTTTGCACCTCGTCCACAGGAGCTGGTTACAGTGCTGGCTATTGAACTGTTGTTGTTTTCAAGCTGTAATTTATTTGGTAATGATATACAATGTTTCACAGTGATAAGGAGTCAATAATGAATATGTTATGCTTTAACATCATAAAGACATCCTTAGGAAAAAGTCCCTGTCTTTCTCCAACAGTGATCCATATGGTGTGCTACTAAAAGGAGAAGATCTCTGAGTGAACAAATGTGAAATAATACAGACTTAATCTTTATTGCTCTTTTCCTATCAAGATAGCCTTTGTTGTCTGGCCTATGAAGACACTGCAAGACTACTCACTCATACAGCATTGTTTTATTGTTCACTTTTATTTTCTCTAAAGCAGACCGGGGTTGTTTTTTTCTTTTTCCTTTGCATATGTCTTAAGAAGTTGACCTTTAGCTTTACTAATGCAATTAATAGTTTTTGCTTCCTATCTCCTATAAATGATGTTGGTGAAATAGGTCACCTGATTTCATGTTCTAGTAGGTACAGTCAGAGAAAATTCTGGATATGTAAATTATCATATTTAATTAGCATTATTTCTATCCTCTTTATTACACATTTTGCAATACTATTGATTGTTGGACCTAGAGTATCTTTTGTCCTCAAGCCACACACCTAGAAGTCACCTAAATCTTCATTTTTTCTGAGGATAATTCAGCTTGGAATAATTTTTTTAAATCTAGATTAAGAGTAAATAATTTAAATGGAAGTTTTGACAGGACCACACGTATAAGGTTTTGAAGTATTTCAAGACTACGAAAAATTGCTACCCTGTCATCTGACTTTTTAGTCTTTATCTAAGACATAAACCACATGTTTGTTTGATGTTTGATTTTTTGTCCTAAAAGGAGTAGGTGCTTTATCAATAGACTTTATTTTAATCAATACTGCCTCGATTATTCCCTACATGAATCCAATTTTTATTTCTACTGTCTAGAGTGGGAAAATATGAGAAAGAGTTCCCCACATCAAATCCATCTGCATCATCTCAGAGGCTGCCTTCAGTAGCTTAAACATGACTAAACCCCTCCCACTGTTACACTGGAAAGAGTCTTGATGACTCAAAACTTTAAAAAAACCTTGTCGTTTTCACTCCATTTAAATGTGTCACTTTTAATAGCAAAACAAGTAGAGAAATTCCAATGTGAACTCATTTTAGAGCAATGACCAAGTATTATGAATATTTGACTGTATTTAATCTTTCAGCTCCTTTTCTTATTGCATCCTTAACCCTACTCCTGAAGGGACTTGGATTTAAATACAGTAGAATTTCCAGTGTTGAGCAAATCTCTGGTTTCATACCTGAAGATCTCCTTAGTTCAAAAATCCACTTTGTAATTAATTTTATTTATGCTGTGCAACTCTGCTTTCCCAGATATTAAAAAGCATATTGGCAAAGAATATGACATTATTTCTTGAATAAAATGACAGGAAGTAATGCAGCAAGATTTTCTGCCTTGAGAGTCACCTGACTTCTCCATTCAGTGACTTTATATTCCTATTCAGGGATTATTATACCTAAGAATCCAGAGTATAGCCAAGAGAATAGTAATAGAGAAGTTCTAACTGTAATGCTGATTTTCTACTGTTTGTTACTATTTCCTCACCCATAAAAGGCACTTGTAATTAATTTTCTGTTCCCTAGGACCACCTGTAGAAGTAAACTTCACTATTGGTGATGAGATTTAAACACGAAGAAAAAAAGCTGGGTAAGTATGAAGTTGTTAAACTCGCTGTCACGAGACTGTATTGTTGAAGACTGTTACAGGGATGATGGGAGTCTGGGATAAGTTTAGCTATGAAAACTTAGTTCCATTTCATCAAGGAGGCTTAAAAGAAGACCCAAATTGGGTTGTTTTTTTTTGCTGTTGTTGTTGGGTTTTTTTTGGTTTTTTTTTTTTTTTAAACTGAATATTTTTGGAAAAAATATGAAGTAGTTATCTCTGACATTTCTATTGACAGGTGGCCAAGACATGTCTGGGGAATCGTAATGATTCAACATCTCGTTTGGAAGCAGCAGAAACAGAGACAAGCTTTCAGGTATTCTCTTCCAGAGTAATTTTTGGGGTTTTACTAAAAGGTCTCATGAGATTCAGTTACTTAAAGTAGACTTACACATTCTTCACCAAGTTCTGTCTCAAAAGAGAAGACTACTTAATTCAGACTTTGACTGTGTCTGATTGTAATTGATCTGTTCAAAATTATTTCTGGCTGGTAACAATTTGCAAACTATTAAATATTTAGAAAGCTGGTAGTCAAATTACTTAATTTGACAGTGTCATGTGTATAGCCCTGGAAGCAGGAGTAAGGAGAGTTTTCCAAAATAATTAAATATTAAATACCTATGTGGTTGTTTATATATATATATATAATATGCAGTGATATGAAGCTGTATGTAGCATCAGACTTGTATGGTTTTGCACTTAGAGATCAGGACCCTTTTCTAGGGACAATTCCAATTTTAACAGACTTTTTTATTTCTGTTTATGTATATATGTATTCTATACACCATATTTTTACCTTTACAGAAGTTTCGCAGCCCTCCATGGACTAAACCTGAAGATGAAAAATCACCTGAAGAAAAAGAGAAAAAATACAAAGAATCAGTTAGTACACCAGAATAAAAACTCTAAATGCTACTAACCTACATTGAAAAATGCCAATCACTTCCATTTTCATGTTCTGCTAGCACAAAGGCATGAAATGTCCCAGGTTTCTAAAGCATGCATTTTTCACTATTTTATGAATGTCTGTAAATTAGTCTATAACAGACCAGTTAGTACCTTCCAGCAATAATCCAAAATTGATGTTTGAAGAAGTGCTTTGTAATGCAGTCCAGTTTTTGAACTCTTGTTCTACCTTATCAGTAATTGTATACTATAAATTACCCATTTCGTAAACAACAGTCATTCTCAAGTATATTTCTCACTGTTTTATTTCATGTAATTTTGTGGCAGATTAGTTCTAATATTAAGAGGCAGTCAATGTGGAGGGGGGAAGATATCTGTGTAACCATATTTGAAGTACAATCCTTAAGTGCAACTGCAAAAAGACAACTGTGTGTGTGGGGGGTCCATGTATGCTTACCTTTTAGTAATTCCATCTCAAATCTAATTACTTACACAATAAAATATGCTTATTTTCTTCTTTCTTTCCTCAGTGCTATCTTAACTAGTTCATTTTTGAACACTGAAAAGCTGACAGAATTGGATTTTAAGGGATGGAGATGGAGAGAATCATTACTTTAAGGATTCAAGCAAAAAAAATGTGCAGGTGGTACTGAGTTACAGTGTCATAGCTTGGATGGCAGCCGTGGGAAGTCGGTTTCATCCCTTGTGTTTGTGCTGATCTCGACGGGATGGAATACACTTCCAAGGGGAAAGCCCTGTTTGGTCCACTACAGTTGGCCTTTGATCACTCCATCGGGGAGGACTGATTGGAATCAGCTCTGTCACTCATGGATTCTTTCCGTTTCTCCTTAGTCACACTATGACAAGAAAGCAGAAAAGAAAGGGAGAAGAGAGAATGTTTTTCTTTTTTGGGTGCATGTCATTATTGGTCTAATTTAAGAATTCATATGCCATATCTTTTTGAGATGCACATCTTTCAGGAATGGTTGGAATAGTAAACTGCCTGATGCAATGCTATCTATCCCTAGCAAGAATTGTCTTAAGCATTTGTAACTTGTAAACTTCCACCTTGGTCTTAATGCACACCTCAGCACATTTTCAACTAGATTTGAAGTAGTTATAATAATTTACTTTGTCTTGCTTTGTATCAGTTTAAAAGCAAATAGACAAATCTTTAACTTAGTGATGCTCTGTCTTCAGTTTTAGCATTTAAGACTTTACCTCTCCTTCAACAGTCTCCTTCAATACCTCCTTGTCCTTGCTGGTGTGAAAAATGCATATTTTATGATTGGCTTTTCGCAAAGGCTATAATGAATATTCTATGTGTAATGTTAGAACGTTATGCTGTGTTAATTCACTTAAGTAGTGTGTTAAATACAGTTTTAGGTTCTAACCTAATGTTAAAATAGAGACTATGTATGTGGGGAAGTTTTTTTTTAGGAATGAGATACTTACTTCAAAGAACACCTAAATCTTCCAAAGCAGAGGAATTTATGGCTTTTATCAGAAGAAGTTAATTTCTTCAGGCCTTACTCAGACTCAAAGATGCCAGGGGATTAAAGGAAACAATTAACATACAACAAACAGAGTTTCTTGTTTAAAATAGAATGCATTCGTAACCATAAAAGATATATAAATATGCAACAAGTATATTAGTTTAAGGGTGATTCCTTTATTCACAAGTCATGCTTTTTGTAACTTAATGTCCGAGAACATCCGGACATCCGTAATTCTTTACTTTTTTTATTGTCTTGTAATTGTCCTAACTCTAAACTTTAGTACTCTAGTGATATTATTATTTTTATAACCATTTTATTATTATTAAACTTTTAAACTTTTAAAAACCAAGTGATTAGCGTTTTTCACACTGGTATGAGTAATCTTTCACCCTGACATTTTGTATGTGCTCCTCTACTCAAAGATAGATAGTTGCAGTTTCTCTGCCTTTTTTAAAACTAAAAAACCTCATGAGCTGACCAAATGATGACAAAGTACAGCTTAAGACTATCCATGTTAAGAGCCAAAAGACACGAAATCGTGGCTATGAAATTAATCAGGTAAGAGATATGTGGCTCTTTGCATTTGATCCTAAATCTTGCTGAAGACAGTCTGCTTTCTTTCAAAATTTTCAGTGGGCAAGACACTTGTGGTTTTGTCATATCTACAGCTGGCATTAATTTCTAGTGATGCTAAAAGCAGCATTTCTTTGCATGTGACAGACCTTAACTGAGAAGGTCACTGGAACTCTGTTTCAGTCACCTGTCAAGAAAGGATCTGCACTGCGCAGTGGTTGAAGCCCTCCAGCAGGACGAAAGCCAACGAGCACAATGCTTCCTGTAGCTTTAGAAAGAAGCCTTTGTCAGCAGGATCCCCTTCATCAGGCAGCCTGGAGTAGATACTATCCACAGGGCTCCTTGGCTGCCTTGGTCACGGGTTCTTGCCTACAGGCTTTGGACTTGCTCGTGGCTGTTCTTCAAACACGGCTCCTCACGTGGAATCCACTTCTTGGTGCAGAGGGCAATCCCTCCATCTCCCCTTCCTCCCCTGTATCTTCTGACCAGGCTGGAGCTCTCAGTAGTGACACTGCAGTCATGGGATTCAGCCCACCACATCCCAGAGATGCAAAAGGCCGTAACTTTCCTGCAGCACAGCGGCTTCCAGCTCCTCCTGTTTCTTGCCCGTGCTGCAGGTGTTGATGGAAGGCGCCTCAGCCTGCCTGTCAGCCGTGTCACCTTCCCAGAGGAACACCCCTTTTCTTCCTTTCTCACAATTTTCTGGTGTTTTCCCGCCAGCTTTTATTCCCTTGGCTTTCCTGACAAAGCCAACCCTAGACTTGCCTTGGCCTCTTACCACTCCCTGGCACTTCACTGCCTTGCATGCCCATCTCCCGCCTTGGATAAATGAGGTTTTTGTTTTAAATTGGTAACTATTTTTATATTAAGAGTTAATAATGTAAGGGCTTTTTAATTATATGGATTATTTGTAATGTTTTTTATTGGTATATTAAGTAAGTAGGTAAAAAATGGATTTTTTTGAGAAGTGCTAGATAAATACAAAGTATTTAAACTTGAAACTTTAGTGAAAGTTACTTAAATGTTTGTTTTAGGTTGGTTAATTGGTAAAGTGATATAATTAAAAGTAAATAAAGTAAATAGAGTAGAAGTATAATATTTGATAGAATTTTATACTTTGAAAGTTATTAAATAAGATTTTTATAATATTGATTTTTATATTTATAAAGAAACCTAAAGTTTATATATTTTGGTGGGTGCAGTACAAGACGTCAGGTGTAAGTTGCAATTCTTGCATAATCTACATTTGTATTTACATAGTGTAATTTATCTGTGTATTTACATTGGTGTTTTGTGGAGTGGTGAGTGTGTTTTTTGTGTGATCTGGTTTTATGTTCCTTATTGAAATTTACTTGGGTTTTTGTACTTGTTGAGATATAAGTAAACTTTATGTTTTGATATAAGAAATAAGTATTGTTAAGTTTTGTTTTATAAAATTGTATAGACTTGCAAGATAATGGTATAAGTTGTTATAATTTTTCAGTTATAAGCATGAAGAAATATAAGAATAAAATAATGTATGTAGTAAAGAAGAAATTGATAATAATTAGGAATTACTTAGATAATATCTATAATTAGTAACATAGGTGAAATTATATCATTAGTAAGTATTAAAAGATGGTACATTATTTTAGAGTTTTTAACAATTGATAAATGTTAAATTAGTAGTAAGTTAAATAATTATGTGTGGATAATGATTTTTTAAGTTTAAAATAATAAGTTTATTTGTTATATTGATAAAGTTAAATTGTTAAGTTAAAATTATTTGAATTTTATTTTTGACGTAGAAAATATTTGGGTTTCCTGTTAATTATTTTATTTAGGTAGATATAGGGTTAGGTTATAGTTTAAATTTTAATTGGTGTATGTTACTTAATATATTTTTATATAATGTTTTTAAAAATAGTAGTTAAGAGTAAAAATGTTAGGATTAAAGATGAATCACATTATTTAATAATTGGATTTTTTAGAAGTGTTTTTAGAATATATTTGAATATAGTAAACTTTTTTTTAAAGATTTGAAAGTGGTTATGGACAGGATTGTGAGTTTGGATTTGGATATTGAGAGTGTGAAGGTGGAGGAAATGTATGAGAGAGCGATTACTTAGTGTGAAACTTAGAAAAAGAAATTAATGTTGTAGTTGAGTTTTATATTGAAGTGATTTTGTAATAATAACTGAGGAAAGTGATCAGATTAACAGTTTGGAGGAGGTTTTTAATGAAATATATTTTTTTTAGTCTTGAAAAATATTTAAAACTATGAGATAAATTTAGGTTAAATTATAGAGTTAGTGTAGAGATTAGTTAGAGAGTTAACTTGTTTTAAGAGCTGTAAAAGTAGAGAAAAAAAAAGTAGGAATTAGAAATTTTATGTAAGAGTAGAGATTGTAATGAAGAACAGAATTTTTGATGAAATTGATGATACAATACACTGTATTTTTTTTACTTCTGAATAGGTGTTTGGTAGTGTTTTCTTTTAGTTGTTTTAATTTGAGTTGTTTTATTTTTTTTAAGAATATTAACCATATACTGTATAGTTTAGAGAAGTGATTTTTAATAAAACTTAGGATAGGTTATATTAAATAACATTTAAATTTAGATTGAATGAATTTTGATAGTAAGGAATAATAAACTTAATTTTAATAGATAAAAAGAAACTTAATGTATTTATTTAAATGTATTGACATTTAATTTTGTTTGATTTTATTAACACTTAACATATTGAATGTTGTTATTTATAAATATTGAAGGTATTTTAAGTCTTTGGTTTTGGAGACATTTTAGCTTGTTGAGTTAAGATTATTACTTATATCTTTACAGGGTGGTTTTATTTATTGGGAAATATGTTTCTCAGTAATAGATTTTTATTTATGTTACATTTTAAATGGTACTAATTTGTGTAGTGGGTTTTGTTAAATGTAGGATATTGATTAGATTGTTTTATATTTTTTGTGGGCTTGGACAAATATTTATCTATACAGTTAGGCTTTTCTATATTTGAAGTAAGTTTTGATGGGGTTTTTTTTTAAGAGTTATTGATTTAGAATTTTAAGAATATTTGGTGTTTGGAATAAATAAAATCGGGGGTTTTTTGGATACGGTCGAGCTGTATTTTTAGTGTTAGCAAGGACTAGTTTTGGTACGTTATTTTGATTTTTTTTGTTTGCTTACGGGGAGGGTCTCCTGTTAGATGTGGAAGCCTGAGACTGGCACAAGGACTTTTTATCTAATGCTTGATGAGTCTGTTTTATGGGGAGGAGGTGTTATTTTAAGTTTTATAAAATACACTGAGAATTAGTTAAAATCATGGAAGAAACATTATGGTAATTAAAGGGTGCTACGTTTGAAGAACTATAAATCTTTTTAAATACCTGCTTGATGTAAGGTGAGCTTAATCTCCTTTTTCTGCCCCAGAAAGCATCGGGCACGTCCACATCGATGGCACCACCTCTGCCTACTGCTCCTGCTCCACCTGACCAAAAGCAAGAGCAAAAGTTGGTTGGGCTTTAAGAACTTGCAATAACTTTGAAGCAAAATAAATCCCATTTTCCCCTGTGTTTTTTCCTTTCAGGTGCTGCACTCACCTCTGCGGACACGCACCGAGCTCTCGCTGCAGGAACCCGTCAGGCCTCAGTGGCTGTGAGTTCATGTTCTTCTCCCTGGGGAAGAGGAGAAGAATGTGATTAAATAAGTAAATAAATAAATAAATAAATAATTGGTGAGGAATTGCAGAAATGTTTTCTGGAGCCTTTCCCCTTCGGTGCCCCTGTGCTGTGTGGGACACGGGCAGAGGAGCCTCGGGCTGGAAAGGGGCAGGAGAAAGGCAAAGGGACCCCCCGGTGTCCCCAGGGCACCGTGGGGACAGAACGGACACTGCGCGGGCACGGGGA
Source organism: Lonchura striata (assembly GCF_050655825.1). Classification (NCBI taxonomy): domain Eukaryota; kingdom Metazoa; phylum Chordata; class Aves; order Passeriformes; family Estrildidae; genus Lonchura; species Lonchura striata. The sequence continues at coordinate 74,203,694 of NC_140707.1, read as the reverse complement.
GGCGAGGAGTGACAGTCTGGGCCAAAATCCCAGCTCACCCCAGGGAAATTAGTGAGGGACATTTTGGAGGGGAAAGCTGAGGTCACGAGTTCACCCAGCCCGGCCACGTTGTGTTTGCACAAAGAGGCACCAGAGGTGAAGGTCAATCCTGAGCCAACCCTGCTCAACCTCTAAGTCCCAGAATAAATCCTACAAGCTGCCCACTGAGGGACTAAAAATACATAAAAGAGAACCAAGAGCATTCCGAGAGCAAACCAGAAGGTTCCTGGGAATCCCGTGGCAGTGATGTCACAGCCTTTTTGACAGAGCTGTAAGATTTTTATTTCAATGCTGCGTTTCTCTCCTGGGATCATTCACTCCGTGGGCTGTGGGGATTTTTCGGGTTTGAACTCCCTCACGGTGGCCCTGACACTGCTCAGAAGCTGGAGGAAGAGCAGAGCCAGTGCTCCTGGCAGGGGCAGGGAGTTTTCCCCCAGAGCAGATCCAGCAGCTGCCCTCCAGCCTGGCCAGGAGGGATCTGCTTTGGCTCCTGCAGGGACAGAACGTGTTCAGGTGCTCCAGGTGACATTCCAGCAGCCTCATCTCCCATCCCTGTTCCTGCCCCTCCTGCTCTCAGCTCCTGCCCCACCAGCTGTGCCAAGGGAATTTGTCCCACCAGCAGCAGGGGAAGGACAAGAGCTCCCACCCTGGCACTTGGATTGTCCCGCTGGGGGATGCTGCCTGCTGGGATTTAGATCATTCCATACATTTGGCTGCTGAAATTTCCCAGCCCAGGGGCTTTAGCACAAAGATTGTTCTTTGTATGGTGCCTGGATTTGGGGTTCAGTATCAGCTTTGCTAGTTCAGATGAATTATACCCACAGCCCCAGGTTCCCTGCTGAATTCCTGCTGGAATAACCTGACAGTGCCTCGTGGAGATTGGAAATTCCCATGCAGAGCTGCCACTTTAGCACCAGCTGTGTCAGGAACCAGCAGAGGTTCCAGGGAAGCTCAGTGGGATCAGGACAAGGACAGGTCTCTATTCCACAGAACTTGCTATTTAAAACCCTCATCCCCCAGCCCCAGGGATGTGTCTGGGGTCACTTGACAGAGTTCCCTGGAATTCAACTGATTTCACTCCCCGGAGCTCAGGCTCCAGTTGATGTTTTAAAGCAGGACAAGGCAGTGGCTGGATGAGCTCCCGGCCTGTGCTGAGGCAGAACATCTCTCCTGCAGAAGCTCAGCTCCTTTCAGAGCCTCGGCAGTGGCCTCTGCATGTCCTTTCCCCTCAGGAAAGGGATGCACATCCCTGCCTGCAGCACATCTCCAGTGGGACCCACCTGTGAGAGTTTTCCATCCCTTCTGCACCTCCAGCTGGCTCCCTGGAAATCTCCAAACATAATTGCACTCCAACCTCTGATTTCAAGGCATCTCCAAGGCTCTTGCTTGGCATTTAGTACCTGTGAAGGAAGATTGCCTTGGCTCAAATGCTGCTGGTGAATGATAGCCTCCGGCTGGAAAAGAGGGAGGAGATTTGGGGTGGCTGGAACATACCTGGCAGCTGTGTGGGAGGTCAGAAACAGGGATTGCTGTCAGAGCCCCTCTGCAAACGGCCGTGCCTCCATTCCCAGGTAATGCCAGCCGTTCCCTGGGGTCCCTGTGGGCTGTCGGTGGCGTCTGTCCGGGCTGAAGCATCCCTGCGTGCCTGTGGGGAGCAGCCCCTGGCCGAGGAGCCGCGGGCAGCCCTTCAGCCGTGTCCGTGCCAGCGCTGTCCCGTGCGCCGGTGCCCGTGCCGGGACGTGCGCTCGGCACGCTGCGAGCCACGGGCAGGGCACGGCAGCTCCCGCCCCGCAGAGCCAAGGACAGGAGGTGCTCTCTGCCCTTCGGAGCTCCGGCTCCTCCAGCCCCGCACCGGGCACAGCCGGAGCGGGAGCAGCGGCCCCGGCGGAGCGGCCGCTCCCGGCCGCGGCGCCGCAGCCCCGCTCGTCCGGCGGGGCTCCCCCGGGGATGCGGACACGGGGCGGGGGAGGCGGGCGCTGCTGCTCGCAGGGGAGCGCGGTGGCCACGGGGCTACCGGGGCGGGGGGGCTCGGCATCCCGCGGGGGCTGCGGGGCGGCTCCGTGTCCGCCCGCGGGGCCGGAGGCGGCGCTGCGGGAGCGGCGGTGCCGATGGGGTCCCGGCCCCGACGCAGCCCCGGCTCCCCGCGGCCACAGCGAGAACGGGACCCGAGCCCCGGCGGGACCCGAGCCCCGCGCCGGCCGCAGCTGGAGCGGCGGCGCCCGTCCCGGAGCGGCTCCTCCCGGCCGCGGCGCTGCCGGTCCCGATCCCAGCCCCGATCCCGCCTCGACCCCCCCGGCCCCGGCACCCCCTCCCTGCCCGCCGAGGAAGGAGCGGCTCCGCCCGGCTCCCCCAGCAGACACCGGCGGGACCAGAACCCGAATCCCGATCCCGATCTCAGCTGAGCGCCTCGGATGCCGCGCAGGCCGGGAGCTGCCCCGATCCGATCCCCGCACGGAGCTCCGAGCGCCGGTCCCGCCGCAGTCCGTCCGAGCATCCACACAGAACGCGGGGCGGGCGCGGAGCCGCCGCCATTTACGGGCGGGGGGCGGGGCCGGGGGCGGGGCCAGCACAGGTGCGCGCACAGGTGCGCGGGGCCCCAGCGCGCCTGCGCGGGGCGGGGCCGCGGGTATTTAAACCGCGGGGCGAGCCCGGCGGAGCCATTTGGTGCTGGGCGCTCGGAGCGGGAGGTTGCGGCCGGTCGGGCTCTATATCTCTTTTTCTTTTGCTTTTGTTGCGCGTTTCTTTTCTTTTGTATTTTTTTTTCTCTATGCCTCTCTTATCGACCCTCCCTTCCTCCCCTCCCCCACCCCCTACACCCTCCCCCCCCCCAAACCCCCCCCCCTCCCTCTCCCCCCTAGCCCTCCCCTCCCTCCCTCCCGGGCGGGCCCCCCTACTCTCCTTTCCTTGTCCTCCCTCTCTATTCCCCTACTCACCCCTACGCTACCCTGTTCCTCCATCCTTTCCCTGTTCCTTCTCTCCCCAGCCGGGCTCCCCCGTGCCCCCTCTCCCTGCTCCCCCCCACGCGCTCCCGGTTCCTCCTGCCGCCTTTCCGTGATACCTTTCCCCCTCCACATATTCCGCCTCCTTCCCCAAAGCTGCCTTCAATCTTTCTCTTCCTTCACCCTGCCTTCCCCCAGCCCCCTGCACACCCCGACCTGCCCCCACCTGCCCCCTGTCCCTGTCACCCTCCCCTTGAGCGCCCCCTCTGCTCCCCTGTTCTCGTTCCCCATTCCCCTTTTCCTTCTTTCCTCGCAGCCGCGGGGCTCGGGGCGCCGCAGAATAAAGCCCAGAGGGCCGGAGCCGGCGCCCCCCGCCCTCGCTGGGGTCCCCACACGGGGCCGGAGCCGCTCTGCGGGTCCCCCCATTGCAGTCTAATACACGGCCCGACACTGCCGGGGTGCGGCTTTCCCGACATCACACTGGGGGTCGGGCTGGGGGTCGGGAGGGGGTCCTGGGGGGAGGAGGGTGGGGGGGTTAGGAAGGGCCCCCTCATTAGGAGGGGGTCCCGGGGGAGGAGGGTGGGGGGGGGGATAGGAAGGGCCCCCTCCGGAGGAGGGGGTCCGGGGGAGGGGGGCCAGGGTGGGCCCCCTCCGGAGGAGGGGGTCCGGGGGAGGGGGGCGGGGTGGAGGGGGGGGCCTTCCCCCCTCCAGCCCCGGCCCCTCCCCGGGACCCCCTCCTCCGGACCGGGGCCCGGGGGGGTTGGGCGGGAAGGGGGGTAGGGGGGGGTGGGGGGGGGGGGGCGGGTGGGGGGGGGGAGGGTGGGGGGGGCGGGGGGGGGTGGGAGGGGGGGCGGGGGGGGTGGGGTGGGAGGGGGGGAACGGCCGGCCATTTGTTTTTTTTTTTTTTTTTAATGTCTGTTCACGGCACAGAGTGACGTGCCCCCCCCTGCTCCCCCCCCCACCCCCCCCGCCCCCCACCCTATCCCCCCCCCCTCCCCCCCCCCCCCCAACCCCCCCGGGCCCCGGTCCGGAGGAGGGGGTCCCGGGGAGGGGCCGGGGCTGGAGGGGGGAAGGCCCCCCCCTCCACCCCGCCCCCCTCCCCCGGACCCCCTCCTCCGGAGGGGGCCCTTCCTATCCCCCCCCCCCCCACCCTCCTCCCCCGGGACCCCCTCCTAATGAGGGGGCCCTTCCTAACCCCCCCACCCTCCTCCCCCCAGGACCCCCTCCCGACCCCCAGCCCGACCCCCAGTGTGATGTCGGGAAAGCCGCACCCCGGCAGTGTCGGGCCGTGTATTAGACTGCAATGGGGGGACCCGCAGAGCGGCTCCGGCCCCGTGTGGGGACCCCAGCGAGGGCGGGGGGCGCCGGCTCCGGCCCTCTGGGCTTTATTCTGCGGCGCCCCGAGCCCCGCGGCTGCGAGGAAAGAAGGAAAAAGGGACGGGAAGAGAGGAGGCAGAGCGGGGCATGCGGGAAGGTGGGGAGGGAGGTCGGGCTGCGGAGGAAAGCGGGCGGGGAAGGGAAAGGCCGGCAGGGGGAAAGAGGGACGGGACAGAGGAGGGAGAGAGGGGGAATGGAACGGAGCAGCGGGGCAGGGACAGGTGAGGGACGAGTGGGGGGCGTCGCGTTTGGGGGAGGAGGGAGAGTGGGTTTAGGGGATAAAAAACAGAAATATGGAGAAAACGAAGGAAGGGTAGATGGTGGGACGGGAGGCCGAAATGGGACGAGAAGGAAAAGGAGGAAGACAAAGAAGGGGAATAGGAGCAGAAGGAAGGAAGAGTAGAAGGGGGCACAAAAGGGGAGCGAAAGCAGTCGGCTTTGGGGAGGACAGGAAAACGGGGGAAAGGCAGGGAAAGAAGGGGAATGGGAGCAGGAGGAAGGAAGAGTAAAGGGGGAGAAGGAGAGACGGGCGAAGCTGCGGAGCCCGCACAGAACCCACCACCCGCACCGCGCTCCGAGTGAGCAAATGGCGGCTGCAGCGATTCCCGGCACTTAAATAAGCTCGGCCCCACCCCACGCAGGTGCCCCGCGGTCCCGCGCACCTGAGCCAGCGCCGGCCCCGCCCCTGAGGCTCCGGCCCGGCCCCGCCCCTGAGGCTCCGGCCCGCCCGGGATGGAGGCGGGGCCATCGCTCCCGGCCCGCCGGGATGGGCCCGGGGGTGCCGCTTCGGCTCCCGGCGGTGCCGCCTCTGCCCCGGCGGGCGGGTCGGGGTCTCTCTCGGGCCGGAGCACCGGGGCGGCGCCGGGGCCGAGCCGGCGGCGGCGGCGATTTCCCGGGGCTGACCGAGACCGGCCGGGGCGCGGGGACCCCCGTGCCGCCCCAGCACCCCCAAACCCCGCCGCTCCCCGCCGTGCCAGGGAATTTTCTTTTTCCCGGTGCAGGCCGAGACATTTCTGTGAGGAAACTCAGAACTCAGGGGTACGGGGTCTGAGGGGAGAGAAGAGATTCTGGTATAAATCCAAAACGCGTTGTGAAAAACAACATGGAACGGCTCATTTGCTCTCCCAGCCCGGTTTCTGTGTGACCGTCTGTGATTCCAGCTGCTCCGCTGGCACTGGCAGCCTGCGGGGCTCGAAGGACTTGCCAAGTGCCCAGCACGACAGAAAAGAACGGGAGAACTCCCCGGCTCTGGCAGCGGAGCCTCTCGGCAGTGTCCCGAAAGCCCCGCAGTGCCAGCATCTCTGCATGGAAGCTGAGGGGCTCCAGCGCAGCCCCTCTGCAGCGTTCCTCTGCAGCTGGTACTGCCCAGCGCCCCTGACCAGGGTTTGGGGTCCCTGCACAGCCCCCGGCGCAGCCCCCTGGCTTCTTCCAGCTCCCTTCAGCCAGGATGATTTTCTCGGGGGTAGGAGCACCCAAAGCCAGCGGAACTGGCCTCAGCCACTTTCCGTGGGATCTCTCCTCTTCCTTCCTCACCAAATTCCCACTGTCAAAACCCAGCTTGAGGCACAGATCCCCATCCCCTCAATCTCTCCAAGGAATTGGGCTCGGATTTCCCAATCCAGCAGGGCAGAAATGCTCTTGTCCTTACTGTACATCCTAATTGCAGTAATGGCTCAAGAAATAATTGAAAGAAATTAAAGGAATGAAGAGAAATTAAATAAGAGCTGCCAGCTCCAACTAAGGGATGTTCAAACCCCTTACCAACAATTTGCTTTAATTAACCGACTCAAACAAAGTAATTAACACCACATTGATACAGTATGATTCTTTTTAATCGAGTTATAGATAAATATTGCAGAATGTAAAAACCTTTGTAAATCCAGAAACTCTTTCGAGAGAGAGACAGGGCACAGCTGCAGAGAGTCTTGGGGAGTTCAGGGGAAAAACCCCAAAGTTTTCAGTGTTTAGCATCTCCCACCCTGTCGTCACTGACAGCAAACACGGCTTCAGCCTCAGGAAAACACGGAGAGTCAGGGATTTTACAGATCCTGGTCTCACCTCAGCCTCTCAGCAGGTACAGTCTGCAGGGAGAGGGAAGAAAAAGGGTCAGAATGGACAGCCTACTTCCAGAAAATCATCACCATTCATAAAGCACTAAGCAGAGCTGTAAGAACTTCCCCAAAGGTTCATTTCCCTGCGGACTGAGGGCTCTCAGTTGAAGCACAGGCTGGACCTGCCAGGGACAGACTCCAGGAACCCCAGAAGTAAAAGCCACTGGGCCAATTCCATAAAACATTCCAAAATCAGGCTCCTAGGATGTGACCATCTCCTCTCTCACCTGGAGGTGGAAGCACAAGGAATGATCTTCCCTCCTGTGGGTTTTCTGGGATCTGCAGTGAACCGCAGGGGGAAGAAAACAAAGCCTGAATGTTTCGCACGACTGGAACAGAAAAGTGGGGAAAAGGGAGGCAGGGGCACTGCTGGGGTGATAACTGGGATCCAGCCTCTCCACACCAATGGAAGCAGAGACTGAGTGACAGAGCCTTTGGGACCACTTTGCTGGGATTCATAGGAAAACGGGTGAGTTTTATTTTGGCAGTAAAGCCAAGCTGCTTCTCACCTCATCAGCCGGGTACAGCAGCAGCACCCGCAGGAACCTGGCCAGGTGGCTCTGCCTGGCAGAGGGCTCCCCACTTCCTGGGAATTGTGTGCTACGGGGCTGTGCCACTGGCCATTAAAACAGTTCCCACCTGGCCCTTCACAAAGGCAAGGTGCTTTTTCCATACAGCAAATGGTTTTTGAATTAAGAAGGTAACACTGGTAATACTCAACTGGAGAAGAAAAAAGTGAGAGCTGTAAAATTTTCCTACGCCAGGCAAAAAAGAAAGCCAAATTAAAACCAAAACAAAAACTAACATAACAATGAAAAAAACAAACCATATCAAGCATGCTTCAAGAGAGTTTAAATCTGAATGAAGTAACTTACTTAGAAGCTTGAAAAGCTGCAATGCTGCAAAAATCTAATGCTGCAAAAAAAAAGGTGCCTTCCCATCCAAACCCATCTGGAATTCCACAATTCTGTGAACAGCTCCGGGCAGAAGGACTAGATTTCCATTGTGGTTCGAAAATGCTGCTGCAAGAACACGAAGAGAGATTTCATATACTGTTAAAGTGGCACAACCACATCAAAAATTACGTTTGGAGGTAAAGTGGCAACTCTGCAATTCCAGCTTCTGATACCAAGGACACACGGAGGGCTGAAACCTGGAGGTCCTTACATGACAGGATTTCTAGATTTCTAGAGTTACCCATCCCCAGTTTGCTGCTTAGGGTTAGAAAAGGTGGAATTCTGTTCTTAAGGGGTTACCACATACCATCAACGTGAGAGACGGGGATGCTGATGTTTGATCAGAGTCCTGGAGCAGCCTGGAGCACGCTGGCTTCCCGAACCAGGTCTGCTGCCTTGTCCGTGTAGGGGTAGGGCTTTGTCCTCAGCCTCAGCAGGATCTGTCAGCAAAGGAGGAGAGAAAAGTAGAGTGCACCGGCTCCCAAGTGTGGGGTACCATGTGCTGCTAAGGAAGACCACGTGCTGAAAGTGGTTGGAAGCCGGGTGGGTTTTGGGAGGACAAATTCCATATTACTTCTGCAGGATTCTGTCTACAGTTCCTGCTCTACAAACCAAATACATCAAACGACAACAACAAACAAACAAAAAAACACCACATTAAATCAACAACAACAAAATAATTACTCCTACCTCAATAACCCCATACTGCCCCAAACCATTCCAAGGAGGGCGGCAGGAGGGGCTGGCAAAGGCAGGGCCCCGCCGGGCCCCCCTCGCCGCTGCCATCCTTCTCCAGCGCCGCCGCTGAGCCGCCTTCAGCCCAAAACCCACCCAAAAATACCCCAAAATCGTCCTAAATGCCCCCAAAAAACCCACCCAAAACTACCCAAACCCTCCTAAAAATATCCAAAAAACTCACCATAAAATGCCTCAAAACCAACCCAAAACCGTCCCAAAAATATCCCAAAAAATCCACCCAAAAATACCCTAAAACCCACCAAAGAATACCCCAAAGCCCTCCCGAGAATACCCGAAAACCCTGCCCATAAACACCCTGAAACCCCAAATTAACCACTCTGAACCCCAAAATATCCCTGAGCTCCCCATACCCCAAAATTTCCTTCCCAAACCCCAAATTCCCCCCCGACCCCCAAAATTCACTTCTGGGTCTCGTCCTCGGGGGCCGGCGGCTGCCGGGGCCCCCCCAGGCCCGCGGGCGGCGCCCCCAAACCCGGGGGGAGTTCGGGGTCCGAGTCGGGGTCGTCCTCATGAGCCACCAGCCTGGGGACCCAAAAACCGGGGGGAACCCCGAATCGGGGGGGGACCCAAAATTGGAGGGGGTCCTGGGGGGTTCTGGAAGGTTTTTGGGGCATCCCAGGAGGACTTTTGGGGTCTCAGGGGGTTTTGGGGGTCCCAGGAGGAATTTCAGGGGTCCCAGGAGGAATTTCAGGGGTCCTAAAGGGAAATTTGGAGGTCACAGGGGGAGTTTTGGGGTCCCAAAGAGAATTTTGGGCGTCCCAGGGAGGGCTTTGGAGTCCTGGGGAGAATTTTGGAGGTTTCAGGGGGTTTTTGGGAGGAATTTTGGGGGTCCTGGGGGGGGGGGGTTGGGGTCCTGAAGGGAATTTTGGGGGTCTCAGGGGGTTTTTGAGGGTCCCAGGGGGATTTTTGGGGCTTCTGAAGGGAATTTTTGGGTTCCCGAGGCTGTTTTTGGTGATCCCGGGGCTGTTTTGGGGGGATCCCGCCGGGTATTTTTGGGGGTCCCGGGAGTGTTCTTGGGGTCCCCCCTCACCAGTCCATGGCCGGCTCCACTCCCCGGTTCCCGGTCAGCGCCAGCGCCTTCGCCCTGCGGGACCGGGGGGCTCCCGGTTATTTTTGGGGGGTCCCAGAGGGTTCTGAGGGGTCCCGGGGGGTTTTTTGGGGGTCCCGGTGGAGTTTTGGGGGTCCCGAGGGCTCCGGGGCCTGTCCGTGTGTCCCGCCCCCGCCATAATCCCATTCCCGGTGCCGGTGCCGGGTCCCCTCCGGCTGCTCCCGCCCGCCCTCCCCCGCTGTCCCCCCGGTGCCGCCGCCCTCAGCGCGCCGGGCCCCGAATCCCACCTCCAGCAGCGCCTCCAGAGCCGCCCGAGCCCGGTCCCACCGCCCGCCGCCATCACGGCGGCGCCGGGCTCGCGACACGTGGGGGACGGCGGCCGGCGAGGGACAGAAAGGCACAAAGCGTTCCGGTACGGACGGCGGCCGGAACGGGACAGAAAGCCTCCCTCGCCGCTGCCATCCTAATCCGGCGCCGCCGCGGAGCCGCCTCCAGCCCTCCCCTCACTCACAGACACCGCCCCGCTCGCCGCTCGCTGCCGCCCCTCGCCCCTCCCGCCGGTTTTGCCGGGCGCTGGCTGGGGGGCTGCAGTACCGCCCTGTGCCCACAAGGCGGCAGCACTTTTCAAGCGAGTCCGCGCCAAGCCACTCGCAAGAGGGAGGCCGCGGGCGGCCGGGCTGCAGTACCGCCCTTTGTCCACAAGGCGGCAGCACTTTTCAAGCGAGTCCGCGCCAAGCCACTCCCAAGAGGGCGGCCGTGGGTGGTGGGGCCACAGTACCGCCCTGTGTTCACAAGGCGGCAGCACTTTTCAAGCGAGTCTGCGCCAAGCCACTCGCAAGAGGGCGGCCGTGGGTGGCGGGGCTGCAGTACCGCCCTGTGCCCACAAAGCGGCAGCACTTTTCAAGCGAGTCCGCGCCAAGCCGCTCCCAAGAGGGCGGCCGGGCTGCAGTACCGCCCTTTGTCCACAAGGCGGCAGCACTTTTCCAAGCGAGTCCGTGCCTAGCCGCTCCCAAGAAGGCAGCCGGGCTGCAGTACCGCCCTGTGCCCACAAGGCGGCAGCACTTTTCAAGCGAGTCCGCGCCAAGCCACTCGCAAGAGGGAGGCCGCGGGCGGCCGGGCTGCAGTACCGCCCTTTGTCCACAAGGCGGCAGCACTTTTCAAGCGAGTCCGCGCCAAGCCACTCCCAAGAGGGAGGCCGCGGGCGGCCGGGCTGCAGTACCGCCCTGTGCCCACAAGGCGGCAGCACTTTTCAAGCGAGACCGCGCCAAGCCACTCAGTGGTTTTGCCGGGCACTGGCTGGGGGGCTGCAGTACCGCTCTCTGCCCACACGGCGGCAGCACCGCGCCGTCCCCGCCGGCACGGCCTCGGCAGCGAACGCCCCAAAGCGTCCGCGCGGGAAAGAACGGAACAAAAAGCCTGCCTGCGACCCGATAGGAACCGAAAGAAAAAAGCTTTCCTCTTAAGCTGCATTTCAATATGCTTTATTTTTCTATTTTTCATATTTATATTCACATTCGGATTTGTAATGGATATTGATGGAAAATTATATTTTCATAATTTCTTACATTTATTCCTATTATATTTTATTTCAGATTTTTATACGTATCTTAATAGGTATCAGTAGAAGTCAGGGGAGGGTGTGTGGCTGGGGGCGAGGCCAGGGGAGGGGGTAAGGACGGGGTGGGGGTTAGGGGGAGGGGGTCAGCATTGGGGGCGTGGTTAGGGGCGGGGTCAGGGTGTGGGGGAGGGGGTGGAGGGTGGGTCAGGGAAGGGGTTAGGGTAGAGGGAGGATTCAGGGTGGGGGTGTGGCTACCAGACAGACCCCTCCCCTACCCAAAAAGATTGTCAGGCACAGCAGTAGAAAATTTGATGCTACCAGGGAGTAAAAATTTTTATTTTTACTTTGATGCTCCCAGGGAGTAGAAATTTTTATTTTTAAAGTTGTTTTCTTTTTTTACTTCCTCGGAGCACAGTATTTTCTACTCCTGCTTTTTTATTCTAAGTACAGAAAGGAAAAAAAAGAGAGAAAGAGAAGGAGACAGTGAGAAGAAGAGGAGAGAGTGATAAGGAGAGAGAGAGGGAGAAGAAGAAAAGGAGAGAGCAGGAAGAGGAGAGAGTAAGGAAAAAGAGAGATGAGGAAGACAAGAGAGTGAGAAGAAAAAGAAGAGAGAGGAGGAAGAGGAGTGAGAAGAAAGGGAGAGAGATGAAGAAGAGTGTGAGAAGGACAGGAGAGAGCAAGAAGAAGAGGAAAGCGTGAGAGGAAGAAGAGAGTGTGAGAAGGAAAGGAGAGTGACAAGAGGAAGAGAGAGGAGGAAGAGGAGTAAGTGAGAGGAAGAAGAGGAGAGAGGAGGAAGATGAGAGAGAGGAGAGAGTGAGAAGGAGAGAGTGAGATGAAGAGGAGAGAGTGAGAAGTGGAGAGAGTGGGAGGAAGAAGTGAGAAGAAGAAGAAAGGAGGAAGAAGAGAGAGGAGGAAGAGGAGAAAGTGAGAGGAAGAAGAGGAGACGGAGAGGAGGAAGAGGAGAGAGAAGAAGAATAGGAGAGAGGAGGAAGAGCAGCGAGTGCGAAGGAGGAGAGAAGAGGAAGAGGAAAGAGAGAGAAGGAAAGGAGAGAGTGAGATGAAGAGAGTGTGAGAAGAAGAGGACAGAGTGAGAAGAGAGAGTGAGAAGAAGAGGAGAGAGGAGAAAGAGGAGAGAGTGAGAAGAAAAGGAGAGATGAAGAGAGTGTGAGAAGAAGAAGAGAGGAGAGAGTGACAAGAGGAAGAGAGGAGGAAGAGGAGTGAGAGGAAGAAACGGAGAGAGAGAGGAGGAAGATAAGAGAGAGAAGGAGAGTGAGAAGAAGAGGAGAGAGGAGGAAGAGGAGAGAGAAGGAAGAGGAGAGAGGAGGAAGAGGAGAGAGGAGGAAGAGGAGAGAGGAGGAAGAGGAGAGAGGAGAGAGGAGGAAGAGGAGAGAGGAGGAGAAAAGGAGAGAGATGAAGAAGAGAGTGTGAGAAGAGGAGAGAGTGAGAAGAAGAGGAGAGAGTGAGAAGAGAGAGGAGGAAGAAGTGAGAGGAGGAAGAGGAGAAAGTGAGGAGAGGAGGAAGAGACTGAGAAGAAAAGGAGAAAGATGAAGAAGAGAGTGAGAAGAAGAGGAGAGCATGAGAAGAAGAAAAGAGAGTGAGAACAAGAAGAGGAGAGGAAGAGGAGAAAGTGAGAAAAGGAGAGAGGAGGAAGAGGAGCAAGTGAGGAGAGAGGAGGAAGAGGAGCGAGTGAGAAGGAGAGAGTGAGATGAAGAAAAGGAGAGTGTGAGAAGAAGAGGAGAGTGAAAGGAGAGAGTAAGAAGAAGAGGAGAGTGTCAGAGGAAGAAGAAAGAGGAGGAAGAGGAGAAAGTGAGAAGAAGAGGAGAGGAAAAGGAGAGAGAGAGGAGGAAAAGGAGAGAGAGAAGAAAAGGAGAGGTGAGAAGTGGAGAGAGTGAGGAAGAAGAAGAGAGAGGAAGAAGAGGAGAAAGTGAGGAGAAAGGAGGAAGAGGACAGAGTGAGAAGAAAAGGAGAGAGTGAGATGAAGAAGAGGAGAGGGTGAGAAGAATAAGAGGAGAGAGTGAGAGGAAGAAGAGGAGAGAGGAGGAAGAGGAGAGAGTGAGGAGAAAAGGAGAGAGAGATGAAGAGAGTGTGAGAAGAGGAGAGAGTGTGAGGAGAGAGTGTGAGAAGAGGACAGAGTGAGAAGAAGAGAGAACAAGAAGAGGAGAGAGGAAGAAGAGGAGAGGAGGAAGAGGAGAAAGTGAGGAGAGAGGAGGAAGAGGAGCGAGTGAGAAGGAGAGAGTGAGATGAAGAAAAGGAGAGTGTGAGAAGAAGAGGAGAGTGAAAGGAGAGAGTAAGAAGAAGAGGAGAGTGTCAGAGGAAGAAGAAAGAGGAGGAAGAGGAGAAAGTGAGAAGAGGAGAGGAGGAAGAGGAGTGAGAAGAAAAGGAGAGAGCGAGAAGAAGAGGAGAGAGAGTGAGAAGAAGAGGAGAGAGGAGGAAGAGGAGTGAGGAGAGAGGAAGAAGAAGAGGAGTGAGGAGAGAGGAGGAAGAGGAGTGAGAAGAAGAGGAGAGAGCGAGGAGAAGACGAGGATAGTGAGAGGAAGAAGAAGAGAGAAGAAGAGAGCAAGAAGAAAGAGTGAGAAGAAGAAAAGGAAGAGAGTAAGAAGAAAACAGAGCAAGAAAAATAAAAGAGAGATAAAAAGAAAAACTAAAAAAGTCAGATTGGAAAGAGAAAGGCAAAAGAAAGGAGGGGTAAGGAGAAAAAGAGTGAAAGACAAACAGAAAAGGAAGCACTTGAAATGAAAGAGAAAAGCAAATAGAGAGACAAGAAAAAGAAGAAATAGAGCTGAAAACCTACAGGAAAACAAATGGAGAGACTGAACACAAGGTAGGGTTCAAGAGAGAAAGAAATAGAGAGTTAGACAAAAAAGTTAAAGTTGGACAGAAAAGGAAAAAGGGTCAGAGACAAAGACAATGATAGCAAGTGTTAGAAAGACAAAGGCTGACAAAGGAAAAAAAAAGAAGAAAACATAGTGAAACCTAGATTGAAAGAGACAGACAAAGAGACATGGGGAAATACATGTAGAGGAATGGAAGAAAATAGGGTGAGAAGGAAATAGGGTTAGAGAAACATAGAGATGTGTTAGAAATGGAAACAAAGGAAAACATAGCCAGAGACAAAGAGTTACACATGGAAGGATAAAGTGAGGAATAGACTAAAGAGGAAAGTAAGAGGCAAAGGGAGAAAAAGGGTGAAAATGATAGGACTCAACCACACCAAAGAAAGACAGGAGATGAATGGTGGGCAGGGCAGAGGGTAAGAGGCATCATTATTAGGGCTGATTAATCTTTATTCCCTTAAACTTCAGCAATACACAGGGAAACAATGCATACAAATGCAAGTACAGAGACAAATACAACAAAGAATACATCATACCTAGGCACAAAAGTACAAGTCCAATTTACATACAGCAAAATACATCAAAAGATAGGAACAACTGCAAAGACAGAACAATATAATGTACTACAAGCCAAATACATATTGACACAATATAACCGTGTCTCCATTTCAGAAAAGTCCACAATGCTTTTATTGTTATGACGCACCCGGAACAAAAACGGCGCAAAACGCTCCGCCGACGTGCACGCCCCCTTCGCGTTACGCACAAACTCACATTCACGGCAACTCGCTCCAGAGACTCCCAAAAAATCCTCCTGCCTGATGAAAACCCCCCCTGAAAGGCAAAGGCCATACACACAAGGTTGTATCTGCTCCACACACACACACAGCTGCAGACACAAGCACACACAAACTCTCACAGACAGACACAGACAGTCACACTCTCACACATTCTTCTGCTGACACGCTGGCTGCCACCCTTACGTGAAACGCTGCACTGAAGAATATGCTTAAACGCTTCTTCTGACCGCAGGACCTCCATGTCAAATGGTAGATTCCAGGAAATTCTGTAGGGACCCGGGGACCTACGAGACAAGGGGAGGCGGTCAGTGACTGACTATCTGAGAGCTAGGAGCTATACCAACTCTGGGCCCATCAGTGTTGTACCCCAAACCCCGTAGAGAACAGATGAACGGCAAAGCTTTATAACTGCTCTACCTGAGCGTGACTACTTGCCCGGGCAAGGCAGCTCCGATCATAATTGCCACAACAGAGGTGCATACAACATAAGCCAACGTAGGTACATACAGTATAAGCACAAACAACATAAGGCAACGTAGGTACGTACAGTATAAGCACAAACAACATAAGCCAACGTAGGTACATACAGTGTAAGCACAAACAATATAAGCTAACATAGGTAGGCGCAACATACGCACATACAATAGAAGCAGACACAGGTAGGTGCATCATAAGTGCATACAACGTAAGCTGACAGAGATACAAGATAAGTGAGGACTTGATATAATTCTCCAGAAGACTAATTTTTGAGCCCTATATCCTTTGAGAAGGCAGATGCTACGGAACTACTGTGGTCAGGTGATGAGGGGCTAATAAGCTCCGTACGGAAGTCCATGAGAAGGGCTACCAAAACTGAGAATGAAGATGGATGAGAACATCTCGTGTACATCGTCCGGACCCAAAAAGTGAATATGTAAAAATGCCAGAATAATTGATATCCGGGAAGGTACGTGAGCAAAATATGGCCAATACGGCACAAAATGATGTTGCTAAAGCATGGAGATGTAACAAAGGCCTATGACACAGACAACGTGACACGGACACAGACAACGTGACACGGACACAAGTGGAAACTGCCTGGCAATTTCACCTTATGGACCCAAGATTCCTAGCCCAAGATGAGCCATGGGCTGATGATGCCAAAGAAAAGAAAGCCCTAGGGCAGTAGCACTTGATGATGACATGCAACTCCTTTCAAGATGTTAGTGCCAAAGCACTTAAGAGGAAGCCTAAGAAGCTCAGTAGGCCTAGAGAAGGAAGAAATGACTACAGGGTGACTGTAGCTATAGCTCCAGACATGAAGGCAGGCTCCTATGGTGAAAAGATCCACGACAACGTCAAGAGTCAAAGAAGGCCGCCGATGCGAACGTCACGAGAACCAGAGAGGGATCGGAACTGCCCTGCCCAGCGAAGACTCTGGGGGGGCTGAGGAGAAACCCTCTCCCTTTGCTCCCGAGGGGCCCGTCCCACTATGGGCCTATTCTCCAAGCTAACATCAAATAGCCTCCTGTGATAGTAAAGGTTTTCCCCCCATCTCCCACCTACTGGCCCCAGCACTTGGCTTTTGCAAGACAACCGGATGGAATCCAATGTCAGTTGGATGTGGACGGCGAGACGTTCTCTGCATCAGCTTCGGTGCTGCTGTTTCCAAACTTCAGCTACGCTCCTCCTCAGGGTACCTAAGACAAAACAGAAAATGCAACTAGTGCCCACGAAAAGAGGAATCCCCGAAACTCCGACACACCGCTGCCCCGGCTCACCTGAAGTCTCAATTTGACTCCACAAGCTGCCTGGAGGATACCTGAAAAACAAAAGGGTACACACTTAGCATGCTGCTGCATAAGGGTCACCTGTGAGTCACTGTGCCAAAATGCCAACTCACCCGCTCGCCTCTGTTCCTTCACACAGCTAGGGCAGCGACAGCACCTGCAAAAAAACAAAGCAAAACAACCCACACTGAGATACTGTGAAAACAACATCCCCCTGACCTGAAAAGCACACCCACCCAGACCTTACGCTTGCACCCACCTGGCCTTGGACATCCAGACATCCGGACCAGAGACATCTTGCAAGATGACTGCCTAAAATAAAACAAAGTAACCAAGAGTGGATGCTTACAATTGCACCAAAACCTGAAACCTGAGCAAGAACAACTCCTTCTGTCCACTGCTCACCTGGCACACAGGGCCTTGACTGCTGCTATCTGCCTGGACCTCCTAAAAATAAAGGCAAAGAACACTGCTCTAACACGGTCACCCTTTAGGCTGCTCCTGCAAGTGCAAACAATGACTGACCTGATCATGGCAGCACCCTCACCCAGGACTGGGGCTCTCTGCCACTGATCTGAACTGTCTGCATCTGAAAGGAAGTTAGGACTAGTGTCAAATGGCTGCAGGACAACTTAACAGCACCAAACATGTTATGTCAATCTCCTGATACAATCTAGAGCCCAACTACACCCTGCAAATTACAAATTTCAAGTCCCCAGGACTTGTGCTATTACAGGCTATGCAGCAGGGCAGAGCAGCTGTGGGACAAATACGTGCAGACACCCGTGACACAGGACAGGGAGAGAGAGCTTTTGAGGAGAAGAAAGGACCGAGAGACCCAAAGAACACAGAGTGCACCAGAGACAAGTGACAGGACACACACCAGAACTGCTCTGCCCTGAGCACCTCAGCACTGTGATCAAAACAGACACTTTCCCTTTAGCTGGTCTAAGGGGACACTTCTTGCACATCCCTGCCCCCAAAGCTGATTCAAAAGGCCCTCCCAGCACCCCACTTTCACCCCCTCTGTGGGCCTTAGCCCTCCACTTATCTCTCTGGCATCTGGGGATGAGAATCCACGTCGCGTGGCAATGGAGGCTGCTTCGCCTGCGGGGAATGTCCTATGGTCACCGGGCTGTGGTCCCGTGCTCAGCTACAATCGAGAACACCAAACATCACTGCACGATCTCAGCCGCACAGCAGCCACAACCCAGCAATTCTGCTGCTCACCATTATTCTCCTGAGAACGCCGGGCAAATAATCCACTTTGCTGTGTTGTGCCAAAAACACGCCCGGCCCTTAACAGGGAGAGACCCTGTCAGGCACCGCCTCAGAGAAGAACCGAGCTGTACTGGGGGGACACACCCAGCCAACGTGTACAAGTTAAACAGAATTTTCTCTCAGAACTGGGACTTTCAGCACCCCCCAGGTGCTACTCGACTGCCACAGACACACAGAGGGCTTCGTGAGGCGCTCTGGGGTTGGCCAGTCCTGCTCCAAGCTCTGCTGATGCCTCTGTGGTTTTAACGCTGTCCTCAAGGAGGTGGTAGAACCTCACAGTATTTGCCCCTGGAGCTTAATTTCTGAAGTTTTCTTTGGGAAACACATCCACTTGCTACTTAACAATGCAGTCCCCTCTCCTGCTCTCGGGAAGAGCTGCCCACAGGCATGGGAACCACCTCTCCTCTCCTCTGCCCTTAAAACACTGTGTTACTGAGGCCAACTACTTCCAGACCAAGACTGTCCATGCAGGGACAGTGTCTCTTCTCTTTAGGGTCAGGGAAAAAGGGCAGAAGCACCCACAGAGATTCACTGCCCCTCTTGAGCACAAAGCACCGTGAATCTGCACCTCCTTCTGCTTGCAGGGAAGATAATAAAATATATTTTATTTAATATTATATTATATTTAATATTAATTATAGTTAATATTATAATAAAGATAATATAAAATATAATAGGGAGCCCTACAAACTAACATCAGGAACCTGGACTGGTGAGTTTTCTTTCCCAGGGAAAATGGCCTGTGATTGTGCGCAGAGCTCCCTGGGTCTTAGGGTGAGGCTGACTGGAAATAATCCGAATATTAAAGGATATATTCAGACCCCAGCTGCCCCCCCCCCCAAACTTGTGCTTTTCTGACAGTGCCAAGGGAGCCCTTCAAACTGACGCCAGGAACCTGGGCTGCTGAATTTGCTTTCACCAAGTAGATATCCCTCATTTATTCACAGGGCCCTGCAATGCCCCTGGGTTGTCAGGTCCTAAATTTCCTTTTGCCTCCTCAATGTCAAAACAGCGCAGGATTTCTCCCAGTCCAAATCTCCCATCCCCAAGTACTCAGGGTTTTTTATTTCTTACCAAATACCTGTTGCAAACTGACAGTACAAAGCTTGGGGCTTGATATTTTCTGTGCTGGATTTCACCTCAAGAAATCTGCCACCATAAAACCCTAACCACAACCACCTTGCTTTGCTCACAAATCACAACCTTCAGACCACCATCATGGCACCTTACCCACTGGCCCTCCACTGGCACCTTCCCAAAGCATTCCAGTACATTCCAGTAGTACTCTGCATTTTCAGTGGGCATTCTGTCAGACCCACATCCTGACACTAAAAATGCACCAAGGAATTCTACAATAGCCATTAGGAAGGCATAACAATTCTCTAAAAGTCACCAGAGAAAGCCTTCAAAATTCCCCTAAATATTCCTAATAGCCCTGCAAAAAAAAAACAAACACTCAAGGAAGCCTGCTCAGCCTCCAAACCCCTTCCTGTTGCTCTCTAGCCCACAGATGTCATCCCTACCTTTTAGCAGCGGGTCCTGTTGTCCTCTGAGGGTTCCGGCGTTGTCCTGGTGCGAGGGTCGCTGCCCTGTCCCACTGGGAGGCTTCCGGTGTGGTCTCGCTGTCAGGCTTGCTGTGCTGTGCTGCTGTTGTTGGGGCTGAAAAGGGAAAAGGCTGCTTAGGGTGAGGTACGGGTGGCGTGAGGGGTGCCGTACCTGTACCCTAACTTGCCTCCTAAGCTGTACCCTGTAGCCCTGATCTCCACTGGACTGTCCAGCCCTCAAGGCCTCACCCTTTACCCCTGACCCCTCCCTCGGCCCCCCAGCCCTCAGGCTCTGGCTGTCACCCTCGAGCCCCCTCTCAGCTGCCCCTCAGCTCCTGTGTGCCACCCTTAATCCCTCTCTTCTGCCCCTCAGCCCCCAGCTTCTCTGTGTCACCCTCCAGCTGCCCCTGCCCCCCTCAGCATCTCTCTCTGTCACCCACTGTCCCCTCCCCTGTTCCCCCCTCAGCTCCCAGCCTCCGTCACCCTCAAGGCCCCACAGTGCCCCTCAAGCTGCCCCTCAGCCTCTATGCCATGAAAAGACCCTAAAACCCCATAAAAATGCCCTAAAAAAACCCCACATCTTCAAAATGCCTTAAAACCCCCACAAAAACATAAAAATAGCCTCAGAACGCCCTTAAAATACAATAAAAATACCCTACTTTAAGACACCCCTAAAAGCCCCCAAAGAAGCTTTTAAAAAAAAAAATCCCTACATATTCCGAAGAGCTCTTAGAACAGCTCCATAATCCTTAAAACACATCGATAAGACCCTAAAAAGCAGCGCAGCGAGGGAGGCTGGAAGATGCGGAGCCGCGCTCCCGGCCCCGGGCGCAGCGCGGCTCCGGCAGGAAAGCGGCTCCTCCGGCAGGCAGAGGCGGCGCCGCGCCGGCAGACCCCCGCCCGCTGCCCCCGGCCCGGCGGGGCCGGCACCGGGCCCGGGGGGCCCCGGCGGCGCCCGAGCCCCGCGCCCGGAGCGGACGGAGCGGCGGCACCGGCCGGCACCGGCCCCGGCCGCCCTCGGCCCGCGGAGCCGCCTCCAGCCCTCCCCTCACTCACAGACACCGCCCCGCTCGCCGCTCGCTCCCGCCCCTCGCCCCTCCCGCCGCTTCGGCCGGGCTCCGGCTGGGGGGCTGCAGTACCGCCCTGTGCCCACAAGGCGGCAGCACTTGTCCAGAGGGTCCGCGACACGATGGCGGCCCGTGGGGACCGTGACGGAGAGAGGCGTTTTTCGCCCATGCCTGTCGGCTACCGCCAAAAACCCGCACGCTCGCGGTGCTGCTGACCCCACAGCCCGTGTGCACGACACCCGAAACTCCGCGGAAAATCCCGTCGGGGGGCGCCGGCGTTGCGCGCAATTCAGGCAGTGTAAAAAACAGACACGGGTCCTCGAGTTTCAACGTCCTCGTTTTCGCGCCCTCTCGAGAAGGTCAAGCGAGGCCGCGCCACGCCACTCCCAAGATGGCGGCCGCGGGCGGCGGGCTGCAGTACCGCTCTCTGCCCACACGGCGGCAGCACCGCGCCGTCCCCGCCGGCACGGCCTCGGCAGCGAACGCCCCAAAGCGTCCGCGCGGGAAAGAACGGAACAAAAAGCCTGCCTGCGACCCGATAGGAACCGAAAGAAAAAAGCTTTCCTCCTAAACTGCATTGCAACAAGGCTTGTTTTTATATTTTTCAGATTTATACTCACAGTCGGATTTGTAATGGATACTGATGGAAAATTGTATTTTTATAATTTCTTACATTTATTCCTATTCTATTTTATTACATTTTATTTTTTATACATATCTTATTAGATTGCCTACATATTTCTATAGTTAGATTTAGATTTCTAAAAGGTTTATATTGCTTAAAATAAAACCCTGCCTCTATCCAAGTAAAAATCTTTTAAAAAAAACCCTTTATTTAAACTCAATTTAAATGTATCTCTACTTTTCGCATTTATATTCAAATTTATATTTTAAATGTAGATTGATGTATGATGCTATTTATAGTCTATCTCTTCCTAATACTAATTTTTATTTCTATTTCATAATTTTATATATACACCTGTATACATTGATTATATATTTCCACATTTAGAATTATATCAAACTAAAATGTATATTCATATCTTTTCCATTAAAACCCTGCCTCCAACCAAATAAAAACAAAAAAGCCCTTTCTTTAAACGATTTTCGAATATTTTTATATTTTTTTCATCATTATAGCCACCTTTTAACTTCTACTTTATATTGATGTATTTATAAATATATTTTATACATATATAATAAGGTAGCGAGATAGATAAACTATTTTTTAAATTCTATTTCATACACACTGCTAATACTTATGTTTACTTACCTTTGAATTTTTATATAGATCTTAACGTATTTAGGATATATTTCTATACAAAGATTTCTAATTTTATTTTATTTCTATTTATAATTTTTATAATAAAACCCCTACCTAATACCAAATAGAAAATAAAAATCCCCTTTATTCTAAATTATATTTAAATATTTCTATATTCCTATTTTTGATTTTTACAAGTACTTATCTATTCTATCACAACATATTGAGGTACTATATTTCGATATATAGTATTTATGACATGAAATGCGTTATAATAAGACACATACAGTAAAATACGCATTAGGTACTGTATTGATTCCTATTGTTTTGTAATATTCATATATCCACATGTATTAATTATACATTTCTATACGGATATTTATGTTTATAATCGATATTTATATGCATATAAGCATATAAAATACTCCATATCAAACAAGGTTATACCTAATAGTAATGGACGGCATTATTTATATTACACGTTTAAGTTATATGTTTTCCATTTACATTTAAAATTGAAGTTTCATATTCCCATTATCATGTTTATGCATGTGTTCTATTTCATTAGAGTTCTAGTTAAAACACTGCAGTTATAATCGAATTCCTAAAAATAAAATGCCAAAACAAACAGCATCAAATTCCCACCAGTACCGTCCAAAAAATTCAGAAAGGCTCCACCAGCCAAACAACTACCAGCAAAAAAAAACCCGCACTACACTCCTTTCACTAGCAGCTCTTATCACGTCACAAAAACGAAACAAACATTTTAAAAACCCTATAGACACCCACACAGCAAATCACAAAAACCACTCTAAAGGAAAAAAAAAAAAGCCAACTAACTTACCATACTCCAAACCATACAAGAGACTCCCAACGATTCTAAAAAAAATAATAACCAAAACTCTACCACTACTTTAACTCATAAAGAGAACCCAATGCTCTATAAAATTAACTAAAAAAACCCACCAAATAATTACAGATATAAAAATATGGGAACCACGAAGAAAAAAAAATTCACCCCCCAAATAAAATAAACACCTAAAGAGATCCACCATGGAAATGCCCATGCTCCCAAAAATAAAACCAATAAAAAACAACAACCAAACACATCAGACTACAAAAAAAAATATATATATTAACAACAACAAAATAGGTATTCCTAACTCAAGAAACAAAAATTGCCTCAAACCATCAAAACACAAATACCACCTAGAAATAAACACGTCGCCAAAAGAGAAATGTAACCACAAACAATATCTCCCAAGTTCTCTGCAACAATGAAACATACACGGCAATCAAATAAGCCAAATGAATGAAACCCCTATAATGTAATAAACAAGAATGCATTAATCAATATTAAATAAACCTCACCGATTAACTCCAGGGCACTCCCTCAAGCCCAGCAAAACAAATACTACGCCCTCGCGCTAATAAAAGCCTCCACAACCGAATTGAAAAACGACCCTCTACTCCATGCTCCGACCCATAAAAATCAGTGTAAACCTTTAGAAACACAACCTTAAAAAACATAAGAACCGATCAAAAATAAATCCAACAACAACACTCAACCCAAAAACAAAAACCGTGCCACGAGCACCCGAAGCAAGAACCGTAACAACCAAGAAGCGCCCGGGGCCCTTCTCCTACAGCGACTCTGATCAAAAGCCACCGATCCCAGGAGCTCCTCAGGAGCGCCTCAAAAGCAGCGCAGCGAGGGAGGCTGGAAGATGCGGAGCCGCGCTCCCGGCCCCGGGCGCAGCGCGGCTCCGGCAGGAAAGCGGCTCCTCCGGCAGGCAGAGGCGGCGCCGCGCCGGCAGACCCCCGCCCGCTGCCCCCGGCCCGGCGGGGCCGGCACCGGGCCCGGGGGGCCCCGGCGGCGCCCGAGCCCCGCGCCCGGAGCGGACGGAGCGGCGGCACCGGCCGGCACCGGCCCCGCCCGCGCCGCCTCCCCCGCCCGCCGGCCCGGCCAAAGCTCCGCTCGGCTCCGCACGGCTCGCACCGGCGCGGCTCCGGCGGGCCCGCGGCAGCCCAGCCGCGCCCAGCTCCCCTTCCGCCCCGGCCAGCCCCGGCACTGCCGGCAGGGCTCCGCGCCGGACCCTTCGCTGCCGGGCCGGGGGCAGAAGAAGCGCCCCGAATGCAGCGGCACAGCCCGATCCCCGCCCTGCCAGCGCTGCCACGGCTGCAGCTCCCTTCCTCTGCAGCCCCGACTCTGACGCCACGCTCCGGCGCTCACCTCACCCCAACGAGGGCACAGAAACGTAGGCTTCCCTTCAATCGCGTCCTCTAGAAGAGAAGAAAAGAAGCGCCTTGCCTCAAACCATGGCAAAAGGGGGCTTTTTACCTCAGTCCAAACCCCTTAAAAGGGGGGACAACAGGACTGCCCCCTCCAATTCAACCTCAGGATGACGAAATTTCAAAGGGAAAGGGGAAAAGTCCCCGCTACAAAGGCGCACCGGCTCACCTCCTTGGCTGCTGCTTCTCGACACAAAGATTTGTCCCTCGGCTCCACCTTTGAGCAATGCTCCACGTATCCAGGTGGGGATCCAGGTGATTCCCCAGACCCTGTCCGAAGCGCCCACCGTCCTTCCAGGAGACAGCCCCGGGAGCCCCCCAAAAACTCCTCTCCTCCAGCAGCTCCGTGCAAAAGAGATGTGAGGAAAACCCCCTAAATCAGCCACCGAAGGAGCCGCCCCCTCCTCATCATCCTCACAGCTCACACCTGGGGCTGCTGTGAACCCTCCACATCCTCACAGCTCACACCTGCTGCTCTTGCCACTCTCCAAGAGCGTCTCTCCATCTCCAGCACGCATCCCAATCCTCACAGACACAGATCCAACAGAAATCTGCTACGGGTGTCTACTTTTCTTAATCCATCTGATTACACAATTAAAAAACATATACACCAAACATCCTGATCCAGTTTCAGTCACAAGCCCAGCCCCAGCATCCATGTCAGAGGCATAAAGGGATGTGGCGGCAAGAACCCCACAGTCCCTGTGCCAGCCCTTCAGATCCTATGGAGTGTGCAGCCCCCTTTCCCAGCCCTGCAGTGATTACAGCAGCCGCCCTACAAATCCCCTTTCCCAGCCCCAGTGATTTCAGCTCTTCACCCACAAGCTTTATTTAACTGCCAGCTCTCTTCGTTAGCTCCAGCTGTGCCTTTCTCCATCTTCAGCGTGCAGGATCTTGGCCTTGGCTGCAGCTCTGCAACACTTCAGCTCGTGCCCCAGGGTGTCTAAGCCCACCCCAGAATCAATATCCCAGTTCCGAAGTGATTTCAGCTGCCACCCACCAATGCCCAGCCACTGTGCCTATGCTGTATTATTTCAATTCAAAGCCCAGAACCCCGCTCTCAGCAATAGAATTCTTTTTCCATTTTCAGACACAATCCCAGCCCCACAGTCCATTTGCCAGCCCCACAGTGACTTTGCCCCCAGCCCCACAGGTGCCGTCGCAGACCGAGAACATATCACTGATTTGCCAGGATTTTCAGGCGCAATCTTAGAGCCCCCATGTGCGCACTACACATCCTGTTCTAGTTTCAGTCACAAGCCCAGCCCCAGCATCCATGTCAGAGGCATAAAAGGGATGTGGCAGCAAGAACCCCACAGTCCCTGTGCCAGCCCTTCAGATCCTATGGAGTGTGCAGCCCCCTTTCCCAGCCCTGCAGTGATTACAGCAGCCGCCCTACAAATCCCCTTTCCCAGCCCCAGTGATTTCAGCTCTTCACCCACAAGCTTTATTTAACTGCCAGCTCTCTTCTTTAGCTCCAGCTGTGCCTTTCTCCATCTTCAGCGTGCAGGATCTTGGCCTTGGCTCCAGCTCTGCAACACTTCAGCTCGTGCCCCAGGGTGTCTAAGCCCACCCCAGAATCAATATCCCAGTTCTGAAGTGATTTCAGCTGCCACCCACCAATGCCCAGCCACTGTGCCTACGCTGTATTATTTCAATTCAAAGCCCAGAACCCCGCTCTCAGCAATAGAATTCTTTTTCCATTTTCAGACACAATCCCAGCCTCACAGTGACTTTGCCCCCAGCCCCACAGGTGCCGTCGCAGACCGAGAACATATCCCTGCATGGCCAGGATTTTCAGGCGCAATCTTAGAGCCCCCATGTGCGCACTACACATCCTGTTCTAGTTTCAGTCACAAGCCCAGCCCCAGCATCCATGTCAGAGGCATAAAAGGGATGTGGCAGCAAGAACTCCACAGTCCCTGTGCCAGCCCTTCGGATCCTATGGAGTGTGCAGCCCCCTTTCCCAGCCCTGCAGTGATTACAGCAGCCGCCCTACAAATCCCCTTTCCCAGCCCCAGTGATTTCAGCTCTTCACCCACAAGCTTTATTTAACTGCCAGCTCTCTTCGTTAGCTCCAGCTGTGCCTTTCTCCATCTTCAGCGTGCAGGATCTTGGCCTTGGCTCCAGCTCTGCAACACTTCAGCTCGTGCCCCAGGGTGTCTAAGCCCACCCCAGAATCAATATCCCAGTTCTGAAGTGATTTCAGCTGCCACCCACCAATGCCCAGCCACTGTGCCTAGCCTGTATCATTTCAATTCAAAGCCCAGAACCCCGCTCTCAGCAATAGAATTCTTTTTCCATTTTCAGACACAATCCCAGCCTCACAGTGACTTTGCCCCCAGCCCCACAGGTGCCGTCGCAGACCGAGAACATATCCCTGCATTGCCGGGATTTTCAGGCGCAATCTTAGAGCCCCCACGTGTGCACTACACATCCTGTTCTAGTTTCAGTCACAAGCCCAGCCCCAGCATCCATGTCAGAGGCATAAAAGGGATGTGGCAGCAAGAACCCCACAGTCCCTGTGCCAGCCCTTCGGATCCTATGGAGTGTGCAGCCCCCTTTCCCAGCCCTGCAGTGATTACAGCAGCCGCCCTACAAATCCCCTTTCCCAGCCCCAGTGATTTCAGCTCTTCACCCACAAGCTTTATTTAACTGCCAGCTCTCTTCGTTAGCTCCAGCTGTGCCTTTCTCCATCTTCAGCGTGCAGGATCTTGGCCTTGGCTCCAGCTCTGCAACACTTCAGCTCGTGCCCCAGGGTGTCTAAGCCCACCCCAGAATCAATATCCCAGTTCTGAAGTGATTTCAGCTGCCACCCACCAATGCCCAGCCACTGTGCCTAGCCTATATTATTTCAATTCAAAGCCCAGAACCCCGCTCTCAGCAATAGAATTCTTTTTCCATTTTCAGACACAATCCCAGCCTCACAGTGACTTTGCCCCCAGCCCCACAGGTGCCGTCGCAGACCGAGAACATATCACTGATTTGCCGGGATTTTCAGGCGCAATCTTAGAGCCCCCATGTGCGCACTACACATCCTGTTCTAGTTTCAGTCACAAGCCCAGCCCCAGCATCCATGTCAGAGGCATAAAAGGGATGTGGCAGCAAGAACCCCACAGTCCCTGTGCCAGCCCTTCGGATCCTATGGAGTGTGCAGCCCCCTTTCCCAGCCCTGCAGTGATTACAGCAGCCGCCCTACAAATCCCCTTTCCCAGCCCCAGTGATTTCAGCTCTTCACCCACAAGCTTTATTTAACTGCCAGCTCTCTTCGTTAGCTCCAGCTGTGCCTTTCTCCATCTTCAGCGTGCAGGATCTTGGCCTTGGCTGCAGCTCTGCAACACTTCAGCTCCTGCCCCAGGGTGTCTAAGCCCACCCCAGAATCAATATCCCAGTTCCGAAGTGATTTCAGCTGCCACCCACCAATGCCCAGCCACTGTGCCTAGCCTATATTATTTCAATTCAAAGCCCAGAACCCCGCTCTCAGCAATAGAATTCTTTTTCCATTTTCAGACACAATCCCAGCCTCACAGTGACTTTGCCCCCAGCCCCACAGGTGCCGTCGCAGACCGAGAACATATCACTGATTTGCCGGGATTTTCAGGCGCAATCTTAGAGCCCCCATGTGCGCACTACACATCCTGTTCTAGTTTCAGTCACAAGCCCAGCCCCAGCATCCATGTCAGAGGCATAAAAGGGATGTGGCAGCAAGAACTCCACAGTCCCTGTGCCAGCCCTTCGGATCCTATGGAGTGTGCAGCCCCCTTTCCCAGCCCTGCAGTGATTACAGCAGCCGCCCTACAAATCCCCTTTCCCAGCCCCAGTGATTTCAGCTCTTCACCCACAAGCTTTATTTAACTGCCAGCTCTCTTCGTTAGCTCCAGCTGTGCCTTTCTCCATCTTCAGCGTGCAGGATCTTGGCCTTGGCTGCAGCTCTGCAACACTTCAGCTCGTGCCCCAGGGTGTCTAAGCCCACCCCAGAATCAATATCCCAGTTCTGAAGTGATTTCAGCTGCCACCCACCAATGCCCAGCCACTGTGCCTACCCTGTATTATTTCAATTCAAAGCCCAGAACCCCGCTCTCAGCAATAGAGTTCTTTTACAATTTTCAGACACAATCCCAGCCCCACAGTCCATTTGCCAGCCCCACAGTGACTTTGCCCCCAGCCCCACAGGTGCCGTCGCAGACCGAGAACATATCCCTGCATTGCCGGGATTTTCAGGCGCAATCTTAGAGCCCCCATGTGCGCACTACACATCCTGTTCTAGTTTCAGTCACAAGCCCAGCCCCAGCATCCATGTCAGAGGCATAAAAGGGATGTGGCAGCAAGAACCCCACAGTCCCTGTGCCAGCCCTTCGGATCCTATGGAGTGTGCAGCCCCCTTTCCCAGCCCTGCAGTGATTACAGCAGCCGCCCTACAAATCCCCTTTCCCAGCCCCAGTGATTTCAGCTCTTCACCCACAAGCTTTATTTAACTGCCAGCTCTCTTCGTTAGCTCCAGCTGTGCCTTTCTCCATCTTCAGCGTGCAGGATCTTGGCCTTGGCTGCAGCTCTGCAACACTTCAGCTCCTGCCCCAGGGTGTCTAAGCCCACCCCAGAATCAATATCCCAGTTCTGAAGTGATTTCAGCTGCCACCCACCAATGCCCAGCCACTGTGCCTACGCTGTATTATTTCAATTCAAAGCCCAGAACCCCGCTCTCAGCAATAGAATTCTTTTTCCATTTTCAGACACAATCCCAGCCTCACAGTGACTTTGCCCCCAGCCCCACAGGTGCCGTCGCAGACCGAGAACATATCACTGATTTGCCGGGATTTTCAGGCGCAATCTTAGAGCCCCCACGTGCGCACTACACATCCTGTTCTAGTTTCAGTCACAAGCCCAGCCCCAGCATCCATGTCAGAGGCATAAAAGGGATGTGGCAGCAAGAACCCCACAGTCCCTGTGCCAGCCCTTCGGATCCTATGGAGTGTGCAGCCCCCTTTCCCAGCCCTGCAGTGATTACAGCAGCCGCCCTACAAATCCCCTTTCCCAGCCCCAGTGATTTCAGCTCTTCACCCACAAGCTTTATTTAACTGCCAGCTCTCTTCGTTAGCTCCAGCTGTGCCTTTCTCCATCTTCAGCGTGCAGGATCTTGGCCTTGGCTCCAGCTCTGCAACACTTCAGCTCGTGCCCCAGGGTGTCTAAGCCCACCCCAGAATCAATATCCCAGTTCTGAAGTGATTTCAGCTGCCACCCACCAATGCCCAGCCACTGTGCCTAGCCTATATTATTTCAATTCAAAGCCCAGAACCCCGCTCTCAGCAATAGAATTCTTTTTCCATTTTCAGACACAATCCCAGCCTCACAGTGACTTTGCCCCCAGCCCCACAGGTGCCGTCGCAGACCGAGAACATATCACTGATTTGCCGGGATTTTCAGGCGCAATCTTAGAGCCCCCATGTGCGCACTACACATCCTGTTCTAGTTTCAGTCACAAGCCCAGCCCCAGCATCCATGTCAGAGGCATAAAAGGGATGTGGCAGCAAGAACTCCACAGTCCCTGTGCCAGCCCTTCGGATCCTATGGAGTGTGCAGCCCCCTTTCCCAGCCCTGCAGTGATTACAGCAGCCGCCCTACAAATCCCCTTTCCCAGCCCCAGTGATTTCAGCTCTTCACCCACAAGCTTTATTTAACTGCCAGCTCTCTTCGTTAGCTCCAGCTGTGCCTTTCTCCATCTTCAGCGTGCAGGATCTTGGCCTTGGCTGCAGCTCTGCAACACTTCAGCTCGTGCCCCAGGGTGTCTAAGCCCACCCCAGAATCAATATCCCAGTTCTGAAGTGATTTCAGCTGCCACCCACCAATGCCCAGCCACTGTGCCTACCCTGTATTATTTCAATTCAAAGCCCAGAACCCCGCTCTCAGCAATAGAGTTCTTTTACAATTTTCAGACACAATCCCAGCCCCACAGTCCATTTGCCAGCCCCACAGTGACTTTGCCCCCAGCCCCACAGGTGCCGTCGCAGACCGAGAACATATCCCTGCATTGCCGGGATTTTCAGGCGCAATCTTAGAGCCCCCATGTGCGCACTACACATCCTGTTCTAGTTTCAGTCACAAGCCCAGCCCCAGCATCCATGTCAGAGGCATAAAAGGGATGTGGCAGCAAGAACCCCACAGTCCCTGTGCCAGCCCTTCGGATCCTATGGAGTGTGCAGCCCCCTTTCCCAGCCCTGCAGTGATTACAGCAGCCGCCCTACAAATCCCCTTTCCCAGCCCCAGTGATTTCAGCTCTTCACCCACAAGCTTTATTTAACTGCCAGCTCTCTTCGTTAGCTCCAGCTGTGCCTTTCTCCATCTTCAGCGTGCAGGATCTTGGCCTTGGCTGCAGCTCTGCAACACTTCAGCTCCTGCCCCAGGGTGTCTAAGCCCACCCCAGAATCAATATCCCAGTCCTGCAGTGATTTCAGCTGCCACCCACCAATGCCCAGCCACTGTGCCTAGCCTGTATCATTTAAATTCAAAGCCCAGAACCCCGCTCTCAGCAATAGAATTCTTTTTCCATTTTCAGACACAATCCCAGCCCCACAGTGACTTTGCCCCCAGCCCCACAGTTGTCGTCGCAGACCGAGAGCATATCACTGCATTGCCGGGATTTTCAGGCGCAATGTTAGAGCCCCCACGTGCGCACTACGCATCCTGTTCTAGTTTCAGTCACAAGCCCAGCCCCAGCATCCATGTCAGAGGCATAAAAGGGATGTGGCAGCAAGAACCCCACAGTCCCTGTGCCAGCCCTTCGGATCCTATGGAGTGTGCAGCCCCCTTTCCCAGCCCTGCAGTGATTACAGCAGCCGCCCTACAAATCCCCTTTCCCAGCCCCAGTGATTTCAGCTCTTCACCCACAAGCTTTATTTAACTGCCAGCTCTCTTCGTTAGCTCCAGCTGTGCCTTTCTCCATCTTCAGCGTGCAGGATCTTGGCCTTGGCTCCAGCTCTGCAACACTTCAGCTCGTGCCCCAGGGTGTCTAAGCCCACCCCAGAATCAATATCCCAGTTCTGAAGTGATTTCAGCTGCCACCCACCAATGCCCAGCCACTGTGCCTATGCTGTATTATTTCAATTCAAAGCCCAGAACCCCGCTCTCAGCAATAGAATTCTTTTTCCATTTTCAGACACAATCCCAGCCCCACAGTCCATTTGCAAGCCCCACAGTGACTTTGCCCCCAGCCCCACAGTTGTCGTCGCAGACCGAGAGCATATCACTGCATTGCCGGGATTTTCAGGCGCAATGTTAGAGCCCCCACGTGCGCACTACGCATCCTGTTCTAGTTTCAGTCACAAGCCCAGCCCCAGCATCCATGTCAGAGGCATAAAAGGGATGTGGCAGCAAGAACCCCACAGTCCCTGTGCCAGCCCTTCGGATCCTATGGAGTGTGCAGCCCCCTTTCCCAGCCCTGCAGTGATTACAGCAGCCGCCCTACAAATCCCCTTTCCCAGCCCCAGTGATTTCAGCTCTTCACCCACAAGCTTTATTTAACTGCCAGCTCTCTTCGTTAGCTCCAGCTGTGCCTTTCTCCATCTTCAGCGTGCAGGATCTTGGCCTTGGCTGCAGCTCTGCAACACTTCAGCTCGTGCCACAGGGTGTCTAAGCCCACCCCAGAATCAATATCCCAGTTCTGAAGTGATTTCAGCTGCCACCCACCAATGCCCAGCCACTGTGCCTAGCCTATATTATTTCAATTCAAAGCCCAGAACCCCGCTCTCAGCAATAGAATTCTTTTTCCATTTTCAGACACAATCCCAGCCTCACAGTGACTTTGCCCCCAGCCCCACAGGTGCCGTCGCAGACCGAGAACATATCCCTGCATTGCCGGGATTTTCAGGCGCAATCTTAGAGCCCCCACGTGCGCAGTACACATCCTGTTCTAGTTTCAGTCACAAGCCCAGCCCCAGCATCCATGTCAGAGGCATAAAAGGGATGTGGCAGCAAGAACCCCACAGTCCCTGTGCCAGCCCTTCGGATCCTATGGAGTGTGCAGCCCCCTTTCCCAGCCCTGCAGTGATTACAGCAGCCGCCCTACAAATCCCCTTTCCCAGCCCCAGTGATTTCAGCTCTTCACCCACAAGCTTTATTTAACTGCCAGCTCTCTTCGTTAGCTCCAGCTGTGCCTTTCTCCATCTTCAGCGTGCAGGATCTTGGCCTTGGCTGCAGCTCTGCAACACTTCAGCTCGTGCCCCAGGGTGTCTAAGCCCACCCCAGAATCAATATCCCAGTTCTGAAGTGATTTCAGCTGCCACCCACCAATGCCCAGCCACTGTGCCTACCCTGTATTATTTCAATTCAAAGCCCAGAACCCCGCTCTCAGCAATAGAGTTCTTTTACAATTTTCAGACACAATCCCAGCCCCACAGTCCATTTGCCAGCCCCACAGTGACTTTGCCCCCAGCCCCACAGGTGCCGTCGCAGACCGAGAACATATCCCTGCATTGCCGGGATTTTCAGGCGCAATCTTAGAGCCCCCATGTGCGCACTACACATCCTGTTCTAGTTTCAGTCACAAGCCCAGCCCCAGCATCCATGTCAGAGGCATAAAAGGGATGTGGCAGCAAGAACCCCACAGTCCCTGTGCCAGCCCTTCGGATCCTATGGAGTGTGCAGCCCCCTTTCCCAGCCCTGCAGTGATTACAGCAGCCGCCCTACAAATCCCCTTTCCCAGCCCCAGTGATTTCAGCTCTTCACCCACAAGCTTTATTTAACTGCCAGCTCTCTTCGTTAGCTCCAGCTGTGCCTTTCTCCATCTTCAGCGTGCAGGATCTTGGCCTTGGCTGCAGCTCTGCAACACTTCAGCTCGTGCCCCAGGGTGTCTAAGCCCACCCCAGAATCAATATCCCAGTTCTGAAGTGATTTCAGCTGCCACCCACCAATGCCCAGCCACTGTGCCTAGCCTGTATCATTTCAATTCAAAGCCCAGAACCCCGCTCTCAGCAATAGAATTCTTTTTCCATTTTCAGACACAATCCCAGCCCCACAGTGACTTTGCCCCCAGCCCCACAGTTGTCGTCGCAGACCGAGAGCATATCACTGCATTGCCGGGATTTTCAGGCGCAATGTTAGAGCCCCCACGTGCGCACTACGCATCCTGTTCTAGTTTCAGTCACAAGCCCAGCCCCAGCATCCATGTCAGAGGCATAAAAGGGATGTGGCAGCAAGAACCCCACAGTCCCTGTGCCAGCCCTTCGGATCCTATGGAGTGTGCAGCCCCCTTTCCCAGCCCTGCAGTGATTACAGCAGCCGCCCTACAAATCCCCTTTCCCAGCCCCAGTGATTTCAGCTCTTCACCCACAAGCTTTATTTAACTGCCAGCTCTCTTCGTTAGCTCCAGCTGTGCCTTTCTCCATCTTCAGCGTGCAGGATCTTGGCCTTGGCTCCAGCTCTGCAACACTTCAGCTCGTGCCCCAGGGTGTCTAAGCCCACCCCAGAATCAATATCCCAGTTCTGAAGTGATTTCAGCTGCCACCCACCAATGCCCAGCCACTGTGCCTATGCTGTATTATTTCAATTCAAAGCCCAGAACCCCGCTCTCAGCAATAGAATTCTTTTTCCATTTTCAGACACAATCCCAGCCCCACAGTCCATTTGCAAGCCCCACAGTGACTTTGCCCCCAGCCCCACAGTTGTCGTCGCAGACCGAGAGCATATCACTGCATTGCCGGGATTTTCAGGCGCAATGTTAGAGCCCCCACGTGCGCACTACGCATCCTGTTCTAGTTTCAGTCACAAGCCCAGCCCCAGCATCCATGTCAGAGGCATAAAAGGGATGTGGCAGCAAGAACCCCACAGTCCCTGTGCCAGCCCTTCGGATCCTATGGAGTGTGCAGCCCCCTTTCCCAGCCCTGCAGTGATTACAGCAGCCGCCCTACAAATCCCCTTTCCCAGCCCCAGTGATTTCAGCTCTTCACCCACAAGCTTTATTTAACTGCCAGCTCTCTTTGATTTCAGCTGCCACCCACCAATGCCCAGCCACTGTGCCTATGCTGTATTATTTCAATTCAAAGCCCAGAACCCCGCTCTCAGCAATAGAATTCTTTTTCCATTTTCAGACACAATCCCAGCCCCACAGTCCATTTGCAAGCCCCACAGTGACTTTGCCCCCAGCCCCACAGTTGTCGTCGCAGACCGAGAGCATATCACTGCATTGCCGGGATTTTCAGGCGCAATGTTAGAGCCCCCACGTGCGCACTACGCATCCTGTTCTAGTTTCAGTCACAAGCCCAGCCCCAGCATCCATGTCAGAGGCATAAAAGGGATGTGGCAGCAAGAACCCCACAGTCCCTGTGCCAGCCCTTCGGATCCTATGGAGTGTGCAGCCCCCTTTCCCAGCCCTGCAGTGATTACAGCAGCCGCCCTACAAATCCCCTTTCCCAGCCCCAGTGATTTCAGCTCTTCACCCACAAGCTTTATTTAACTGCCAGCTCTCTTCGTTAGCTCCAGCTGTGCCTTTCTCCATCTTCAGCGTGCAGGATCTTGGCCTTGGCTGCAGCTCTGCAACACTTCAGCTCGTGCCACAGGGTGTCTAAGCCCACCCCAGAATCAATATCCCAGTTCTGAAGTGATTTCAGCTGCCACCCACCAATGCCCAGCCACTGTGCCTAGCCTATATTATTTCAATTCAAAGCCCAGAACCCCGCTCTCAGCAATAGAATTCTTTTTCCATTTTCAGACACAATCCCAGCCTCACAGTGACTTTGCCCCCAGCCCCACAGGTGCCGTCGCAGACCGAGAACATATCCCTGCATTGCCGGGATTTTCAGGCGCAATCTTAGAGCCCCCACGTGCGCACTACACATCCTGTTCTAGTTTCAGTCACAAGCCCAGCCCCAGCATCCATGTCAGAGGCATAAAAGGGATGTGGCAGCAAGAACCCCACAGTCCCTGTGCCAGCCCTTCGGATCCTATGGAGTGTGCAGCCCCCTTTCCCAGCCCTGCAGTGATTACAGCACCCGCCCTACAAATCCCCTTTCCCAGCCCCAGTGATTTCAGCTCTTCACCCACAAGCTTTATTTAACTGCCAGCTCTCTTCATTAGCTCCAGCTGTGCCTTTCTCCATCTTCAGCGTGCAGGATCTTGGCCTTGGCTGCAGCTCTGTAACACTTCAGCTCGTGCCCCAGGGTGTCTAAGCCCACCCCAGAATCAATATCCCAGTTCTGAAGTGATTTCAGCTGCCACCCACCAATGCCCAGCCACTGTGCCTAGCCTATATTATTTCAATTCAAAGCCCAGAACCCCGCTCTCAGCAATAGAATTCTTTTTCCATTTTCAGACACAATCCCAGCCTCACAGTGACTTTGCCCCCAGCCCCACAGGTGCCGTCGCAGACCGAGAACATATCACTGATTTGCCGGGATTTTCAGGCGCAATCTTAGAGCCCCCACGTGCGCACTACACATCCTGTTCTAGTTTCAGTCACAAGCCCAGCCCCAGCATCCATGTCAGAGGCATAAAAGGGATGTGGCAGCAAGAACCCCACAGTCCCTGTGCCAGCCCTTCGGATCCTATGGAGTGTGCAGCCCCCTTTCCCAGCCCTGCAGTGATTACAGCAGCCGCCCTACAAATCCCCTTTCCCAGCCCCAGTGATTTCAGCTCTTCACCCACAAGCTTTATTTAACTGCCAGCTCTCTTCTTTAGCTCCAGCTGTGCCTTTCTCCATCTTCAGCGTGCAGGATCTTGGCCTTGGCTGCAGCTCTGCAACACTTCAGCTCGTGCCCCAGGGTGTCTAAGCCCACCCCAGAATCAATAGCCCAGTTCTGAAGTGATTTCAGCTGCCACCCACCAATGCCCAGCCACTGTGCCTATGCTGTATTATTTCAATTCAAAGCCCAGAACCCCGCTCTCAGCAATAGAATTCTTTTTCCATTTTCAGACACAATCCCAGCCCCACAGTCCATTTGCCAGCCCCACAGTGACTTTGCCCCCAGCCCCACAGTTGTCGTCGCAGACCGAGAGCATATCACTGCATTGCCGGGATTTTCAGGCGCAATCTTAGAGCCCCCACGTGCGCACTACGCATCCTGTTCTAGTTTCAGTCACAAGCCCAGCCCCAGCATCCATGTCAGAGGCATAAAAGGGATGTGGCAGCAAGAACCCCACAGTCCCTGTGCCAGCCCTTCGGATCCTATGGAGTGTGCAGCCCCCTTTCCCAGCCCTGCACTTATTAGAGCACCCGCCCTACAAATCCCCTTTCCCAGCCCCAGTGATTTCAGCTCTTCACCCACAAGCTTTATTTAACTGCCAGCTCTCTTCGTTAGCTCCAGCTGTGCCTTTCTCCATCTTCAGCGTGCAGGATCTTGGCCTTGGCTCCAGCTCTGCAACACTTCAGCTCGTGCCCCAGAGTGTCTAAGCCCACCCCAGAATCAATATCCCAGTTCTGAAGTGATTTCAGCTGCCACCCACCAATGCCCAGCCACTGTGCCTACGCTGTATTATTTCAATTCAAAGCCCAGAACCCCGCTCTCAGCAATAGAATTCTTTTTCCATTTTCAGACACAATCCCAGCCTCACAGTGACTTTGCCCCCAGCCCCACAGGTGCCGTCGCAGACCGAGAACATATCCCTGCATGGCCAGGATTTTCAGGCGCAATCTTAGAGCCCCCATGTGCGCACTACACATCCTGTTCTAGTTTCAGTCACAAGCCCAGCCCCAGCATCCATGTCAGAGGCATAAAAGGGATGTGGCAGCAAGAACTCCACAGTCCCTGTGCCAGCCCTTCGGATCCTATGGAGTGTGCAGCCCCCTTTCCCAGCCCTGCAGTGATTACAGCAGCCGCCCTACAAATCCCCTTTCCCAGCCCCAGTGATTTCAGCTCTTCACCCACAAGCTTTATTTAACTGCCAGCTCTCTTCGTTAGCTCCAGCTGTGCCTTTCTCCATCTTCAGCGTGCAGGATCTTGGCCTTGGCTGCAGCTCTGCAACACTTCAGCTCGTGCCCCAGGGTGTCTAAGCCCACCCCAGAATCAATATCCCAGTTCTGAAGTGATTTCAGCTGCCACCCACCAATGCCCAGCCACTGTGCCTACCCTGTATTATTTCAATTCAAAGCCCAGAACCCCGCTCTCAGCAATAGAGTTCTTTTACAATTTTCAGACACAATCCCAGCCCCACAGTCCATTTGCCAGCCCCACAGTGACTTTGCCCCCAGCCCCACAGGTGCCGTCGCAGACCGAGAACATATCCCTGCATGGCCAGGATTTTCAGGCACAATCTTAGAGCCCCCACGTGCGCACTACACATCCTGTTCTAGTTTCAGTCACAAGCCCAGCCCCAGCATCCATGTCAGAGGCATAAAAGGGATGTGGCAGCAAGAACCCCACAGTCCCTGTGCCAGCCCTTCGGATCCTATGGAGTGTGCAGCCCCCTTTCCCAGCCCTGCAGTGATTACAGCAGCCGCCCTACAAATCCCCTTTCCCAGCCCCAGTGATTTCAGCTCTTCACCCACAAGCTTTATTTAACTGCCAGCTCTCTTCGTTAGCTCCAGCTGTGCCTTTCTCCATCTTCAGCGTGCAGGATCTTGGCCTTGGCTCCAGCTCTGCAACACTTCAGCTCGTGCCCCAGGGTGTCTAAGCCCACCCCAGAATCAATATCCCAGTTCTGAAGTGATTTCAGCTGCCACCCACCAATGCCCAGCCACTGTGCCTAGCCTATATTATTTCAATTCAAAGCCCAGAACCCCGCTCTCAGCAATAGAATTCTTTTTCCATTTTCAGACACAATCCCAGCCTCACAGTGACTTTGCCCCCAGCCCCACAGGTGCCGTCGCAGACCGAGAACATATCACTGATTTGCCGGGATTTTCAGGCGCAATCTTAGAGCCCCCATGTGCGCACTACACATCCTGTTCTAGTTTCAGTCACAAGCCCAGCCCCAGCATCCATGTCAGAGGCATAAAAGGGATGTGGCAGCAAGAACTCCACAGTCCCTGTGCCAGCCCTTCGGATCCTATGGAGTGTGCAGCCCCCTTTCCCAGCCCTGCAGTGATTACAGCAGCCGCCCTACAAATCCCCTTTCCCAGCCCCAGTGATTTCAGCTCTTCACCCACAAGCTTTATTTAACTGCCAGCTCTCTTCGTTAGCTCCAGCTGTGCCTTTCTCCATCTTCAGCGTGCAGGATCTTGGCCTTGGCTCCAGCTCTGCAACACTTCAGCTCGTGCCCCAGGGTGTCTAAGCCCACCCCAGAATCAATATCCCAGTTCTGAAGTGATTTCAGCTGCCACCCACCAATGCCCAGCCACTGTGCCTAGCCTGTATCATTTAAATTCAAAGCCCAGAACCCCGCTCTCAGCAATAGAATTCTTTTTCCATTTTCAGACACAATCCCAGCCCCACAGTGACTTTGCCCCCAGCCCCACAGTTGTCGTCGCAGACCGAGAGCATATCACTGTATTGCCGGGATTTTCAGGCGCAATGTTAGAGCCCCCACGTGCGCACTACGCATCCTGTTCTAGTTTCAGTCACAAGCCCAGCCCCAGCATCCATGTCAGAGGCATAAAAGGGATGTGGCAGCAAGAACCCCACAGTCCCTGTGCCAGCCCTTCGGATCCTATGGAGTGTGCAGCCCCCTTTCCCAGCCCTGCAGTGATTACAGCAGCCGCCCTACAAATCCCCTTTCCCAGCCCCAGTGATTTCAGCTCTTCACCCACAAGCTTTATTTAACTGCCAGCTCTCTTCGTTAGCTCCAGCTGTGCCTTTCTCCATCTTCAGCGTGCAGGATCTTGGCCTTGGCTGCAGCTCTGCAACACTTCAGCTCCTGCCCCAGGGTGTCTAAGCCCACCCCAGAATCAATATCCCAGTTCTGAAGTGATTTCAGCTGCCACCCACCAATGCCCAGCCACTGTGCCTATGCTGTATTATTTCAATTCAAAGCCCAGAACCCCGCTCTCAGCAATAGAATTCTTTTTCCATTTTCAGACACAATCCCAGCCCCACAGTCCATTTGCAAGCCCCACAGTGACTTTGCCCCCAGCCCCACAGTTGTCGTCGCAGACCGAGAGCATATCACTGCATTGCCGGGATTTTCAGGCGCAATGTTAGAGCCCCCACGTGCGCACTACGCATCCTGTTCTAGTTTCAGTCACAAGCCCAGCCCCAGCATCCATGTCAGAGGCATAAAAGGGATGTGGCAGCAAGAACCCCACAGTCCCTGTGCCAGCCCTTCGGATCCTATGGAGTGTGCAGCCCCCTTTCCCAGCCCTGCAGTGATTACAGCACCCGCCCTACAAATCCCCTTTCCCAGCCCCAGTGATTTCAGCTCTTCACCCACAAGCTTTATTTAACTGCCAGCTCTCTTCATTAGCTCCAGCTGTGCCTTTCTCCATCTTCAGCGTGCAGGATCTTGGCCTTGGCTGCAGCTCTGTAACACTTCAGCTCGTGCCCCAGGGTGTCTAAGCCCACCCCAGAATCAATATCCCAGTTCTGAAGTGATTTCAGCTGCCACCCACCAATGCCCAGCCACTGTGCCTAGCCTATATTATTTCAATTCAAAGCCCAGAACCCCGCTCTCAGCAATAGAATTCTTTTTCCATTTTCAGACACAATCCCAGCCTCACAGTGACTTTGCCCCCAGCCCCACAGGTGCCGTCGCAGACCGAGAACATATCACTGCATTGCCGGGATTTTCAGGCGCAATCTTAGAGCCCCCACGTGCGCACTACGCATCCTGTTCTAGTTTCAGTCACAAGCCCAGCCCCAGCATCCATGTCAGAGGCATAAAAGGGATGTGGCAGCAAGAACCCCACAGTCCCTGTGCCAGCCCTTCGGATCCTATGGAGTGTGCAGCCCCCTTTCCCAGCCCTGCACTTATTAGAGCACCCGCCCTACAAATCCCCTTTCCCAGCCCCAGTGATTTCAGCTCTTCACCCACAAGCTTTATTTAACTGCCAGCTCTCTTCGTTAGCTCCAGCTGTGCCTTTCTCCATCTTCAGCGTGCAGGATCTTGGCCTTGGCTCCAGCTCTGCAACACTTCAGCTCGTGCCCCAGAGTGTCTAAGCCCACCCCAGAATCAATATCCCAGTTCTGAAGTGATTTCAGCTGCCACCCACCAATGCCCAGCCACTGTGCCTACGCTGTATTATTTCAATTCAAAGCCCAGAACCCCGCTCTCAGCAATAGAATTCTTTTTCCATTTTCAGACACAATCCCAGCCTCACAGTGACTTTGCCCCCAGCCCCACAGGTGCCGTCGCAGACCGAGAACATATCCCTGCATTGCCGGGATTTTCAGGCGCAATCTTAGAGCCCCCACGTGCGCAGTACACATCCTGTTCTAGTTTCAGTCACAAGCCCAGCCCCAGCATCCATGTCAGAGGCATAAAAGGGATGTGGCAGCAAGAACCCCACAGTCCCTGTGCCAGCCCTTCGGATCCTATGGAGTGTGCAGCCCCCTTTCCCAGCCCTGCAGTGATTACAGCAGCCGCCCTACAAATCCCCTTTCCCAGCCCCAGTGATTTCAGCTCTTCACCCACAAGCTTTATTTAACTGCCAGCTCTCTTCGTTAGCTCCAGCTGTGCCTTTCTCCATCTTCAGCGTGCAGGATCTTGGCCTTGGCTGCAGCTCTGCAACACTTCAGCTCGTGCCCCAGGGTGTCTAAGCCCACCCCAGAATCAATATCCCAGTTCTGAAGTGATTTCAGCTGCCACCCACCAATGCCCAGCCACTGTGCCTACGCTGTATTATTTCAATTCAAAGCCCAGAACCCCGCTCTCAGCAATAGAATTCTTTTTCCATTTTCAGACACAATCCCAGCCTCACAGTGACTTTGCCCCCAGCCCCACAGGTGCCGTCGCAGACCGAGAACATATCCCTGCATGGCCAGGATTTTCAGGCGCAATCTTAGAGCCCCCACGTGCGCACTACACATCCTGTTCTAGTTTCAGTCACAAGCCCAGCCCCAGCATCCATGTCAGAGGCATAAAAGGGATGTGGCAGCAAGAACCCCACAGTCCCTGTGCCAGCCCTTCGGATCCTATGGAGTGTGCAGCCCCCTTTCCCAGCCCTGCAGTGATTACAGCAGCCGCCCTACAAATCCCCTTTCCCAGCCCCAGTGATTTCAGCTCTTCACCCACAAGCTTTATTTAACTGCCAGCTCTCTTCGTTAGCTCCAGCTGTGCCTTTCTCCATCTTCAGCGTGCAGGATCTTGGCCTTGGCTCCAGCTCTGCAACACTTCAGCTCGTGCCCCAGGGTGTCTAAGCCCACCCCAGAATCAATATCCCAGTTCTGAAGTGATTTCAGCTGCCACCCACCAATGCCCAGCCACTGTGCCTAGCCTATATTATTTCAATTCAAAGCCCAGAACCCCGCTCTCAGCAATAGAATTCTTTTTCCATTTTCAGACACAATCCCAGCCTCACAGTGACTTTGCCCCCAGCCCCACAGGTGCCGTCGCAGACCGAGAACATATCACTGATTTGCCGGGATTTTCAGGCGCAATCTTAGAGCCCCCATGTGCGCACTACACATCCTGTTCTAGTTTCAGTCACAAGCCCAGCCCCAGCATCCATGTCAGAGGCATAAAAGGGATGTGGCAGCAAGAACTCCACAGTCCCTGTGCCAGCCCTTCGGATCCTATGGAGTGTGCAGCCCCCTTTCCCAGCCCTGCAGTGATTACAGCAGCCGCCCTACAAATCCCCTTTCCCAGCCCCAGTGATTTCAGCTCTTCACCCACAAGCTTTATTTAACTGCCAGCTCTCTTCGTTAGCTCCAGCTGTGCCTTTCTCCATCTTCAGCGTGCAGGATCTTGGCCTTGGCTGCAGCTCTGCAACACTTCAGCTCGTGCCACAGGGTGTCTAAGCCCACCCCAGAATCAATATCCCAGTTCTGAAGTGATTTCAGCTGCCACCCACCAATGCCCAGCCACTGTGCCTATGCTGTATTATTTCAATTCAAAGCCCAGAACCCCGCTCTCAGCAATAGAATTCTTTTTCCATTTTCAGACACAATCCCAGCCCCACAGTCCATTTGCAAGCCCCACAGTGACTTTGCCCCCAGCCCCACAGTTGTCGTCGCAGACCGAGAGCATATCACTGCATTGCCGGGATTTTCAGGCGCAATGTTAGAGCCCCCACGTGCGCACTACGCATCCTGTTCTAGTTTCAGTCACAAGCCCAGCCCCAGCATCCATGTCAGAGGCATAAAAGGGATGTGGCAGCAAGAACCCCACAGTCCCTGTGCCAGCCCTTCGGATCCTATGGAGTGTGCAGCCCCCTTTCCCAGCCCTGCAGTGATTACAGCAGCCGCCCTACAAATCCCCTTTCCCAGCCCCAGTGATTTCAGCTCTTCACCCACAAGCTTTATTTAACTGCCAGCTCTCTTCGTTAGCTCCAGCTGTGCCTTTCTCCATCTTCAGCGTGCAGGATCTTGGCCTTGGCTGCAGCTCTGCAACACTTCAGCTCGTGCCACAGGGTGTCTAAGCCCACCCCAGAATCAATATCCCAGTTCTGAAGTGATTTCAGCTGCCACCCACCAATGCCCAGCCACTGTGCCTAGCCTATATTATTTCAATTCAAAGCCCAGAACCCCGCTCTCAGCAATAGAATTCTTTTTCCATTTTCAGACACAATCCCAGCCTCACAGTGACTTTGCCCCCAGCCCCACAGGTGCCGTCGCAGACCGAGAACATATCCCTGCATTGCCGGGATTTTCAGGCGCAATCTTAGAGCCCCCACGTGCGCACTACACATCCTGTTCTAGTTTCAGTCACAAGCCCAGCCCCAGCATCCATGTCAGAGGCATAAAAGGGATGTGGCAGCAAGAACCCCACAGTCCCTGTGCCAGCCCTTCGGATCCTATGGAGTGTGCAGCCCCCTTTCCCAGCCCTGCAGTGATTACAGCACCCGCCCTACAAATCCCCTTTCCCAGCCCCAGTGATTTCAGCTCTTCACCCACAAGCTTTATTTAACTGCCAGCTCTCTTCATTAGCTCCAGCTGTGCCTTTCTCCATCTTCAGCGTGCAGGATCTTGGCCTTGGCTGCAGCTCTGTAACACTTCAGCTCGTGCCCCAGGGTGTCTAAGCCCACCCCAGAATCAATATCCCAGTTCTGAAGTGATTTCAGCTGCCACCCACCAATGCCCAGCCACTGTGCCTAGCCTATATTATTTCAATTCAAAGCCCAGAACCCCGCTCTCAGCAATAGAATTCTTTTTCCATTTTCAGACACAATCCCAGCCTCACAGTGACTTTGCCCCCAGCCCCACAGGTGCCGTCGCAGACCGAGAACATATCACTGATTTGCCGGGATTTTCAGGCGCAATCTTAGAGCCCCCACGTGCGCACTACACATCCTGTTCTAGTTTCAGTCACAAGCCCAGCCCCAGCATCCATGTCAGAGGCATAAAAGGGATGTGGCAGCAAGAACCCCACAGTCCCTGTGCCAGCCCTTCGGATCCTATGGAGTGTGCAGCCCCCTTTCCCAGCCCTGCAGTGATTACAGCAGCCGCCCTACAAATCCCCTTTCCCAGCCCCAGTGATTTCAGCTCTTCACCCACAAGCTTTATTTAACTGCCAGCTCTCTTCTTTAGCTCCAGCTGTGCCTTTCTCCATCTTCAGCGTGCAGGATCTTGGCCTTGGCTGCAGCTCTGCAACACTTCAGCTCGTGCCCCAGGGTGTCTAAGCCCACCCCAGAATCAATATCCCAGTTCTGAAGTGATTTCAGCTGCCACCCACCAATGCCCAGCCACTGTGCCTACGCTGTATTATTTCAATTCAAAGCCCAGAACCCCGCTCTCAGCAATAGAATTCTTTTTCCATTTTCAGACACAATCCCAGCCTCACAGTGACTTTGCCCCCAGCCCCACAGGTGCCGTCG
Source organism: Lonchura striata (assembly GCF_050655825.1). Lineage (NCBI taxonomy): Eukaryota > Metazoa > Chordata > Aves > Passeriformes > Estrildidae > Lonchura > Lonchura striata. The sequence goes on along the minus strand of NC_140707.1, from coordinate 74,160,225 downwards.
CAGACCGAGAACATATCCCTGCATGGCCAGGATTTTCAGGCGCAATCTTAGAGCCCCCACGTGCGCACTACACATCCTGTTCTAGTTTCAGTCACAAGCCCAGCCCCAGCATCCATGTCAGAGGCATAAAAGGGATGTGGCAGCAAGAACCCCACAGTCCCTGTGCCAGCCCTTCGGATCCTATGGAGTGTGCAGCCCCCTTTCCCAGCCCTGCAGTGATTACAGCAGCCGCCCTACAAATCCCCTTTCCCAGCCCCAGTGATTTCAGCTCTTCACCCACAAGCTTTATTTAACTGCCAGCTCTCTTCGTTAGCTCCAGCTGTGCCTTTCTCCATCTTCAGCGTGCAGGATCTTGGCCTTGGCTCCAGCTCTGCAACACTTCAGCTCGTGCCCCAGGGTGTCTAAGCCCACCCCAGAATCAATATCCCAGTTCTGAAGTGATTTCAGCTGCCACCCACCAATGCCCAGCCACTGTGCCTAGCCTATATTATTTCAATTCAAAGCCCAGAACCCCGCTCTCAGCAATAGAATTCTTTTTCCATTTTCAGACACAATCCCAGCCTCACAGTGACTTTGCCCCCAGCCCCACAGGTGCCGTCGCAGACCGAGAACATATCACTGATTTGCCGGGATTTTCAGGCGCAATCTTAGAGCCCCCATGTGCGCACTACACATCCTGTTCTAGTTTCAGTCACAAGCCCAGCCCCAGCATCCATGTCAGAGGCATAAAAGGGATGTGGCAGCAAGAACTCCACAGTCCCTGTGCCAGCCCTTCGGATCCTATGGAGTGTGCAGCCCCCTTTCCCAGCCCTGCAGTGATTACAGCAGCCGCCCTACAAATCCCCTTTCCCAGCCCCAGTGATTTCAGCTCTTCACCCACAAGCTTTATTTAACTGCCAGCTCTCTTCGTTAGCTCCAGCTGTGCCTTTCTCCATCTTCAGCGTGCAGGATCTTGGCCTTGGCTGCAGCTCTGCAACACTTCAGCTCGTGCCCCAGGGTGTCTAAGCCCACCCCAGAATCAATATCCCAGTTCTGAAGTGATTTCAGCTGCCACCCACCAATGCCCAGCCACTGTGCCTACCCTGTATTATTTCAATTCAAAGCCCAGAACCCCGCTCTCAGCAATAGAGTTCTTTTACAATTTTCAGACACAATCCCAGCCCCACAGTCCATTTGCCAGCCCCACAGTGACTTTGCCCCCAGCCCCACAGGTGCCGTCGCAGACCGAGAACATATCCCTGCATTGCCGGGATTTTCAGGCGCAATCTTAGAGCCCCCATGTGCGCACTACACATCCTGTTCTAGTTTCAGTCACAAGCCCAGCCCCAGCATCCATGTCAGAGGCATAAAAGGGATGTGGCAGCAAGAACCCCACAGTCCCTGTGCCAGCCCTTCGGATCCTATGGAGTGTGCAGCCCCCTTTCCCAGCCCTGCAGTGATTACAGCAGCCGCCCTACAAATCCCCTTTCCCAGCCCCAGTGATTTCAGCTCTTCACCCACAAGCTTTATTTAACTGCCAGCTCTCTTCGTTAGCTCCAGCTGTGCCTTTCTCCATCTTCAGCGTGCAGGATCTTGGCCTTGGCTGCAGCTCTGCAACACTTCAGCTCGTGCCCCAGGGTGTCTAAGCCCACCCCAGAATCAATATCCCAGTTCTGAAGTGATTTCAGCTGCCACCCACCAATGCCCAGCCACTGTGCCTAGCCTGTATCATTTCAATTCAAAGCCCAGAACCCCGCTCTCAGCAATAGAATTCTTTTTCCATTTTCAGACACAATCCCAGCCCCACAGTGACTTTGCCCCCAGCCCCACAGTTGTCGTCGCAGACCGAGAGCATATCACTGCATTGCCGGGATTTTCAGGCGCAATGTTAGAGCCCCCACGTGCGCACTACGCATCCTGTTCTAGTTTCAGTCACAAGCCCAGCCCCAGCATCCATGTCAGAGGCATAAAAGGGATGTGGCAGCAAGAACCCCACAGTCCCTGTGCCAGCCCTTCGGATCCTATGGAGTGTGCAGCCCCCTTTCCCAGCCCTGCAGTGATTACAGCAGCCGCCCTACAAATCCCCTTTCCCAGCCCCAGTGATTTCAGCTCTTCACCCACAAGCTTTATTTAACTGCCAGCTCTCTTCGTTAGCTCCAGCTGTGCCTTTCTCCATCTTCAGCGTGCAGGATCTTGGCCTTGGCTCCAGCTCTGCAACACTTCAGCTCGTGCCCCAGGGTGTCTAAGCCCACCCCAGAATCAATATCCCAGTTCTGAAGTGATTTCAGCTGCCACCCACCAATGCCCAGCCACTGTGCCTATGCTGTATTATTTCAATTCAAAGCCCAGAACCCCGCTCTCAGCAATAGAATTCTTTTTCCATTTTCAGACACAATCCCAGCCCCACAGTCCATTTGCAAGCCCCACAGTGACTTTGCCCCCAGCCCCACAGTTGTCGTCGCAGACCGAGAGCATATCACTGCATTGCCGGGATTTTCAGGCGCAATGTTAGAGCCCCCACGTGCGCACTACGCATCCTGTTCTAGTTTCAGTCACAAGCCCAGCCCCAGCATCCATGTCAGAGGCATAAAAGGGATGTGGCAGCAAGAACCCCACAGTCCCTGTGCCAGCCCTTCGGATCCTATGGAGTGTGCAGCCCCCTTTCCCAGCCCTGCAGTGATTACAGCAGCCGCCCTACAAATCCCCTTTCCCAGCCCCAGTGATTTCAGCTCTTCACCCACAAGCTTTATTTAACTGCCAGCTCTCTTCGTTAGCTCCAGCTGTGCCTTTCTCCATCTTCAGCGTGCAGGATCTTGGCCTTGGCTGCAGCTCTGCAACACTTCAGCTCGTGCCACAGGGTGTCTAAGCCCACCCCAGAATCAATATCCCAGTTCTGAAGTGATTTCAGCTGCCACCCACCAATGCCCAGCCACTGTGCCTAGCCTATATTATTTCAATTCAAAGCCCAGAACCCCGCTCTCAGCAATAGAATTCTTTTTCCATTTTCAGACACAATCCCAGCCTCACAGTGACTTTGCCCCCAGCCCCACAGGTGCCGTCGCAGACCGAGAACATATCCCTGCATTGCCGGGATTTTCAGGCGCAATCTTAGAGCCCCCACGTGCGCACTACACATCCTGTTCTAGTTTCAGTCACAAGCCCAGCCCCAGCATCCATGTCAGAGGCATAAAAGGGATGTGGCAGCAAGAACCCCACAGTCCCTGTGCCAGCCCTTCGGATCCTATGGAGTGTGCAGCCCCCTTTCCCAGCCCTGCAGTGATTACAGCAGCCGCCCTACAAATCCCCTTTCCCAGCCCCAGTGATTTCAGCTCTTCACCCACAAGCTTTATTTAACTGCCAGCTCTCTTCTTTAGCTCCAGCTGTGCCTTTCTCCATCTTCAGCGTGCAGGATCTTGGCCTTGGCTGCAGCTCTGCAACACTTCAGCTCGTGCCCCAGGGTGTCTAAGCCCACCCCAGAATCAATAGCCCAGTTCTGAAGTGATTTCAGCTGCCACCCACCAATGCCCAGCCACTGTGCCTATGCTGTATTATTTCAATTCAAAGCCCAGAACCCCGCTCTCAGCAATAGAATTCTTTTTCCATTTTCAGACACAATCCCAGCCCCACAGTCCATTTGCCAGCCCCACAGTGACTTTGCCCCCAGCCCCACAGTTGTCGTCGCAGACCGAGAGCATATCACTGCATTGCCGGGATTTTCAGGCGCAATCTTAGAGCCCCCACGTGCGCACTACGCATCCTGTTCTAGTTTCAGTCACAAGCCCAGCCCCAGCATCCATGTCAGAGGCATAAAAGGGATGTGGCAGCAAGAACCCCACAGTCCCTGTGCCAGCCCTTCGGATCCTATGGAGTGTGCAGCCCCCTTTCCCAGCCCTGCAGTGATTACAGCAGCCGCCCTACAAATCCCCTTTCCCAGCCCCAGTGATTTCAGCTCTTCACCCACAAGCTTTATTTAACTGCCAGCTCTCTTCGTTAGCTCCAGCTGTGCCTTTCTCCATCTTCAGCGTGCAGGATCTTGGCCTTGGCTCCAGCTCTGCAACACTTCAGCTCGTGCCCCAGGGTGTCTAAGCCCACCCCAGAATCAATATCCCAGTTCTGAAGTGATTTCAGCTGCCACCCACCAATGCCCAGCCACTGTGCCTATGCTGTATTATTTCAATTCAAAGCCCAGAACCCCGCTCTCAGCAATAGAATTCTTTTTCCATTTTCAGACACAATCCCAGCCCCACAGTCCATTTGCAAGCCCCACAGTGACTTTGCCCCCAGCCCCACAGTTGTCGTCGCAGACCGAGAGCATATCACTGCATTGCCGGGATTTTCAGGCGCAATGTTAGAGCCCCCACGTGCGCACTACGCATCCTGTTCTAGTTTCAGTCACAAGCCCAGCCCCAGCATCCATGTCAGAGGCATAAAAGGGATGTGGCAGCAAGAACCCCACAGTCCCTGTGCCAGCCCTTCGGATCCTATGGAGTGTGCAGCCCCCTTTCCCAGCCCTGCAGTGATTACAGCAGCCGCCCTACAAATCCCCTTTCCCAGCCCCAGTGATTTCAGCTCTTCACCCACAAGCTTTATTTAACTGCCAGCTCTCTTCGTTAGCTCCAGCTGTGCCTTTCTCCATCTTCAGCGTGCAGGATCTTGGCCTTGGCTGCAGCTCTGCAACACTTCAGCTCGTGCCACAGGGTGTCTAAGCCCACCCCAGAATCAATATCCCAGTTCTGAAGTGATTTCAGCTGCCACCCACCAATGCCCAGCCACTGTGCCTAGCCTATATTATTTCAATTCAAAGCCCAGAACCCCGCTCTCAGCAATAGAATTCTTTTTCCATTTTCAGACACAATCCCAGCCTCACAGTGACTTTGCCCCCAGCCCCACAGGTGCCGTCGCAGACCGAGAACATATCCCTGCATTGCCGGGATTTTCAGGCGCAATCTTAGAGCCCCCACGTGCGCACTACACATCCTGTTCTAGTTTCAGTCACAAGCCCAGCCCCAGCATCCATGTCAGAGGCATAAAAGGGATGTGGCAGCAAGAACCCCACAGTCCCTGTGCCAGCCCTTCGGATCCTATGGAGTGTGCAGCCCCCTTTCCCAGCCCTGCAGTGATTACAGCAGCCGCCCTACAAATCCCCTTTCCCAGCCCCAGTGATTTCAGCTCTTCACCCACAAGCTTTATTTAACTGCCAGCTCTCTTCGTTAGCTCCAGCTGTGCCTTTCTCCATCTTCAGCGTGCAGGATCTTGGCCTTGGCTGCAGCTCTGCAACACTTCAGCTCGTGCCCCAGGGTGTCTAAGCCCACCCCAGAATCAATAGCCCAGTTCTGAAGTGATTTCAGCTGCCACCCACCAATGCCCAGCCACTGTGCCTATGCTGTATTATTTCAATTCAAAGCCCAGAACCCCGCTCTCAGCAATAGAATTCTTTTTCCATTTTCAGACACAATCCCAGCCCCACAGTCCATTTGCCAGCCCCACAGTGACTTTGCCCCCAGCCCCACAGTTGTCGTCGCAGACCGAGAGCATATCACTGCATTGCCGGGATTTTCAGGCGCAATCTTAGAGCCCCCACGTGCGCACTACGCATCCTGTTCTAGTTTCAGTCACAAGCCCAGCCCCAGCATCCATGTCAGAGGCATAAAAGGGATGTGGCAGCAAGAACCCCACAGTCCCCTGTGCCAGCCCTTCGGATCCTATGGAGTGTGCAGCCCCCTTTCCCAGCCCTGCACTTATTAGAGCACCCGCCCTACAAATCCCCTTTCCCAGCCCCAGTGATTTCAGCTCTTCACCCACAAGCTTTATTTAACTGCCAGCTCTCTTCGTTAGCTCCAGCTGTGCCTTTCTCCATCTTCAGCGTGCAGGATCTTGGCCTTGGCTCCAGCTCTGCAACACTTCAGCTCGTGCCCCAGAGTGTCTAAGCCCACCCCAGAATCAATATCCCAGTTCTGAAGTGATTTCAGCTGCCACCCACCAATGCCCAGCCACTGTGCCTACGCTGTATTATTTCAATTCAAAGCCCAGAACCCCGCTCTCAGCAATAGAATTCTTTTTCCATTTTCAGACACAATCCCAGCCTCACAGTGACTTTGCCCCCAGCCCCACAGGTGCCGTCGCAGACCGAGAACATATCCCTGCATTGCCGGGATTTTCAGGCGCAATGTTAGAGCCCCCACGTGCGCAGTACACATCCTGTTCTAGTTTCAGTCACAAGCCCAGCCCCAGCATCCATGTCAGAGGCATAAAAGGGATGTGGCAGCAAGAACCCCACAGTCCCTGTGCCAGCCCTTCGGATCCTATGGAGTGTGCAGCCCCCTTTCGCAGCCCTGCAGTGATTACAGCAGCCGCCCTACAAATCCCCTTTCCCAGCCCCAGTGATTTCAGCTCTTCACCCACAAGCTTTATTTCACTGCCATCTCTTCCGTTTCACTTCCTCCTCAACACCTTCCCAGCAGTGCTACGTAACACTGCTTCTGGCTCTCAGGGCAGGATCTTTGCTTTTGCTTTAGCTCTGTATGGTTTCAGTTCAGCTCTTGAGCCCATATTCCTGCCCCATCCTAACCATCCCTCCCCCAGTAACTGCTCTACACTCTCTATCAGAGCCCTTGAAGCAATTTCAGCTCCAGCCATGCAATTCCCATCCCAGCTCCATATTCCCTATCCCAGCTGCACAGGGGTTTTACCCCGAACCCTACCACATTTCTGTGTCCTCCGGCTCTGCTGCCTCAGCTCCATCTCCTCAGCTTCCTACTGCCTGCATCTAAAAGCTGCTCCTGCTTCTCACTGCTGCTTGGAGCTGTTGATAAGGGCAGAAATCAGTTACTGTCATAATGTCAATGCCTCTTGCAGCTATCCCACCCACCCTAATGGGATCCCAACTTTAGGGACCCTTGAGCCCTGAAGCCAAACATCTACCTTCCCCCACAGCCTGGGTTTCAGCCGAGCACCTCCCCAAAGGCCCCCTCACCTCCCCCAGGCAGCCCCAGGGGCTGGGAATAGCCACCGGGCCCCTGCTCCCACATCCCAATAGGTGCCCTTGTGCTGCTGCGTGGGCCCTGGAACCCTCCGAGCCCCCACATCCTCAGCCTCTGCTTGGTTCCACGGGGCAGGGGCTGGGAACCCCCAGGCATCTCCTGCAGGCCCTGCACTGCAGCTCCATGCCCCTCTCCCAGGGCATTTATCCAACTCCAGCCCCAGCATTTCCACTGCTCCACATTGTTTTGGGCTTGACTCGTGCCAAAGTCCTTATTCCACACCCTGAGCCTTTATGTCTCCGGTGACCTCACAACCCGTGATTCAGCCCCAGCCGCACAACCCTTACTAAATCAAAATCGGAAAAAGAAAACAAACAGAAACAAATTAAACTTAATAAAACGAACAAAACAATGAAGTAATGCAATATAGATAAAATTATTAAGTAAAATCAAAATCAAATAGTAAGAAAGCAAACAACCGGCTTTATTCCCAGTATTCTCAATGTTACTTTAAATCCAGAAAGCGCGAAAGGGCTACTCCCCAGTGACAGCAGCCGGTCCCCCCTGCGCCACGCCAGGCCCCGCACCAGCCTCTGGCCGCCCGAGCCGGGCAGGGCGCGGCGCAAACAACTGGACACCGCCGGCCCCCGGACGCCGCCGCAGGCAGACGCGGGAGTCGCGTGCGTGCTCACCAGCGCTCCTCGGATCGGCAGCCGCGGGGGACCCGTCCCGGCGCAGCGGCGCTCCTCCTCGGAACGCGCTTCCGCAGCTCCCGTCGCCTCCAGCCCCGCCGCCGAACTGACGCCCCCGCCTCCCCCACGCGCGCTACTTATGCCTCAGAGCCGGGCCAGCCAGCCAATCACAACCCGAGGCAGCGCCGGCCCCACCAATCCGAGCCCGCCCATTCCCGCCGCGCTCGGCTCGCGACCACCCCGCGCTCCCCTCACGCGCCGCTCCCGCCGCCGCCATTGCAGGGGCCGGGTCCGCCCGCTCCCCGCCGTCAGCCCGTTTCCCTGGGAGAAATCCCGGCCGGCGCCTGACGGGGAGCTCCCGCCCGCCCTTCCCGGCCCCAGCGCCTGCCGAGGTTGCGGCAGCAGGGATAGCGCTCCGCCGGCTCCCAAAGCGGCGCCGGGAGCGGCGCCTCAAGCGCACGGGGGAGCGGGGCCAGGCTGAGGAGTCGGGCCGCGACTGAGCGGGCCGAAATCGCAGGAACCGCGCCCGGATTGGAAGGGCGGCCGGGATTGGACAGGGCGGAGAAAGGCGGGCCGGGATTGGCGGGGCTCGGGAGCTGCGCGGCCGGGCCCGTGGCAGCATGGGGCGGAGCCCGCGCTGCTCGAAGGGCCCGCGGGCGCCCCGGGTCCCGCTCGGAGACCCCCTGTCCCCTTCTCGGCCCGTGCTCGTGCCCGGCTCCCGGCGAAAAGGGCCCCGCAGAGCCCGAACTGCAGCCGCCCGTCGGCACTCGGGGCAGGGGAGAGGCGCAGCCCGGCATTGGTTCCGGGCGGCAAAGGCGGACTCCGCGCTAGCAGCTCGGATCGGGGAGCGGCGGCGACGCGGCGGGGAGGCGACTCGGTGGCGGGGAGTGGGGAGGGCGCGCAAAAACAGTGAAGTGCCCGCGTCCCCCTGCCCGCCCTCCGCCTGTTGCGAGCCCGCTGCTCACCCTCTTTCTCCCGACACAGTCGTCGGATGCTATAGAGGGGACAATAATATTGACGTTCACATTCATAGATCAGCTTTTTGCAGCACAAGTATTTCGATATGGTACAACTTACTTTTAACTGCTTTGTATAGTATAATTTTTATAATAAAACCCCTACCTACTACCAAATAGAAAATAAAAATCCCCTTTATTCTAAACTATATTTAATTATTTCTATATTTCTATTTTTGATTTTTACAAGTACTTATCTATCACAACATATTGAGGTACTATATTTCGATATATAGTATTTATGACACGTAATGTGTTATAATAAGACACATACAGTAAAATACGCATTACGTACTGTATTGATTCCTATTGTTTTGTAGTATTCATATATCCACACATATTAATTATACATTTCTAGATGGATATTTATATTATATAAACATATAAAATACTCTACAGCAAACAATATAATACCTAATAGTAATGGATAGCATTATTTATGTTACATGTTTAATTTATAGGTTTGCCGTTTATATTTAAAATTGAAGTTTTATATTCCCATTTTCATGTTTATGCATTTGTTTTGTTTCATTAGAGTTCTAGTTAAAACACTGCAGTTATAATCGAATTCCTAAAAATAAAATGCCAAAACAAACAGCATCAAATTCCCACCAGTACCGTCCAACAAATTCAGAAAGGCTCCACCAGCCAGCCAACTACCAGCAAAAAAACCCGCACTACACTCCTTTCACTAGCAGCTCTTATCACGTCACAAAAACGAAACAAACATTTTAAAAAAGACAGATAGAAACCCACACAGCAAATCACAAAAACCACTAAAAAGAAAAGAAAACGCCAACTAACTTACCATACTCCAAAACCATACAAGAGACCCCCAACGTTTCTAAAAAAAATAATAACCAAATCTCTACCACTACGCTAACTCCTAAAGAGAACCCAATGCTCTATAAAATTAACTAAAAAACCCCACCAAATCATTACAGATATTAAAAAATCGGAACCACGAAGAAACAAAAAAATCACCACCAAATAAAATAAATACCTAAAGAGACCCACCACGGAAATGCCCATGTTCCCAAAAATAAAACTAATTAAAAAAACCAAAAACCAAATACATCAAACTACAAAAAAAAAAAATTAAATTAACAACAACAAAATAGGTATTCCTAACTCAAGAAACAAAAATTGCCTCAAACCATCAAAACACAAATACCACCTAGAAAAAAAAAACATGTCGCCAAAAGAGCAATGTAACCACAAACAATATTTCCCAAATTCTCTCCAACAATAAAACATACACGGCAACCAAATAAGCCAAATGAACGAAATCCCTATAATATAATAAACAAGAATGCAATCATCAATATTAAAAAAACCTCACCGATTAACTCCAGGACACTCCCCTCAAGCCCACCAAAACAAATACTACGCACTCGCTCGAATAAAAGCCTCCACAACCGTATTAAAAACCTACCCTCTACTACATGCTACGACCCAGAAAAAACATTGGAAGCCTTTAAAAACACATCCTTTAAAAACATATGAACCGATCAAAAAGAAATCCAACAACACTCCACCCAAAAACAAAAACCGTGCCACGAGCACCCGAAGCAAGAACCGTAACAACCAAGAAGCGCCCGGGGCCCTTCTCCTACAGCGACGCCGATCAAAAGCCACCGATCCCAGGAGCTCCTCAGGAGCGCCTCAAAGCCACCGCAGCGAGGGAGGCTGGAAGATGCGGAGCCGCGCTCCCGGCCCCGGGCGCAGCGCGGCTCCGGCAGGAAAGCGGCTCCTCCGGCAGGCAGAGGCGGCGCCGCGCCGGCAGACCCCCGCCCGCTGCCCCCGGCCCGGCGGGGCCGGCACCGGGCCCGGGGGGCCCCGGCGGCGCCCGAGCCCCGCGCCCGGAGCGGACGGAGCGGCGGCACCGGCCGGCACCGGCCCCGGCCGCCCTCGGCCCGCGGAGCCGCCTCCAGCCCTCCCCTCACTCACAGACACCGCCCCGCTCGCCGCTCGCTCCCGCCCCTCGCCCCTCCCGCCGGGCTCCGGCTGGGGGGCTGCAGTACCGCCCTGTGCCCACAAGGCGGCAGCACTTGTCCAGAGGGTCCGCGACACGATGGCGGCCCGTGGGGACCTTGACGGAGAGAGGCGTTTTTCGCCCATGCCTGTCGGCTCCCGCCAAAAACCCGCACGCTCGCGGTGCTGCTGACCCCACAGCCCGTGTGCACGGCACCAGAACCGCCGCGGAAAATCCCGTCGGGGGGCGCCGGCGGTGCGCGCAATTCAGGCAGTGTAAAAAACAGACACGGGTCCTCGAATTTCAACGTCCTCGTTTTCGCGCCCTCTCGAGAAGGTCAAGCGAGGCCGCGCCACGCCACTCCCAAGATGGCGGCCGCGGGCGGCGGGCTGCAGTACCGCTCTCTGCCCACACGGCGGCAGCACCGCGCCGTCCCCGCCGGCACGGCCTCGGCAGCGAACGCCCCAAAGCGTCCGCGCGGGAAAGAACGGAACAAAAAGCCTGCCTGCGACCCGATAGGAACCGAAAGAAAAAAGCTTTCCTCTTAAACTGCATTGCAACAAGGCTTGGTTTTATATTTTTCAGATTTATACTCACAGTCGGATTGGTAATGGATACTGATGGAAAATTGTATTTTTATCATTTCTTAGATTTATTCCTATTCTATTTTATTACATTTTATTTTTTATACATATCTTATTAGATTGCTTACATATTTCTATAGTTAGATTTAGATTTCTAAAAGGTTTGTATTGCTTAAAATAAAACCCTGCCTCTATCCAAGTAAAAATCTTTTAAAAAAACCCCTTTATTTAAACTCCATTTAAATGTATCTCTATTTTTCGCATTTATATTCAAATGTATATTTTAAATGTAGATTGAAGTATGATGCTATCTATAGTCTATCTCTTCCTAATACTCATTTTTATTTCTATTTTATATTTTTATAAATACACCTGTAGACATTGATTATATATTTCCATATTTAGAATGATATCAAACTAAAATATATATTCATATCTTTTCCATTAAAGCCCTGCCTCCAACCAAATAAAAACAAAAAAAGCCCTTTCTTTAAACGATTTTCGAATATTTTTATATTTTTTTCATCATTATAGTCACATTTGAACTTCTACTTTATATAGATGTATTTATAAATATATTTTATATATATATAATAAGGTAGCGAGATAGATAAATTATTTTTTAAATTCTATTTCGTACACACTGCTAATACTTATATTTACTTACCTTTGAATTTTCATATAGATCTTAACGTATTTAGGATATATTTCTATACAAAGACTTCTAATTTTATTTTATTTCTAGTCATAATTTTAATAATAAAACCCCTACCTACTACCAAATCGAAAATAAAAATCCCCTTTATTCTAAATTATATTTAAATATTTCTATACTTCTATTTTTGATTTTTACAAGTACTCATCTATTCTATCACAACATATTGAGGTACTATATTTCGATATACAGTATTTATGACATGAAATGCGTTATAATAAGACACATACAGTAAAATACGCATTAGGTACTGTATTGATTCCTATTGTTTTGTAATATTCATATATCCACATGTATTAATTATACATTTCTGTATGGACATTTATGTTTATAATCGATATTTATATGCATATAAACATATAAAATACTCCATATCAAACAAGGTTATACCTAATTGTAATGGACAGCATTATTTATGTTACATGTTTAATGTATATGTTTTCCATTTACATTTAAAATTGAAGTTTCATATTCCCATTATCATGTTTATGCATGTGTTCTATTTCATCAGAGTTATAGTTAAAACACTGCAGTTATAATCGAATTCCTAAATATAAAATGCCAAAACAAACAGCATCAAATTCCCACCAGTACCGTCCAAAAAATTCAGAAAGGCTCCACCAGCCAACCAACTACCAGCAAAAAAAAACCCGCACTACACTCCTTTCACTAGCAGCTCTTATCACGTCACAAAAACGAAACAAACATTTTAAAAACCCTATAGAAACCCACACAGCAAATCACAAAAACCACTCTAAAGGAAAAAAAAAAAAGCCAACTAACTTACCATACTCCAAACCATACAAGAGACTCCCAACGATTCTAAAAAAAATAATAACCAAAACTCTACCACTACGCTAACTCATAAAGAGAACCCAATGCTCTATAAAATTAACTAAAAAAACCCACCAAATAATTACAGATATAAAAATATGGGAACCACGAAGAAACAAAAAATTCACCCCCCAAATAAAATAAACACCTAAAGAGATCCACCATGGAAATGCCCATGCTCCCAAAAATAAAACCAATAAAAACAACAACCAAACACATCAAACAACAACAAAAAAAATTAAATTAACAACAACAAAATAAGTATTCCTAACTCAAGAAACAAAAATTGCCTCAAACCATCAAAACACAAATACCACCTAGAAAGAAACACGTCGCCAAAAGAGATATGTAACCACAAACAATATCTCCCAAGTTCTCTGCAACAATGAAACATACACGGCAATCAAATAAGCCAAACGAATGAAACCCCTATAGTGTAATAAACAAGAATGCATTCATCAATATTAAAAAAAACCTCACCGATTAACTCCAGGGCACTCCCTCAAGCCCAGCAAAACAAATACTACGCCCTCGCGCTAATAAAAGCCTCCACAACCGAATTGAAAAACGACCCTCTACTCCATGCTCCGACCCATAAAAACCAGTGTAAACCTTTAGAAACGCATCCTTAAAAAACCTAAGAACCGATCAAAAATAAATCCAACAACAACACTCAACCCAAAAACAAAAACCTTGCCATGAGCAGCCGAAGCAAGAACGGTAACAACCAAGAAGCGCCCGGGGCCCTTCTCCTACAGCGACGCCGATTAAAAGCCACCGATCCCAGGAGCTCCTCAGGAGCGCCTCAAAAGCAGCGCAGCGAGGGAGGCTGGAAGATGCGGAGCCGCGCTCCCGGCCCCGGGCGCAGCGCGGCTCCGGCAGGAAAGCGGCTCCTCCGGCAGGCAGAGGCGGCGCCGCGCCGGCAGACCCCCGCCCGCTGCCCCCGGCCCGGCGGGGCCGGCACCGGGCCCGGGGGGCCCCGGCGGCGCCCGAGCCCCGCGCCCGGAGCGGACGGAGCGGCGGCACCGGCCGGCACCGGCCCCGCCCGCGCCGCCTCCCCCGCCCGCCGGCCCGGCCAAAGCTCCGCTCGGCTCCGCACGGCTCGCACCGGCGCGGCTCCGGCGGGCCCGCGGCAGCCCAGCCGCGCCCAGCTCCCCTTCCGCCCCGGCCAGCCCCGGCACTGCCGGCAGGGCTCCGCGCCGCACCCTTCGCTGCCGGGCCGGGGGCAGAAGAAGCGCCCCGAATGCAGCGGCACAGCCCGACCCCCGCCCTGCCAGCGCTGCCACGGCTGCAGCTCCCTTCCTCTGCAGCCCCGACTCTGACGCCACGCTCCGGCGCTCACCTCACCCCAACAAGGGAAAAGAAACGTAGGCTTCCCTTCAATCGCGTCCTCTAGAAGAGAAGAAAAGAAGCGCCTTGCCTCAAACCATGGCAAAAGGGGGCTTTTTACCTCAGTCCAAACCCCTTAAAAGGGGGGACAACAGGACTGCCCCCTCCAATTCAACCTCAGGATGACGAAATTTCAAAGGGAAAGGGGAAAAGTCCCCGTTATAAAAGCGCACCGGCTCACCTGCTCGGCTGCTGCTTCTCGGCACAAAGGTTTGTCCCTCAGCTCCTCCTTTGAGCAATGCTTCACGTGCCCAAGTATGTATCCAGGGGATTCCCCGGACCCTGTCCGAAGCGCCCACCGTCCTTCCAGGAGACAGCCCCGGGAGCCCCCCAAAAACTCCTCTCCTCCAGCAGCTCCGTGCAAAAGCCAGCAAAGACAAACCCTCGCCCTAAAATAACCTCCCCCCGGCAGGAGCCGCCCCTCCTCCTCATCCTCACAGCTCACACTTGGGGCTGCTCTGAGCCCTCATCATCCTCACATCAGCTCACACCTGCCGCTGTTGCCACCCTCCAACAGCGTCTCTCCATCTCCAGCACACAGCCCACTTCTCACAGACACTGATCCATTGGAAATCTGCTACGGGTGTTGTCTTTTCTTAATCCATCTGGGTACACGATTAAAGCACGTACATGCATTGATGGTCATTGAGAGAAAGCTTTCCCCTGGAGAAAACAGTCCTTTTGCTGGCACACTTTGATACACCTTCGCAAAAAGCAGAATCAGCACCAATTCCTAAGACCCCTGCCGAGGAACTCAGCCCTCCTTGGGACACCCAAAGCAGCAGACCTCGAAAAAGGAGGGGAAAAGTCAAGCTTGGAGGGGAAAAAGAGGATAGAAGTACAGCAGCCTTTAAAAATGCCTGCACGGAGCAATAGTGGGAACCAGTCACATTTCTTCCTTCCTTGCTTTCTGTGATGACATAAATAGGAAGTAAGAACACGTTAAACAAAAGGCAGAGCTAGGATTTGACAGGTCTTTATTTTGGCAGGCTGCATGGCAAACGCCTCTTCCAGGACTGCGACACGTTTTGGGGAATAGCTGAGAACGGAGGCAAAAGGTGCCGGGAGCCCTTTCTGTTCCCTTCAGCCCCTTGCTCCGCTGGTTTCAGGGCACTCGCTTGGTTCGTTCCTAGAGAAAAACGCTAGGGCATGATTTTCAAAACTACTGCCCGTCCCCAGTCAGAGTTTCCTACATTCGTGGGTACAAATGAGTGGATAGAGAGAGGGCTTCTTTCCAAATGAGTTTAGCCATAGATTCCTGTTCTTTACCAGTAGCTATAAAAACGAAACACTTGCCAGGTTTTGGTATTCTACACACACCCCTCCCTGGGAATTTTGGGGCAGCTTTGGGTCCCTCTGCGGGACGGCACCCAGCGTGACCCCCTCCCCTCATTCGCCACCCACCCGCTCCTCCACCGCAGTGTGCGTCCCTCTCCTGGGGACCTTGGGGTGCCCCAAATGCCATCAGAGCCCCGAGTCTTCAGCCCCTAACCCTGACCCCCGAAGAAGGCACAGGGCGAATCCAACTGCCCCGGACAGCAGCCCAGCACTCCCTTCCAGCCCTTCCCACACCTCCATCCCCCAGAAAGGGACTCCGCCGCAACAAGAAAGGGGGGCAGCCCCCAGAAGGCTCGAAGCTCCTGCCCCGCCTCGCTGTCGCGGGCCAGGGGCAGAAAGAGGGAGCGGCAGAGGCGGCGGGGACGCGGCACGGCCGGCACGGCACGGAGCGGGGGCCGCTCGCAGCGCGATGCCGGCGGAGCCGCAGGTCCGGCAGCGCCGGGGCGGGGTCCGAGCGGCGCGGGGGATCCGCCGAGAGCTCCGGCCCCGTGCGGGGACTCCCGCAAGGCCCGGGGGGCGCCGGGCTCCGGCCCTCGGGGCTTTATTCTCCGGCGCCCCGAGCCCCGCGGCTGCGGGGGAAAGAAGCGAAGGGGCGACGGGAAGAGAGGAGGGAGAGCGGGACATGCGAAAGGGCGGGGAGGGAGGTCGGGCTGCGGAGGAAAGCGGGCGGGGAAGGGAAAGGCCGGCAGGGCAGCAAGAGGGACGGGGCACAGAGGAGGGACAGAGGGGGAATGGAACGGAGCAGCGGGGCAGGGACAGGACAGGACAGGAAGGAGCCGGGTTTGGGGGGGACACGGAAACGGGGGAAAGAGAGGGTACACTCAGGGGAATACGGGCAGGAGGATGGAGCGGGAGAGAGAGGGACAGGAGGGGATCCTCCCGGCTCCGCCCCGGCGCCCCCCCTGCCCGGGCTGCTGCGCTCGGCAGAGCTCGGCTCCGTTCGGCTGCACTCGGCTCCTCGGCCAGCTTCGGCTACTGTCGGCCACGCTCGGCTATTTCCGGCCGCATTCGCCTCCATTCGCCTCTTCGGCAAAGCTCGGCTCGCCTCGGCTGAACTCGGCAGAGCTCGGCTCCGCTCGCCTCCTCGGCCCCTTTCGGCCGCTTTCGCCCACGCTCGCCTAGTCCCGCCCGCACCCGCCTCCATTCGCCCATTCCCACAGCTCGGCTCCCTCCGCCCGGCCCCGGCTCCCTCCGGCTCACACATTTCCTCAGGGCACCTCAGCACAGGGCACACAAACTGCAGCCCCTAAAGGCTTGCGGCTCTTTCAACACACACACTCGTAACTCAGCTCTCGGGACAGAGCTGATGGCCCCTTTAGGACAAGAATAGTTACACGTAAAAGCAATTCCCTCATTTTGCATCTCCTTTTTATTGAACCCCCGCAAAATCCCATCCACATCACAAGGAACGTGCAGCTCCGGTGACGCTATTTGTACAAAGGCCCTGGGGCAGCACACAGCCGGGATTCCACGGAAGAAAGCCCGGTTTGCATTGCAGAGGTTCTCGCTCCGGCACTGCCTGTTTGCAGCTGGGCTCCGCTCCCCTCACGGCCACATCCCCGAACGATGTGCCAGATTTCCCAGAGAGCTCCCAATAAAACTCAGCTACAGTCACTGAGCAGAAAATCCTTTGGGCTTTAGTTCCACCCCTCACCTGTTCCGAGCGCTGGGAACGCGGGTTTTGGTCCCACATCGCAGCAGCAGGGATGGATTAGGGTTTTGTTTTGGTTTGGTTTGTGGTTTTTTTTTGTGTGTGGGGTTTTTTTTTAATTAAAAAAAGGGTAATAAAAACAAACCATGTCTGACATAAATGTCTTGAAGTGCCATTCAAGCTTTTTAAACCCAAGCAAACCGTCCTAATTCCCTAGCCCAGTCTTCTATTCATACTGGCTACTTACACCCCAGTGTAGGAAGCTCTGCAGCCTTCTTCTCCTGTCCTGTATTAGACAGAGGATGGATATGAAGGGCACACGCATGCAGTCTTTTTGGTTCTTCAAAAAGATAAAAATGCCTGTAATAAAAATTACAGAAGTAATATTGTTTCTCAAAGTGTTCCAGAAAAGGGAATTTGGAGCTTTAAGGTCCCACTGAGAGATGTTGAATAAAATCTTCCCCCTGAGTTTGCACCCAGTAATAAAATACTGATTTGTTTTTTGACCAGGCAAGGTAGGTCTATAGGAGAACAGCTCAGGAGGCTCTCATGGCTCACGGCGATGAGGATGGAGCAGGGCAGAATGTTAAAGGTGAAGTGTCAGTCCCCTGAATTAATGCCCTGATGGAGCCAATTTTTTTGCTAAGAGACATAACAGATCCTTCCCTTTGTTCCCCAGTTTCCAAGTCACCTGTAATTCGTTACCTGCACCAACCTGCCGCAGCTAAGTGACAAATCCAGCTCCTGTGCTCCAAGCCACGTGTCCCTGACGTGAAGGGAAGTCAGGGATACAGAATCAGCTGTGGAAGAAAGAGAAGACAAAAATCAGAACAGATATTCTTCTATTTCCCCACAGGATCACCAAGCCAAGCTGCTTGCTACCTCTCCAGGACTATGTTTGAAAAGAGTTCCCTAACTCTTTTCTTAGCCTGAAATTCCGGAGTGGCTTTGCCCATGCAAAGCCAACGATCCTACTCACAAGAAGGAACAAACCAGCTTCCTGTTAAATAAAGCACTTGGAAATATGAGCTGCCAGATGCTCTCACTGACCAGCAAAAGGGATCAGCATCCAGGCCCACGTGGAGCTGGGTTTTTAAATATCACAAATAAACTTAACAAAAAATTATTCCTGACTCAAACCCACAATGCCTCAAACCATCAAAACAAAAATAGTTCTGGAATGACAGCTACACCTCTGCAGACCACAGCACAAAAATAACACTAAAGAATTTCTGACACCTTCCTTTTGAAGATGCTCTTACAGCATATTATCATAGTAAAGGGGCATTCCCTACATCTCTAACCAGAACTAGAGCTAGAGCTATCAGTTACTTTCACATACTCGCATGTCTGTATGGTGGCCTTAGGAGAAGCTGGCAACACCTCTTCTGGTACCACACCTTGGAGGCTCAGATTGCGTCAAAAGCACCACTGAAACCAGCGTGCCAGGAGCTAACTGAATAATGAAAGTCATTTTCTCCATTTCTGTGACAGAAAAGCCCTCCATTTGGACAGCATTATTTGCAGCCAATTATTCTGCTACTTCCAGCAGTGCTCCAGGGAGCTGTATCACTTCTCCACAGAGCTCAGGAGCTGTTCATTAGGTTGATCTCCTATAGTCTCCAGTTCTTCCTTTTGCTTGCACAATGTGCACCCTGCAGTGCCATATGACAGGAGCTTTGAGTGCTGTCTGTTGCTCTGTATTACCCTCATAGGACTGAGGAACCCGTCCCAGCCAGGGAAAGAACAGCTTTTGATTCTTGGATTAGGACACAAAATGCCACAGTTTATCCTAACAGTGGGAGGAATAAAGAGGAATACCTGGCATACTCAGAATTCCACCTTAGGGCAAAGCCCAAGTGACACTGCCCTACAGCAGGATTTGAAAAATTCAGGGTCCATCTCTTAATAAATACATTTTGGCAAGAACCTGCACGATTCTCTTTGACATGTATTTCTCCTTTGTAATGACTCAGTGCTTGGTCTCTAGGACTTCCATATCCCTGACACACTTGCACTCGGATTACTAGCAGGAGGATCACAAACTTAGGTAGTCTCATATCTGTGCAGCATTTAAAGTCAAGGAACACTGGGCTTGGTCAGCAAGACGTCCAGTTTTACAATTTTCCATCACAGCTGCCTACACCTTTTAACATAAACTCGAAAAAGAGACAAAATTCCACCCTACCACTGTTGCAATAGGGAACTGAACTCTGATTTCAGACATTTTCCTCCTGCTTGAGCAGGGACATTGTACAAGATGACTCCACTGGTGGGTCCCTTTCAACCTTAATAATTTTGTGATTTCCAGGGTCTTCAGAGCAAGCCTGCTGAGTTTATAATGTTTTATTTAATTAAAAAAGCTGGAAGTGCAGCTCGAACCCTGAAAGTCAAAATGCGTTTATTCCTTACTTACTCATTACCCCCCAAAGTAGAGCTGCAGCTCAGCAGGCAGAGAGGGACTTCTGTGGACACTGCATTTGTCACCTGTGACTAATTTAATTCAGCAAGCTCTAAACCACAGGTCAGCCTGTTCCATTACAGCATCATCAGGGCAACTTACAAGAACTGAAGCCAACTGAGAGCCCCTTCATCCCAAAGAGGACAAATATAAGCCTTTTACTTCAGCTCAGCAGAACTCTTAGTTCATCCTAACAAGAGGTAATGCATCCCAGCAGGTGTCAGTGAACCCAACCTCTTTAAATACTCATTTAACCCTACCTCAGCTGGTAATCAAAGTCGTGGGGGTGAGGCTAGGCTGAATTTCTCTTTTCTGTCCTTCTCCAGAGTAGTCCTAGTGAAGTGGCCTTGGACTCTGTTTTCTGCAGAGCCTAAGTGCTGCTCATGAAAGCCTCTAGATTTTTCTCCTGCTGCTGCTAGAGCTGTGACTTTGAAGAACTCACTCCTAAGAGCTGGAAATGTAAAAGCCAATTGGATGTGCTGGGCTGCAGTGCCCCAGCGCCCCAGGACAGGCAGTGCCCCTCACCGTGCCTGTGAGAAGGTGAAGCCAACCCACGCCAGGTGCCTGTGCTGGACAAGTGGGAACACTGAAGCCAAGGCTGCTTCCTTCTTGAGGCTTTCTGAGGTGGCTGCTAGGAGAATTTCTCTTAGGCAGTCACTCTCTCGAACCCAGTCTCTCAATAACCTTCTGACACAAATAGAGGAGGATTTTTGTTCGCTATCTCCATGTGTGCAAGGTAGGAAAAGTTAATTAATTGCCAGCATACCAGAGGATTCCGCCAGAGGAATCCTCTATACCAAGGCCTTCCATCAGAGCAGAAGGCACTAACCACGCAAAACCTCCAGCGGGAAGGATCCTAGCAGTCCTCTTCTTTCCTCCTTTGCAAGAAACTGTGCTTAAACATTCCCCAGTAATTAAATATGCTTATGACTCTTAAAACATTTAAAGTTCCTTGAGGGAAGAAGGTGTGTGGAGGCACTATATGATCCACTGTGTTTCTTACGTTTGGGGTTATGTTATATATTCTTACGTAATGGTTTGAAACTTATCTTTATCCCTGCACCGTGTCCTTAGAACAAGGCTGTGAACACTCTTTTTCTCCAAATACAAGAATAATTGAGGAAACAGAACAGTGTTTGTCAGAAATAATGAGGGCAGAGACTGAGGGTGCCAGCATGCTGACTTGTACCACCTTAGGACACTTTTGGAAGTCATCACTCCTGTAATATACTGGATCCAATTTCAGCAAGAGCTCCACTCTCTCCTGTGGTTTCCACAGGGCCAAAAAAGGCAAGAGCTCCTTGAGACTGAGGGCTCCTCATGCCCTCCAGCAAGGAGAGGGTGGGCAAAGACCCATCGGTAGGAAACAGATGATCCTCAGACTGAGCAAGTTGCTAACATCCTCTTGAATGTGCTGTGGAATTGTGCAGGCATTGCCATGGCCAGGGAGAGAGCAAATGGATGCTCTGATAATCTGCAACCTAAATTTAGCTGCAATTCCAGAGGGACAGTCTGATAGCCTGTTCCTAAGACATTTCATTTCCTGGACCTCAAAGATCCCCTCAGCCACTGCAGCTGCATTCTCTGAGGGTATATCGTGCGTTTCAGGCAGTTGGTGTTGGGTCCCTCCTCACTGATTCTGCCCCACATCTTGTGTTCCCAGGCTGAGGTGGGAGACTTGAGTGTAGAAGCAATTATTTATCTCTGCCTAAGAGAGACTTCTGAGTATGATCTAGCTTAAATGCCTGCTTGTAGGGCAGGCTGCACAGCTGAACTTGCCAAACACGGAGAAGCTAAACAGGCACCAAACCCTTGGCTTATTTCTGGGGGAGGCCCTCAGATGGCTTCTGAGCTTCTCCAATCTACGCTCTACAGGGAGTCTGCACATCTCTCCAGCAATTGAAATCTTGAGCAGGGAAGCAGGCTGGTAGCAAAAGACTGAGCTAACACATAGCGAGGCCAAAGGAAACCGAGTGTCAGAAGCACAGCTTTGAGTCCAGAAACACAATCAAAGCCCGGGGAAGAGTGTGGCAAATGCTGGGGTCAGCAGTGCAAGTACAGGGCAAGGCTGGACGGTCCCTGAGCAAAGCACCGGGCACTGCCCAGACCAAACCAAAGACCAGAGTCTAAGCAGGAATACAGGGAGATTTCCAGGAGCTCTGCTGGGCTGGGATAGGCTCCCATGGTAAGCTGAGAGGATGGAGACTCGGCCCCCAAGCTACAGCCACTGGGACAACTCTCCATCACGGGGCCAGGGAGCTGTGCAGGGCACAGACTCACCTCATCCCCAGCACTGCTGTCCCCGGAGAGCCCGCTGGCTCTCTGCTCCTGAGAAACACTCTCTTCTCGCAAAAATCCAACTCCCTCACCACCTGCATCTGCTTCTTCTTCAGTATTGCCCGCAACCTTCATTTCTGCTCTCTCAAAGCACTGTTCATCTCCACCTCTTTTTCATCACAACACCTTTCAGTTGACACCTTTGAAGTGAAGAGGCCACTGAATTCTACCATTACAGAGTAAAACCACTCAGTATTGACACAGCCAGCTATTAGTTTTAATCCTCAGTTCTGCATTCCAAGGGATACTTTTGAAAACACACTGAAAACTCATAAAAATACGTGGCATTCACTGGAGCCAGGGCTCACTTCTGCACTGTGCCTTGGCACAAACACGCTCCATCACCTGTGACATCTCTCCTGCATTGACCATTGTTCAAAGCTTTCCTGCAGGGGCCTGACGGAGCAACAGGAGCTTGCTGAGCTTCTGTCAGGGCAGGAGCATAACAGGGTGCAGATCCTGTCCTGACCCCACCAAAGAGGGGTTTTTCCTGCATTCCTTCCTGCTGTGACACTCAATGACAAACATCCTCTGGGCCTCTATGTTATCAAATACAAGGACATGCCAACGTTTAGCGAGGACAATTTCAGCTTTCCCAATCTAAACTTTCCATATGATGCAATGACACTGTCACTTATTTACTGAGAACCCCAGCCCACGTAGCCTAGAGAAGTGTCTGTTGGCTCAGAGCAAGCTTTAGGAGCCTGGAAGAAGCTTGTTTTGGTTTAGATGCCAGGCCCAAGACTGCATTTGAACTCCTGTCTCCCCACCAGAGGTTTCTAACCCATCCCCCGTGTCACATGTGCAACACCAAATTCAGCAGAAAAGCACTTCTGGGAGCAGCTTAGGAATGGAGGAAAGTATAGTTATTATAAATGTTTCATGTATCTGTATGTAAAGATAGATAAATAGATAGCTAAATATGTACAGACATCTGTACACCCACCTACACCGGTATCTATATGAAGTCCTTTTTAGACCCTTCCCCAAATTTCTAAGTGATTGGTGCTTATAGAGGCAAACAAAATGAACTTTTAAGTTAAGCCAACTTGGGTGGCTATTTGTGTCACAACAGTCTCTGAAAAAATGATGACAGCACTTAAAAGTCACCAATAGTAATAATAATAATAATAACAACAGTAATAAAGTATTTTGCTGCTATTTTGGCAGCTTATGCTGCTTCTTGTACTTACTGCTCAATGCCTTGCTATTTCAGTAATTCACTGTGAAGCAATAAAGCAAAAGCCTTAAGGCTGGCTGCTTAGCTTACAAGAAGCTCTGTTACAATTTGGAGAAAAAATAAAACTTGGAGCATTATCAGTAAAACAGAGATTCTACCCATACCCATTAAAAATGCAGTATTTGCTCTGCAGACCTGCAAAAACTTACTTTAAAAGGTTAACTGCGACCTTTCACAAACCCAGGCTCATTTTAGCAGAAGAGTTTCCTGCTTCTCTGTGACTGTGAGATGTATCTATTAAGTTCCTTTCAAAGGCCTTGCCTGACCTATTCATATTGCAATTGAGAGCCAAAATAGCTCAATATCAAATATCTGCAAGCACCTTAGTACTTTTGGAAGAGTGGAACTGCTCGATCAAATCCTCACGCTGACCACACTGTTTCAAAATGCAACAATGAATTATGTCATTATGTCTCCATTTGGAAAGGATTATAATGTAAAATTAAGACAAGAGCCTGCCCTACTCTGAAGGCATGGGGACAATGGGGATTTGAGTCCCCAGTATGTAACTACTGTTGCAAATAAAAGACATCTATCAAGAACAGAGACGTGCGTTTCTGCACGAGATACAGTGCCCAAGTCCCAGACTTCATTAACCTTAATTAAATGGTCTTGAAACCAAAATTTTTCCGTAGCAGTTTGACTGCATTAAAAGGTCCCTCTCTGTAAATGGTTTTGATACGTAAACATGCAAGCACTCCCAGAAGGGCCACATCCTTAAGGACTGCTACTATATATTTACTTTATGAAGACACTGCCCCATCTGCTGGGTCAGCCACGCACACGGCCCCACTGCTACGCTTGAGTGTGGCACTGGAATAAAACTTTTCTTGTGTTTAGGAACAAAACCCCATCAGTCAAATGCACAATCATTCCAGCAGCAAGTAGGGATGCACCAAACTGCTCGGGTTTCCATCCCTGTTTATTCTGGAAACTGACCACAAACTCCTACGGAGATTTTGAAGGGCACAAGGGCTTCTTGTGAAAGCACAAAGGAAAGAATAAATGACTAAACAGGTATGTTCAGAAGAATCGGTGGGAGGTTTGTACCTAAGCACATAAGGCCACAGCCTCCTTTTTCAACATGTACAATCGTAGAATCAGAGAATGGTTTGGGCTGGAAGGGACCCCAAAGCTTTTCTCATCCCATCCCCTGCAGGGACACCTTCCACTAGAGCAGGTTGTTCCAAACCCCATCCAACCTGGCCTTGGACAATTCCACGGGTGGGGCTGCCTCAGCTTCTCTGGGCAACCTCTGCTAGGGCCTCGCCACCGTAACAGGGACGAATTTCTTCTGTATATAGGATTTCTTTAAGCTTTAAAGTCCTAAAGCAGAGGCCACCTCAGGCAGGCATTCACGGATGTAAAGGGTCCTTCTCAAAGGTAACTGTAAAACATGTTCAATGTTCATAAACCTTTCATATGCTGCCCACCAATTACGGAGTGCTTTGAAGAATTTTTAATGAACGTAAATTTTAACCAAAAATACTGCAAAGCCATTATTAATACTGTACGTAGGCACAGGGTACCAGACTTGTAAAGCTGCCAGAAACCTAAACTCTTCTGATAAGATTTGCCACATTTTTTTCTTTAAATAAATACATTTTAAAAAAATCATCAAATGTCCCTGCTTTATTTCACCACGGCAACGAAATAAGCACAGTCTCAAGTCTGTGCTTCTGTTCCCTATTACATTAATTTCTCCCACCCTGTTTCTCCCTCAAAGCAGTGAACGTGCAGGCAAGTAATCCTGCCATTGCTCCAGCTCTATGGAGGATACAAACCTGCCTGCAGGCAGCCTCTGTCCCTCTGCTACTAGGCAGTCACTGCTGCGCCCAGGCTCTTTATTCAGCGTTGTAACAGAAACACTTTCATTTTTTTCTCTTAAAAAGACACCTAACATTTCACCAGATGGTATCAGCACTTCCAAGTGCCTGTAAACCAGACTCCCCAAGCCCAGCCCATTAGCAGCTGCTCTGTGAGTGGCAAAGGAATCCAGAAATTAATCGCCTACCTTACACCGCTTCTCACCTGGTCTTGGCTACTTCCTTTCCTCAGGCTCTGGCAAGAAACCCAGACATGAAGCAATTCCCCAACCACAATGACAGCCATGAAATGCTATTTAGGCTGCTGACAGTTCGGCCCGTATCATTGGGCAGTCTGACTGAATTAGGATAGAGAATTTTAGGCACACATTAAAAAGTATCTCTAGTGTCTAAAGGTACTCTAAAAGCTGGATGCAATGGAGGAACTACTTCCTGAAACTTGTGGATGTGCTAAATCAATGACTGGTCATTGATTAAATGCTGGAGCACTCACCTTGAGCATTAACACCTCAGCTGATCAGCATGTGCACATGAGTACGTATCGGTGCAAAGGATTGTCTTCTGCTTCAACCGACAAACTGCTGGATAGCTTTTAAAGGAAAAAAAAAAAAAAAAACCAAAATAAATAAAATCTGTATTCCTCCAGACCCAGGGGAACAAACAAACCAGATCTTCCGGACCCAAGCCCCAAGCCCTGCCAGTAACAGACACAGCACTAAGGGATGCACAGCACGGCTGGGTGCTTAGGTTACCAACTTCTGAACTCAGGAAAGAAAGGAGGAAAAGGCAAACTTCTGGATTATTTAACAAATTAACTTCAGCTACGATCACTCTTGGTAACTTAATGGAACAGAGGAGCAAAGTCCTCTGCCCAGAGACAAGAAGTGACTGTGTATGGCTCAGCTCACGGCCACATAACGCACTCTGACCTCAGTCTGCTGGAGCATCCTCCATATGGGGACAGCAGGGGCAACCTGGATGGCTGGACTCACCCTTGACTACCAGCAAAATGCTGAAACAGTCCTGACCTGGTGCTGTGAGAAAGGAAACACTGCCAGGAAGCATTGACAGGATCAGTTCTGAAAGCAAAGCGAGGTCCTGGCCTCATGCATTGCCCTGTTTTAACCACACAGGCAAACAGCTAAGAAATGTAACTATTTTCTGCTTAAAAGCCGCAAATTCCTTGGAGAAAAGGAAAACTCAATCTGACAAAAAGAAACACTCAGGCAATGGTGATAATCTGGCACATACTGGATAACAAACATTGCCCAAAAGCTGCCAGAGAAAACGGAAATTAAAAGTCACAAGGCAGATGCAGAATAATATCTGTTGTGAAAATACATTATTCAGCCAACACTGGTGGCGGAGACTTTTGGTGCAGTGCAATCTGCACACCCTGGTGACCACATATGCAGCAAGATGTGCTGCTTGGCATAGCCAAAGAGAGAGCAGCAGCCTTGCTTGGGAGGCATTTGGGAACCAGTGCCCTTACAGGTCAGAACTACTTGTTATGCCACTCTCTGGAGCATCGCAGCCTTCTGGAACCTGAGTAACACAGACCAGCCCTGCCACGGGGCATGCAAGAAATCATATGGGGACAAGCTGCAGACAAATGGGCTACTAGTCCTTGTCACATGCATCACCAATGGCACAGCATATGCTCCCGGTTACACTGTGGGTCACATTCTGGATGGAGATCTGCAGTCCTCCATCTGCCTTTGAAGAGACAGATGCACACGCTGTACAGCCAATCATCAACTATTGCCCAATTCCATCTTTACTGCACAAGGGCTTTAGCAGACCTGCATTAACTTCATACTGCCTGGACGTCTGCTCTCATGTGTTCAGAGGAGAAACAAGAGAAATGTCTCACTGCTTGTTCCAAGGCTTTCTTCTCTTCACCTAAACAAGGCTGATGAGTGATACAGAAGGAATGAGGGAAGTATTTTTTTCTTGGAGCCCAGCAATCAACCGACAAGACAACAAGGAAGCCTCTAGGGGACTTCTGACCACTCAGGTCATTGATATATTATTATTTTAACAGTCATAAAATCACTTTTGTGATATTTCTCTCCTTGTTTCTTGCCATTCCCTGTTTGTCCATCCAGATACATCTACTCTCATGTATCAGGCTGCACAATCTGTAGTGCAGAGACCATGCCTTCACTGTGTTTATGCAGTGCTCATGCAAGAAGACTCTTGTCTAGCAATGAAGGAGGCTTAGGGATATCTGGTGTCCAGTAGCACAAGCAGCTGACAGTTCTGAGTTCTTCCTCAAGCAAAATTTCATCTGTTTTATGCAATAGCCACTCCAAGTACAACCGCATTTTGCAAAGCACTTTTCTGACAGATTTCAGCCAGGCTAAATGATGGCTCTTCCTCTTGTCAGAGGAAGTACCCTTGCTTTTTGCTTTGACTGTGGATCAGAAAAGCATCAAAGCACAAGGCTCTGCCTAATGACTTCAAACCAGAGGCCTCTGGAGCCACTCTCAAGAGCACGTTCCCTCTCTGGGTACCTGCCACAGCTTCCACCCTCTTCTTGGTGGATGGCCATTCTCAGCCAAAGCACAGCCATGGCCAGCCACTTGGGGATCATGCCAAAGCCACAACTGGGGGCACTGGGCAGAGCTGCCCACACAGCTGGCACAATCTGGCACATCACCGTACCCGTGTGCTACACAAGTTTTGCTGCCACTGCCGTGTAGCTCACTGGTAACAGAAGATTCACAACAGATAATGGTTTAAATCAAATAATGTGATCCGAGCCCTGCTCTACTAACACCATTATCTCTTTACCTTTCCATTGCTTGCAATAATCAGGTAGCGGCAAGTTAATGAATTTCACAGCACGCGTCACATAGCACCTTGTTACATAGCTGTTTCTTCTGCATCTGCAACAAAATGAAGGGTAAGACTGTGAAATTACTGACAGAAGGCAAGTAACAGTGTCTACTGACCACGGGAGAAAAGATGCCTCCAAGAGACTCATTCCATCATTCCCCTCTCTTTGGCAAATTACAAGAAATTAGCCCTTTTTATTTCTGGAAGAAATACACCACAGAGCAGTTGTGCCACCAGTGCACTGTCACCACGCTGCACCCGTGGGCAGCTGATTCTGCACTGGAAACCAGAGAGCAGGAGAGCAGAAGCCTGGGGATGGGGGCTTGGTGGTACGCCAGAGAAGGCAGCTCCATACCTTTCACAATTCTTTCCCTTCTCAGTGCACCTGCGGCAGAGAAGGCCAAAGCTAAGACATTTTATATACATTTTTTTGATCACCCTGTTAGCTTAAGCGGAAACTTAAGTCTTCCCAGAACAATAAAATTATATAGCATGCAGAGAGAAACGGGCAAGCACCAGAAGCCCAGGGATCACTCCCAAGGGAAAACTAAATTCAGTTAGGGATGAAAAGAGCCAGAAAGTAACATGAGGGAAGGTAACAGGACCTCGCAGCCAGCAAGAGGATGGGAGAAGAAGCTGTGCTATCAGCAAGTACCAGTGCTGCAAATGCAGGGAGCGCCATGCAGCCCCGTCTCTGCCAGGAAAGGCTCATGGAACAGAAGAATGAGCACACGGGCTGCCTCTCAATCTCCTGGCAGGAAGCTTCTCTACTCCCCTTGTGCCTGGACACAAAGCTTTGGGCAGTAAAGAAGGGAGAGGCATGGTGGCACCCGTTCAGGGACGAGCCAAGCTACGGCACACCCTGCCCTGGTTCAGTGCTGGGAACCGACGGTGATCTGGCTACAAAAACCACAGGAAAGATCGTGTTTGACCCCGTGCAGCTTTTCTCTTAGAAATCACTTTAGACACTCTTCTTGTGACTAGCGCTCAGCGAATCCTACCAGGACACAATGGGACGTGCTGCAGCAGCAACCCTGACCATGGCATGGCTGTCCCTGCTACCTGCACGGACACAGCTCGGCCACAGAGAGAAAATCCTTTGTGCCAGGAATGTTTACCAGTGCCAGGTGCTGGTAAGCACTGCTCAGGGTGCTGCTGGCACCTGGGATGGCTCAAAGCTCCATGGTTTGTGGCAACAGCCAAAAAGCACGTGCCACCTCCTGAGGACCTCCACCTGCAGTATCCTGGGCTATTCAAAACCCACTATTCCCTTGTGCCTTTGTCTACCTGGAGTCATTCAGGGAAATGAAAATACACTAACTGAATTAAGAAATCTGTTAAAAGACATTTGTCTTAGGCCTCTGATGGAGAATTGAAGCACCATCAATTGCCTTCCTTCCTGCTCCTTTAATTTGCAGAATGAGTGTCCATACAGACTTCTAATGAGGTTTAGTTCTTCTTCCTGAAAAGGTAGCTTAGTTTAACTTTCTTCTATTCCTCCTCTAGACAACTTATGAATTACAGTATTAAAGCACCCTGACTCAAAGGATTCTTGCACTGTGGGAACACTTCCTGCTCAGAGTTTTTCAACAGTTAAAATCTCTGTGCTATCTTTTATGCCAGATTTAGTCAACTAGCCCAAATGGGTCCACAAAAGACATCTGTATGGATGAATGCAATTAAAATCTTCTCCTTCTCCTACTTTCACTCCATTGCTGGAAATGACACAAAACATAAGAAAAAACCCAGTACCTGTTCCATTTTCAGACTGAAGCAACAGCATATTCCTGGCTGCTAATGCAGCAGGGGCAACAGCACTGCAGGGAACTGTTTGGATAATCACATCTTCATTTAAAGAGAACCCAACTTCTTGATCTAAGCCATCACTGCCCTCCATCAGAACAGCCAGCATATCCACGAAATCTAATAAGTGAAGGGAAAAAC
Organism: Lonchura striata; assembly: GCF_050655825.1. NCBI lineage: Eukaryota > Metazoa > Chordata > Aves > Passeriformes > Estrildidae > Lonchura > Lonchura striata. The sequence continues at coordinate 74,130,423 of NC_140707.1, read as the reverse complement.
GTAAGCAGAGGATCCAGACTAACTGGGAAAACAACAGAGGTAGAATGCAACATTCCAGGAACACAAGGTATCTTTCTAGATTCCCCCCCCAAAAAAACCCAAAACAAAACAAAACCGAAGATAAAACCAACCAACCAAACAACAACAAAAAAACACCAACAAAAAAAAAAAACCTTAAATTAGTAACAACAAGATAAATGTTTCTACCTCAATAAACCCGTAACGCCTCGAACCATTCCAGGGAGGGCGGCAGGAGGGGCGGGCAGAGCCAGGGCCCCGCTCCGCCGCCCCGGCGGCATTTTCCGGCACGCGGCCGCTCCCGGCGTCTGGAGAGGGGCGCGGGGCCGGGAAAGGCGGCGCAGCCCTGCTCCGATGCCGCTCGGCCGCGGCCCGGGAGCGCTGCGACCGCGCCTCCGCCGCCCGCCGGCACCGGCCCCGGCCGCCCTCGGCCCGCGGAGCCGCCTCCAGCCCTCCCCTCACTCACAGACACCGCCCCGCTCGCCGCTCGCTCCCGCCCCTCGCCCCTCCCGCCGCTTCGGCCGGGCTCCGGCTGGGGGGCTGCAGTACCGCCCTGTGCCCACAAGGCGGCAGCACTTGTCCAGGGGGTCCGCGACATGATGGCGGCCCGTGGGGACCTTGACGGAGAGAGGCGTTTTTCGCCCATGCCTGTCGGCTCCCGCCAAAAACCCGCACGCTCGCGGTGCTGCTGACCCCACAGCCCGTGTGCACGGCACCAGAACCGCCGCGGAAAATCCCGTCGGGGGGCGCCGGCGGTGCGCGCAATTCAGGCAGTGTAAAAAACAGACACGGGTCCTCGAATTTCAACGTCCTCGTTTTCGCGCCCTCTCGAGAAGGTCAAGCGAGGCCGCGCCACGCCACTCCCAAGATGGCGGCCGCGGGCGGCGGGCTGCAGTACCGCTCTCTGCCCACACGGCGGCAGCACCGCGCCGTCCCCGCCGGCACGGCCTCGGCAGCGAACGCCCCAAAGCGTCCGCGCGGGAAAGAACGGAACAAAAAGCCTGCCTGCGACCCGACAGGAACCGAAAGAAAAAAGCTTTCCTCTTAAACTGCATTGCAACAGGGTTTGTTTTTATATTTTTCAGATTTATACTCACAGTCGGATTGGTAATGGATATTGACGTATAATCGTATTTTTTAAATTTCTTAACATTTATTCCTATTCTAATTTTTATTTCACTTTTATGTTTTTATATATACACCTGTAGACATTGATTATATATTTCCATATTTAGAATGATATCAAACTAAAATGTATATTCATATCTTTTCCATTAAAGCCCTGCCTCCAACCAAATAAAAACAAAAAAAGCCCTTTTTTTAAAAGATTTTCGAATATTTTTATATTTTTTTCATCATTATAGTCACATTTGAACTTCTACTTTATATAGACGTATTTATAAATATATTTTATATATATATAATAAGGTAGCGAGATAGATAAATTATTTTTTAAATTCTATTTCGTACACACTGCTAATACTTATATTTACTTACCTTTAAATTTTCATATAGATCTTAACGTATTTAGGATATATTTCTATACAAAGACTTCTAATTTTATTTTATTTCTAGTCATAATTTTAATAATAAAACCCCTACCTACTACCAAATCGAAAATAAAAATCCCCTTTATTCTAAATTATATTTAAATATTTCTATACTTCTATTTTTGATTTTTACAAGTACTCATCTATTCTATCACAACATATTGAGGTACTATATTTCGATATACAGTATTTATGACATGAAATGCGTTATAATAAGACACATACAGTAAAATACGCATTAGGTACTGTATTGATTCCTATTGTTTTGTAATATTCATATATCCACATGTATTAATTATACATTTCTGTATGGACATTTATGTTTATAATCGATATTTATATGCATATAAACATATAAAATACTCCATATCAAACAAGGTTATACCTAATTGTAATGGACAGCATTATTTATGTTACATGTTTAATGTATATGTTTTCCATTTACATTTAAAATTGAAGTTTCATATTCCCATTATCATGTTTATGCATGTGTTCTATTTCATTAGAGTTATAGTTAAAACACTGCAGTTATAATCTAATTCCTAAAAATAAAATGCCAAAACAAACAGCATCAAATTCCCACCAATACCGTCCAAAAAATTCAGAAAGGCTCCACCAGCCAAACAACTACCAGCAAAAAAAAACCCGCACTACACTCCTTTCACTAGCAGCTCTTATCACGTCACAAAAACGAAACAAACATTTTAAAAACCCTATAGACACCCACACAGCAAATCACAAAAACCACTCTAAAGGAAAAAAAAAAAAGCCAACTAACTTACCATACTCCAAACCATACAAGAGACTCCCAACGATTCTAAAAAAAATAATAACCAAAACTCTACCACTACGTTAACTCATAAAGAGAACCCAACGCTCTATAAAATTAACTAAAAAAACCCACCAAATAATTACAGATATAAAAATATGGGAACCACGAAGAAACAAAAAATTCACCCCCCAAATAAAATAAACACCTAAAGAGATCCACCATGGAAATGCCCATGCTCCCAAAAATAAAACCAATAAAAACAACAACCAAACACATCAAACAACAACAAAAAAAAATTAAATTAACAACAACAAAATAAGTATTCCTAACTCAAGAAACAAAAATTGCCTCAAACCATCAAAACACAAATACCACCTAGAAAGAAACACGTCGCCAAAAGAGATATGTAACCACAAACAATATCTCCCAAGTTCTCTGCAACAATGAAACATACACGGCAATCAAATAAGCCAAACGAATGAAACCCCTATAGTGTAATAAACAAGAATGCATTCATCAATATTAAAAAAAACCTCACCGATTAACTCCAGGGCACTCCCTCAAGCCCAGCAAAACAAATACTACGCCCTCGCGCTAATAAAAGCCTCCACAACCGAATTGAAAAACGACCCTCTACTCCATGCTCCGACCCATAAAAACCAGTGTAAACCTTTAGAAACGCATCCTTAAAAAACCAAAGAACCGATCAAAAATAAATCCCACAACAACACTCAACCCAAAAACAAAAACCTTGCCATGAGCAGCCGAAGCAAGAACGGTAACAACCAAGAAGTGCCCGAGGCCCTTCTGCTACAGCGACTCTGATCAAAAGCCACCGATCCCAGGAGCTCCTCAGGAGCGCCTCAAAAGCAGCGCAGCGAGGGAGGCTGGAAGATGCGAAGCCGCGCTCCCGGCCCCGGGCGCAGCGCGGCTCCGGCAGGAAAGCGGCTCCTCCGGCAGGCAGAGGCGGCGCCGCGCCGGCAGACCCCCGCCCGCTGCCCCCGGCCCGGCGGGGCCGGCACCGGGCCCGGGGGGCCCCGGCGGCGCCCGAGCCCCGCGCCCGGAGCGGACGGAGCGGCGGCACCGGCCGGCACCGGCCCCGCCCGCGCCGCCTCCCCCGCCCGCCGGCCCGGCCAAAGCTCCGCTCGGCTCCGCACGGCTCGCACCGGCGCGGCTCCGGCGGGCCCGCGGCAGCCCAGCCGCGCCCAGCTCCCCTTCCGCCCCGGCCAGCCCCGGCACTGCCGGCAGGGCTCCGCGCCGCACCCTTCGCTGCCGGGCCGGGGGCAGAAGAAGCGCCCCGAATGCAGCGGCACAGCCCGACCCCCGCCCTGCCAGCGCTGCCACGGCTGCAGCTCCCTTCCTCTGCAGCCCCGACTCTGACGCCACGCTCCGGCGCTCACCTCACCCCAACAAGGGAAAAGAAACGTAGGCTTCCCTTCAATCGCGTCCTCTAGAAGAGAAGAAAAGAAGCGCCTTGCCTCAAACCATGGCAAAAGGGGGCTTTTTACCTCAGTCCAAACCCCTTAAAAGGGGGGACAACAGGACTGCCCCCTCTAATTCAACCTCAGGATGACGAAATTTCAAAGGGAAAGGGGAAAAGTCCCCGTTATAAAAGCGCACCGGCTCACCTGCTCGGCTGCTGCTTCTCGGCACAAAGGTTTGTCCCTCAGCTCCTCCTTTGAGCAATGCTTCACGTGCCCAAGTGTGTATCCAGGGGATTCCCCGGACCCTGTCCGAAGCGCCCACCGTCCTTCCAGGAGACAGCCCCGGGAGCCCCCCAAAAACTCCTCTCCTCCAGCAGCTCCGTACAAAAGCCAGCAAAGACAAACCCTCGCCCTAAAATAACCTCCCCCCGGCAGGAGCCGCCCCTCCTCCTCATCCTCACAGCTCACACCTGGGGCTGCTCTGAGCCCTCATCATCCTCACATCAGCTCACACCTGCCGCTGTTGCCACCCTCCAACAGCATCTCTCCATCTCCAGCACGCATCCCAATTCTCACAGACACTGATCCAACAGAAATCTGCTACGGGTGTCCGCTTATCTTAATCCATATGGTTACACAATTAAAAAACATATATACCAAATATCCTGTTCCAGTTTCAGTCACAAGCCCAGTCCCAGCATCCATGTCAGAGGCATAAAAGGGATGTGGCGGCAAGAACCCCACAGTCCCTGTGCCAGCCCTTCGGATCCTATGGAGTGTGCAGCCCCCTTTCCCAGCCCTGCAGTGATTACAGCAGCCGCCCTACAAATCCTCTTTCCCAGCCCCAGTGATTTCAGCTCTTCACCCACAAGCTTTATTTAACTGCCAGCTCTCTTCGTTAGCTCCAGCTGTGCCTTTCTCCATCTTCAGCGTGCAGGATCTTGGCCTTGGCTCCAGCTCTGCAACACTTCAGCTCGTGCCCCAGGGTGTCTAAGCCCACCCCACCATCAATATCCCAGTTCCGAAGTGATTTCAGCTGCCACCCACCAATGCCCAGCCACTGTGCCTAGCCTGTATCATTTCAATTCAAAGCCCAGAACCCCGCTCTCAGCAATAGAATTCTTTTTCCATTTTCAGACACAATCCCAGCCTCACAGTGACTTTGCCCCCAGCCCCACAGGTGCCGTCGCAGACCGAGAACATATCCCTGCATTGCCGGGATTTTCAGGCGCAATCTTAGAGCCCCCACGTGCGCAGTACACATCCTGTTCTAGTTTCAGTCACAAGCCCAGCCCCAGCATCCATGTCAGAGGCATAAAAGGGATGTGGCAGCAAGAACCCCACAGTCCCTGTGCCAGCCCTTCGGATCCTATGGAGTGTGCAGCCCCCTTTCCCAGCCCTGCAGTGATTACAGCAGCCGCCCTACAAATCCCCTTTCCCAGCCCCAGTGATTTCAGCTCTTCACCCACAAGCTTTATTTAACTGCCAGCTCTCTTCGTTAGCTCCAGCTGTGCCTTTCTCCATCTTCAGCGTGCAGGATCTTGGCCTTGGCTGCAGCTCTGCAACACTTCAGCTCGTGCCCCAGGGTGTCTAAGCCCACCCCAGAATCAATATCCCAGTCCTGCAGTGATTTCAGCTGCCACCCACCAATGCCCAGCCACTGTGCCTACCCTGTATTATTTCAATTCAAAGCCCAGAACCCCGCTCTCAGCAATAGAGTTCTTTTACAATTTTCAGACACAATCCCAGCCTCACAGTGACTTTGCCCCCAGCCCCACAGTGACTTTGCCCCCAGCCCCACAGGTGCCGTCGCAGACCGAGAACATATCCCTGCATTGCCGGGATTTTCAGGCGCAATCTTAGAGCCCCCACGTGCGCACTACACATCCTGTTCTAGTTTCAGTCACAAGCCCAGCCCCAGCATCCATGTCAGAGGCATAAAAGGGATGTGGCAGCAAGAACCCCACAGTCCCTGTGCCAGCCCTTCGGATCCTATGGAGTGTGCAGCCCCCTTTCCCAGCCCTGCAGTGATTACAGCAGCCGCCCTACAAATCCCCTTTCCCAGCCCCAGTGATTTCAGCTCTTCACCCACAAGCTTTATTTAACTGCCAGCTCTCTTCGTTAGCTCCAGCTGTGCCTTTCTCCATCTTCAGCGTGCAGGATCTTGGCCTTGGCTGCAGCTCTGCAACACTTCAGCTCGTGCCCCAGAGTGTCTAAGCCCACCCCAGAATCAATATCCCAGTTCTGAAGTGATTTCAGCTGCCACCCACCAATGCCCAGCCACTGTGCCTACCCTGTATTATTTCAATTCAAAGCCCAGAACCCCGCTCTCAGCAATAGAGTTCTTTTACAATTTTCAGACACAATCCCAGCCTCACAGTGACTTTGCCCCCAGCCCCACAGTGACTTTGCCCCCAGCCCCACAGGTGCCGTCGCAGACCGAGAACATATCACTGATTTGCCGGGATTTTCCGGCGCAATCTTAGAGCCCCCACGTGCGCACTACACATCCTGTTCTAGTTTCAGTCACAAGCCCAGCCCCAGCATCCATGTCAGAGGCATAAAAGGGATGTGGCAGCAAGAACCCCACAGTCCCTGTGCCAGCCCTTCGGATCCTATGGAGTGTGCAGCCCCCTTTCCCAGCCCTGCACTTATTAGAGCACCCGCCCTACAAATCCCCTTTCCCAGCCCCAGTGATTTCAGCTCTTCACCCACAAGCTTTATTTAACTGCCAGCTCTCTTCGTTAGCTCCAGCTGTGCCTTTCTCCATCTTCAGCGTGCAGGATCTTGGCCTTGGCTGCAGCTCTGCAACACTTCAGCTCCTGCCCCAGGGTGTCTAAGCCCACCCCAGAATCAATATCCCAGTTCTGAAGTGATTTCAGCTGCCACCCACCAATCCCCAGCCACTGTGCCTAGCCTGTATTATTTCAATTCAAAGCCCAGAACCCCGCTCTCAGCAATAGAGTTCTTTTACAATTTTCAGACACAATCCCAGCCCCACAGTGACTTTGCCCCCAGCCCCACAGGTGCCGTCGCAGACCGAGAACATATCCCTGCATTGCCGGGATTTTCAGGCGCAATCTTAGAGCCCCCACGTGCGCACTACACATCCTGTTCTAGTTTCAGTCACAAGCCCAGCCCCAGCATCCATGTCAGAGGCATAAAAGGGATGTGGCAGCAAGAACCCCACAGTCCCTGTGCCAGCCCTTCGGATCCTATGGAGTGTGCAGCCCCCTTTCCCAGCCCTGCAGTGATTACAGCAGCCGCCCTACAAATCCCCTTTCCCAGCCCCAGTGATTTCAGGTCTTCACCCACAAGCTTTATTTCACTGCCATCTCTTCCGTTTCACTTCCTCCTCAACACCTTCCCAGCAGTGCTACGTAACACTGCTTCTGGCTCTCAGGGCAGGATCTTTGCTTTTGCTTTAGCTCTGTATGGTTTCAGTTCAGCTCTTGAGCCCATATTCCTGCCCCATCCTAACCATCCCTCCCCCAGTAACTGCTCTACACTCTCTATCAGAGCCCTTGAAGCAATTTCAGCTCCAGCCATGCAATTCCCATCCCAGCTCCATATTCCCTATCCCAGCTGCACAGGGGTTTTACCCCGAACCCTACCACATTTCTGTGTCCTCCGGCTCTGCTGCCTCAGCTCCAGCTCCTCAGCTTCCTACTGCCTGCATCTAAAAGCTGCTCCTGCTTCTCACTGCTGCTTGGAGCTGTTGATAAGGGCAGAAATCAGTTACTGTCATAATGTCAATGCCTCTTGCAGCTATCCCACCCACCCTAATGGGATCCCAACTTTAGGGACCCTTGAGCCCTGAAGCCAAACATCTACCTTCCCCCACAGCCTGGGTTTCAGCCGAGCACCTCCCCAAAGGCCCCCTCACCTCCCCCAGGCAGCCCCAGGGGCTGGGAATAGCCACCGGGCCCCTGCTCCCACATCCCAATAGGTGCCCTTGTGCTGCTGCGTGGGCCCTGGAACCCTCCGAGCCCCCACATCCTCAGCCTCTGCTTGGTACCACGGGGCAGGAGCTGGGAACCCCCAGGCATCTCCTGCAGGCCCTGCACTGCAGCTCCATGCCCCTCTCCCAGGGCATTTATCCAACTCCAGCCCCAGCATTTCCACTGCTCCACATTGTTTTGGGCTTGACTCGTGCCAAAGTCCTTATTCCACACCCTGAGCCTTTATGTCTCCGGTGACCTCACAACCCGTGATTCAGCCCCAGCCGCACAACCCTTACTAAATCAAAATCGGAAAAAGAAAACAAACAGAAACAAATTAAACTTAATAAAACGAACAAAACAATGAAGTAATGCAATATAGATAAAATTATTAAGTAAAATCAAAATCAAATAGTAAGAAAGCAAACAACCGGCTTTATTCCCAGTATTCTCAATGTTACTTTAAATCCAGAAAGCGCGAAAGGGCTACTCCCCAGTGACAGCAGCCGGTCCCCCCTGCGCCACGCCAGGCCCCGCACCAGCCTCTGGCCGCCCGAGCCGGGCAGGGCGCGGCGCAAACAACTGGACACCGCCGGCCCCCGGACGCCGCCGCAGGCAGACGCGGGAGTCGCGTGCGTGCTCACCAGCGCTCCTCGGATCGGCAGCCGCGGGGGACCCGTCCCGGCGCAGCGGCGCTCCTCCTCGGAACGCGCTTCCGCAGCTCCCGTCGCCTCCAGCCCCGCCGCCGAACTGACGCCCCCGCCTCCCCCACGCGCGCTACTTATGCCTCAGAGCCGGGCCAGCCAGCCAATCACAACCCGAGGCAGCGCCGGCCCCACCAATCCGAGCCCGCCCATTCCCGCCGCGCTCGGCTCGCGACCACCCCGCGCTCCCCTCACGCGCCGCTCCCGCCGCCGCCATTGCAGGGGCCGGGTCCGCCCGCTCCCCGCCGTCAGCCCGTTTCCCTGGGAGAAATCCCGGCCGGCGCCTGACGGGGAGCTCCCGCCCGCCCTTCCCGGCCCCAGCGCCTGCCGAGGTTGCGGCAGCAGGGATAGCGCTCCGCCGGCTCCCAAAGCGGCGCCGGGAGCGGCGCCTCAAGCGCACGGGGGAGCGGGGCCAGGCTGAGGAGTCGGGCCGCGACTGAGCGGGCCGAAATCGCAGGAACCGCGCCCGGATTGGAAGGGCGGCCGGGATTGGACAGGGCGGAGAAAGGCGGGCCGGGATTGGCGGGGCTCGGGAGCTGCGCGGCCGGGCCCGTGGCAGCATGGGGCGGAGCCCGCGCTGCTCGAAGGGCCCGCGGGCGCCCCGGGTCCCGCTCGGAGACCCCCTGTCCCCTTCTCGGCCCGTGCTCGTGCCCGGCTCCCGGCGAAAAGGGCCCCGCAGAGCCCGAACTGCAGCCGCCCGTCGGCACTCGGGGCAGGGGAGAGGCGCAGCCCGGCATTGGTTCCGGGCGGCAAAGGCGGACTCCGCGCTAGCAGCTCGGATCGGGGAGCGGCGGCGACGCGGCGGGGAGGCGGCTCGGTGGCGGGGAGTGGGGAGGGCGCGCAAAAACAGTGAAGTGCCCGCGTCCCCCTGCCCGCCCTCCGCCTGTTGCGAGCCCGCTGCTCACCCTCTTTCTCCCGACACAGTCGTCGGATGCTATAGAGGGGACAATAATATTGACGTTCACATTCATAGATCAGCTTTTTGCAGCACAAGTATTTCGATATGGTACAACTTACTTTTAACTGCTTTGTATAGTATAATTTTTATAATAAAACCCCTACCTACTACCAAATAGAAAATAAAAATCCCCTTTATTCTAAACTATATTTAATTATTTCTATATTTCTATTTTTGATTTTTACAAGTACTTATCTATCACAACATATTGAGGTACTATATTTCGATATATAGTATTTATGACACGTAATGTGTTATAATAAGACACATACAGTAAAATACGCATTACGTACTGTATTGATTCCTATTGTTTTGTAGTATTCATATATCCACACATATTAATTATACATTTCTAGATGGATATTTATATTATATAAACATATAAAATACTCTACAGCAAACAATATAATACCTAATAGTAATGGATAGCATTATTTATGTTACATGTTTAATTTATAGGTTTGCCGTTTATATTTAAAATTGAAGTTTTATATTCCCATTTTCATGTTTATGCATTTGTTTTGTTTCATTAGAGTTCTAGTTAAAACACTGCAGTTATAATCGAATTCCTAAAAATAAAATGCCAAAACAAACAGCATCAAATTCCCACCAGTACCGTCCAACAAATTCAGAAAGGCTCCACCAGCCAGCCAACTACCAGCAAAAAAACCCGCACTACACTCCTTTTACTAGCAGCTCTTATCACGTCACAAAAACGAAACAAACATTTTAAAAAAGACAGATAGAAACCCACACAGCAAATCACAAAAACCACTAAAAAGAAAAGAGCGGGTGGGTGGCGAATGAGGGGAGGGAGTCACGCTGGGTGCCGTCCCGCAGAGGGACCCAAAGCTGCCCCAAAATTCCCAGGGAGGGGTGTGTGTAGAATACCAAAACCTGGCAAGTGTTTCGTTTTTATAGCTATTGGTAAAAAACAGGAATCTATGGCTAAACTCATTTGGAAAGAAGCCCTCTCTCTATCCACTCATTTGTACCCACGAATGTAGGAAACTCTGACTGGGGACGGGCAGTAGTTTTGAAAATCATGCCCTAGCGTTTTTCTCTAGGAACGAACCAAGCGAGTGCCCTGAAACCAGCGGAGCAAGGGGCTGAAGGGAACAGAAAGGGCTCCCGGCACCTTTTGCCTCCGTTCTCAGCTATTCCCCAAAACGTGTCGCAGTCCTGGAAGAGGCGTTTGCCATGCAGCCTGCCAAAATAAAGACCTGTCAAATCCTAGCTCTGCCTTTTGTTTAACGTGTTCTTACTTCCTATTTATGTCATCACAGAAAGCAAGGAAGGAAGAAATGTGACTGGTTCCCACTATTGCTCCGTGCAGGCATTTTTAAAGGCTGCTGTACTTCTATCCTCTTTTTCCCCTCCAAGCTTGACTTTTCCCCTCCTTTTTCGAGGTCTGCTGCTTTGGGTGTCCCAAGGAGGGCTGAGTTCCTCGGCAGGGGTCTTAGGAATTGGTGCTGATTCTGCTTTTTGCGAAGGTGTATCAAAGTGTGCCAGCAAAAGGACTGTTTTCTCCAGGGGAAAGCTTTCTCTCAATGACCATCAATGCATGTACGTGCTTTAATCGTGTACCCAGATGGATTAAGAAAAGACAACACCCGTAGCAGATTTCCAATGGATCAGTGTCTGTGAGAAGTGGGCTGTGTGCTGGAGATGGAGAGACGCTGTTGGAGGGTGGCAACAGCGGCAGGTGTGAGCTGATGTGAGGATGATGAGGGCTCAGAGCAGCCCCAGGTGTGAGCTGTGAGGATGAGGAGGAGGGGCGGCTCCTGCCGGGGGGAGGTTATTTTAGGGCGAGGGTTTGTCTTTGCTGGCTTTTGCACGGAGCTGCTGGAGGAGAGGAGTTTTTGGGGGGCTCCCGGGGCTGTCTCCTGGAAGGACGGTGAGCGCTTCGGACAGGGTCCGGGGGATCACCTGGATCCCCACCTGGATACGTGGAGCATTGCTCAAAGGAGGGGCCGAGGGACAAATCTTTGTGCCGAGAAGCAGCAGCCAAGGAGGTGAGCCGGTGCGCCTTTGTAGCGGGGATTTTTCCCCTTTCCCTTTGAAATTTCGTCATCCTGAGGTTGAATTGGAGGGGGCAGTCCTGTTGTCCCCCCTTTTAAGGGGTTTGGACTGAGGTAAAAAGCCCCCTTTTGCCATGGTTTGAGGCAAGGCGCTTCTTTTCTTCTCTTCTAGGGGACGCAGTTGAAGGGGATCCCACATTTCTTTTCCCTTGTTGGGGTGAGGTGAGCGCCGGAGCGTGGCGTCAGAGTCGGGGCTGCAGAGGAAGGGAGCTGCAGCCGTGGCAGCGCTGGCAGGGCGGGGGTCGGGCTGTGCCGCTGCATTCGGGGCGCTTCTTCTGCCCCCGGCCCGGCAGCGAAGGGTCCGGCGCGGAGCCCTGCCGGCAGTGCCGGGGCTGGCCGGGGCGGAAGGGGAGCTGGGCGCGGCTGGGCTGCCGCGGGCCCGCCGGAGCCGCGCCGGTGCGAGCCGTGCGGAGCCGAGCGGAGCTTTGGCCGGGCCGGCGGGCGGGGGAGGCGGCGCGGGCGGGGCCGGTGCCGGCCGGTGCCGCCGCTCCGTCCGCTCCGGGCGCGGGGCTCGGGCGCCGCCGGGGCCCCCCGGGCCCGGTGCCGGCCCCGCCGGGCCGGGGGCAGCGGGCGGGGGTCTGCCGGCGCGGCGCCGCCTCTGCCTGCCGGAGGAGCCGCTTTCCTGCCGGAGCCGCGCTGCGCCCGGGGCCGGGAGCGCGGCTTCGCATCTTCCAGCCTCCCTCGCTGCGCTGCTTTTGAGGCGCTCCTGAGGAATTTTTTGGGTCGTTTTCTTTTGTTCGTAGTTGGTGTATGAGAACGGTCACGGTGTACTTGTTGGTTGTTACGGTTCTTGGTTCAGGTGCTGTGGCAAGGGTTTTATTGGATTGAGTTTGTTGTTGGATTTTTTTTTTTTTTGTGCGATATATTGGATGTTTGTTTTGTTTTGATTATTTTCATATTGTGAAAATATGATTGTAGTTATCTTCTTAAAGGATATGTTTTTTTAAGGTTTTACACTGATTTTTATGGGTCGTAGCATGAAGTACAGGGTTGGTTTTTAATTAGGTTGTGGTGGCTTTTATTAGCATGAGTATGTAGTGTTAGTTTTGGTGGGCTTGAGGTAGTGTGCTGTAGTGAATTAGTGAGGTTTTTTTTTAATCTTGGTAATTGCATTTTTTAAATTTTCCGATAGAGGTTTTATTCATTTGGTTTGTTTAATTGTTCTGGACGTTTTATTGTTACCGGTAATTTGGGACTTATTGTTTGTGGTTACATTTCTCTTTTGGTGACGTGTTTATTTCTTGTTGTGACGCGGCAGGCACTCCCCTCGCCGCGGCACCCCGAGCGGTGCCGTGCTGGGCTGCGAGAGGGAAGAGAATGGGCGGCCGCTCCCCCTGTGAAGCTCTGCTGTGGTATTTGTATTTTGATGGTTTGAGGCATTATGGGTTTATTGAGTTAGGAATAATTTTTTGTTGTTGTTACTGTATTTATTTTTTTTTTTTGTTTCAGTTTGATGTATTTGTTGGTTGCTTTTTATTAGTGTTTTTTTTTAGGAACTTGTGTATTTATACGGTGGATTTTTTTAGGTAGTTATTTATGTGGGTGCTTCTCTTTTTATTGTCTAGTGGTTTAGGTTTTTGTTAATCTCCTTTATTACTTTGATTTTTAAAGCTAACTTAGCAGAATACTGGTTACTCTTTGAGTTAGTGTAGAGGTACGGTTTTAATTTTTAGCAGCTTTCAGGGTCTGTTGTATGGTTTGAAGTTTAGTAAGTTGGTTGGACTTCTTTTTCTAGTGGGTTTTGTGATTTGTTTTGTGGGTTTCTCTAGGGCTGATTTTTATTTTTGTTTCATTTTTGTGATGTGTCTCACTGACAACTGTTAGTGAAAAGAGTGTAGTGTGGGGTTGTTTTTGCTGGTAGTTAGTTCTATGGTGGTGTATTTTTAGTCTCTGTTGTTTGTTTTTGGGTTTCTTTTGTTAAAGTTTTCATTTTGGGGTTAATTTTTAATTATTTTTAAGGCTTTAGGGCGATTGAGATTTTTTTATATGGATGTCCTGTATGATAACAGTTAATTTATTTGCTTTATGTGGCATTGATGGCAGGGTAGAGGACATTTTTGTATAGAATGTGTATTTTAATCATAGTACTAAAATAATACCATGGTAAGAGGGGCTGTGTTTTATTGTTTGTTTCTGAGGTGGTTTGGCATTTTCTTGTAGGTTGGGGTTTTTTTTTGTTGGCTCGTGGAGCCATTCTGGCTGTTTTTGATGAAATTGGTGGGACTTTGATGCTTTTTGATTTTGCTTTTTTTTTTTTTTTTTTTTTTTTGTGGTGTAATAGTCTTTTAGAAGAATTTGGATGATTTTAAAAGTATTTTTGTTATACTTTTCATCTAATGTTGCTGGATTATTACAGATGTTTTGGAGCTTTATTTTTTTAAGTTTCATTTGGATGAATTTATGCTGGATGGTAGGACTGTGTTCTTATTTTTGGGGCAGTTGGTTGTAGATGTATTGTATGTTTTTCAAGTGAAGGTAAATCAAGGTTTGTATTTGGTTGTTAGAGGAATAGAGAAAAATGTTTTGGTGATGTTAACAGTGGTGTGTTTTTTTGGGGTTTTTGATTTATAGTAAGTCTGGTACGGTAGTGTTTAATGGTGGAGTTCTTTAAGGTATGATAGTTTATAGTTAATTCTTATTGGTTTTAGATTTGTGTGTAAGTTAGAGGAGGTTATTGAAGGGTAAGCGGGTGTTTTAGATGAGTTTTAGTGTTTCAGTTGATAGGGCATTTTTTGGATGGGAGTTAGAGTATTTTGAGTTGTTTGGTGTCGCTGGTGATGTATTGTTGAGGTGGTAAGGAGTATTTGTTGGGTTTTTTTAAAGAAGGTTTATTGTAGATAGTTTTAGATAGTTGTGGTGGGTTGCTTGATTGTTTTATGTTTTTTAGCCTTTTTGTAGTTATTTGAAATATGTTAGAGTTTTTTGGGTTTATTGAAATACTTGATTTTGAGGAAGTTCCTATTTAGAATGTATGAATTTTTTTGGCTTAAAATAAAAAATTTATATTCTAGTTATAGTGAGGATTATTTTTTTTTTCTTTTCTTACTGCTATATTTTGTGATATTTGTGTTAGGTAGTAGTAGGGATAGCTTTACTTTTATACGTTGAAACGAGGGTAGTGCATACTGGTGTTCATAAAGGTTTAATATTTTTATGGTTCTGATGTGTTAGGTTAACGAATTTATAACGTTTACAAGACTTTTTTTTGTTTTTATTTCAATACAGGCAGGGTTTTCTTAGTTTTCAGGATTTGTTTGGCATAGATTTTAGAGGTGTAATTGAGGGGATAGGACAGGGTGTCTCTGTTAATCTATTTGGCAATTTGGATACTGGGTAAATAAAATTAATATTTTGGTAGAATTTTGGGGTTTTGTTAGTTTAATTATTTATGAATTTGTGTGCCTGCAGCTGTAGTGTCTCTGCTGCAACTCTCAGTATCCATTCATGTTTGTGTGTGTTAGGCAGTCCACTCGTGTACCAGCGAGTCCCCCCTGCAAGCGGCCGCAGAGCCGCTCCTTCGCTCTCCTGGGAATTCGGGGAGCGGCACGCGGCTCTGCGACGAAGCCTTGATCTTTGTCACTTGGAGGTGGCACCAGGGAGCCTCAGGAGCGGCCGAGGAGTTGCTGTAAGTGGGGGAACTACTAGTGAGGGGGACCAGGGTCCACTCGAGTTTTGGGAACGCCACCTCACCTCGCCTGCTCTTCAGCCAGGCAGACCCTGCCAGGAGGGCGTGGGCGAAGCGTGCGGCCCGAGGAGCCCGGCGTTCTCAGGAGAATAATGGTGAGCAGCAGAATTGCTGAGTTGTGGCTGCTGTGCGGCTGAGATCGTGCAGTGATGTTTGGTGTTCTCGATTGTAGCTGAGCACGGGACCACAGCCCGGTGACCATAGGATATTCCCCGCAGGCAAGGCTGCCTCCATTGCCACGCGACGTGGATTCTCATCCCCAGATGCCAGAGAGATAAGTGGAGGGCTAAGGCCCACAGTGGGGGTGAAAGTGGGGTGCTGGGAGGGCCTTTCGAATGAGCTTTGGGAGTGGGGATGTGCAAGAAGCATCTCCTAAGGCCATCTAAAGACAAAAAGTGTCTGTTTTGATCACAGTGCTGAGGTGCTCAGGGCAGAGCAGTTCTGGTGTGTGTCCTGTCACTTGTCTCTGGTGCACTCTGTGTTCTTTGGGTCTCTCGGTCCTTTCTTCTCCTCAAAAGCTCTCTCTCCCTGTCCTGTGTCGTGGGTGTCTGCACGTATCTGTCCCACAACTGCTCTGCCCTGCTGCATAGCCTGTAATAGCACAAGTCCTGGGGACTTGAAATTTGTAATGCAGGGTGTAGTTGGGCTCTGGATTATATGGGGAGATTGACATAACATGTTTGGTGCTGTTAAGTTGTCCTGCAGCCATTTGACACTAGTCCTAACTTCCTTTCAGGTGCTGACAACTCCAATCAGTGGCAGAGAGCCCCAGTCCTGGGTGAGGGTGTTGCCATGATCAGGTCAGTCATTGTTTGCACTTGCAGGAGCAGCCTAAATGGTGACCGTGTTACAGCAGTGTTCTTTGCCTTTATTTTTAGAAGGTCCAGGCAGATAGCAGCAGTCAAGGCCCATTGTGCTAGGTGAGCAGTGGACCAAAGCAGTTGTTTTTGCTCAGCTTTTAGTTTTTGGTGGAACTATAAGCATCCACTGTTGTTTGTGTGCTTTAGGGAATCCACTCAGAGTACTCATACCTCTGTCTCCACCTGGCTGATGGACCGGGTTTCATGCACGTGTGGTCTTGCCAGAAGCATTACAGGACCCTGTGACAGAGCCTTCCAATTTTGCATTTCAAGGTCCCCTCCTGGTAACCCACAGGAATGGGCAAGGAGTTGCGGTGAGGCAGGGAAGTGGAGCGAGGGTACCCTCAAGTTGCAGCAGTGCCATGTCACCTTGTCTGCCCTTAACCTAGGTGTGCCTTGAGATGACTGTGTCAGAATCCAAGCACGCCTGAGGTGTGTGGCCCGATACTTCTTGGGAGACGGTGAGTAGCAGAATTGTCAGGTTCTGCCCCATGTGCTGTTAAGGTAGTGCACTGACATTTGGTTTTCTTTCTCTTGGCAGAGCAAGAGATAACAGCCTGGTGACAACTGGAACTTCCCAGACAGGCAGGAGGCCTCATTCTGCACCTGATGGGGATTTGTATCCCCAGATATGTGCAAGATAAGTGGAGGGCTACCACCCACAGAGGGGATGGAAGAAAGGTGCCGGGTTGGGACTCCCCAGGAGGGGTTTTTGAGTCAGTTTTGGAGATGGGGATATCTAAGAAGTGTCTCCTAAGGCCACCTAAAGGGAAAGTGTCTGTTTTGATCAAAGTGCTGAGGTGCTCAGGGCAGGGCAGTTCTGGTGTGTGTCCCGCCACTTGTCTCTGGTGCACTCTGTGTTCTTTGGGTCTCTCGGTCCTTTCTTCTCCTCAAAAGCTCTCTCTCCCTGTCCTGTGTCACGGGTGTCTGCACGTATTTGTCCCACAACTGCTCTGTCTTCTGCATAGCCTGTAATAGCACAAGTCCTGGGGACTTGAAATTTGTAATGCAGGGTGTCGTTGGGCTCTAGATTGTATCAGGAGATTGCCTTAATATGTTTTGTGATGCTAATTTGTCCTGCAGCCATTTGACACTAGTCCTAACTTCCTTTCAACTTGCTGACAACTCCAATCAGTGGCAGAGAGCCCCAGTCTTGTGTGAGGATTTTCCCATGATCAGGTCAGTCATTGTTTGCATTTGCAGGGGCAGCCTAAATGGTGACTGTGTTACAGCAGTGTTCTTTGCCTTTATTTTTAGGAGGTCCAGACAGGTAGCAGCAGTCAAGGCCAAGTGTGCCAGGTGAGCAGTGGACAGAAACAGTTGGTTTTGCTCAGGTCTCAATTTTTGGTGCAATTCTAAGCATTCATTCTTGATTGTGTGCTTTAGGGAATCAACTCGGAGTGTGCATACCTCCGTTACTAACTGGCTGATGGACCAGGTTTCATGCACTTTGGATCTCGCTGGAAGCATTACAGGACCCTGTGATGGAGCCTTCCAATCCTGCATTTCAAGGTCCCATCCTGGTAGCCCTGAGGAATGGCCAAGGTGTTGCAGTGAGTCGGGGAGGAATGAGATTCCACTGGTGTTTCAGCAATGCCATGTCACCTTGTCTGCCCTTAACCCAGGTGTCCCCTGCGATGACGGTGTCAGAATCCAAGCACGCCCAAAGCGTGAGGGCCAAGAACCCGGGCATTCTGAGGAGGATGGTGAGTAGCAGATTTACCAGGTTTTGGCCGATGTGCTGTTCAGATTGTGCACTGATGTTTAGTTTTCTTTCCCTTGGCAGACCAAGAGGTGACAGCTGGAACTTACCAGACAGGGAGACGGCGTTCTTCTGCACCCAACAGGGATTTGCATCCCCAGATATGTGCAAGATAAGTGGAGGGTTATGACCCACAGAGAGGCGTGATAAGCGAGGTGCCAGGTTGGGACTCCCCAGGAGGGGTTTTTCAGTCAGTTTGGAATTGGGGATGTCCAAGAAGTGTCTCCTTAGACCATCTAAAGGTGAAAAGTGTCTGTTTTGATCTTAGTGCTGAGGCATGCAGGGCAGAGCAGTTCTGATGTGTGTCCTGTCACATGTCTCTGGTGTCCTCTGTGTTGTTTGGGTCTCTCGGTCCTTGCAGATATTCTTCTCATCAAGAGCTCTCTCTCCCTGTCCTGTCCCCTGGTTTGTCACATCCTGTCCTGTGTCACGGGTGTCTGCACATATTTTTCCCACAGCTGCTCTGCCCTGCTGCACAGCCTGTAATAGCACAAGTCCTGGGGACTTGGAATTTGTAATTTGCAGGGTGTAGTTGGGCTCTAGATTGTATGAGGAGATTGACACAACATGTTTGGTGCTGTTAAGTTGTCCTGCAGCCATTTGACACTAGTCCTAACTTCCTTTCAGGTGCTGACAACTCCAATCAGTGGCAGAGAGCCCCAGTCCTGGGTGAGGGTGTTGCCATGATCAGGTCAGTCATTGTCTGCACTTGCAGGAGCAGCCTAAATGGTGACCGTGTTACAGCAGTGTTCTTTGCCTTTATTTTTAGAAGGTCCAGGCAGATAGCAGCAGTCAAGGCCCATTGTGCTAGGTGAGCAGTGGACCAAAGCAGTTGTTTTTGCTCAGCTTTTAGTTTTTGGTGGAACTATAAGCATCCACTGTTGTTTGTGTGCTTTAGGGAATCCACTCAGAGTACTCATACCTCTGTCTCCACCTGGCTGATGGACCGGGTTTCATGCACGTGTGGTCTTGCCAGAAGCATTACAGGACCCTGTGACAGAGCCTTCCAATTTTGCATTTCAAGGTCCCCTCCTGGTAACCCACAGGAATGGGCAAGGAGTTGCGGTGAGGCAGGGAAGAGGAGCGAGGGTACCCTCAAGTTGCAGCAGTGCCATGTCACCTTGTCTGCCCTTAACCTAGGTGTGCCTTGAGATGACGGTGTCAGAATCCAAGCACGCCTGAGGTGTGTGGCCCGATACTTCTTGGGAGACGGTGAGTAGCAGAATTGTCAGGTTCTGCCCCATGTGCTGTTAAGGTAGTGCACTGACATTTGGTTTTCTTTCTCTTGGCAGAGCAAGAGATAACAGCCTGGTGACAACTGGAACTTCCCAGACAGGCAGGAGGCCTCGTTCTGCACCTGATGGGGATTTGTATCCCCAGATATGTGCAAGATAAGTGGAGGGCTACCACCCACAGAGGGGATGGAAGAGAGGTGCCGGGTTGGGACTCCCCAGGAGGGGTTTTTGAGTCAGTTTTGGAGATGGGGATGTCCAAGAAGTGTCTCCTAAGGCCACCTAAAGGGAAAGTGTCTGTTTTGATCAAAGTGCTGAGGTGTGCAGGGCAGAGAAGTTCTGGTGTGTGTCCTGTCACTTGTCTCTGGTGCACTCTGTGTTCTTTGGGTCTCTCGGTCCTTTCTTCTCCTCAAAAGCTCTCTCTCCCTGTCCTGTGTCACGGGTGTCTGCACGTATTTGTCCCACAACTGCTCTGCCCTGCTGCATAGCCTGTAATAGCACAAGTCCTGGGGACTTGAAATTTGTTATGCAGGGTGTAGTTGGGCTCTGGATTATATGGGGAGATTGACATAATATGTTTGGTGCTGTTAAGTTGTCCTGCAGCCTTTTGACACTAGTCCTAACTTCCTTTCAGGTGCTGACAACTCCAATCAGTGGCAGAGAGCCCCAGTCCTGGGTGAGGGTTTTCCCATGATCAGGTCAGTCATTGTTTGCATTTGCAGGGGCAGCTTAAAGGGTGACCGTGTTACAGCTGTGTTCTTTGCCTTTATTTTTAGGAGCTCCAGGCAGTTAGCAGCAGTCAAGGCCAAGTGTGCCAGGTGAGCAGTGGACAAAAGCAGTTGTTCTTGCTCAGGTTTCAGGTTTTGGTGCAATTGTAAGCATCCATTGTTGTTTGTGTGCTTTAGGGAATCCACTCAGCGTATGCCAAGCCCTTGTCACCAACAGCTGATGGCCTGGATTTTCTGTGCTTGTGAGCTCTTGGGAAGTATTGCAGGACTCTGTGATGAAGCCTTGAAATTTTGTATTTCAAGATTGCATCAGGGTTGCCTTTGGCAATGGCTGAGAAGTTGCGGTGAGTCGCCGAGGTAGGGAGGGGGAGCCAAGGTCCACTCGTGTTTCAGCAATGCCGAGTCACTTTGTCTCTTCTTAACCCAGGCAGACCCTGCGATGATGGTGGCAGCCTCCGAGCCTGGCCAAAGTGTGTGACCCGAGCATTCTCTGGAGAATGGTGAGTAGCAGGATTGCTGGGTTTTGTCCATTGTGCAGCTAAGATCATGCAGTGATGTTTGGTGTTCTCGATTGTAGCTGAGCACGGGACCACAGCCCGGTGACCATAGGACATTCCCCGCAGGCGAGGCAGCCTCCATTGGCACGCGACATGGATTCTCATCCCCAGATGCCAGAGAGATAAGTGGAGGGCTAAGGCCCACAGATGGGGTGAAAGCGGGGTGCTGGGAGGGCCTTTAGGATCAGCTTTGGGGGCAGGAATGTGCAAGAAGCATCCCCTTAGGCCAGCTAAAGGGAAAGTGTCTGTTTTGATCACAGTGCTGAGGTGCTCAGGGCAGAGCAGTTCTGGTGTGTGTCCTGTCACTTGTCTCTGGTGCACTCTGTGTTCTTTGGGTCTCTCGGTCCTTTCTTCTCCTCAAAAGCTCTCTCTCCCTGTCCTGTGTCACGGGTGTCTGCACGTATTCGTTCCACAACTGCTCTGCCCTGCTGCATAGCCTGTAATAGCACAAGTCCTGGGGACTTGAAATTTGTAATGCAGGGTGTAGTTGGGCTCTAGATTGTATCAGGAGATTGACGTAACATGTTTGGTGATGCTTAGTTGTCCTCCTTCTGCCAGGCCCTGAAGGACTCCCCCTTCCCCCCCAGATCTTCATTGGGAAATCCCCCTGACCCCTGCGACCCCCCAAAACGATCCCCCAGGGATCCACCTTGAACTCTCTGGGACCCCCTGAATAGTCCCCAGGGATCCCTGAGAATCCCCAGTGGCCCCCAGGACACCCTGGGCCGCCTCCCCAGACCCGCTGGGGCCCCTCCCGGTGTGACAATTGAGAGACCCCCTCAAGCACTCCATGCCCCCCTTCCGGAATCCATCTGGGACCTCCAACCCCCAGAGTGGCACCCCTGGGACCCCCACATCCCTTCCCGCCCTCCCCGAGAACCCTCAGAGCCTTCCCATAGTGGCAATAAAGGCTCAAAGCAGTTACAGAACCACTTCTACTGTGTCCAGTACCTGCACTGGGAACACTGGGAGGGACACTGGGAAAATCAGGAGGGAAGCGGGAACATTGGGTAGCACACTGGGAGGGAACTGGGGCAGCTGGGAGGACTCGGGGACTCCTGGAAGCGATCTGCCATGGAAAAGGAGACAAAGGGAGCTGATGTCATCCCAGAGCCACAGGATATTCCATACTGAGACCCCGGGGCCACCCAGGACCACGGCAAGGGCAGCCAGGCCAAGAGCCGGGGGCAGCTTTGGTGTGGGAGGCATCTGGCATCCCATTCGGAATTTCAGGAGGCCCAGTGGTGGGCACAGGGCCATGAGCACAGACAGCGGTCCTTTTACCTGGGAAAGAAAACTCGCCAGTCCAGGTTCCTGATGTCAGTTTGTAGGGCTCCCTTGGGACTCTCAGGGCAGCACAAGTTTGAGGCGGGGACAGCTTTGGTCTGGGATACGTTCTTTGATATTTGGATTTTGTGAAGTCAGGGGCCAGCTGAGGGCCAGGGGCACCTGGGCACATACTCTGGCCCTTTTCCATGGGAAAGAAAACTCACCAGTCCTGGTTCCTGATGTCAATTTGCAAGTTGTACTTGGGATCTTCAAGGCAACTCCTCATCGACATGAGGGCAGCTTGGGTCCACAACACCTCCTTCTTCATTCAGATTTTCAGGGGGCGGCCCTTCTTTCGGGGCCCCTGGCTCTTGGACTCTGTTGCTGGCCCTATTCTCTGTGAAACACGGCTCACCCTCTACACTTCCTGATGTTGGTTTCGAGGAGGTGCTTGTCTCTTCCAGGGCAGGCAGAACTCTTGCTGGCAGCAGTTTTGCTCCAGGATTAATCCTGTGCCATTCAGAACGAAAAGATGTTGAAAGTCACTTGGGGCCACAGACCTCGTGACCTGACCTCTGCCCTTTTTCCCTGTAAAACCAACCTCACCCTCCCTGTGTGTTGATGTCTGTTCACTCAAGGCGTGCTGCTCTCCAAGGGCTGCGGGAGTTTCTGGTGTCGGCAGGTGTGGTCTGTGAGAAATCATTCGCTGTTTGCAATTTTGGAAGCGCAATTCCTGTTTGGCCAGGGGAAAGACTGTTAATTATCTTTGAAATGAAAATCTGGCACCCCATTGTTTAAGGGTCTGGCAAGGGGCTGTGTAGGGGAGGGAACACCCCACAGGACCTTTCTTCACCTCATCCCTCACTCCTAGGTGTAGCAGCTCCCTGCGTGAGCAGCTGCTTTCAGTGCAGCTACCTGGGCACACCTGCCAGGAGCTATGGTCGGAACATCCAGCAGGGACCAGGGAGCAGCCGGACCCACCCAGGCACGGAGCATCCCTTGGAGAAAATGCCAAGGGAAGAGCCCTCTTGCCAAGGGGCAGCACCTGAGCAGGCCAGGCAGCATGTGGGGTTCCACGGGAGAGCTTTCAACTTTCCCCTTTTATTATGTCAGTCCTCCCCTAGAACCCCCAGACCTTCCACAGCACTCCCAGAAAAAAGAGGGGTTATGGAGAGAAAAGGGGTTTCAAGTATGGGAAAAAGCTTCCTTTTCCGTCATTTCTTGCGTTCAAATAATGAGGAAACGCACTTCCCCTGCAATTTTAATGGTCTCATTTGAAAGAGTCCCTGCCTTTTCTATGCTGTTAGGGGTGCTAATTGACAGGGAATCCCCATATTCCATTTTTTTCCAGTTTAAATAGAGGGGGAAAACCTTGACAGTGTCGTTTATGGGTTTGAATTAAGAGTAACCATTTTTGTTGTCCTAAGGCTTAAATTGAGGGGGAAGCCCAGCTATCTCTCTTTCTTAAGGGTTTGGATTGAGGGGAAAATCCCTCTGTCTTCATCACTGGAGAGATTTAAAGTGAGGAAAGCCTCTCTTTTCCCAGTATTCAAGGGATTAAATGAAAGGGCAGAAGCCATTTATTTGCCACGGTATCCATTTCAGTGGAGGTAAATTCCCCATTTCCTCATTTTAAGGGATTCACTTGAAGGAGGCTCTTTTAAAATGATTTTTCAGCATTTAAAACTACCTTTCAGGGCACTTCTTTCTGTGCCCTAGGACTAAGTACCTCAGAGAAAGGCAAGCCTAGCACATACTTAACCTTTATGCTGCCCAGGAGCCTATTATTTTTCTTATTTATAATGTAGTTAGTCCTAATTAGTAACCCCAAGAAGAAGACTTAGACTGTTCATATAATTAGTATTTTTCTCCACCCTTAGTCTCATGTTGAGCACTACTTAGTAGTCACTGAGGAATAATTATGTAAGTTAACAGCAAATTACCCAACTTATCTAGATATGCTGCCTAAAAACAAAGTTTTATTTCTTACCAGTTTTTTTGCCCTTTCGCTCCAAGTAGTTGTAGAAAAAAGAGCTGTCATTTCCCTGAAGAGTTTCCTTCTATATCCAGCCCTTTATTCCCCTTGAATTCAAGCCAGAGGAGCCGAACAGCTGCAGCTGCTCTGAGGGCTTTTCTACTCGGTGGGGTTTGCCCCTTCCCTTTTCCTGGGTGCCACGGGAATGAGCGGCGGGCCCAATCAGGGTATATTAACCCCAGCCTTTGCCAAGGGGCTTCATTCCCTCAGCCATTTCACACTAGTCCTAACTTCCTTTCAGATGCAGACAGTTCAGATCAGTGGCAGAGAGCCCCAGTCCTGGGTGAGGGTGCTGCCATGATCAGGTCAGTCATTGTTTGCATTTGCAGGGGAAGCCTAAAGGGTGACCGTGTTAGAGCAGTGTTCTTTGCCTTTATTTTTAGGAGGTCCAGGCAGATAGCAGCAGTCAAGGCCCTGTGTGCCAGGTGAGCAGTGGACAGAAGGAGTTGTTCTTGCTCAGGTTTCAGGTTTTGGTGCAATTGTAAGCATCCACTCTTGGTTACTTTGTTTTATTTTAGGCAGTCATCTTGCAAGATGTCTCTGGTCCGGATGTCTGGATGTCCAAGGCCAGGTGGGTGCAAGCGTAAGGTCTGGGTGGGTGTGCTTTTCAGGTCAGGGGGATGTTGTTTTCACAGTATCTCAGTGTGGGTTGTTTTGCTTTGTTTTTTTGCAGGTGCTGTCGCTGCCCTAGCTGTGTGAAGGAACAGAGGCGAGCGGGTGAGTTGGCATTTTGGCACAGTGACTCACAGGTGACCCTTATGCAGCAGCATGCTAAGTGTGTACCTTTTTGTTTTTCAGGTATCCTCCAGGCAGCTTGTGGAGTCAAATTAAGACTTCAGGTGAGCCGGGGCAGCGGTGTGTCGGAGTTTCGGGGATTCCTCTTTTCGTGGGCACTAGTTGCATTTTCTGTTTTGTCTTAGGTACCCTGAGGAGGAGCGTAGCTGAAGTTTGGAAACAGCAGCACCGAAGCTGATGCAGAGAACGTCTCGCCGTCCACATCCAACTGACATTGGATTCCATCCGGTTGTCTTGCAAAAGCCAAGTGCTGGGGCCAGTAGGTGGGAGATGGGGGGAAAACCTTTACTATCACAGGAGGCTATTTGATGTTAGCTTGGAGAATAGGCCCATAGTGGGACGGGCCCCTCGGGAGCAAAGGGAGAGGGTTTCTCCTCAGCCCCCCCAGAGTCTTCGCCGGGCAGGGCAGTTCCGATCCCTCTCTGGTTCTCGTGACGTTCGCATCGGCGGCCTTCTTTGACTCTTGACGTTGTCGTGGATCTTTTCACCATAGGAGCCCGCCTTCATGTCTGGAGCTATAGCTACAGTCACCCTGTAGTCATTTCTTCCTTCTCTAGGCCTACTGAGCTTCTTAGGCTTCCTCTTAAGTGCTTTGGCACTAACATCTTGAAAGGAGTTGCATGTCATCATCAAGTGCTACTGCCCTAGGGCTTTCTTTTCTTTGGCATCATCAGCCCATGGCTCATCTTGGGCTAGGAATCTTGGGTCCATAAGGTGAAATTGCCAGGCAGTTTCCACTTGTGTCCGTGTCACGTTGTCTGTGTCCGTGTCACGTTGTCTGTGTCATAGGCCTTTGTTACATCTCCATGCTTTAGCAACATCATTTTGTGCCGTATTGGCCATATTTTGCTCACGTACCTTCCCGGATATCAATTATTCTGGCATTTTTACATATTCACTTTTTGGGTCCGGACGATGTACACGAGATGTTCTCATCCATCTTCATTCTCAGTTTTGGTAGCCCTTCTCATGGACTTCCGTACGGAGCTTATTAGCCCCTCATCACCTGACCACAGTAGTTCCGTAGCATCTGCCTTCTCAAAGGATATAGGGCTCAAAAATTAGTCTTCTAGAGAATTATATCAAGTCCTCACTTATCTTGTATCTCTGTCAGCTTACGTTGTATGCACTTATGATGCACCTACCTGTGTCTGCTTCTATTGTATGTGCGTATGTTGCGCCTACCTATGTTAGCTTATATTGTTTGTGCTTACACTGTATGTACCTACGTTGGCTTATGTTGTTTGTGCTTATACTGTACGTACCTACGTTGGCTTATGTTGTTTGTGCTTATACTGTATGTACCTACGTTGGCTTATGTTGTATGCACCTCTGTTGTGGCAATTATGATCGGAGCTGCCTTGCCCGGGCAAGTAGTCACGCTCAGGTAGAGCAGTTATAAAGCTTTGCCGTTCATCTGTTCTCTACGGGGTTTGGGGTACAACACTGATGGGCCCAGAGTTGGTATAGCTCCTAGCTCTCAGATAGTCAGTCACTGACCGCCTCCCCTTGTCTCGTAGGTCCCCGGGTCCCTACAGAATTTCCTGGAATCTACCATTTGACATGGAGGTCCTGCGGTCAGAAGAAGCGTTTAAGCATATTCTTCAGTGCAGCGTTTCACGTAAGGGTGGCAGCCAGCGTGTCAGCAGAAGAATGTGTGAGAGTGTGACTGTCTGTGTCTGTCTGTGAGAGTTTGTGTGTGCTTGTGTCTGCAGCTGTGTGTGTGTGTGGAGCAGATACAACCTTGTGTGTATGGCCTTTGCCTTTCAGGGGGGGTTTTCATCAGGCAGGAGGATTTTTTGGGAGTCTCCGGAGCGAGTTGCCGTGAATGTGAGTTTGTGCGTAACGCGAAGGGGGCGTGCACGTCGGCGGAGCGTTTTGCGCCGTTTTTGTTCCGGGTGCGTCATAACAATAAAAGCGTTGTGGACTTTTCTGAAATGGAGACACGGTTATATTGTGTCGATATGTATTTGGCTTGTAGTACATTATATTGTTCTGTCTTTGCAGTTGTTCCTGTCTTTTGATGTATTTTGCTGTATGTAAATTGGACTTGTACTTGTGTGCCTAGGTATGATGTATTCTTTGTTGTATTTGTCTCTGTACTTGCATTTGTATGCATTGTTTCCCTGTGTATTGCTGAAGTTTAAGGGAATAAAGATTAATCAGCCCTAATAATGATGCCTCTTACCCTCTGCCCTGCCCACCATTCATCTCCTGTCTTTCTTTGGTGTGGTTGAGTCCTATCATTTTCACCCTTTTTCTCCCTTTGCCTCTTACTTTCCTCTTTAGTCTATTCCTCACTTTATCCTTCCATGTGTAACTCTTTGTCTCTGGCTGTGTTTTCCTTTGTTTCCATTTCTAACACATCTCTATGTTTCTCTAACCCTATTTCCTTCTCACCCTATTTTCTTCCATTCCTCTACATGTATTTCCCCATGTCTCTTTGTCTGTCTCTTTCAATCTAGGTTTCACTATGTTTTCTTCTTTTTTTTTTCTTTGTCAGCCTTTGTCTTTCTAACACTTGCTATCATTGTCTTTGTCTCTGACCCTTTTTCCTTTTCTGTCCAACTTTAACTTTTTTGTCTAACTCTCTATTTCTTTCTCTCTTGAACCCTACCTTGTGTTCAGTCTCTCCATTTGTTTTCCTGTAGGTTTTCAGCTCTATTTCTTCTTTTTCTTGTCTCTCTATTTGCTTTTCTCTTTCATTTCAAGAGCTTCCTTTTCTGTTTGTCTTTCACTCTTTTTCTCTTTACCCCACCTTTCTTTCCTCTTTCTCTGCCTTTCTCTTTCCAATCTGACTTTTTTGGTTTTTCTTTTTATCTCTGACTCTTATTTTTCTTGCTCTGTTTTCTTCTTACTCTCTCCTCTTCATTTTTTTTTTCTCACTCTCTCCTCTTTCTTCTCACTCTCTCCTCTTTCTTCTCACTCTCTCCTCTTTCTTCTCACTCTCTCCTCTTTCTTCTCCTTCTTCCTCCCTTCTCTTTTTCTTCCTCTTACTCTCTCCTCCTCTCTCCTCTTCTTCTTCCTCTTAGGCTAAATACTTGTATCAGACATTTTAAACAGGTCTTTTATACAGAAGTGAATACATTAAAAGAGAAAGGAAAAGAAAATAACTGGTAATATATTTCAAAAGTCAAACCAGTATTTAATTTCTGCATCAAGTATTGCAATCAAAGACACCTAAAAGATTCACCTTTCCATAAAATCAAGGTTTTAGTTAGTGAGATGGTGGTTTACTTATTTAGGTGGTTGTTTTTTGTCCTTCTAACAGCTTGTATTTTTAACTGTTCAGTCCATCAGCAGACAGACACCCTGTCCATCTTAACATAGGCTAAGATGGCCATAAAAATAGTGCAGGTGATGACATTGGTTAGCAACCTTTTCTTCTTCATCATCATCATCATCTCACATTAACAAAGAGAGACGAAAGGCACAAGGAATTCAAATTATTAGCTTTGAGAACTGAAATAAAAATCTTCTTTCCACAATTAGCCTACATATAGTGGCATTAGAAATACCACTTTAAGTTCTGAAAGTACTGGAAGGAATTTATACCCAAAGGATCCTAATTCTTTGGTAAGTCAAAGCTGCCATTTGTACCTGTGAACAGTATCACTTGGAGAAAATGCAACACTTAGGAAGAGTTTTAATTGTTTTTTTCATTACTTGACTCTGTCATTTTTTTCTGAAGTTTTTACAGCTTCTTGCATTCAAATGAAGGAAGATTAAGGCTGGATGGTTAAGGTTGTAATGCAGCATTTCAAAGTAATATTAGTGAAGATGGTACTAGAAACTGCATTGCTTAGAAACCTATTATTTCAATAATCCTTTCTCAGAACTTCACAAAGGTCCTTTTATTGTGTCTCTGATAAATAAAATGTGATTTCTATTTAGAAAGAATTAAGGTAGTGAAGACTAACTAGAGAAGAACATGCAACCTTATAGATACTGAGGCAAAAAATAAAGCAAAATGGTTAGTTGCTGGTTCCAACTGGTATTTTTAAGTCTGTACGGCTAAGCATCTCTATCTTATATTTGTGATCTTTCTGCAATTTTGTATTTATGGGGTTTATGCCTGTTCAGAGTAATTAGTGTTGTTTACATTAGAACAAATACTGAAATACAAAAAATGAAAAGTTATTGGCAAATGGGATACAGAGTAGCAAATCTGGAAATTAGACGCTGCTGATATTTATCTGTAATGAAATTTGGCATAGGACCAGCAATAGCCAGAAGTAGGTAGAATATCCTGTGATACAGCATCTGAAATTCATCAAAACCCCCCTCCAAATTACCTTCAGTATTGTAAAAGTTTCCATTCTTTTTATTATTTGTACTTTATTAGAGGCATCTTGTCAGTACTACTTTTTCTTAGCCTTATCCGGAGATGCTTTCTTATGTCTGACTCCTGAAAGCCTCTGTGCAGAACCAGAGTTCTGCAGAGCTTTTTCCCCTGTATTCCTTCCCTTTTCTGTCTTCCCAAAAGCTTTTGGGATTATGGCTTTTACACCATAATTTACTTAATTGCCTTTTCGTGTCAGATAATTCTTATGCATATAACATCTCATTTTTATCTACCTGCTTGGTATTGCTACAACATCAAAGAATTTATAAAATTATTCTTTGTTCTCTTATTAGATTTTTTGCTTTGTCCTTACAGAATCTTCTCTGATAAATAGAAGTGGTAGTGCTTTTTATTTACCGCCTTAATTTCCTGCAGTAAAAAAACACTCTATGTTCATTAATCATTCAACGACAAAGGATATTCTGTATTGGAGCCAAAATTGTATACATTTCTAAGCAACTACAGCATTTTGCTTTATTTTCTTAAATCTGTTTCAGAGCTTTGATCAAATTGCACTCTCCAATTGTTTTCCAAAGGGTGTAATAAGAGAAAAAAAATAACCATTTTTATAACGAAATTTCAAGCAAATAAAATCCTTAAAGGAAATTTGATTCTGTAAATGAGGACTAGGAAGAGGAAGGTCATAAGAAGTTACATCATCGGAGTTTAACCATCCCCTTAGCACACTGATCTAAAACAGGAAAAGCGTATGAAAAACTGCAGAGGTGTCTTCTGAGAAGGTATATGCACATTTCACATACTTCTTGTTCTGTATCTTTCTTCTAAACAGTGATTAAAGCAGCTCCCAGTACAGATCTGTAACAAATTCATGAGCAAATCTGATAAAACGTGTCTTTGAGTAAACTGTGAACCTAACCTGACAACTAAGATAAATAGTTTGTCAGTTGATCTAACCACACCATTCTTTTCTCCTGTATCTGGTTTCTTTTCTTCAGAATTAACCCAGTACTTTCTCCCCCATCGTGCTTTACAAACAACCTCCCTATCTGCTTTTTGTGCCCTATGAAGCCAAGAGGAGCAGTGATGCACAGGAACACTGAAACTCCAATGTCTGGTCAACTAAATCTGGATGATGCTCTTTAGGAGCAGCAGAATGATTTTTCTAACTGCAAAAACTGTTATAATACCACTTATTTAAACTTGATTTCCTGTTCACTTGTGAATTGATTATTTGACCTTAAATTGTTATGTTTTTTTTGACCATAAAGCCAGTTCTGATTTGCTGAGTTGATGCAGTAGAAAATACTTATATTTACATTGTTCAGCTGTTCGCAGGTAAAGTTGCATGATTCAATAGCCACTGGACATGCTGAGTTCTGACTGGCGTGTTAAAATTTTTCTAATATGTGGGAACTCAAAATGTCTCTCAGACATTTTTAGAGGTTCCAGGCCTTGGTCAGAGGCATTCTAGACCCTGGCAGACAGCTGAAAAACAGCTGTGATTTTGAGTTTGAGCCATGGAATGAATTGCCAACTTTGGAGGTGGAACAAGCAATCACAAAAGGTTAGATAGTATAGTAAAAGTAGTTACAAAGTAGAGGGGAAATTTTTTTAGTATTGTACAGGGGGGTTTTCACTTTGTAGGTGGGGGTCAGAAGTTCTAAGATGGAGGAAAGTGGGCTGATCCTGTTCTTCCTCCTTCTTTTTCCTTACCTCCATGTTCTTGGTGATGTTGGCACTGACAGATCGGTTTAGAGTAGAAAAACACTTGGCAACGTAGGTAGTAGGTATTGGGGAATAATTGTAAACATGTTATACGTAATATATCTTATAAAAGATAGCAGCAGCCCTGGGCGGAGAGGGAGACGAAGAAGGCAGCAGATCGAGAGGATGTCAGGGGGTGTGTGTGCCTCTACCCAGGCCGCTGATCAAACAGCCGCAGTCCAAGAACATAATCTGTTAGATAACTAGCGATAAACTGCCTTGAGACCGAACAGCTAAAGCCTGCGGAGTTTTTCTTTGGAAGCACGGGTGGGAGGAGGAATTTCACCACCACATGAGACCCCAGAGCAAGGCCGGGGTTCTCACCGTAATAAAGATGCACCCTTTGTTTATCCACCTTTGTCATTTATACATCCAGCTGTGAAGCTCTCCAGCTTTGCAGTGCTGTTTACTAGGACAATTGAATACCATAACTTCCCAAATTTTGTGTACGTGACCAATCAATATGCAGATTTTATAGCCATAATTTCACACACAGATAATTTGTTAATCGGGCTGCACGCTAAGCTGAGGAAAGCAACACAGCAAATAGTTTTTGCTTTTTTGATAGTTTCTGCCATGTTGAGCTCCCATTCTGTCCATTGGTAATGATTGTACCTCTCATGGGAGGAAATCTGACGGACAAACATACAAAACAATCCACTATTTGGCATAGAGGGAACTAACAACAATAACAGAAGTTTAATATTTTGCTTTCTTTGTCACCTAAGGGTGTGAAAGGTATTCTAGTTCATTGAGTTTATATTCTGCCGCTGATCTTTAGCTGAGGGACACAAAGATATATGTGTTATGCGTGTTTGCATATTTATGTGTTTATATATGCATGTAGATATAGACATATAAAAACACATAAATACACACAGGTGGGGGTGTATGTATATGTATGTATTTATATATATATATGCCTGAGGTCATATGTGTGTGGGATTCAGTTTGTGTTCTGTTAAACCCAGCCCTCTGTGTGTGTGTGTTTGCACCTCGTCCACAGGAGCTGGTTACAGTGCTGGCTATTGAACTGTTGTTGTTTTCAAGCTGTAATTTATTTGGTAATGATATACAATGTTTCACAGTGATAAGGAGTCAATAATGAATATGTTATGCTTTAACATCATAAAGACATCCTTAGGAAAAAGTCCCTGTCTTTCTCCAACAGTGATCCATATGGTGTGCTACTAAAAGGAGAAGATCTCTGAGTGAACAAATGTGAAATAATACAGACTTAATCTTTATTGCTCTTTTCCTATCAAGATAGCCTTTGTTGTCTGGCCTATGAAGACACTGCAAGACTACTCACTCATACAGCATTGTTTTATTGTTCACTTTTATTTTCTCTAAAGCAGACCGGGGTTGTTTTTTTCTTTTTCCTTTGCATATGTCTTAAGAAGTTGACCTTTAGCTTTACTAATGCAATTAATAGTTTTTGCTTCCTATCTCCTATAAATGATGTTGGTGAAATAGGTCACCTGATTTCATGTTCTAGTAGGTACAGTCAGAGAAAATTCTGGATATGTAAATTATCATATTTAATTAGCATTATTTCTATCCTCTTTATTACACATTTTGCAATACTATTGATTGTTGGACCTAGAGTATCTTTTGTCCTCAAGCCACACACCTAGAAGTCACCTAAATCTTCATTTTTTCTGAGGATAATTCAGCTTGGAATAATTTTTTTAAATCTAGATTAAGAGTAAATAATTTAAATGGAAGTTTTGACAGGACCACACGTATAAGGTTTTGAAGTATTTCAAGACTACGAAAAATTGCTACCCTGTCATCTGACTTTTTAGTCTTTATCTAAGACATAAACCACATGTTTGTTTGATGTTTGATTTTTTGTCCTAAAAGGAGTAGGTGCTTTATCAATAGACTTTATTTTAATCAATACTGCCTCGATTATTCCCTACATGAATCCAATTTTTATTTCTACTGTCTAGAGTGGGAAAATATGAGAAAGAGTTCCCCACATCAAATCCATCTGCATCATCTCAGAGGCTGCCTTCAGTAGCTTAAACATGACTAAACCCCTCCCACTGTTACACTGGAAAGAGTCTTGATGACTCAAAACTTTAAAAAAACCTTGTCGTTTTCACTCCATTTAAATGTGTCACTTTTAATAGCAAAACAAGTAGAGAAATTCCAATGTGAACTCATTTTAGAGCAATGACCAAGTATTATGAATATTTGACTGTATTTAATCTTTCAGCTCCTTTTCTTATTGCATCCTTAACCCTACTCCTGAAGGGACTTGGATTTAAATACAGTAGAATTTCCAGTGTTGAGCAAATCTCTGGTTTCATACCTGAAGATCTCCTTAGTTCAAAAATCCACTTTGTAATTAATTTTATTTATGCTGTGCAACTCTGCTTTCCCAGATATTAAAAAGCATATTGGCAAAGAATATGACATTATTTCTTGAATAAAATGACAGGAAGTAATGCAGCAAGATTTTCTGCCTTGAGAGTCACCTGACTTCTCCATTCAGTGACTTTATATTCCTATTCAGGGATTATTATACCTAAGAATCCAGAGTATAGCCAAGAGAATAGTAATAGAGAAGTTCTAACTGTAATGCTGATTTTCTACTGTTTGTTACTATTTCCTCACCCATAAAAGGCACTTGTAATTAATTTTCTGTTCCCTAGGACCACCTGTAGAAGTAAACTTCACTATTGGTGATGAGATTTAAACACGAAGAAAAAAAGCTGGGTAAGTATGAAGTTGTTAAACTCGCTGTCACGAGACTGTATTGTTGAAGACTGTTACAGGGATGATGGGAGTCTGGGATAAGTTTAGCTATGAAAACTTAGTTCCATTTCATCAAGGAGGCTTAAAAGAAGACCCAAATTGGGTTGTTTTTTTTTGCTGTTGTTGTTGGGTTTTTTTTGGTTTTTTTTTTTTTTTAAACTGAATATTTTTGGAAAAAATATGAAGTAGTTATCTCTGACATTTCTATTGACAGGTGGCCAAGACATGTCTGGGGAATCGTAATGATTCAACATCTCGTTTGGAAGCAGCAGAAACAGAGACAAGCTTTCAGGTATTCTCTTCCAGAGTAATTTTTGGGGTTTTACTAAAAGGTCTCATGAGATTCAGTTACTTAAAGTAGACTTACACATTCTTCACCAAGTTCTGTCTCAAAAGAGAAGACTACTTAATTCAGACTTTGACTGTGTCTGATTGTAATTGATCTGTTCAAAATTATTTCTGGCTGGTAACAATTTGCAAACTATTAAATATTTAGAAAGCTGGTAGTCAAATTACTTAATTTGACAGTGTCATGTGTATAGCCCTGGAAGCAGGAGTAAGGAGAGTTTTCCAAAATAATTAAATATTAAATACCTATGTGGTTGTTTATATATATATATATAATATGCAGTGATATGAAGCTGTATGTAGCATCAGACTTGTATGGTTTTGCACTTAGAGATCAGGACCCTTTTCTAGGGACAATTCCAATTTTAACAGACTTTTTTATTTCTGTTTATGTATATATGTATTCTATACACCATATTTTTACCTTTACAGAAGTTTCGCAGCCCTCCATGGACTAAACCTGAAGATGAAAAATCACCTGAAGAAAAAGAGAAAAAATACAAAGAATCAGTTAGTACACCAGAATAAAAACTCTAAATGCTACTAACCTACATTGAAAAATGCCAATCACTTCCATTTTCATGTTCTGCTAGCACAAAGGCATGAAATGTCCCAGGTTTCTAAAGCATGCATTTTTCACTATTTTATGAATGTCTGTAAATTAGTCTATAACAGACCAGTTAGTACCTTCCAGCAATAATCCAAAATTGATGTTTGAAGAAGTGCTTTGTAATGCAGTCCAGTTTTTGAACTCTTGTTCTACCTTATCAGTAATTGTATACTATAAATTACCCATTTCGTAAACAACAGTCATTCTCAAGTATATTTCTCACTGTTTTATTTCATGTAATTTTGTGGCAGATTAGTTCTAATATTAAGAGGCAGTCAATGTGGAGGGGGGAAGATATCTGTGTAACCATATTTGAAGTACAATCCTTAAGTGCAACTGCAAAAAGACAACTGTGTGTGTGGGGGGTCCATGTATGCTTACCTTTTAGTAATTCCATCTCAAATCTAATTACTTACACAATAAAATATGCTTATTTTCTTCTTTCTTTCCTCAGTGCTATCTTAACTAGTTCATTTTTGAACACTGAAAAGCTGACAGAATTGGATTTTAAGGGATGGAGATGGAGAGAATCATTACTTTAAGGATTCAAGCAAAAAAAATGTGCAGGTGGTACTGAGTTACAGTGTCATAGCTTGGATGGCAGCCGTGGGAAGTCGGTTTCATCCCTTGTGTTTGTGCTGATCTCGACGGGATGGAATACACTTCCAAGGGGAAAGCCCTGTTTGGTCCACTACAGTTGGCCTTTGATCACTCCATCGGGGAGGACTGATTGGAATCAGCTCTGTCACTCATGGATTCTTTCCGTTTCTCCTTAGTCACACTATGACAAGAAAGCAGAAAAGAAAGGGAGAAGAGAGAATGTTTTTCTTTTTTGGGTGCATGTCATTATTGGTCTAATTTAAGAATTCATATGCCATATCTTTTTGAGATGCACATCTTTCAGGAATGGTTGGAATAGTAAACTGCCTGATGCAATGCTATCTATCCCTAGCAAGAATTGTCTTAAGCATTTGTAACTTGTAAACTTCCACCTTGGTCTTAATGCACACCTCAGCACATTTTCAACTAGATTTGAAGTAGTTATAATAATTTACTTTGTCTTGCTTTGTATCAGTTTAAAAGCAAATAGACAAATCTTTAACTTAGTGATGCTCTGTCTTCAGTTTTAGCATTTAAGACTTTACCTCTCCTTCAACAGTCTCCTTCAATACCTCCTTGTCCTTGCTGGTGTGAAAAATGCATATTTTATGATTGGCTTTTCGCAAAGGCTATAATGAATATTCTATGTGTAATGTTAGAACGTTATGCTGTGTTAATTCACTTAAGTAGTGTGTTAAATACAGTTTTAGGTTCTAACCTAATGTTAAAATAGAGACT
The DNA here is from genome assembly GCF_050655825.1 of Lonchura striata. Classification (NCBI taxonomy): domain Eukaryota; kingdom Metazoa; phylum Chordata; class Aves; order Passeriformes; family Estrildidae; genus Lonchura; species Lonchura striata. The sequence continues at coordinate 74,094,920 of NC_140707.1, read as the reverse complement.
ATGTATGTGGGGAAGTTTTTTTTTAGGAATGAGATACTTACTTCAAAGAACACCTAAATCTTCCAAAGCAGAGGAATTTATGGCTTTTATCAGAAGAAGTTAATTTCTTCAGGCCTTACTCAGACTCAAAGATGCCAGGGGATTAAAGGAAACAATTAACATACAACAAACAGAGTTTCTTGTTTAAAATAGAATGCATTCGTAACCATAAAAGATATATAAATATGCAACAAGTATATTAGTTTAAGGGTGATTCCTTTATTCACAAGTCATGCTTTTTGTAACTTAATGTCCGAGAACATCCGGACATCCGTAATTCTTTACTTTTTTTATTGTCTTGTAATTGTCCTAACTCTAAACTTTAGTACTCTAGTGATATTATTATTTTTATAACCATTTTATTATTATTAAACTTTTAAACTTTTAAAAACCAAGTGATTAGCGTTTTTCACACTGGTATGAGTAATCTTTCACCCTGACATTTTGTATGTGCTCCTCTACTCAAAGATAGATAGTTGCAGTTTCTCTGCCTTTTTTAAAACTAAAAAACCTCATGAGCTGACCAAATGATGACAAAGTACAGCTTAAGACTATCCATGTTAAGAGCCAAAAGACACGAAATCGTGGCTATGAAATTAATCAGGTAAGAGATATGTGGCTCTTTGCATTTGATCCTAAATCTTGCTGAAGACAGTCTGCTTTCTTTCAAAATTTTCAGTGGGCAAGACACTTGTGGTTTTGTCATATCTACAGCTGGCATTAATTTCTAGTGATGCTAAAAGCAGCATTTCTTTGCATGTGACAGACCTTAACTGAGAAGGTCACTGGAACTCTGTTTCAGTCACCTGTCAAGAAAGGATCTGCACTGCGCAGTGGTTGAAGCCCTCCAGCAGGACGAAAGCCAACGAGCACAATGCTTCCTGTAGCTTTAGAAAGAAGCCTTTGTCAGCAGGATCCCCTTCATCAGGCAGCCTGGAGTAGATACTATCCACAGGGCTCCTTGGCTGCCTTGGTCACGGGTTCTTGCCTACAGGCTTTGGACTTGCTCGTGGCTGTTCTTCAAACACGGCTCCTCACGTGGAATCCACTTCTTGGTGCAGAGGGCAATCCCTCCATCTCCCCTTCCTCCCCTGTATCTTCTGACCAGGCTGGAGCTCTCAGTAGTGACACTGCAGTCATGGGATTCAGCCCACCACATCCCAGAGATGCAAAAGGCCGTAACTTTCCTGCAGCACAGCGGCTTCCAGCTCCTCCTGTTTCTTGCCCGTGCTGCAGGTGTTGATGGAAGGCGCCTCAGCCTGCCTGTCAGCCGTGTCACCTTCCCAGAGGAACACCCCTTTTCTTCCTTTCTCACAATTTTCTGGTGTTTTCCCGCCAGCTTTTATTCCCTTGGCTTTCCTGACAAAGCCAACCCTAGACTTGCCTTGGCCTCTTACCACTCCCTGGCACTTCACTGCCTTGCATGCCCATCTCCCGCCTTGGATAAATGAGGTTTTTGTTTTAAATTGGTAACTATTTTTATATTAAGAGTTAATAATGTAAGGGCTTTTTAATTATATGGATTATTTGTAATGTTTTTTATTGGTATATTAAGTAAGTAGGTAAAAAATGGATTTTTTTGAGAAGTGCTAGATAAATACAAAGTATTTAAACTTGAAACTTTAGTGAAAGTTACTTAAATGTTTGTTTTAGGTTGGTTAATTGGTAAAGTGATATAATTAAAAGTAAATAAAGTAAATAGAGTAGAAGTATAATATTTGATAGAATTTTATACTTTGAAAGTTATTAAATAAGATTTTTATAATATTGATTTTTATATTTATAAAGAAACCTAAAGTTTATATATTTTGGTGGGTGCAGTACAAGACGTCAGGTGTAAGTTGCAATTCTTGCATAATCTACATTTGTATTTACATAGTGTAATTTATCTGTGTATTTACATTGGTGTTTTGTGGAGTGGTGAGTGTGTTTTTTGTGTGATCTGGTTTTATGTTCCTTATTGAAATTTACTTGGGTTTTTGTACTTGTTGAGATATAAGTAAACTTTATGTTTTGATATAAGAAATAAGTATTGTTAAGTTTTGTTTTATAAAATTGTATAGACTTGCAAGATAATGGTATAAGTTGTTATAATTTTTCAGTTATAAGCATGAAGAAATATAAGAATAAAATAATGTATGTAGTAAAGAAGAAATTGATAATAATTAGGAATTACTTAGATAATATCTATAATTAGTAACATAGGTGAAATTATATCATTAGTAAGTATTAAAAGATGGTACATTATTTTAGAGTTTTTAACAATTGATAAATGTTAAATTAGTAGTAAGTTAAATAATTATGTGTGGATAATGATTTTTTAAGTTTAAAATAATAAGTTTATTTGTTATATTGATAAAGTTAAATTGTTAAGTTAAAATTATTTGAATTTTATTTTTGACGTAGAAAATATTTGGGTTTCCTGTTAATTATTTTATTTAGGTAGATATAGGGTTAGGTTATAGTTTAAATTTTAATTGGTGTATGTTACTTAATATATTTTTATATAATGTTTTTAAAAATAGTAGTTAAGAGTAAAAATGTTAGGATTAAAGATGAATCACATTATTTAATAATTGGATTTTTTAGAAGTGTTTTTAGAATATATTTGAATATAGTAAACTTTTTTTTAAAGATTTGAAAGTGGTTATGGACAGGATTGTGAGTTTGGATTTGGATATTGAGAGTGTGAAGGTGGAGGAAATGTATGAGAGAGCGATTACTTAGTGTGAAACTTAGAAAAAGAAATTAATGTTGTAGTTGAGTTTTATATTGAAGTGATTTTGTAATAATAACTGAGGAAAGTGATCAGATTAACAGTTTGGAGGAGGTTTTTAATGAAATATATTTTTTTTAGTCTTGAAAAATATTTAAAACTATGAGATAAATTTAGGTTAAATTATAGAGTTAGTGTAGAGATTAGTTAGAGAGTTAACTTGTTTTAAGAGCTGTAAAAGTAGAGAAAAAAAAAGTAGGAATTAGAAATTTTATGTAAGAGTAGAGATTGTAATGAAGAACAGAATTTTTGATGAAATTGATGATACAATACACTGTATTTTTTTTACTTCTGAATAGGTGTTTGGTAGTGTTTTCTTTTAGTTGTTTTAATTTGAGTTGTTTTATTTTTTTTAAGAATATTAACCATATACTGTATAGTTTAGAGAAGTGATTTTTAATAAAACTTAGGATAGGTTATATTAAATAACATTTAAATTTAGATTGAATGAATTTTGATAGTAAGGAATAATAAACTTAATTTTAATAGATAAAAAGAAACTTAATGTATTTATTTAAATGTATTGACATTTAATTTTGTTTGATTTTATTAACACTTAACATATTGAATGTTGTTATTTATAAATATTGAAGGTATTTTAAGTCTTTGGTTTTGGAGACATTTTAGCTTGTTGAGTTAAGATTATTACTTATATCTTTACAGGGTGGTTTTATTTATTGGGAAATATGTTTCTCAGTAATAGATTTTTATTTATGTTACATTTTAAATGGTACTAATTTGTGTAGTGGGTTTTGTTAAATGTAGGATATTGATTAGATTGTTTTATATTTTTTGTGGGCTTGGACAAATATTTATCTATACAGTTAGGCTTTTCTATATTTGAAGTAAGTTTTGATGGGGTTTTTTTTTAAGAGTTATTGATTTAGAATTTTAAGAATATTTGGTGTTTGGAATAAATAAAATCGGGGGTTTTTTGGATACGGTCGAGCTGTATTTTTAGTGTTAGCAAGGACTAGTTTTGGTACGTTATTTTGATTTTTTTTGTTTGCTTACGGGGAGGGTCTCCTGTTAGATGTGGAAGCCTGAGACTGGCACAAGGACTTTTTATCTAATGCTTGATGAGTCTGTTTTATGGGGAGGAGGTGTTATTTTAAGTTTTATAAAATACACTGAGAATTAGTTAAAATCATGGAAGAAACATTATGGTAATTAAAGGGTGCTACGTTTGAAGAACTATAAATCTTTTTAAATACCTGCTTGATGTAAGGTGAGCTTAATCTCCTTTTTCTGCCCCAGAAAGCATCGGGCACGTCCACATCGATGGCACCACCTCTGCCTACTGCTCCTGCTCCACCTGACCAAAAGCAAGAGCAAAAGTTGGTTGGGCTTTAAGAACTTGCAATAACTTTGAAGCAAAATAAATCCCATTTTCCCCTGTGTTTTTTCCTTTCAGGTGCTGCACTCACCTCTGCGGACACGCACCGAGCTCTCGCTGCAGGAACCCGTCAGGCCTCAGTGGCTGTGAGTTCATGTTCTTCTCCCTGGGGAAGAGGAGAAGAATGTGATTAAATAAGTAAATAAATAAATAAATAAATAATTGCTGAGGAATTGCAGAAATGTTTTCTGGAGCCTTTCCCCTTCGGTGCCCCTGTGCTGTGTGGGACACGGGCAGAGGAGCCTCGGGCTGGAAAGGGGCAGGAGAAAGGCAAAGGGACCCCCCGGTGTCCCCAGGGCACCGTGGGGACAGAACGGACACTGCGCGGGCACGGGGAGGCGAGGAGTGACAGTCTGGGCCAAAATCCCAGCTCACCCCAGGGAAATTAGTGAGGGACATTTTGGAGGGGAAAGCTGAGGTCACGAGTTCACCCAGCCCGGCCACGTTGTGTTTGCACAAAGAGGCACCAGAGGTGAAGGTCAATCCTGAGCCAACCCTGCTCAACCTCTAAGTCCCAGAATAAATCCTACAAGCTGCCCACTGAGGGACTAAAAATACATAAAAGAGAACCAAGAGCATTCCGAGAGCAAACCAGAAGGTTCCTGGGAATCCCGTGGCAGTGATGTCACAGCCTTTTTGACAGAGCTGTAAGATTTTTATTTCAATGCTGCGTTTCTCTCCTGGGATCATTCACTCCGTGGGCTGTGGGGATTTTTCGGGTTTGAACTCCCTCACGGTGGCCCTGACACTGCTCAGAAGCTGGAGGAAGAGCAGAGCCAGTGCTCCTGGCAGGGGCAGGGAGTTTTCCCCCAGAGCAGATCCAGCAGCTGCCCTCCAGCCTGGCCAGGAGGGATCTGCTTTGGCTCCTGCAGGGACAGAACGTGTTCAGGTGCTCCAGGTGACATTCCAGCAGCCTCATCTCCCATCCCTGTTCCTGCCCCTCCTGCTCTCAGCTCCTGCCCCACCAGCTGTGCCAAGGGAATTTGTCCCACCAGCAGCAGGGGAAGGACAAGAGCTCCCACCCTGGCACTTGGATTGTCCCGCTGGGGGATGCTGCCTGCTGGGATTTAGATCATTCCATACATTTGGCTGCTGAAATTTCCCAGCCCAGGGGCTTTAGCACAAAGATTGTTCTTTGTATGGTGCCTGGATTTGGGGTTCAGTATCAGCTTTGCTAGTTCAGATGAATTATACCCACAGCCCCAGGTTCCCTGCTGAATTCCTGCTGGAATAACCTGACAGTGCCTCGTGGAGATTGGAAATTCCCATGCAGAGCTGCCACTTTAGCACCAGCTGTGTCAGGAACCAGCAGAGGTTCCAGGGAAGCTCAGTGGGATCAGGACAAGGACAGGTCTCTATTCCACAGAACTTGCTATTTAAAACCCTCATCCCCCAGCCCCAGGGATGTGTCTGGGGTCACTTGACAGAGTTCCCTGGAATTCAACTGATTTCACTCCCCGGAGCTCAGGCTCCAGTTGATGTTTTAAAGCAGGACAAGGCAGTGGCTGGATGAGCTCCCGGCCTGTGCTGAGGCAGAACATCTCTCCTGCAGAAGCTCAGCTCCTTTCAGAGCCTCGGCAGTGGCCTCTGCATGTCCTTTCCCCTCAGGAAAGGGATGCACATCCCTGCCTGCAGCACATCTCCAGTGGGACCCACCTGTGAGAGTTTTCCATCCCTTCTGCACCTCCAGCTGGCTCCCTGGAAATCTCCAAACATAATTGCACTCCAACCTCTGATTTCAAGGCATCTCCAAGGCTCTTGCTTGGCATTTAGTACCTGTGAAGGAAGATTGCCTTGGCTCAAATGCTGCTGGTGAATGATAGCCTCCGGCTGGAAAAGAGGGAGGAGATTTGGGGTGGCTGGAACATACCTGGCAGCTGTGTGGGAGGTCAGAAACAGGGATTGCTGTCAGAGCCCCTCTGCAAACGGCCGTGCCTCCATTCCCAGGTAATGCCAGCCGTTCCCTGGGGTCCCTGTGGGCTGTCGGTGGCGTCTGTCCGGGCTGAAGCATCCCTGCGTGCCTGTGGGGAGCAGCCCCTGGCCGAGGAGCCGCGGGCAGCCCTTCAGCCGTGTCCGTGCCAGCGCTGTCCCGTGCGCCGGTGCCCGTGCCGGGACGTGCGCTCGGCACGCTGCGAGCCACGGGCAGGGCACGGCAGCTCCCGCCCCGCAGAGCCAAGGACAGGAGGTGCTCTCTGCCCTTCGGAGCTCCGGCTCCTCCAGCCCCGCACCGGGCACAGCCGGAGCGGGAGCAGCGGCCCCGGCGGAGCGGCCGCTCCCGGCCGCGGCGCCGCAGCCCCGCTCGTCCGGCGGGGCTCCCCCGGGGATGCGGACACGGGGCGGGGGAGGCGGGCGCTGCTGCTCGCAGGGGAGCGCGGTGGCCACGGGGCTACCGGGGCGGGGGGGCTCGGCATCCCGCGGGGGCTGCGGGGCGGCTCCGTGTCCGCCCGCGGGGCCGGAGGCGGCGCTGCGGGAGCGGCGGTGCCGATGGGGTCCCGGCCCCGACGCAGCCCCGGCTCCCCGCGGCCACAGCGAGAACGGGACCCGAGCCCCGGCGGGACCCGAGCCCCGCGCCGGCCGCAGCTGGAGCGGCGGCGCCCGTCCCGGAGCGGCTCCTCCCGGCCGCGGCGCTGCCGGTCCCGATCCCAGCCCCGATCCCGCCTCGACCCCCCCGGCCCCGGCACCCCCTCCCTGCCCGCCGAGGAAGGAGCGGCTCCGCCCGGCTCCCCCAGCAGACACCGGCGGGACCAGAACCCGAATCCCGATCCCGATCTCAGCTGAGCGCCTCGGATGCCGCGCAGGCCGGGAGCTGCCCCGATCCGATCCCCGCACGGAGCTCCGAGCGCCGGTCCCGCCGCAGTCCGTCCGAGCATCCACACAGAACGCGGGGCGGGCGCGGAGCCGCCGCCATTTACGGGCGGGGGGCGGGGCCGGGGGCGGGGCCAGCACAGGTGCGCGCACAGGTGCGCGGGGCCCCAGCGCGCCTGCGCGGGGCGGGGCCGCGGGTATTTAAACCGCGGGGCGAGCCCGGCGGAGCCATTTGGTGCTGGGCGCTCGGAGCGGGAGGTTGCGGCCGGTCGGGCTCTATATCTCTTTTTCTTTTGCTTTTGTTGCGCGTTTCTTTTCTTTTGTATTTTTTTTTCTCTATGCCTCTCTTATCGACCCTCCCTTCCTCCCCTCCCCCACCCCCTACACCCTCCCCCCCCCCAAACCCCCCCCCCTCCCTCTCCCCCCTAGCCCTCCCCTCCCTCCCTCCCGGGCGGGCCCCCCTACTCTCCTTTCCTTGTCCTCCCTCTCTATTCCCCTACTCACCCCTACGCTACCCTGTTCCTCCATCCTTTCCCTGTTCCTTCTCTCCCCAGCCGGGCTCCCCCGTGCCCCCTCTCCCTGCTCCCCCCCACGCGCTCCCGGTTCCTCCTGCCGCCTTTCCGTGATACCTTTCCCCCTCCACATATTCCGCCTCCTTCCCCAAAGCTGCCTTCAATCTTTCTCTTCCTTCACCCTGCCTTCCCCCAGCCCCCTGCACACCCCGACCTGCCCCCACCTGCCCCCTGTCCCTGTCACCCTCCCCTTGAGCGCCCCCTCTGCTCCCCTGTTCTCGTTCCCCATTCCCCTTTTCCTTCTTTCCTCGCAGCCGCGGGGCTCGGGGCGCCGCAGAATAAAGCCCAGAGGGCCGGAGCCGGCGCCCCCCGCCCTCGCTGGGGTCCCCACACGGGGCCGGAGCCGCTCTGCGGGTCCCCCCATTGCAGTCTAATACACGGCCCGACACTGCCGGGGTGCGGCTTTCCCGACATCACACTGGGGGTCGGGCTGGGGGTCGGGAGGGGGTCCTGGGGGGAGGAGGGTGGGGGGGTTAGGAAGGGCCCCCTCATTAGGAGGGGGTCCCGGGGGAGGAGGGTGGGGGGGGGGATAGGAAGGGCCCCCTCCGGAGGAGGGGGTCCGGGGGAGGGGGGCCAGGGTGGGCCCCCTCCGGAGGAGGGGGTCCGGGGGAGGGGGGCGGGGTGGAGGGGGGGGCCTTCCCCCCTCCAGCCCCGGCCCCTCCCCGGGACCCCCTCCTCCGGACCGGGGCCCGGGGGGGTTGGGCGGGAAGGGGGGTAGGGGGGGGTGGGGGGGGGGGGGCGGGTGGGGGGGGGGGAGGGTGGGGGGGGCGGGGGGGGGTGGGAGGGGGGGCGGGGGGGGTGGGGTGGGAGGGGGGGAACGGCCGGCCATTTGTTTTTTTTTTTTTTTTTAATGTCTGTTCACGGCACAGAGTGACGTGCCCCCCCCTGCTCCCCCCCCCACCCCCCCCGCCCCCCACCCTATCCCCCCCCCCTCCCCCCCCCCCCCAACCCCCCCGGGCCCCGGTCCGGAGGAGGGGGTCCCGGGGAGGGGCCGGGGCTGGAGGGGGGAAGGCCCCCCCCTCCACCCCGCCCCCCTCCCCCGGACCCCCTCCTCCGGAGGGGGCCCTTCCTATCCCCCCCCCCCCACCCTCCTCCCCCGGGACCCCCTCCTAATGAGGGGGCCCTTCCTAACCCCCCCACCCTCCTCCCCCCAGGACCCCCTCCCGACCCCCAGCCCGACCCCCAGTGTGATGTCGGGAAAGCCGCACCCCGGCAGTGTCGGGCCGTGTATTAGACTGCAATGGGGGGACCCGCAGAGCGGCTCCGGCCCCGTGTGGGGACCCCAGCGAGGGCGGGGGGCGCCGGCTCCGGCCCTCTGGGCTTTATTCTGCGGCGCCCCGAGCCCCGCGGCTGCGAGGAAAGAAGGAAAAAGGGACGGGAAGAGAGGAGGCAGAGCGGGGCATGCGGGAAGGTGGGGAGGGAGGTCGGGCTGCGGAGGAAAGCGGGCGGGGAAGGGAAAGGCCGGCAGGGGGAAAGAGGGACGGGACAGAGGAGGGAGAGAGGGGGAATGGAACGGAGCAGCGGGGCAGGGACAGGTGAGGGACGAGTGGGGGGCGTCGCGTTTGGGGGAGGAGGGAGAGTGGGTTTAGGGGATAAAAAACAGAAATATGGAGAAAACGAAGGAAGGGTAGATGGTGGGACGGGAGGCCGAAATGGGACGAGAAGGAAAAGGAGGAAGACAAAGAAGGGGAATAGGAGCAGAAGGAAGGAAGAGTAGAAGGGGGCACAAAAGGGGAGCGAAAGCAGTCGGCTTTGGGGAGGACAGGAAAACGGGGGAAAGGCAGGGAAAGAAGGGGAATGGGAGCAGGAGGAAGGAAGAGTAAAGGGGGAGAAGGAGAGACGGGCGAAGCTGCGGAGCCCGCACAGAACCCACCACCCGCACCGCGCTCCGAGTGAGCAAATGGCGGCTGCAGCGATTCCCGGCACTTAAATAAGCTCGGCCCCACCCCACGCAGGTGCCCCGCGGTCCCGCGCACCTGAGCCAGCGCCGGCCCCGCCCCTGAGGCTCCGGCCCGGCCCCGCCCCTGAGGCTCCGGCCCGCCCGGGATGGAGGCGGGGCCATCGCTCCCGGCCCGCCGGGATGGGCCCGGGGGTGCCGCTTCGGCTCCCGGCGGTGCCGCCTCTGCCCCGGCGGGCGGGTCGGGGTCTCTCTCGGGCCGGAGCACCGGGGCGGCGCCGGGGCCGAGCCGGCGGCGGCGGCGATTTCCCGGGGCTGACCGAGACCGGCCGGGGCGCGGGGACCCCCGTGCCGCCCCAGCACCCTCAAACCCCGCCGCTCCCCGCCGTGCCAGGGAATTTTCTTTTTCCCGGTGCAGGCCGAGACATTTCTGTGAGAAAACTCAGAACTCAGGGGTACGGGGTCTGAGGGGAGAGAAGAGATTCTGGTATAAATCCAAAACGCGTTGTGAAAAACAACATGGAACGGCTCATTTGCTCTCCCAGCCCGGTTTCTGTGTGACCGTCTGTGATTCCAGCTGCTCCGCTGGCACTGGCAGCCTGCGGGGCTCTAAGGACTTGCCAAGTGCCCAGCACGACAGAAAAGAACGGGAGAACTCCCCGGCTCTGGCAGCGGAGCCTCTCGGCAGTGTCCCGAAAGCCCCGCAGTGCCAGCATCTCTGCATGGAAGCTGAGGGGCTCCAGCGCAGCCCCTCTGCAGCGTTCCTCTGCAGCTGGCACTGCCCAGCGCCCCTGACCAGGGTTTGGGGTCCCTGCACAGCCCCCGGCGCAGCCCCCTGGCTTCTTCCAGCTCCCTTCAGCCAGGATGATTTTCTCGGGGGTAGGAGCACCCAAAGCCAGCGGAACTGGCCTCAGCCACTTTCCGTGGGATCTCTCCTCTTCCTTCCTCACCAAATTCCCACTGTCAAAACCCAGCTTGAGGCACAGATCCCCATCCCCTCAATCTCTCCAAGGAATTGGGCTCGGATTTCCCAATCCAGCAGGGCAGAAATGCTCTTGTCCTTACTGTACATCCTAATTGCAGTAATGGCTCAAGAAATAATTGAAAGAAATTAAAGGAATGAAGAGAAATTAAATAAGAGCTGCCAGCTCCAACTAAGGGATGTTCAAACCCCTTACCAACAATTTGCTTTAATTAACCGACTCAAACAAAGTAATTAACACCACATTGATACAGTATGATTCTTTTTAATCGAGTTATAGATAAATATTGCAGAATGTAAAAACCTTTGTAAATCCAGAAACTCTTTCGAGAGAGAGACAGGGCACAGCTGCAGAGAGTCTTGGGGAGTTCAGGGGAAAAACCCCAAAGTTTTCAGTGTTTAGCATCTCCCACCCTGTCGTCACTGACAGCAAACACGGCTTCAGCCTCAGGAAAACACGGAGAGTCAGGGATTTTACAGATCCTGGTCTCACCTCAGCCTCTCAGCAGGTACAGTCTGCAGGGAGAGGGAAGAAAAAGGGTCAGAATGGACAGCCTACTTCCAGAAAATCATCACCATTCATAAAGCACTAAGCAGAGCTGTAAGAACTTCCCCAAAGGTTCATTTCCCTGCGGACTGAGGGCTCTCAGTTGAAGCACAGGCTGGACCTGCCAGGGACAGACTCCAGGAACCCCAGAAGTAAAAGCCACTGGGCCAATTCCATAAAACATTCCAAAATCAGGCTCCTAGGATGTGACCATCTCCTCTCTCACCTGGAGGTGGAAGCACAAGGAATGATCTTCCCTCCTGTGGGTTTTCTGGGATCTGCAGTGAACCGCAGGGGGAAGAAAACAAAGCCTGAATGTTTCGCACGACTGGAACAGAAAAGTGGGGAAAAGGGAGGCAGGGGCACTGCTGGGGTGATAACTGGGATCCAGCCTCTCCACACCAATGGAAGCAGAGACTGAGTGACAGAGCCTTTGGGACCACTTTGCTGGGATTCATAGGAAAACGGGTGAGTTTTATTTTGGCAGTAAAGCCAAGCTGCTTCTCACCTCATCAGCCGGGTACAGCAGCAGCACCCGCAGGAACCTGGCCAGGTGGCTCTGCCTGGCAGAGGGCTCCCCACTTCCTGGGAATTGTGTGCTACGGGGCTGTGCCACTGGCCATTAAAACAGTTCCCACCTGGCCCTTCACAAAGGCAAGGTGCTTTTTCCATACAGCAAATGGTTTTTGAATTAAGAAGGTAACACTGGTAATACTCAACTGGAGAAGAAAAAAGTGAGAGCTGTAAAATTTTCCTACGCCAGGCAAAAAAGAAAGCCAAATTAAAACCAAAACAAAAACTAACATAACAATGAAAAAAACAAACCATATCAAGCATGCTTCAAGAGAGTTTAAATCTGAATGAAGTAACTTACTTAGAAGCTTGAAAAGCTGCAATGCTGCAAAAATCTAATGCTGCAAAAAAAAAGGTGCCTTCCCATCCAAACCCATCTGGAATTCCACAATTCTGTGAACAGCTCCGGGCAGAAGGACTAGATTTCCATTGTGGTTCGAAAATGCTGCTGCAAGAACACGAAGAGAGATTTCATATACTGTTAAAGTGGCACAACCACATCAAAAATTACGTTTGGAGGTAAAGTGGCAACTCTGCAATTCCAGCTTCTGATACCAAGGACACACGGAGGGCTGAAACCTGGAGGTCCTTACATGACAGGATTTCTAGATTTCTAGAGTTACCCATCCCCAGTTTGCTGCTTAGGGTTAGAAAAGGTGGAATTCTGTTCTTAAGGGGTTACCACATACCATCAACGTGAGAGACGGGGATGCTGATGTTTGATCAGAGTCCTGGAGCAGCCTGGAGCACGCTGGCTTCCCGAACCAGGTCTGCTGCCTTGTCCGTGTAGGGGTAGGGCTTTGTCCTCAGCCTCAGCAGGATCTGTCAGCAAAGGAGGAGAGAAAAGTAGAGTGCACCGGCTCCCAAGTGTGGGGTACCATGTGCTGCTAAGGAAGACCACGTGCTGAAAGTGGTTGGAAGCCGGGTGGGTTTTGGGAGGACAAATTCCATATTACTTCTGCAGGATTCTGTCTACAGTTCCTGCTCTACAAACCAAATACATCAAACGACAACAACAAACAAACAAAAAAACACCACATTAAATCAACAACAACAAAATAATTACTCCTACCTCAATAACCCCATACTGCCCCAAACCATTCCAAGGAGGGCGGCAGGAGGGGCTGGCAAAGGCAGGGCCCCGCCGGGCCCCCCTCGCCGCTGCCATCCTTCTCCAGCGCCGCCGCTGAGCCGCCTTCAGCCCAAAACCCACCCAAAAATACCCCAAAATCGTCCTAAATGCCCCCAAAAAACCCACCCAAAACTACCCAAACCCTCCTAAAAATATCCAAAAAACTCACCATAAAATGCCTCAAAACCAACCCAAAACCGTCCCAAAAATATCCCAAAAAATCCACCCAAAAATACCCTAAAACCCACCAAAGAATACCCCAAAGCCCTCCCGAGAATACCCGAAAACCCTGCCCATAAACACCCTGAAACCCCAAATTAACCACTCTGAACCCCAAAATATCCCTGAGCTCCCCATACCCCAAAATTTCCTTCCCAAACCCCAAATTCCCCCCCGACCCCCAAAATTCACTTCTGGGTCTCGTCCTCGGGGGCCGGCGGCTGCCGGGGCCCCCCCAGGCCCGCGGGCGGCGCCCCCAAACCCGGGGGGAGTTCGGGGTCCGAGTCGGGGTCGTCCTCATGAGCCACCAGCCTGGGGACCCAAAAACCGGGGGGAACCCCGAATCGGGGGGGGACCCAAAATTGGAGGGGGTCCTGGGGGGTTCTGGAAGGTTTTTGGGGCATCCCAGGAGGACTTTTGGGGTCTCAGGGGGTTTTGGGGGTCCCAGGAGGAATTTCAGGGGTCCTAAAGGGAAATTTGGAGGTCACAGGGGGAGTTTTGGGGTCCCAAAGAGAATTTTGGGCGTCCCAGGGAGGGCTTTGGAGTCCTGGGGAGAATTTTGGAGGTTTCAGGGGGTTTTTGGGAGGAATTTTGGGGGTCCTGGGGGGGGGGGTTGGGGTCCTGAAGGGAATTTTGGGGGTCTCAGGGGGTTTTTGAGGGTCCCAGGGGGATTTTTGGGGCTTCTGAAGGGAATTTTTGGGTTCCCGAGGCTGTTTTTGGTGATCCCGGGGCTGTTTTGGGGGGATCCCGCCGGGTATTTTTGGGGGTCCCGGGAGTGTTCTTGGGGTCCCCCCTCACCAGTCCATGGCCGGCTCCACTCCCCGGTTCCCGGTCAGCGCCAGCGCCTTCGCCCTGCGGGACCGGGGGGCTCCCGGTTATTTTTGGGGGGTCCCAGAGGGTTCTGAGGGGTTCCCGGGGGGTTTTTTGGGGGTCCCGGTGGAGTTTTGGGGGTCCCGAGGGCTCCGGGGCCTGTCCGTGTGTCCCGCCCCCCCCCAATCCCATTCCCGGTGCCGGGTCCCCTCCGGCTGCTCCCGCCCGCCCTCCCCCGCTGTCCCCCCGGTGCCGCCGCCCTCAGCGCGCCGGGCCCCGAATCCCACCTCCAGCAGCGCCTCCAGAGCCGCCCGAGCCCGGTCCCACCGCCCGCCGCCATCACGGCGGCGCCGGGCTCCCGACACGTGGGGGACGGCGGCCGGCGAGGGACAGAAAGGCACAAAGCGTTCCGGTACGGACGGCGGCCGGAACGGGACAGAAAGCCTCCCTCGCCGCTGCCATCCTAATCCGGCGCCGCCGCGGAGCCGCCTCCAGCCCTCCCCTCACTCACAGACACCGCCCCGCTCGCCGCTCGCTGCCGCCCCTCGCCCCTCCCGCCGGTTTTGCCGGGCGCTGGCTGGGGGGCTGCAGTACCGCCCTGTGCCCACAAGGCGGCAGCACTTTTCAAGCGAGTCCGCGCCAAGCCACTCGCAAGAGGGAGGCCGCGGGCGGCCGGGCTGCAGTACCGCCCTTTGTCCACAAGGCGGCAGCACTTTTCAAGCGAGTCCGCGCCAAGCCACTCCCAAGAGGGCGGCCGTGGGTGGTGGGGCCACAGTACCGCCCTGTGTTCACAAGGCGGCAGCACTTTTCAAGCGAGTCTGCGCCAAGCCACTCGCAAGAGGGAGGCCGCGGGCGGCCGGGCTGCAGTACCGCCCTTTGTCCACAAGGCGGCAGCACTTTTCAAGCGAGTCCGCGCCAAGCCACTCCCAAGAGGGCGGCCGGGCTGCAGTACCGCCCTTTGTCCACAAGGCGGCAGCACTTTTCAAGCGAGTCCGCGCCAAGCCACTCGCAAGAGGGCGGCCGTGGGTGGCGGGGCTGCAGTACCGCCCAGTGCCCACAAAGCGGCAGCACTTTTCAAGCGAGTCCGCGCCAAGCCGCTCCCAAGAGGGCGGCCGGGCTGCAGTACCGCCCTTTGTCCACAAGGCGGCAGCACTTTTCAAGCGAGTCCGTGCCTAGCCGCTCCCAAGAAGGCAGCCGGGCTGCAGTACCGCCCTGTGCCCACAAGGCGGCAGCACTTTTCAAGCGAGTCCGCGCCAAGCCACTCGGTGGTTTTGCCGGGCACTGGCTGGGGGGGCTGCAGTACCGCCCTGTGCCCACAAGGCGGCAGCACTTTTCAAGCGAGTCCGCGCCAAGCCACTCGCAAGAGGGAGGCCGCGGGCGGCCGGGCTGCAGTACCGCCCTTTGTCCACAAGGCGGCAGCACTTTTCAAGCGAGTCCGCGCCAAGCCACTCCCAAGAGGGCGGCCGTGGGTGGTGGGGCCACAGTACCGCCCTGTGTTCACAAGGCGGCAGCACTTTTCAAGCGAGTCTGCGCCAAGCCACTCGCAAGAGGGAGGCCGGGCTGCAGTACCGCCCTTTGTCCACAAGGCGGCAGCACTTTTCAAGCGAGTCCGCGCCAAGCCACTCCCAAGAGGGCGGCCGGGCTGCAGTACCGCCCTTTGTCCACAAGGCGGCAGCACTTTTCAAGCGAGTCCGCGCCAAGCCACTCGCAAGAGGGCGGCCGTGGGTGGCGGGGCTGCAGTACCGCCCAGTGCCCACAAAGCGGCAGCACTTTTCAAGCGAGTCCGCGCCAAGCCGCTCCCAAGAGGGCGGCCGGGCTGCAGTACCGCCCTTTGTCCACAAGGCGGCAGCACTTTTCAAGCGAGTCCGTGCCTAGCCGCTCCCAAGAAGGCAGCCGGGCTGCAGTACCGCCCTGTGCCCACAAGGCGGCAGCACTTTTCAAGCGAGTCCGCGCCAAGCCACTCGGTGGTTTTGCCGGGCACTGGCTGGGGGGCTGCAGTACCGCTCTCTGCCCACACGGCGGCAGCACCGCGCCGTCCCCGCCGGCACGGCCTCGGCAGCGAACGCCCCAAAGCGTCCGCGCGGGAAAGAACGGAACAAAAAGCCTGCCTGCGACCCGACAGGAACCGAAAGAAAAAAGCTTTCCTCCTAAACTGCATTTCAATATGCTTTATTTTTCTATTTTTCATATTTATATTCACATTCGGATTTGTAATGGATATTGATGGAAAATTATATTTTCATAATTTCTTACATTTATTCCTATTATATTTTATTTCAGATTTTTATACGTATCTTAATAGGTATCAGTAGAAGTCAGGGGAGGGTGTGTGGCTGGGGGCGGGGCCAGGGGAGGGGGTAAGGACGGGGGGGGTTAGGGGGAGGGGGTCAGCATTGGGGGCGTGGTTAGGGGCGGGGTCAGGGTGTGGGGGAGGGGGTGGAGGGTGGGTCAGGGAAGGGGTTAGGGTAGAGGGAGGATTCAGGGTGGGGGTGTGGCTACCAGACAGACCCCTCCCCTACCCAAAAAGATTGTCAGGCGCAGCAGTAGAAAATTTGATGCTACCAGGGAGTAAAAATTTTTATTTTTACTTTGATGCTCCCAGGGAGTAGAAATTTTTATTTTTAAAGTTGTTTTCTTTTTTTACTTCCTCGGAGCACAGTATTTTCTACTCCTGCTTTTTTATTCTAAGTACAGAAAGGAAAAAAAAGAGAGAAAGAGAAGGAGACAGTGAGAAGAAGAGGAGAGAGTGATAAGGAGAGAGAGAGGGAGAAGAAGAAAAGGAGAGAGCAGGAAGAGGAGAGAGTAAGGAAAAAGAGAGATGAGGAAGACAAGAGAGTGAGAAGAAAAAGAGGAGAGAGGAGGAAGAGGAGTGAGAAGGGAGAGAGATGAAGAAGAGTGTGAGAAGGACAGGAGAGAGCAAGAAGAAGAGGAAAGCGTGAGAGGAAGAAGAGAGTGTGAGAAGGAAAGGAGAGAGTGACAAGAGGAAGAGAGAGGAGGAAGAGGAGTAAGTGAGAGGAAGAAGAGGAGAGAGGAGGAAGATGAGAGAGAGGAGAGAGTGAGATGAAGAGGAGAGAGTGAGAAATGGAGAGAGTGGGAGGAAGAAGTGAGAAGAAGAAGAAAGGAGGAAGAAGAGAGAGGAGGAAGAGGAGAAAGTGAGAGGAAGAAGAGGAGACGGAGAGGAGGAAGAGGAGAGAGAAGAAGAATAGGAGAGAGGAGGAAGAGCAGCGAGTGCGAAGGAGGAGAGAAGAGGAAGAGGAAAGAGAGAGAAGGAAAGGAGAGAGTGAGATGAAGAGAGTGTGAGAAGAAGAGGACAGAGTGAGAAGAGAGAGTGAGAAGAAGAGGAGAGAGGAGAAAGAGGAGAGAGTGAGAAGAAGAGGAGAGAGTGAGAAGAGAGAGGAGGAAGAAGTGAGAGGAGGAAGAGGAGAAAGTGAGGAGAGGAGGAAGAGACTGAGAAGAAAAGGAGAAAGATGAAGAAGAGAGTGAGAAGAAGAGGAGAGCGTGAGAAGAAGAAAAGAGAGTGAGAACAAGAAGAGGAGAGGAAGAGGAGAAAGTGAGAAAAGGAGAGAGGAGGAAGAGGAGCAAGTGAGAAGGAGAGAGTGAGATGAAAAGGAGAGTGTGAGAAGAAGAGAGAGTGAGATGAAGAAGAGGAGAGTGAGAGGAGAGAGTAAGATGAAGAGGAGAGAGTCAGAGGAAGAAGAAAGAGGAGGAAGAAGAGAAAGTGAGAAGAAGAGGAGAGGAAAAGGAGAGAGAGAGGAGGAAAAGGAGAGAGAGAAGAAAAGGAGAGGTGAGAAGTGGAGAGAGTGAGGAAGAAGAAGAGAGAGGAAGAAGAGGAGAAAGTGAGGAGAAAGGAGGAAGAGGACAGAGTGAGAAGAAAAGGAGAGAGTGAGATGAAGAAGAGGAGAGGGTGAGAAGAATAAGAGGAGAGAGTGAGAGGAAGAAGAGGAGAGAGGAGGAAGAGGAGAGAGTGAGGAGAAAAGGAGAGAGAGATGAAGAGAGTGTGAGAAGAGGAGAGAGTGTGAGGAGAGAGTGTGAGAAGAGGACAGAGTGAGAAGAAGAGAGAACTAGAAGAGGAGAGAGGAAGAAGAGGAGAGGAGGAAGAGGAGAAAGTGAGGAGAGAGGAGGAAGAGGAGCGAGTGAGAAGGAGAGAGTGAGATGAAGAAAAGGAGAGTGTGAGAAGAAGAGGAGAGTGAAAGGAGAGAGTAAGAAGAAGAGGAGAGTGTCAGAGGAAGAAGAAAGAGGAGGAAGAGGAGAAAGTGAGAAGAGGAGAGGAGGAAGAGGAGTGAGAAGAAAAGGAGAGAGCGAGAAGAAGAGGAGAGAGAGTGAGAAGAAGAGGAGAGAGGAGGAAGAGGAGTGAGGAGAGAGGAGGAAGAGGAGTGAGGAGAGAGGAGGAAGAGGAGTGAGGAGAGAGGAGGAAGAGGAGTGAGAAGAAGAGGAGAGAGCGAGGAGAAGACGAGGATAGTGAGAGGAAGAAGAAGAGAGAAGAAGAGAGCAAGAAGAAAGAGTGAGAAGAAGAAAAGGAAGAGAGTAAGAAGAAAACAGAGCAAGAAAAATAAAAGAGAGATAAAAAGAAAAACTAAAAAAGTCAGATTGGAAAGAGAAAGGCAAAAGAAAGGAGGGGTAAGGAGAAAAAGAGTGAAAGACAAACAGAAAAGGAAGCACTTGAAATGAAAGAGAAAAGCAAATAGACAAGAAAAAGAAGAAATAGAGCTGAAAACCTACAGGAAAACAAATGGAGAGACTGAACACAAGGTAGGGTTCAAGAGAGAAAGAAATAGAGAGTTAGACAAAAAAGTTAAAGTTGGACAGAAAAGGAAAAAGGGTCAGAGACAAAGACAATGATAGCAAGTGTTAGAAAGACAAAGGCTGACAAAGAAAAAAAAAAGAAGAAAACATAGTGAAACCTAGATTGAAAGAGACAGACAAAGAGACATGGGGAAATACATGTAGAGGAATGGAAGAAAATAGGGTGAGAAGGAAATAGGGTTAGAGAAACATAGAGATGTGTTAGAAATGGAAACAAAGGAAAACACAGCCAGAGACAAAGAGTTACACATGGAAGGATAAAGTGAGGAATAGACTAAAGAGGAAAGTAAGAGGCAAAGGGAGAAAAAGGGTGAAAATGATAGGACTCAACCACACCAAAGAAAGACAGGAGATGAATGGTGGGCAGGGCAGAGGGTAAGAGGCATCATTATTAGGGCTGATTAATCTTTATTCCCTTAAACTTCAGCAATACACAGGGAAACAATGCATACAAATGCAAGTACAGAGACAAATACAACAAAGAATACATCATACCTAGGCACACAAGTACAAGTCCAATTTACATACAGCAAAATACATCAAAAGACAGGAACAACTGCAAAGACAGAACAATATAATGTACTACAAGCCAAATACATATCGACACAATATAACCGTGTCTCCATTTCAGAAAAGTCCACAACGCTTTTATTGTTATGACGCACCCGGAACAAAAACGGCGCAAAACGCTCCGCCGACGTGCACGCCCCCTTCGCGTTACGCACAAACTCACATTCACGGCAACTCGCTCCGGAGACTCCCAAAAAATCCTCCTGCCTGATGAAAACCCCCCCTGAAAGGCAAAGGCCATACACACAAGGTTGTATCTGCTCCACACACACACACAGCTGCAGACACAAGCACACACAAACTCTCACAGACAGACACAGACAGTCACACTCTCACACATTCTTCTGCTGACACGCTGGCTGCCACCCTTACGTGAAACGCTGCACTGAAGAATATGCTTAAACGCTTCTTCTGACCGCAGGACCTCCATGTCAAATGGTAGATTCCAGGAAATTCTGTAGGGACCCGGGGACCTACAAGACAAGGGGAGGCGGTCAGTGACTGACTATCTGAGAGCTAGGAGCTATACCAACTCTGGGCCCATCAGTGTTGTACCCCAAACCCCGTAGAGAACAGATGAACGGCAAAGCTTTATAACTGCTCTACCTGAGCGTGACTACTTGCCCGGGCAAGGCAGCTCCGATCATAATTGCCACAACAGAGGTGCATACAACATAAGCCAACGTAGGTACATACAGTATAAGCACAAACAACATAAGCCAACGTAGGTACGTACAGTATAAGCACAAACAACATAAGCCAACGTAGGTACATACAGTGTAAGCACAAACAATATAAGCTAACATAGGTAGGCGCAACATACGCACATACAATAGAAGCAGACACAGGTAGGTGCATCATAAGTGCATACAACGTAAGCTGACAGAGATACAAGATAAGTGAGGACTTGATATAATTCTCCAGAAGACTAATTTTTGAGCCCTATATCCTTTGAGAAGGCAGATGCTACGGAACTACTGTGGTCAGGTGATGAGGGGCTAATAAGCTCCGTACGGAAGTCCATGAGAAGGGCTACCAAAACTGAGAATGAAGATGGATGAGAACATCTCGTGTACATCGTCCGGACCCAAAAAGTGAATATGTAAAAATGCCAGAATAATTGATATCCGGGAAGGTACGTGAGCAAAATATGGCCAATACGGCACAAAATGATGTTGCTAAAGCATGGAGATGTAACAAAGGCCTATGACACAGACAACGTGACACGGACACAGACAACGTGACACGGACACAAGTGGAAACTGCCTGGCAATTTCACCTTATGGACCCAAGATTCCTAGCCCAAGATGAGCCATGGGCTGATGATGCCAAAGAAAAGAAAGCCCTAGGGCAGTAGCACTTGATGATGACATGCAACTCCTTTCAAGATGTTAGTGCCAAAGCACTTAAGAGGAAGCCTAAGAAGCTCAGTAGGCCTAGAGAAGGAAGAAATGACTACAGGGTGACTGTAGCTATAGCTCCAGACATGAAGGCAGGCTCCTATGGTGAAAAGATCCACGACAACGTCAAGAGTCAAAGAAGGCCGCCGATGCGAACGTCACGAGAACCAGAGAGGGATCGGAACTGCCCTGCCCAGCGAAGACTCTGGGGGGGCTGAGGAGAAACCCTCTCCCTTTGCTCCCGAGGGGCCCGTCCCACTATGGGCCTATTCTCCAAGCTAACATCAAATAGCCTCCTGTGATAGTAAAGGTTTTCCCCCCATCTCCCACCTACTGGCCCCAGCACTTGGCTTTTGCAAGACAACCGGATGGAATCCAATGTCAGTTGGATGTGGACGGCGAGACGTTCTCTGCATCAGCTTCGGTGCTGCTGTTTCCAAACTTCAGCTACGCTCCTCCTCAGGGTACCTAAGACAAAACAGAAAATGCAACTAGTGCCCACGAAAAGAGGAATCCCCGAAACTCCGACACACCGCTGCCCCGGCTCACCTGAAGTCTCAATTTGACTCCACAAGCTGCCTGGAGGATACCTGAAAAACAAAAGGGTACACACTTAGCATGCTGCTGCATAAGGGTCACCTGTGAGTCACTGTGCCAAAATGCCAACTCACCCGCTCGCCTCTGTTCCTTCACACAGCTAGGGCAGCGACAGCACCTGCAAAAAAACAAAGCAAAACAACCCACACTGAGATACTGTGAAAACAACATCCCCCTGACCTGAAAAGCACACCCACCCAGACCTTACGCTTGCACCCACCTGGCCTTGGACATCCAGACATCCGGACCAGAGACATCTTGCAAGATGACTGCCTAAAATAAAACAAAGTAACCAAGAGTGGATGCTTACAATTGCACCAAAACCTGAAACCTGAGCAAGAACAACTCCTTCTGTCCACTGCTCACCTGGCACACAGGGCCTTGACTGCTGCTATCTGCCTGGACCTCCTAAAAATAAAGGCAAAGAACACTGCTCTAACACGGTCACCCTTTAGGCTGCTCCTGCAAGTGCAAACAATGACTGACCTGATCATGGCAGCACCCTCACCCAGGACTGGGGCTCTCTGCCACTGATCTGAACTGTCTGCATCTGAAAGGAAGTTAGGACTAGTGTCAAATGGCTGCAGGACAACTTAACAGCACCAAACATGTTATGTCAATCTCCTGATACAATCTAGAGCCCAACTACACCCTGCAAATTACAAATTTCAAGTCCCCAGGACTTGTGCTATTACAGGCTATGCAGCAGGGCAGAGCAGCTGTGGGACAAATACGTGCAGACACCCGTGACACAGGACAGGGAGAGAGAGCTTTTGAGGAGAAGAAAGGACCGAGAGACCCAAAGAACACAGAGTGCACCAGAGACAAGTGACAGGACACACACCAGAACTGCTCTGCCCTGAGCACCTCAGCACTGTGATCAAAACAGACACTTTCCCTTTAGCTGGTCTAAGGGGACACTTCTTGCACATCCCTGCCCCCAAAGCTGATCCTAAAGGCCCTCCCAGCACCCCACTTTCACCCCCTCTGTGGGCCTTAGCCCTCCACTTATCTCTCTGGCATCTGGGGATGAGAATCCACGTCGCGTGCCAATGGAGGCTGCCTCGCCTGCGGGGAATGTCCTATGGTCACCGGGCTGTGGTCCCGTGCTCAGCTACAATCGAGAACACCAAACATCACTGCACGATCTCAGCCGCACAGCAGCCACAACTCAGCAATTCTGCTGCTCACCATTATTCTCCTGAGAACGCCGGGCAAATAATCCACTTTGCTGTGTTGTGCCAAAAACACGCCCGGCCCTTAACAGGGAGAGACCCTGTCAGGCACCGCCTCAGAGAAGAACCGAGCTGTACTGGGGGGACACACCCAGCCAACGTGTACAAGTTAAACAGAATTTTCTCTCAGAACTGGGACTTTCAGCACCCCCCAGGTGCTACTCGACTGCCACAGACACACAGAGGGCTTCGTGAGGCGCTCTGGGGTTGGCCAGTCCTGCTCCAAGCTCTGCTGATGCCTCTGTGGTTTTAACGCTGTCCTCAAGGAGGTGGTAGAACCTCACAGTATTTGCCCCTGGAGCTTAATTTCTGAAGTTTTCTTTGGGAAACACATCCACTTGCTACTTAACAATGCAGTCCCCTCTCCTGCTCTCGGGAAGAGCTGCCCACAGGCATGGGAACCACCTCTCCTCTCCTCTGCCCTTAAAACACTGTGTTACTGAGGCCAACTACTTCCAGACCAAGACTGTCCATGCAGGGACAGTGTCTCTTCTCTTTAGGGTCAGGGAAAAAGGGCAGAAGCACCCACAGAGATTCACTGCCCCTCTTGAGCACAAAGCACCGTGAATCTGCACCTCCTTCTGCTTGCAGGGAAGATAATAAAATATATTTTATTTAATATTATATTATATTTAATATTAATTATAGTTAATATTATAATAAAGATAATATAAAATATAATAGGGAGCCCTACAAACTGACATCAGGAACCTGGACTGGTGAGTTTTCTTTCCCAGGGAAAATGGCCTGTGATTGTGCCCAGAGCTCCTTGGGTCTTAGGGTGAGGCTGACTGGAAATAATCCGAATATTAAAGGATATATTCAGACCCCAGCTGCCCCCCCCCCCCAAACTTGTGCTTTTCTGACAGTGCCAAGGGAGCCCTTCAAACTGACGCCAGGGACCTGGGCTGCTGAATTTGCTTTCACCAAGTAGATATCCCTCATTTATTCACAGGGCCCTGCAATGCCCCTGGGTTGTCAGGTCCTAAATTTCCTTTTGCCTCCTCAATGTCAAAACAGCGCAGGATTTCTCCCAGTCCAAATCTCCCATCCCCAAGTACTCAGGGTTTTTTATTTCTTACCAAATACCTGTTGCAAACTGACAGTACAAAGCTTGGGGCTTGATATTTTCTGTGCTGGATTTCACCTCAAGAAATCTGCCACCATAAAACCCTAACCACAACCACTTCGCTTTGCTCACAAATCACAACCTTCAGACCAGCATTATGGCACCTTATCCACTGGCCCTCCACTGGCACCTTCCCAAAGCATTCCAGTACATTCCAGTAGTACTCTGCATTTTCAGTGGGCATTCTGTCAGACCCACATCCTGACACTAAAAATGCACCAAGGAATTCTACAATAGCCATTAGGAAGGCATAACAATTCTCTAAAAGTCACCAGAGAAAGCCTTCAAAATTCCCCTAAATATTCCTAATAGCCCTGCAAAAAAAAACCAAACACTCAAGGAAGCCTGCTCAGCCTCCAAACCCCTTCCTGTTGCTCTCTAGCCCACAGATGTCATCCCTACCTTTTAGCAGCGGGTCCTGTTGTCCTCTGAGGGTTCTGGCGTTGTCCTGGTGCGAGGGTCGCTGCCCTGTCCCACTGGGAGGCTTCCGGTGTGGTCTCGCTGTCAGGCTTGCTGTGCTGTGCTGCTGTTGTTGGGGCTGAAAAGGGAAAAGGCTGCTTAGGGTGAGGTACGGGTGGCGTGAGGGGTGCCGTACCTGTACCCTAACTTGCCTCCTAAGCTGTACCCTGTAGCCCTGATCTCCACTGGACTGTCCAGCCCTCAAGGCCTCACCCTTTACCCCTGACCCCTCCCTCTGCCCCCCAGCCCTCAGGCTCTGGCTGTCACCCTCGAGCCCCCTCTCAGCTGCCCCTCAGCTCCTGTGTGCCACCCTTAATCCCTCTCCTCTGCCCCTCAGCCCCCAGCTTCTCTGTGTCACCCTCCAGCTGCCCCTGCCCCCCTCAGCATCTCTCTGTGTCACCCACTGTCCCCTCCCCTGTTCCCCCCTCAGCTCCCAGCCTCCGTCACCCTCAAGGCCCCACAGTGCCCCTCAAGCTGCCCCTCAGCCTCGATGCCATGAAAAGACCCTAAAACCCCATAAAAATGCCCTAAAAAAACCCCACATCTTCAAAATGCCTTAAAACCCCCACAAAAACATAAAAATAGCCTCAGAACGCCCTTAACATACAATAAAAATACCCTACTTTAAGACACCCCTAAAAGCCCCCAAAGAAGCTTTTAAAAAAAAAAATCCCTACATATTCCTAAGAGCTCTTAGAACAGCTCCATAATCCTTAAAACACATCGATAAGACCCTAAAAACCAGCGCAGCGAGGGAGGCTGGAAGACGCGGAGCCGCGCTCCCGGCCCCGGGCGCAGCGCGGCTCCGGCAGGAAAGCGGCTCCTCCGGCAGGCAGAGGCGGCGCCGCGCCGGCAGACCCCCGCCCGCTGCCCCCGGCCCGGCGGGGCCGGCACCGGGCCCGGGGGGCCCCGGCGGCGCCCGAGCCCCGCGCCCGGAGCGGACGGAGCGGCGGCACCGGCCGGCACCGGCCCCGGCCGCCCTCGGCCCGCGGAGCCGCCTCCAGCCCTCCCCTCACTCACAGACACCGCCCCGCTCGCCGCTCGCTCCCGCCCCTCGCCCCTCCCGCCGCTTCGGCCGGGCTCCGGCTGGGGGGCTGCAGTACCGCCCTGTGCCCACAAGGCGGCAGCACTTGTCCAGAGGGTCCGCGACACGATGGCGGCCCGTGGGGACCTTGACGGAGAGAGGCGTTTTTCGCCCATGCCTGTCGGCTCCCGCCAAAAACCCGCACGCTCGCGGTGCTGCTGACCCCACAGCCCGTGTGCACGACACCCGAAACTCCGCGGAAAATCCCGTCGGGGGGCGCCGGCGTTGCGCGCAATTCAGGCAGTGTAAAAAACAGACACGGGTCCTCGAGTTTCAACGTCCTCGTTTTCGCGCCCTCTCGAGAAGGTCAAGCGAGGCCGCGCCACGCCACTCCCAAGATGGCGGCCGCGGGCGGCGGGCTGCAGTACCGCTCTCTGCCCACACGGCGGCAGCACCGCGCCGTCCCCGCCGGCACGGCCTCGGCAGCGAACGCCCCAAAGCGTCCGCGCGGGAAAGAACGGAACAAAAAGCCTGCCTGCGACCCGACAGGAACCGAAAGAAAAAAGCTTTCCTCCTAAACTGCATTTCAACAAGGCTTGGTTTTATATTTTTCAGATTTATACTCACAGTCGGATTTGTAATGGATACTGATGGAAAATTGTATTTTTATAATTTCTTACATTTATTCCTATTCTATTTTATTACATTTTATTTTTTATACATATCTTATTAGATTGCTTACATATTTCTATAGTTAGATTTAGATTTCTAAAAGGTTTATATTGCTTAAAATAAAACCCTGCCTCTATCCAAGTAAAAATCTTTTAAAAAAAACCCTTTATTTAAACTCAATTTAAATGTATCTCTACTTTTCGCATTTATAATCAAATTTATATTTTAAATGTAGATTGATGTATGATGCTATTTATAGTCTATCTCTTCCTAATACTAATTTTTATTTCTATTTCATATTTTTATATATACACCTGTATACATTGATTATATATTTCCACATTTAGAATGATATCAAACTAAAATGTATATTCATATCTTTTCCATTAAAACCCTGCCTCCAACCAAATAAAAACAAAAAAGCCCTTTCTTTAAACGATTTTCGAATATTTTTATATTTTTTTCATCATTATAGCCACCTTTTAACTTCTACTTTATATTGATGTATTTATAAATATATTTTATACATATATAATAAGGTAGCGAGATAGATAAACTATTTTTTAAATTCTATTTCATACACACTGCTAATACTTATGTTTACTTACCTTTGAATTTTTATATAGATCTTAACGTATTTAGGATATATTTCTATACAAAGACTTCTAATTTTATTTTATTTCTAGTCATAATTTTAATAATAAAACCCCTACCTACTACCAAATCGAAAATAAAAATCCCCTTTATTCTAAATTATATTTAAATATTTCTATACTTCTATTTTTGATTTTTACAAGTACTTATCTATTCTATCACAACATATTGAGGTACTATATTTCGATATATAGTATTTATGACATGAAATGCGTTATAATAAGACACATACAGTAAAATACGCATTAGGTACTGTATTGATTCCTATTGTTTTGTAATATTCATATATCCACATGTATTAATTATACATTTCTATACGGATATTTATGTTTATAATCGATATTTATATGCATATAAGCATATAAAATACTCCATATCAAACAAGGTTATACCTAATAGTAGTGGACGGCATTATTTATATTACACGTTTAAGTTATATGTTTTCCATTTACATTTAAAATTGAAGTTTCATATTCCCATTATCATGTTTATGCATGTGTTCTATTTCATTAGAGTTCTAGTTAAAACACTGCAGTTATAATCGAATTCCTAAAAATAAAATGCCAAAACAAACAGCATCAAATTCCCACCAGTACCGTCCAAAAAATTCAGAAAGGCTCCACCAGCCAAACAACTACCAGCAAAAAAAAACCCGCACTACACTTCTTTCACTAGCAGCTCTTATCACGTCACAAAAACGAAACAAACATTTTAAAAACCCTATAGACACCCACACAGCAAATCACAAAAACCACTCTAAAGGAAAAAAAAAAAAGCCAACTAACTTACCATACTCCAAACCATACAAGAGACTCCCAACGATTCTAAAAAAAATTATAACCAAAACTCTACCACTACTTTAACTCATAAAGAGAACCCAATGCTCTATAAAATTAACTAAAAAAACCCACCAAATAATTACAGATATAAAAATATGGGAACCACGAAGAAAAAAAAATTCACCCCCCAAATAAAATAAACACCTAAAGAGATCCACCATGGAAATGCCCATGCTCCCAAAAAAAAAAACAAATAAAAACAACAACCAAACACATCAAACAACAACAACAAAAAAAATTAAATTAACAACAACAAAATAAGTATTCCTAACTCAAGAAACAAAAATTGCCTCAAACCATCAAAACACAAATACCACCTAGAAAGAAACACGTCGCCAAAAGAGATATGTAACCACAAACAATATCTCCCAAGTTCTCTGCAACAATGAAACATACACGGCAATCAAATAAGCCAAACGAATGAAACCCCTATAGTGTAATAAACAAGAATGCATTCATCAATATTAAAAAAAACCTCACCGATTAACTCCAGGGCACTCCCTCAAGCCCAGCAAAACAAATACTACGCCCTCGCGCTAATAAAAGCCTCCACAACCGAATTGAAAAACGACCCTCTACTCCATGCTCCGACCCATAAAAACCAGTGTAAACCTTTAGAAACGCATCCTTAAAAAACCTAAGAACCGATCAAAAATAAATCCAACAACAACACTCAACCCAAAAACAAAAACCGTGCCACGAGCACCCGAAGCAAGAACCGTAACAACCAAGAAGTGCCCGAGGCCCTTCTCCTACAGCGACGCCGATCAAAAGCCACCGATCCCAGGAGCTCCTCAGGAGCGCCTCAAAACCAGCGCAGCGAGGGAGGCTGGAAGATGCGGAGCCGCGCTCCCGGCCCCGGGCGCAGCGCGGCTCCGGCAGGAAAGCGGCTCCTCCGGCAGGCAGAGGCGGCGCCGCGCCGGCAGACCCCCGCCCGCTGCCCCCGGCCCGGCGGGGCCGGCACCGGGCCCGGGGGGCCCCGGCGGCGCCCGAGCCCCGCGCCCGGAGCGGACGGAGCGGCGGCACCGGCCGGCACCGGCCCCGCCCGCGCCGCCTCCCCCGCCCGCCGGCCCGGCCAAAGCTCCGCTCGGCTCCGCACGGCTCGCACCGGCGCGGCTCCGGCGGGCCCGCGGCAGCCCAGCCGCGCCCAGCTCCCCTTCCGCCCCGGCCAGCCCCGGCACTGCCGGCAGGGCTCCGCGCCGGACCCTTCGCTGCCGGGCCGGGGGCAGAAGAAGCGCCCCGAATGCAGCGGCACAGCCCGACCCCCGCCCTGCCAGCGCTGCCACGGCTGCAGCTCCCTTCCTCTGAAGCCCCGACTCTGACGCCACGCTCCGGCGCCCACCTCACCCCAACAAGGGAAAAGAAACGTAGGCTTCCCTTCAATCGCGTCCTCTAGAAGAGAAGAAAAGAAGCGGCTTTCCTCAAACGATGGCAAAAGGGGGCTTTTTACCTCAGTCCAAACCCCTTAAAAGGGGGGACAACAGGACTGCCCCCTCCAATTCAACCTCAGGATGACGAAATTTCAAAGGGAAAGGGGAAAAGTCCCCGCTACAAAGGCGCACCGGCTCACCTCCTTGGCTGCTGCTTCTCGACACAAAGATTTGTCCCTCGGCTCCACCTTTGAGCAATGCTCCACGTATCCAGGTGGGGATCCAGGTGGGGATCCAGGTGATTCCCCAGACCCTGTCCGAAGCGCCCACCGTCCTTCCAGGAGACAGCCCCGGGAGCCCCCCAAAAACTCCTCTCCTCCAGCAGCCCCGTGCAAAAGAGATGTGAGGAAAACCCCCTAAATCAGCCACCGAAGGAGCCGCCCCCTCCTCATCATCCTCACAGCTCACACCTGGGGCTGCTGTGAGCCCTCCACATCCTCACAGCTCACACCTGCCGCTGTTGCCACTCTCCAACAGCGTCTCTCCATCTCCAGCACGCATCCCAATTCTCACAGACACAGATCCAACAGAAATCTGCTACGGGTGTCTACTTTTCTTAATCCATCTGATTACACAATTAAAAAACATATACACCAAACATCCTGATCCAGTTTCAGTCACAAGCCCAGCCCCAGCATCCATGTCAGAGGCATAAAGGGATGTGGCGGCAAGAACCCCACAGTCCCTGTGCCAGCCCTTCGGATCCTATGGAGTGTGCAGCCCCCTTTCCCAGCCCTGCAGTGATTACAGCAGCCGCCCTACAAATCCCCTTTCCCAGCCCCAGTGATTTCAGCTCTTCACCCACAAGCTTTATTTAACTGCCAGCTCTCTTCGTTAGCTCCAGCTGTGCCTTTCTCCATCTTCAGCGTGCAGGATCTTGGCCTTGGCTCCAGCTCTGCAACACTTCAGCTCGTGCCCCAGGGTGTCTAAGCCCTCCCCAGAATCAATATCCCAGTTCTGAAGTGATTTCAGCTGCCACCCACCAATGCCCAGCCACTGTGCCTAGCCTGTATCATTTCAATTCAAAGCCCAGAACCCCGCTCTCAGCAATAGAATTCTTTTTCCATTTTCAGACACAATCCCAGCCTCACAGTGACTTTGCCCCCAGCCCCACAGGTGCCGTCGCAGACCGAGAACATATCCCTGCATTGCCGGGATTTTCAGGCGCAATCTTAGAGCCCCCACGTGCGCACTACACATCCTGTTCTAGTTTCAGTCACAAGCCCAGCCCCAGCATCCATGTCAGAGGCATAAAAGGGATGTGGCAGCAAGAACTCCACAGTCCCTGTGCCAGCCCTTCGGATCCTATGGAGTGTGCAGCCCCCTTTCCCAGCCCTGCAGTGATTACAGCAGCCGCCCTACAAATCCCCTTTCCCAGCCCCAGTGATTTCAGCTCTTCACCCACAAGCTTTATTTAACTGCCAGCTCTCTTCGTTAGCTCCAGCTGTGCCTTTCTCCATCTTCAGCGTGCAGGATCTTGGCCTTGGCTGCAGCTCTGCAACACTTCAGCTCGTGCCCCAGGGTGTCTAAGCCCACCCCAGAATCAATATCCCAGTTCTGAAGTGATTTCAGCTGCCACCCACCAATGCCCAGCCACTGTGCCTAGCCTATATTATTTCAATTCAAAGCCCAGAACCCCGCTCTCAGCAATAGAATTCTTTTTCCATTTTCAGACACAATCCCAGCCTCACAGTGACTTTGCCCCCAGCCCCACAGGTGCCGTCGCAGACCGAGAACATATCCCTGCATTGCCGGGATTTTCAGGCGCAATCTTAGAGCCCCCATGTGCGCACTACACATCCTGTTCTAGTTTCAGTCACAAGCCCAGCCCCAGCATCCATGTCAGAGGCATAAAAGGGATGTGGCAGCAAGAACCCCACAGTCCCTGTGCCAGCCCTTCGGATCCTATGGAGTGTGCAGCCCCCTTTCCCAGCCCTGCAGTGATTACAGCAGCCGCCCTACAAATCCCCTTTCCCAGCCCCAGTGATTTCAGCTCTTCACCCACAAGCTTTATTTAACTGCCAGCTCTCTTCATTAGCTCCAGCTGTGCCTTTCTCCATCTTCAGCGTGCAGGATCTTGGCCTTGGCTGCAGCTCTGCAACACTTCAGCTCGTGCCCCAGGGTGTCTAAGCCCACCCCACCATCAATATCCCAGTTCCGAAGTGATTTCAGCTGCCACCCACCAATGCCCAGCCACTGTGCCTAGCCTATATTATTTCAATTCAAAGCCCAGAACCCCGCTCTCAGCAATAGAATTCTTTTTCCATTTTCAGACACAATCCCAGCCTCACAGTGACTTTGCCCCCAGCCCCACAGGTGCCGTCGCAGACCGAGAACATATCCCTGCATTGCCGGGATTTTCAGGCGCAATCTTAGAGCCCCCATGTGCGCACTACACATCCTGTTCTAGTTTCAGTCACAAGCCCAGCCCCAGCATCCATGTCAGAGGCATAAAAGGGATGTGGCAGCAAGAACCCCACAGTCCCTGTGCCAGCCCTTCGGATCCTATGGAGTGTGCAGCCCCCTTTCGCAGCCCTGCAGTGATTACAGCAGCCGCCCTACAAATCCCCTTTCCCAGCCCCAGTGATTTCAGCTCTTCACCCACAAGCTTTATTTAACTGCCAGCTCTCTTCATTAGCTCCAGCTGTGCCTTTCTCCATCTTCAGCGTGCAGGATCTTGGCCTTGGCTCCAGCTCTGCAACACTTCAGCTCGTGCCCCAGGGTGTCTAAGCCCACCCCAGAATCAATATCCCAGTTCTGAAGTGATTTCAGCTGCCACCCACCAATGTCCAGCCACTGTGCCTATGCTGTATTATTTCAATTCAAAGCCCAGAACCCCGCTCTCAGCAATAGAATTCTTTTTCCATTTTCAGACACAATCCCAGCCTCACAGTGACTTTGCCCCCAGCCCCACAGGTGCCGTCGCAGACCGAGAACATATCCCTGATTTGCCGGGATTTTCAGGCGCAATCTTAGAGCCCCCATGTGCGCACTACACATCCTGTTCTAGTTTCAGTCACAAGCCCAGCCCCAGCATCCATGTCAGAGGCATAAAAGGGATGTGGCAGCAAGAACCCCACAGTCCCTGTGCCAGCCCTTCGGATCCTATGGAGTGTGCAGCCCCCTTTCCCAGCCCTGCAGTGATTACAGCAGCCGCCCTACAAATCCCCTTTCCCAGCCCCAGTGATTTCAGCTCTTCACCCACAAGCTTTATTTAACTGCCAGCTCTCTTCATTAGCTCCAGCTGTGCCTTTCTCCATCTTCAGTGTGCAGGATCTTGGCCTTGGCTGCAGCTCTGCAACACTTCAGCTCGTGCCCCAGGGTGTCTAAGCCCACCCCACCATCAATATCCCAGTTCCGAAGTGATTTCAGCTGCCACCCACCAATGCCCAGCCACTGTGCCTAGCCTATATTATTTCAATTCAAAGCCCAGAACCCCGCTCTCAGCAATAGAATTCTTTTTCCATTTTCAGACACAATCCCAGCCTCACAGTGACTTTGCCCCCAGCCCCACAGGTGCCGTCGCAGACCGAGAACATATCCCTGATTTGCCGGGATTTTCAGGCGCAATCTTAGAGCCCCCACGTGCGCACTACACATCCTGTTCTAGTTTCAGTCACAAGCCCAGCCCCAGCATCCATGTCAGAGGCATAAAAGGGATGTGGCAGCAAGAACCCCACAGTCCCTGTGCCAGCCCTTCGGATCCTATGGAGTGTGCAGCCCCCTTTCGCAGCCCTGCAGTGATTACAGCAGCCGCCCTACAAATCCCCTTTCCCAGCCCCAGTGATTTCAGCTCTTCACCCACAAGCTTTATTTAACTGCCAGCTCTCTTCTTTAGCTCCAGCTGTGCCTTTCTCCATCTTCAGCGTGCAGGATCTTGGCCTTGGCTGCAGCTCTGCAACACTTCAGCTCGTGCCCCAGGGTGTCTAAGCCCACCCCACCATCAATATCCCAGTTCCGAAGTGATTTCAGCTGCCACCCACCAATGCCCAGCCACTGTGCCTAGCCTATATTATTTCAATTCAAAGCCCAGAACCCCGCTCTCAGCAATAGAATTCTTTTTCCATTTTCAGACACAATCCCAGCCTCACAGTGACTTTGCCCCCAGCCCCACAGGTGCCGTCGCAGACCGAGAACATATCACTGATTTGCCGGGATTTTCAGGCGCAATCTTAGAGCCCCCACGTGCGCACTACACATCCTGTTCTAGTTTCAGTCACAAGCCCAGCCCCAGCATCCATGTCAGAGGCATAAAAGGGATGTGGCAGCAAGAACTCCACAGTCCCTGTGCCAGCCCTTCGGATCCTATGGAGTGTGCAGGCCCCTTTCCCAGCCCTGCAGTGATTACAGCAGCCGCCCTACAAATCCCCTTTCCCAGCCCCAGTGATTTCAGCTCTTCACCCACAAGCTTTATTTAACTGCCAGCTCTCTTCGTTAGCTCCAGCTGTGCCTTTCTCCATCTTCAGCGTGCAGGATCTTGGCCTTGGCTGCAGCTCTGCAACACTTCAGCTCGTGCCCCAGGGTGTCTAAGCCCACCCCAGAATCAATATCCCAGTTCTGAAGTGATTTCAGCTGCCACCCACCAATGTCCAGCCACTGTGCCTATGCTGTATTATTTCAATTCAAAGCCCAGAACCCCGCTCTCAGCAATAGAATTCTTTTTCCATTTTCAGACACAATCCCAGCCTCACAGTGACTTTGCCCCCAGCCCCACAGGTGCCGTCGCAGACCGAGAACATATCCCTGCATTGCCGGGATTTTCAGGCGATATCTTAGAGCCCCCACGTGCGCACTACGCATCCTGTTCTAGTTTCAGTCACAAGCCCAGCCCCAGCATCCATGTCAGAGGCATAAAAGGGATGTGGCAGCAAGAACCCCACAGTCCCTGTGCCAGCCCTTCGGATCCTATGGAGTGTGCAGCCCCCTTTCCCAGCCCTGCAGTGATTACAGCAGCCGCCCTACAAATCCCCTTTCCCAGCCCCAGTGATTTCAGCTCTTCACCCACAAGCTTTATTTAACTGCCAGCTCTCTTCATTAGCTCCAGCTGTGCCTTTCTCCATCTTCAGCGTGCAGGATCTTGGCCTTGGCTGCAGCTCTGCAACACTTCAGCTCGTGCCCCAGGGTGTCTAAGCCCACCCCAGAATCAATATCCCAGTTCCGAAGTGATTTCAGCTGCCACCCACCAATGCCCAGCCACTGTGCCTAGCCTATATTATTTCAATTCAAAGCCCAGAACCCCGCTCTCAGCAATAGAATTCTTTTTCCATTTTCAGACACAATCCCAGCCTCACAGTGACTTTGCCCCCAGCCCCACAGGTGCCGTCGCAGACCGAGAACATATCCCTGCATTGCCGGGATTTTCAGGCGCAATCTTAGAGCCCCCACGTGCGCACTACACATCCTGTTCTAGTTTCAGTCACAAGCCCAGCCCCAGCATCCATGTCAGAGGCATAAAAGGGATGTGGCAGCAAGAACCCCACAGTCCCTGTGCCAGCCCTTCGGATCCTATGGAGTGTGCAGCCCCCTTTCCCAGCCCTGCAGTGATTACAGCAGCCGCCCTACAAATCCCCTTTCCCAGCCCCAGTGATTTCAGCTCTTCACCCACAAGCTTTATTTAACTGCCAGCTCTCTTCGTTAGCTCCAGCTGTGCCTTTCTCCATCTTCAGCGTGCAGGATCTTGGCCTTGGCTCCAGCTCTGCAACACTTCAGCTCGTGCCCCAGGGTGTCTAAGCCCACCCCAGAATCAATATCCCAGTTCTGAAGTGATTTCAGCTGCCACCCACCAATGTCCAGCCACTGTGCCTATGCTGTATTATTTCAATTCAAAGCCCAGAACCCCGCTCTCAGCAATAGAATTCTTTTTCCATTTTCAGACACAATCCCAGCCTCACAGTGACTTTGCCCCCAGCCCCACAGGTGCCGTCGCAGACCGAGAACATATCCCTGCATTGCCGGGATTTTCAGGCGATATCTTAGAGCCCCCACGTGCGCACTACGCATCCTGTTCTAGTTTCAGTCACAAGCCCAGCCCCAGCATCCATGTCAGAGGCATAAAAGGGATGTGGCAGCAAGAACTCCACAGTCCCTGTGCCAGCCCTTCGGATCCTATGGAGTGTGCAGCCCCCTTTCCCAGCCCTGCAGTGATTACAGCAGCCGCCCTACAAATCCCCTTTCCCAGCCCCAGTGATTTCAGCTCTTCACCCACAAGCTTTATTTAACTGCCAGCTCTCTTCGTTAGCTCCAGCTGTGCCTTTCTCCATCTTCAGCGTGCAGGATCTTGGCCTTGGCTCCAGCTCTGCAACACTTCAGCTCGTGCCCCAGGGTGTCTAAGCCCACCCCACCATCAATATCCCAGTTCTGAAGTGATTTCAGCTGCCACCCACCAATGCCCAGCCACTGTGCCTAGCCTATATTATTTCAATTCAAAGCCCAGAACCCCGCTCTCAGCAATAGAATTCTTTTTCCATTTTCAGACACAATCCCAGCCTCACAGTGACTTTGCCCCCAGCCCCACAGGTGCCGTCGCAGACCGAGAACATATCCCTGATTTGCCGGGATTTTCAGGCGCAATCTTAGAGCCCCCATGTGCGCACTACACATCCTGTTCTAGTTTCAGTCACAAGCCCAGCCCCAGCATCCATGTCAGAGGCATAAAAGGGATGTGGCAGCAAGAACCCCACAGTCCCTGTGCCAGCCCTTCGGATCCTATGGAGTGTGCAGCCCCCTTTCCCAGCCCTGCAGTGATTACAGCAGCCGCCCTACAAATCCCCTTTCCCAGCCCCAGTGATTTCAGCTCTTCACCCACAAGCTTTATTTAACTGCCAGCTCTCTTCGTTAGCTCCAGCTGTGCCTTTCTCCATCTTCAGCGTGCAGGATCTTGGCCTTGGCTGCAGCTCTGCAACACTTCAGCTCGTGCCCCAGGGTGTCTAAGCCCACCCCAGAATCAATATCCCAGTTCTGAAGTGATTTCAGCTGCCACCCACCAATGTCCAGCCACTGTGCCTATGCTGTATTATTTCAATTCAAAGCCCAGAACCCCGCTCTCAGCAATAGAATTCTTTTTCCATTTTCAGACACAATCCCAGCCTCACAGTGACTTTGCCCCCAGCCCCACAGGTGCCGTCGCAGACCGAGAACATATCCCTGCATTGCCGGGATTTTCAGGCGCAATCTTAGAGCCCCCACGTGCGCACTACACATCCTGTTCTAGTTTCAGTCACAAGCCCAGCCCCAGCATCCATGTCAGAGGCATAAAAGGGATGTGGCAGCAAGAACCCCACAGTCCCTGTGCCAGCCCTTCGGATCCTATGGAGTGTGCAGCCCCCTTTCCCAGCCCTGCAGTGATTACAGCAGCCGCCCTACAAATCCCCTTTCCCAGCCCCAGTGATTTCAGCTCTTCACCCACAAGCTTTATTTAACTGCCAGCTCTCTTCGTTAGCTCCAGCTGTGCCTTTCTCCATCTTCAGCGTGCAGGATCTTGGCCTTGGCTCCAGCTCTGCAACACTTCAGCTCGTGCCCCAGGGTGTCTAAGCCCACCCCACCATCAATATCCCAGTTCCGAAGTGATTTCAGCTGCCACCCACCAATGCCCAGCCACTGTGCCTAGCCTATATTATTTCAATTCAAAGCCCAGAACCCCGCTCTCAGCAATAGAATTCTTTTTCCATTTTCAGACACAATCCCAGCCTCACAGTGACTTTGCCCCCAGCCCCACAGGTGCCGTCGCAGACCGAGAACATATCCCTGCATTGCCGGGATTTTCAGGCGCAATCTTAGAGCCCCCACGTGCGCACTACGCATCCTGTTCTAGTTTCAGTCACAAGCCCAGCCCCAGCATCCATGTCAGAGGCATAAAAGGGATGTGGCAGCAAGAACTCCACAGTCCCTGTGCCAGCCCTTCGGATCCTATGGAGTGTGCAGCCCCCTTTCGCAGCCCTGCAGTGATTACAGCAGCCGCCCTACAAATCCCCTTTCCCAGCCCCAGTGATTTCAGCTCTTCACCCACAAGCTTTATTTAACTGCCAGCTCTCTTCGTTAGCTCCAGCTGTGCCTTTCTCCATCTTCAGCGTGCAGGATCTTGGCCTTGGCTGCAGCTCTGCAACACTTCAGCTCGTGCCCCAGGGGGTCTAAGCCCACCCCACCATCAATATCCCAGTTCCGAAGTGATTTCAGCTGCCACCCACCAATGCCCAGCCACTGTGCCTAGCCTATATTATTTCAATTCAAAGCCCAGAACCCCGCTCTCAGCAATAGAATTCTTTTTCCATTTTCAGACACAATCCCAGCCTCACAGTGACTTTGCCCCCAGCCCCACAGGTGCCGTCGCAGACCGAGAACATATCACTGATTTGCCGGGATTTTCAGGCGCAATCTTAGAGCCCCCATGTGCGCACTACACATCCTGTTCTAGTTTCAGTCACAAGCCCAGCCCCAGCATCCATGTCAGAGGCATAAAAGGGATGTGGCAGCAAGAACTCCACAGTCCCTGTGCCAGCCCTTCGGATCCTATGGAGTGTGCAGCCCCCTTTCCCAGCCCTGCAGTGATTACAGCAGCCGCCCTACAAATCCCCTTTCCCAGCCCCAGTGATTTCAGCTCTTCACCCACAAGCTTTATTTAACTGCCAGCTCTCTTCGTTAGCTCCAGCTGTGCCTTTCTCCATCTTCAGCGTGCAGGATCTTGGCCTTGGCTCCAGCTCTGCAACACTTCAGCTCGTGCCCCAGGGTGTCTAAGCCCACCCCAGAATCAATATCCCAGTTCTGAAGTGATTTCAGCTGCCACCCACCAATGCCCAGCCACTGTGCCTAGCCTATATTATTTCAATTCAAAGCCCAGAACCCCGCTCTCAGCAATAGAATTCTTTTTCCATTTTCAGACACAATCCCAGCCTCACAGTGACTTTGCCCCCAGCCCCACAGGTGCCGTCGTAGACCGAGAACGTATCCCTGCATTGCCGGGATTTTCAGGCGCAATGTTAGAGCCCCCACGTGCGCACTACGCATCCTGTTCTAGTTTCAGTCACAAGCCCAGCCCCAGCATCCATGTCAGAGGCATAAAAGGGATGTGGCAGCAAGAACCCCACAGTCCCTGTGCCAGCCCTTCGGATCCTATGGAGTGTGCAGCCCCCTTTCCCAGCCCTGCAGTGATTACAGCAGCCGCCCTACAAATCCCCTTTCCCAGCCCCAGTGATTTCAGCTCTTCACCCACAAGCTTTATTTAACTGCCAGCTCTCTTCGTTAGCTCCAGCTGTGCCTTTCTCCATCTTCAGCGTGCACGATCTTGGCCTTGGCTGCAGCTCTGCAACACTTCAGCTCGTGCCCCAGGGGGTCTAAGCCCACCCCACCATCAATATCCCAGTTCCGAAGTGATTTCAGCTGCCACCCACCAATGTCCAGCCACTGTGCCTATGCTGTATTATTTCAATTCAAAGCCCAGAACCCCGCTCTCAGCAATAGAATTCTTTTTCCATTTTCAGACACAATCCCAGCCTCACAGTGACTTTGCCCCCAGCCCCACAGGTGCCGTCGCAGACCGAGAACATATCCCTGATTTGCCGGGATTTTCAGGCGCAATCTTAGAGCCCCCATGTGCGCACTACACATCCTGTTCTAGTTTCAGTCACAAGCCCAGCCCCAGCATCCATGTCAGAGGCATAAAAGGGATGTGGCAGCAAGAACCCCACAGTCCCTGTGCCAGCCCTTCGGATCCTATGGAGTGTGCAGTCCCCTTTCGCAGCCCTGCAGTGATTATAGCAGCCGCCCTACAAATCCCCTTTCCCAGCCCCAGTGATTTCAGCTCTTCACCCACAAGCTTTATTTCACTGCCATCTCTTCCGTTTCACTTCCTCCTCAACACCTTCCCAGCAGTGCTACGTAACACTGCTTCTGGCTCTCAGGGCAGGATCTTTGCTTTTGCTTTAGCTCTGTATGGTTTCAGTTCAGCTCTTGAGCCCATATTCCTGCCCCATCCTAACCATCCCTCCCCCAGTAACTGCTCTACACTCTCTATCAGAGCCCTTGAAGCAATTTCAGCTCCAGCCATGCAATTCCCATCCCAGCTCCATATTCCCTATCCCAGCTGCACAGGGGTTTTACCCCGAACCCTACCACATTTCTGTGTCCTCCGGCTCTGCTGCCTCAGCTCCAGCTCCTCAGCTTCCTACTGCCTGCATCTAAAAGCTGCTCCTGCTTCTCACTGCTGCTTGGAGCTGTTGATAAGGGCAGAAATCAGTTGCTGTCATAATGTCAATGCCTCTTGCAGCTATCCCACCCACCCTAATGGGATCCCAACTTTAGGGACCCTTGAGCCCTGAAGCCAAACATCTACCTTCCCCCACAGCCTGGGTTTCAGCCGAGCACCTCCCCAAAGGCCCCCTCACCTCCCCCAGGCAGCCCCAGGGGCTGGGAATAGCCACCGGGCCCCTGCTCCCACATCCCAATAGGTGCCCTTGTGCTGCTGCGTGGGCCCTGGAACCCTCCGAGCCCCCACATCCTCAGCCTCTGCTTGGTTCCACGGGGCAGGAGCTGGGAACTCCCAGGCATCTCCTGCAGGCCCTGCACTGCGGCTCCATGCCCCTCTCCCAGGGCATTTATCCAACTCCAGCCCCAGCATTTCCACTGCTCCACATTGTTTTGGGCTTGACTCGTGCCAAAGTCCTTATTCCACACCCTGAGCCTTTATGTCTCCGGTGACCTCACAACCCGTGATTCAGCCCCAGCCGCACAACCCTTACTAAATCAAAATCGGAAAAAGAAAACAAACAGAAACAAATTAAACTTAATAAAACGAACAAAACAATGAAGTAATGCAATATAGATAAAATTATTAAGTAAAATCAAAATCAAATAGTAAGAAAGCAAACAACCGGCTTTATTCCCAGTATTCTCAATGTTACTTTAAATCCAGAAAGCGCGAAAGGGCTACTCCCCAGTGACAGCAGCCGGTCCCCCCTGCGCCACGCCAGGCCCCGCACCAGCCTCTGGCCGCCCGAGCCGGGCAGGGCGCGGCGCAAACAACTGGACACCGCCGGCCCCCGGACGCCGCCGCAGGCAGACGCGGGAGTCGCGTGCGTGCTCACCAGCGCTCCTCGGATCGGCAGCCGCGGGGGACCCGTCCCGGCGCAGCGGCGCTCCTCCTCGGAACGCGCTTCCGCAGCTCCCGTCGCCTCCAGCCCCGCCGCCGAACTGACGCCCCCGCCTCCCCCACGCACGCTACTTATGCCTCAGAGCCGGGCCAGCCAGCCAATCACAACCCGAGGCAGCGCCGGCCCCACCAATCCGAGCCCGCCCATTCCCGCCGCGCTCGGCTCGCGACCACCCCGCGCTCCCCTCACGCGCCGCTCCCGCCGCCGCCATTGCAGGGGCCGGGTCCGCCCGCTCCCCGCCGTCAGCCCGTTTCCCTGGGAGAAATCCCGGCCGGCGCCTGACGGGGAGCTCCCGCCCGCCCTTCCCGGCCCCAGCGCCTGCCGAGGTTGCGGCAGCAGGGATAGCGCTCCGCCGGCTCCCAAAGCGGCGCCGGGAGCGGCGCCTCAAGCGCACGGGGGAGCGGGGCCAGGCTGAGGAGTCGGGCCGCGACTGAGCGGGCCGAAATCGCAGGAACCGCGCCCGGATTGGAAGGGCGGCCGGGATTGGACAGGGCGGAGAAAGGCGGGCCGGGATTGGCGGGGCTCGGGAGCTGCGCGGCCGGGCCCGTGGCAGCATGGGGCGGAGCCCGCGCTGCTCGAAGGGCCCGCGGGCGCCCCGGGTCCCGCTCGGAGACCCCCTGTCCCCTTCTCGGCCCGTGCTCGTGCCCGGCTCCCGGCGAAAAGGGCCCCGCAGAGCCCGAACTGCAGCCGCCCGTCGGCACTCGGGGCAGGGGAGAGGCGCAGCCCGGCATTGGTTCCGGGCGGCAAAGGCGGACTCCGCGCTAGCAGCTCGGATCGGGGAGCGGCGGCGACGCGGCGGGGAGGCGGCTCGGTGGCGGGGAGTGGGGAGGGCGCGCAAAAACAGTGAAGTGCCCGCGTCCCCCTGCCCGCCCTCCGCCTGTTGCGAGCCCGCTGCTCACCCTCTTTCTCCCCACACAGTCGTCGGATGCTATAGAGGGGACAATAATATTGACGTTCACATTCATAGATCAGCTTTTTGCAGCACAAGTATTTCGATATGGTACAACTTACTTTTAACTGCTTTGTATAGTATAATTTTTATAATAAAACCCCTACCTACTACCAAATAGAAAATAAAAATCCCCTTTATTCTAAACTATATTTAATTATTTCTATATTTCTATTTTTGATTTTTACAAGTACTTATCTATCACAACATATTGAGGTACTATATTTCGATATAATATTTATGACACGTAATGTGTTATAATAAGACACATACAGTAAAATACGCATTACGTACTGTATTGATTCCTATTGTTTTGTAGTATTCATATATCCACACATATTAATTATACATTTCTAGATGGATATTTATATTATATAAACATATAAAATACTCTACAGCAAACAATATAATACCTAATAGTAATGGATAGCATTATTTATGTTACATGTTTAATTTATAGGTTTGCCGTTTATATTTAAAATTGAAGTTTTATATTCCCATTTTCATGTTTATGCATTTGTTTTGTTTCATTAGAGTTCTAGTTAAAACACTGCAGTTATAATCGAATTCCTAAAAATAAAATGCCAAAACAAACAGCATCAAATTCCCACCAGTACCGTCCAACAAATTCAGAAAGGCTCCACCAGCCAGCCAACTACCAGCAAAAAAACCCGCACTACACTCCTTTTACTAGCAGCTCTTATCACGTCACAAAAACGAAACAAACATTTTAAAAAAGACAGATAGAAACCCACACAGCAAATCACAAAAACCACTAAAAAGAAAAGAAAACGCCAACTAACTTACCATACTCCAAAACCATACAAGAGACCCCCAACGTTTCTAAAAAAAATAATAACCAAAACTCTACCACTACGCTAACTCATAAAGAGAACCCAATGCTCTATAAAATTAACTAAAAAACCCCACCAAATCATTACAGATATTAAAAAATCGGAACCACGAAGAAACAAAAAAATCACCACCAAATAAAATAAATACCTAAAGAGATCCACCACGGAAATGCCCATGTTCCCAAAAATAAAACTAATTAAAAAAACCAACAACCAAATACATCAAACTACAAAAAAAAAAAAATTAAATTAACAACAACAAAATAGGTATTCCTAACTCAAGAAACAAAAATTGCCTCAAACCATCAAAACACAAATACCACCTAGAAAAAAAAAACACGTCGCCAAAAGAGCAATGTAACCACAAACAATATTTCCCAAATTCTCTCCAACAATAAAACATACACGGCAACCAAATAAGCCAAATGAACGAAATCCCTATAATATAATAAACAAGAATGCAATCATCAATATTAAAAAAAACTCACCGATTAACTCCAGGACACTCCCCTCAAGCCCACCAAAACAAATACTACGCACTCGCTCGAATAAAAGCCTCCACAACCGTATTAAAAACCTACCCTCTACTACATGCTACGACCCAGAAAAAACATTGGAAGCCTTTAAAAACACATCCTTTAAAAACATATGAACCGATCAAAAAGAAATCCAACAACACTCCACCCAAAAACAAAAACCGTGCCACGAGCACCCGAAGCAAGAACCGTAACAACCAAGAAGCGCATGGGGCCCTTCTCCTACAGCGACGCCGATCAAAAGCCACCGATCCCAGGAGCTCCTCAGGAGCGCCTCAAAACCAGCGCAGCGAGGGAGGCTGGAAGATGCGGAGCCGCGCTCCCGGCCCCGGGCGCAGCGCGGCTCCGGCAGGAAAGCGGCTCCTCCGGCAGGCAGAGGCGGCGCCGCGCCGGCAGACCCCCGCCCGCTGCCCCCGGCCCGGCGGGGCCGGCACCGGGCCCGGGGGGCCCCGGCGGCGCCCGAGCCCCGCGCCCGGAGCGGACGGAGCGGCGGCACCGGCCGGCACCGGCCCCGGCCGCCCTCGGCCCGCGGAGCCGCCTCCAGCCCTCCCCTCACTCACAGACACCGCCCCGCTCGCCGCTCGCTCCCGCCCCTCGCCCCTCCCGCCGCTTCGGCCGGGCTCCGGCTGGGGGGCTGCAGTACCGCCCTGTGCCCACAAGGCGGCAGCACTTGTCCAGAGGGTCCGCGACACGATGGCGGCCCGTGGGGACCTTGACGGAGAGAGGCGTTTTTCGCCCATGCCTGTCGGCTCCCGCCAAAAACCCGCACGCTCGCGGTGCTGCTGATCCCACAGCCCGTGTGCACGGCACCAGAACCGCCGCGGAAAATCCCGTCGGGGGGGCGCCGGCGTTGCGGGCAATTCAGGCAGTGTAAAAAACAGACACGGGTCCTCGAATTTCAACGTCCTCGTTTTCGCGCCCTCTCGAGAAGGTCAAGCGAGGCCGCGCCACGCCACTCCCAAGATGGCGGCCGCGGGCGGCGGGCTGCAGTACCGCTCTCTGCCCACACGGCGGCAGCACCGCGCCGTCCCCGCCGGCACGGCCTCGGCAGCGAACGCCCCAAAGCGTCCGCGCGGGAAAGAACGGAACAAAAAGCCTGCCTGCGACCCGATAGGAACCGAAAGAAAAAAGCTTTCCTCCTAAACTGCATTTCAACAAAGCTTGTTTTTATATTTTTCAGATTTATACTCACAGTCGGATTGGTAATGGATATTGATGGAAAATTGTATTTTTATCATTTCTTACATTTATTCCTATTCGATTTTATTACATTTTATTTTTTTATACATATCTTATTAGATTGCTTATATATTTCTATAGTTAGATTTAGATTTCTAAAAGGTTTATATTGCTTAAAAAAAAACCCTGCCTCTATCCAAGTAAAAATCTTTTAAACAAAACCCTTTATTTAAACTCCATTTAAATGTATCTCTATTTTTC
The DNA here is from genome assembly GCF_050655825.1 of Lonchura striata. Taxonomy (NCBI): domain Eukaryota; kingdom Metazoa; phylum Chordata; class Aves; order Passeriformes; family Estrildidae; genus Lonchura; species Lonchura striata. The sequence continues at coordinate 74,051,440 of NC_140707.1, read as the reverse complement.
GCATTTATATTCAAATTTATATTTTAAATGTAGATTGAAGTATGATGCTATCTATAGTCTATCTCTTCCTAATACTCATTTTTATTTCTATTTTATATTTCTATATATACACCTGTAGACATTGATTATATATTTCCATATTTAGAATGATATCAAACTAAAATGTATATTCATATCTTTTCCATTAAAGCCCTTCCTCCAACCAAATAAAAACAAAAAAAGCCCTTTCTTTAAACGATTTTCGAATATTTTTATATTTTTTTCATCATTATAGTCACATTTGAACTTCTACTTTATATAGATGTATTTATAAATATATTTTATATATATATAATAAGGTAGCGAGATAGATAAATTATTTTTTAAATTCTATTTCGTACACACTGCTAATACTTATATTTACTTACCTTTGAATTTTCATATAGATCTTAACGTATTTAGGATATATTTCTATACAAAGACTTCTAATTTTATTTTATTTCTAGTCATAATTTTAATAATAAAACCCCTACCTACTACCAAATCGAAAATAAAAATCCCCTTTATTCTAAATTATATTTAAATATTTCTATACTTCTATTTTTGATTTTTACAAGTACTCATCTATTCTATCACAACATATTGAGGTACTATATTTCGATATACAGTATTTATGACATGAAATGCGTTATAATAAGACACATACAGTAAAATACGCATTAGGTACTGTATTGATTCCTATTGTTTTGTAATATTCATATATCCACATGTATTAATTATACATTTCTGTATGGACATTTATGTTTATAATCGATATTTATATGCATATAAACATATAAAATACTCCATATCAAACAAGGTTATACCTAATTGTAATGGACAGCATTATTTATGTTACATGTTTAATGTATATGTTTTCCATTTACATTTAAAATTGAAGTTTCATATTCCCATTATCATGTTTATGCATGTGTTCTATTTCATTAGAGTTATAGTTAAAACACTGCAGTTATAATCGAATTCCTAAAAATAAAATGCCAAAACAAACAGCATCAAATTCCCACCAATACCGTCCAAAAAATTCAGAAAGGCTCCACCAGCCAAACAACTACCAGCAAAAAAAAACCCGCACTACACTCCTTTCACTAGCAGCTCTTATCACGTCACAAAAACGAAACAAACATTTTAAAAACCCTATAGACACCCACACAGCAAATCACAAAAACCACTCTAAAGGAAAAAAAAAAAAGCCAACTAACTTACCATACTCCAAACCATACAAGAGACTCCCAACGATTCTAAAAAAAATAATAACCAAAACTCTACCACTACGTTAACTCATAAAGAGAACCCAATGCTCTATAAAATTAACTAAAAAAACCCACCAAATAATTACAGATATAAAAATATGGGAACCACGAAGAAACAAAAAATTCACCCCCCAAATAAAATAAACACCTAAAGAGATCCACCATGGAAATGCCCATGCTCCCAAAAATAAAACCAATAAAAACAACAACCAAACACATCAAACAACAACAAAAAAAATTAAATTAACAACAACAAAATAAGTATTCCTAACTCAAGAAACAAAAATTGCCTCAAACCATCAAAACACAAATACCACCTAGAAAGAAACACGTCGCCAAAAGAGAAATGTAACCACAAACAATATCTCCCAAGTTCTCTGCAACAATGAAACATACACGGCAATCAAATAAGCCAAACGAATGAAATCCCTATAGTGTAATAAACAAGAATGCATTAATCAATATTAAAAAAAACCTCACCGATTAACTCCAGGGCACTCCCTCAAGCCCACCAAAGCAAATACTACGCACTCGCGCTAATAAAAGCCTCCACAACCGAATTGAAAAACGACCCTCTACTCCATGCTCCGACCCATAAAAACCAGTGTAAACCTTTAGAAACGCATCCTTAAAAAACCTAAGAACCGATCAAAAATAAATCCAACAACAACACTCAACCCAAAAACAAAAACCGTGCCACGAGCACCCGAAGCAAGAACCGTAACAACCAAGAAGTGCCCGAGGCCCTTCTGCTACAGCGACGCCGATCAAAAGCCACCGATCCCAGGAGCTCCTCAGGAGCGCCTCAAAAGCAGCGCAGCGAGGGAGGCTGGAAGATGCGGAGCCGCGCTCCCGGCCCCGGGCGCAGCGCGGCTCCGGCAGGAAAGCGGCTCCTCCGGCAGGCAGAGGCGGCGCCGCGCCGGCAGACCCCCGCCCGCTGCCCCCGGCCCGGCGGGGCCGGCACCGGGCCCGGGGGGCCCCAGCGGCGCCCGAGCCCCGCGCCCGGAGCGGACGGAGCGGCGGCACCGGCCGGCACCGGCCCCGCCCGCGCCGCCTCCCCCGCCCGCCGGCCCGGCCAAAGCTCCGCTCGGCTCCGCACGGCTCGCACCGGCGCGGCTCCGGCGGGCCCGCGGCAGCCCAGCCGCGCCCAGCTCCCCTTCCGCCCCGGCCAGCCCCGGCACTGCCGGCAGGGCTCCGCGCCGCACCCTTCGCTGCCGGGCCGGGGGCAGAAGAAGCGCCCCGAATGCAGCGGCACAGCCCGACCCCCGCCCTGCCAGCGCTGCCACGGCTGCAGCTCCCTTCCTCTGAAGCCCCGACTCTGACGCCACGCTCCGGCGCTCACCTCACCCCAACAAGGGAAAAGAAACGTAGGCTTCCCTTCAATCGCGTCCTCTAGAAGAGAAGAAAAGAAGCGGCTTTCCTCAAACGATGGCAAAAGGGGGCTTTTTACCTCAGTCCAAACCCCTTAAAAGGGGGGACAACAGGACTGCCCCCTCCAATTCAACCTCAGGATGACGAAATTTCAAAGGGAAAGGGGAAAAGTCCCCGTTATAAAAGCGCACCGGCTCACCGGCTCGGCTGCTGCTTCTCGGCACAAAGGTTTGTCCCTCAGCTCCTCCTTTGAGCAATGCTTCACGTGCCCAAGTGTGTATCCAGGGGATCCCCCGGACCCTGTCCGAAGCGCCCACCGTCCTTCCAGGAGACAGCCCCGGGAGCCCCCCAAAAACTCCTCTCCTCCAGCAGCTCCGTGCAAAAGCCAGCAAAGACAAACCCTCGCCCTAAAATAACCTCCCCCCGGCAGGAGCCGCCCCTCCTCCTCATCCTCACAGCTCACACCTGGGGCTGCTCTGAGCCCTCATCATCCTCACATCAGCTCACACCTGCCGCTGTTGCCACCCTCCAACAGCGTCTCTCCATCTCCAGCACACAGCCCACTTCTCACAGACACTGATCCATTGGAAATCTGCTACGGGTGTTGTCTTTTCTTAATCCATCTGGGTACACGATTAAAGCACGTACATGCATTGATGGTCATTGAGAGAAAGCTTTCCCCTGGAGAAAACAGTCCTTTTGCTGGCACACTTTGATACACCTTCGCAAAAAGCAGAATCAGCACCAATTCCTAAGACCCCTGCCGAGGAACTCAGCCCTCCTTGGGACACCCAAAGCAGCAGACCTCGAAAAAGGAGGGGAAAAGTCAAGCTTGGAGGGGAAAAAGAGGATAGAAGTACAGCAGCCTTTAAAAATGCCTGCACGGAGCAATAGTGGGAACCAGTCACATTTCTTCCTTCCTTGCTTTCTGTGATGACATAAATAGGAAGTAAGAACACGTTAAACAAAAGGCAGAGCTAGGATTTGACAGGTCTTTATTTTGGCAGGCTGCATGGCAAACGCCTCTTCCAGGACTGCGACACGTTTTGGGGAATAGCTGAGAACGGAGGCAAAAGGTGCCGGGAGCCCTTTCTGTTCCCTTCAGCCCCTTGCTCCGCTGGTTTCAGGGCACTCGCTTGGTTCGTTCCTAGAGAAAAACGCTAGGGCATGATTTTCAAAACTACTGCCCGTCCCCAGTCAGAGTTTCCTACATTCGTGGGTACAAATGAGTGGATAGAGAGAGGGCTTCTTTCCAAATGAGTTTAGCCATAGATTCCTGTTTTTTACCAATAGCTATAAAAACGAAACACTTGCCAGGTTTTGGTATTCTACACACACCCCTCCCTGGGAATTTTGGGGCAGCTTTGGGTCCCTCTGCGGGACGGCACCCAGCGTGACCCCCTCCCCTCATTCGCTCCTCCACCGCAGTGTGCGTCCCTCTCCTGGGGACCTTGGGGTGCCCCAAATGCCATCAGAGCCCCGAGGCTTCAGCCCCTAACCCTGACCCCCGAAGAAGGCACAGTGCGAATCAAACTGCCCCGGACAGCAGCCCAGCACTCCCTTCCAGCCCTTCCCACACCTCCATCCCCCAGAAAGGGACTCCGCCGCAACAAGAAAGGGGGGCAGCCCCCAGAAGGCTCGAAGCTCCTGCCCCGCCTCGCTGTCGCGGGCCAGGGGCAGAAACAGGGAGCGGCAGAGGCGGCGGGGACGCGGCACGGCCGGCACGGCACGGAGCGGGGGCCGCTCGCAGCGCGATGCCGGCGGAGCCGCAGGTCCGGCAGCGCCGGGGCGGGGTCCGAGCGGCGCGGGGGATCCGCCGAGAGCTCCGGGCCCGTGCGGGGACTCCCGCAAGGCCCGGGGGGCGCCGGGCTCCGGCCCTCGGGGCTTTATTCTCCGGCGCCCCGAGCCCCGCGGCTGCGGGGGAAAGAAGCGAAGGGGCGACGGGAAGAGAGGAGGGAGAGCGGGACATGCGAAAGGGCGGGGAGGGAGGTCGGGCTGCGGAGGAAAGCGGGCGGGGAAGGGAAAGGCCGGCAGGGCAGCAAGAGGGACGGGGCACAGAGGAGGGACAGAGGGGGAATGGAACGGAGCAGCGGGGCAGGGACAGGACAGGACAGGAAGGAGCCGGGTTTGGGGGGGACACGGAAACGGGGGAAAGAGAGGGTACACTCAGGGGAATACGGGCAGGAGGATGGAGCGGGAGAGAGAGGGACAGGAGGGGATCCTCCCGGCTCCGCCCCGGCGCCCCGCCCCTGCCCGGGCTGCTGCGCTCGGCAGAGCTCGGCTCCGTTCGGCTGCACTCGGCTCCTCGGCCAGCTTCGGCTACTGTCGGCCACGCTCGGCTATTTCCGGCCGCATTCGCCTCCATTCGCCTCTTCGGCAAAGCTCGGCTCGCCTCGGCTGAACTCGGCAAAGCTCGGCTCCGCTCGCCTCCTCGGCCCCTTTCGGCCGCTTTCGCCCACGCTCGCCTAGTCCCGCCCGCACCCGCCTCCATTCGCCCATTCCCACAGCTCGGCTCCCTCCGCCCGGCCCCGGCTCCCTCCGGCTCACACATTTCCTCAGGGCACCTCAGCACAGGGCACACAAACTGCAGCCCCTAAAGGCTTGCGGCTCTTTCAACACACACACTCGTAACTCAGCTCTGGGGACAGAGCTGATGGCCCCTTTAGGACAAGAATAGTTACACGTAAAAGCAATTCCCTCATTTTAAATCTCCTTTTTATTGACCCCCCCCAAAATCCCATCCACATCACAAGGAACGTGCAGCTCCGGTGACGCTATTTGTACAAAGGCCCTGGGGCAGCACACAGCCGGGATTCCACGGAAGAAAGCCCGGTTTGCATTGCAGAGGTTCTCGCTCCGGCACTGTCTGTTTGCAGCTGGGCTCCGCTCCCCTCATGGCCACATCCCCGAACGATGTGCCAGATTTCCCAGAGAGCTCCCAGTAAAACTCAGCTACAGTCACTGAGCAGAAAATCCTTTGGGCTTTAGTTCCACCCCTCACCTGTTCCGAGCGCAGGGAACGCGGGTTTTGGTCCCACATCGCAGCAGCAGGGATGGATTAGGGTTTTGTTTTGGTTTGGTTTGTGGTTTTTTTGTGTGTGTGGGGTTTTTTTTTTAATTAAAAAAAGGGTAATAAAAACAAACCATGTCTGACATAAATGTCTTGAAGTGCCATTCAAGCTTTTTAAACCCAAGCAAACCGTCCTAATTCCCTAGCCCAGTCTTCTATTCATACTGGCTACTTACACCCCAGTGTAGGAAGCTCTGCAGCCTTCTTCTCCTGTCCTGTATTAGACAGAGGATGGATATGAAGGGCACACGCATGCAGTCTTTTTGGTTCTTCAAAAAGATAAAAATGCCTGTAATAAAAATTACAGAAGTAATATTGTTTCTCAAAGTGTTCCAGAAAAGGGAATTTGGAGCTTTAAGGTCCCACTGAGAGATGTTGAATAAAATCTTCCCCCTGAGTTTGCACCCAGTAATAAAATACTGATTTGTTTTTTGACCAGGCAAGGTAGGTCTATAGGAGAACAGCTCAGGAGGCTCTCATGGCTCACGGCGATGAGGATGGAGCAGGGCAGAACGTTAAAGGTGAAGTGTCAGTCCCCTGAATTAATGCCCTGATGGAGCCAATTTTTTTGCTAAGAGACATAACAGATCCTTCCCTTTGTTCCCCAGTTTCCAAGTCACCTGTAATTCGTTACCTGCACCAACCTGCCACAGCTAAGTGACAAATCCAGCTCCTGTGCTCCAAGCCACGTGTCCCTGACGTGAAGGGAAGTCAGGGATACAGAATCAGCTGTGGAAGAAAGAGAAGACAAAAATCAGAACAGATATTCTTCTATTTCCCCACAGGATCACCAAGCCAAGCTGCTTGCTACCTCTCCAGGACTATGTTTGAAAAGAGTTCCCTAACTCTTTTCTTAGCCTGAAATTCCGGAGTGGCTTTGCCCATGCAAAGCCAACGATCCTACTCACAAGAAGGAACAAACCAGCTTCCTGTTAAATAAAGCACTTGGAAATATGAGCTGCCAGATGCTCTCACTGACCAGCAAAAGGGATCAGCATCCAGGCCCACGTGGAGCTGGGTTTTTAAATATCACAAATAAACTTAACAAAAAATTATTCCTGACTCAAACCCACAATGCCTCAAACCATCAAAACAAAAATAGTTCTGGAATGACAGCTACACCTCTGCAGACCACAGCACAAAAATAACACTAAAGAATTTCTGACACCTTCCTTTTGAAGATGCTCTTACAGCATATTATCATAGTAAAGGGGCATTCCCTACATCTCTAACCAGAACTAGAGCTAGAGCTATCAGTTACTTTCACATACTCGCATGTCTGTATGGTGGCCTTAGGAGAAGCTGGCAACACCTCTTCTGGTACCACACCTTGGAGGCTCAGATTGCGTCAAAAGCACCACTGAAACCAGCGTGCCAGGAGCTAACTGAATAATGAAAGTCATTTTCTCCATTTCTGTGACAGAAAAGCCCTCCATTTGGACAGCATTATTTGCAGCCAATTATTCTGCGACTTCCAGCAGTGCTCCAGGGAGCTGTATCACTTCTCCACAGAGCTCAGGAGCTGTTCATTAGGTTGATCTCCTATAGTCTCCAGTTCTTCCTTTTGCTTGCACAATGTGCACCCTGCAGTGCCATATGACAGGAGCTTTGAGTGCTGTCTGTTGCTCTGTATTACCCTCATAGGACTGAGGAACCCGTCCCAGCCAGGGAAAGAACAGCTTTTGATTCTTGGATTAGGACACAAAATGCCACAGTTTATCCTAACAGTGGGAGGAATAAAGAGGAATACCTGGCATACTCAGAATTCCACCTTAGGGCAAAGCCCAAGTGACACTGCCCTACAGCAGGATTTGAAAAATTCAGGGTCCATCTCTTAATAAATACATTTTGGCAAGAACCTGCACGATTCTCTTTGACATGTATTTCTCCTTTGTAATGACTCAGTGCTTGGTCTCTAGGACTTCCATATCCCTGACACACTTGCACTCGGATTACTAGCAGGAGGATCACAAACTTAGGTAGTCTCATATCTGTGCAGCATTTAAAGTCAAGGAACACTGGGCTTGGTCAGCAAGACGTCCAGTTTTACAATTTTCCATCATAGCTGCCTACACCTTTTAACATAAACTCGAAAAAGAGACAAAATTCCACCCTACCACTGTTGCAATAGGGAACTGAACTCTGATTTCAGACATTTTCCTCCTGCTTGAGCAGGGACATTGTACAAGATGACTCCACTGGTGGGTCCCTTTCAACCTTAATAATTTTGTGATTTCCAGGGTCTTCAGAGCAAGCCTGCTGAGTTTATAATGTTTTATTTAATAAAAAAAGCTGGAAGTGCAGCTCGAACCCTGAAAGTCAAAATGCGTTTATTCCTTACTTACTCATTACCCCCCAAAGTAGAGCTGCAGCTCAGCAGACAGAGAGGGACTTCTGTGGACACTGCATTTGTCACCTGTGACTAATTTAATTCAGCAAGCTCTAAACCACAGGTCAGCCTGTTCCATTACAGCATCATCAGGGCAACTTACAAGAACTGAAGCCAACTGAGAGCCCCTTCATCCCAAAGAGGACAAATATAAGCCTTTTACTTCAGCTCAGCAGAACTCTTAGTTCATCCTAACAAGAGGTAATGCATCCCAGCAGGTGTCAGTGAACCCAACCTCTTTAAATACTCATTTAACCCTACCTCAGCTGGTAATCAAAGTCGTGGGGGTGAGGCTAGGCTGAATTTCTCTTTTCTGTCCTTCTCCAGAGTAGTCCTAGTGAAGTGGCCTTGGACTCTGTTTTCTGAAGAGCCTAAGTGCTGCTCATGAAAGCCTCTAGGAGATTTTTCTCCTGCTGCTGCTAGAGCTGTGACTTTGAAGAACTCACTCCTAAGAGCTGGAAATGTAAAAGTCAATTGGATGTGCTGGGCTGCAGTGCCCCAGCGCCCCAGGACAGGCAGTGCCCCTCACCGTGCCTGTGAGAAGGTGAAGCCAACCCACACCAGGTGCCTGTGCTGGACAAGTGGGAACACTGAAGCCAAGGCTGCTTCCTTCTTGAGGCTTTCTGAGGTGGCTGCTAGGAGAATTTCTCTTAGGCAGTCACTCTCTCGAACCCAGTCTCTCAATAACCTTCTGACACAAATAGAGGAGGATTTTTGTTCGCTATCTCCATGTGTGCAAGGTAGGAAAAGTTAATTAATTGCCAGCATACCAGAGGATTCCGCCAGAGGAATCCTCTATACCAAGGCCTTCCATCAGAGCAGAAGGCACTAACCACGCAAAACCTCCAGCGGGAAGGATCCCAGCAGTCCTCTTCTTTCCTCCTTTGCAAGAAACTGTGCGTAAACATTCCCCAGTAATTAAATATGCTTATGACTCTTAGAACATTTAAAGTTCCTTGAGGGAAGAAGGCATGTGGAGGCACTATATGATCCACTGTGTTTGTTACGTTTGGGGTTATGTTATATATTCTTACGTAATGGTTTGAAACTTATCTTTATCCCTGCACCGTGTCCTTAGAACAAGGCTGTGAACACTCTTTTTCTCCAAATACAAGAATAATTGAGGAAACAGAACAGTGTTTGTCAGAAATAATGAGGGTAGAGACTGAGGGTGCCAGCATGCTGACTTGTACCACCTTAGGACACTTTTGGAAGTCATCACTCCTGTAATATACTGGATCCAATTTCAGCAAGAGCTCCACTCTCTCCTGTGGTTTCCACAGGGCCAAATAAGGCAAGAGCTCGTTGAGACTGAGGGCTCCTCATGCCCTCCAGCAAGGAGAGGGTGGGCAAAGACCCATCGGTAGGAAACAGATGATCCTCAGACTGAGCAAGTTGCTAACATCCTCTTGAATGTGCTGTGGAATTGTGCAGGCATTGCCATGGCCAGGGAGAGAGCAAATGGATGCTCTGATAATCTGCAACCTAAATTTAGCTGCAATTCCAGAGGGACAGTCTGATAGCCTGTTCCTAAGACATTTCATTTCCTGGACCTCAAAGATCCCCTCAGCCACTGCAGCTGCATTCTCTGAGGGTATATCGTGCGTTTCAGGCAGTTGGTGTTGGGTCCCTCCTCACTGATTCTGCCCCACATCTTGTGTTCCCAGGCTGAGGTGGGAGACTTGAGTGTAGAAGCAATTATTTATCTCTGCCTAAGAGAGACTTCTGAGTATGATCTAGCTTAAATGCCTGCTTGTAGGGCAGGCTGCACAGCTGAACTTGCCAAACACGGAGAAGCTAAACAGGCACCAAACCCTTGGCTTATTTCTGGGGGAGGCCCTCAGATGGCTTCTGAGCTTCTCCAATCTACGCTCTACAGGGAGTCTGCACATCTCTCCAGCAATTGAAATCTTGAGCAGGGAAGCAGGCTGGTAGCAAAAGACTGAGCTAACACATAGTGAGGCCAAAGGAAACCGAGTGTCAGAAGCACAGCTTTGAGTCCAGAAACACAATCAAAGCCCGGGGAAGAGTGTGGCAAATGCTGGGGTCAGCAGTGCAAGTACAGGGCAAGGCTGGACGGTCCCTGAGCAAAGCACCGGGCACTGCCCAGACCAAACCAAAGACCAGAGTCTAAGCAGGAATACAGGGAGATTTCCAGGAGCTCTGCTGGGCTGGGATAGGCTCCCATGGTAAGCTGAGAGGATGGAGACTCGGCCCCCAAGCTACAGCCACTGGGACAACTCTCCATCACGGGGCCAGGGAACTGTGCAGGGCACAGACTCACCTCATCCCCAGCACTGCTGTCCCCGGAGAGCCCGCTGGCTCTCTGCTCCTGAGAAACACTCTCTTCTCGCAAAAATCCAACTCCCTCACCACCTGCATCTGCTTCTTCTTCAGTATTGCCCGCAACCTTCATTTTTGCTCTCTCAAAGCACTGTTCATCTCCACCTCTTTTTCATCATAACACCTTTCAGTTGACACCTTTGAAGTGAAGAGGCCGCTGAATTCTACCATTACAGAGTAAAACCACTCAGTATTGACACAGCCAGCTATTAGTTTTAATCCTCAGTTCTGCATTCCAAGGGATACTTTTGGAAACACACTGAAAACTCATAAAAATACGTGGCATTCACTGGAGCCAGGGCTCACTTCTGCACTGTGCCTTGGCACAAACACGCTCCATCACCTGTGACATCTCTCCTGCATTGACCATTGTTCAAAGCTTTCCTGCAGGGGCCTGACGGAGCAACAGGAGCTTGCTGAGCTTCTGTCAGGGCAGGAGCATAACAGGGTGCAGATCCTGTCCTGACCCCACCAAAGAGGGGTTTTTCCTGCATTCCTTCCTGCTGTGACACTCAATGACAAACATCCTCTGGGCCTCTATGTTACCAAATACAAGGACATGCCAACGTTTAGCGAGGACAATTTCAGCTTTCCCAATCTAAACTTTCCATATGATGCAATGACACTGTCACTTATTTACTGAGAACCCCAGCCCACATAGCCTAGAGAAGTGTCTGTTGGCTCAGAGCAAGCTTTAGGAGCCTGGAAGAAGTTTGTTTTGGTTTAGATGCCAGGCCCAAGACTGCATTTGAACTCCTGTCTCCCCACCAGAGGTTTCTAACCCATCCCCCGTGTCACATGTGCAACACCAAATTCAGCAGAAAAGCACTTCTGGGAGCAGCTTAGGAATGGAGGAAAGTATAGTTATTATAAGTGTTTCATGTATCTGTATGTAAAGATAGATAAATAGATAGCTAAATATGTACAGACATCTGTACACCCACCTACACCGGTATCTATATGAAGTCCTTTTTAGACCCCTCCCCAAATTTGTAAGTGATTGGTGCTTATAGAGGCAAACAAAATGAACTTTTAAGTTAAGCCAACTTGGGTGGCTATTTGTGTCACAACAGTCTCTGAAAAAATGATGACAGCACTTAAAAGTCACCAATAGTAATAATAATAACAACAGTAATAAAGTATTTTGCTGCTATTTTGGCAGCTTATGCTGCTTCTTGTACTTACTGCTCAATGCCTTGCTATTTCAGTAGTTCACTATGAAGCAATAAAGCAAAAGCCTTAAGGCTGGCTTGCTTAGCTTACAAGAAGCTCTGTTCCAATTTGGAGAAAAAATAAAACTTGGAGCATTATCAGTAAAACAGAGATTCTACCCATACCCATTAAAAATGCAGTATTTGCTCTGCAGACCTGCAAAAACTTACTTTAAAAGGTTAACTGCGACCTTTCATAAACCCAGTCTCATTTTAGCAGAAGAGTTTCCTGCTTCTCTGTGACTGTGAGATGTATCTATTAAGTTCCTTTCAAAGGCCTTGCCTGACCTATTCATTTTGCAATTGAGAGCCAAAATAGCTCAATATCAAATATCTGCAAGCACCTTAGTACTTTTGGAAGAGTGGAACTGCTCGATCAAATCCTCACGCTGACCACACTGTTTCAAAATGCAGCAATGAATTATGTCATTATGTCTCCATTTGGAAAGGATTATAATGTAAAATTAAGACAAGAGCCTGCCCTACTCTGAAGGCATGGGGACAATGGGGATTTGAGTCCCCAGTATGTAACTACTGTTGCAAATGGAAGACATCTATCAAGAACAGAGACGTGCGTTACTGCACGAGATACAGTGCCCAAGTCCCAGACTTCATTAACCTTAATTAAATGGTCTTGAAACCAAAATTTTTCCGTAGCAGTTCAACGGCATTAAAAGGGCCCTCCCTCTCTGTAAACGGTTTTGATACATAAACATGCAAGCACTCCCAGAAGGGCCACATCCTTAAGGACTGCTACTATATATTTACTTTATGAAGACTCTGCCCCATCTGCTGGGTCAGCCACGCACACGGCCCCACTGCTACGCTTGAGTGTGGCACTGGAATAAAACTTTTCTTGTGTTCAGGAACAAAACCCTATCAGTCAAATCCACAATCATTCCAGCAGCAAGTAGGGATGCACCAAACTGCTCGGGTTTCCATCCCTGTTTATTCTGGAAACTGACCACAAACTCCTACGGAGATTTTGAAGGGCACAAGGGCTTCTTGTGAAAGCACAAAGGAAAGAATAAATGACTAAACTGGTATGTTCAGAAGAATCGGTGGGAGGTTTGTACCTAAGCACATAAAGCCACAGCCTCCTTTTTCAACATGTACAATCGTAGAATCAGAGAATGGTTTGGGTTGGAAGGGACCCCAAAGCTTTTCTCATCCCATCCCCTGCAGGGACACCTTCCACTAGAGCAGGTTGTTCCAAACCCCATCCAACCTGGCCTTGGACAATTCCACGGGTGGGGCTGCCTCAGCTTCTCTGGGCAACCTCTGCTGGGGCCTCGTCACCGTAACAGGGAAGAATTTCTTCTGTATATAGGATTTCTTTAAGCTTTAAAGTCCTAAAGCAGAGGCCACCTCAGGCAGGCATTTACAGATGTAAAGGGTCCTTCTCAAAGGAAACTGTAAAACATGTTCAATGTTCATTAACCTTTCATATGCTGCTCACCAATTACAGAGTGTTTTGAAGAATTTTTTAATGAACGTAAATTTTAACCAAAAATACTGCAAAGCCATTATTAATACTGTATGTAGGCACAGGGTACCTGACTTGTAAAGCTGCCAGAAACCAAAACTCTTCTGATAAGATTTGCCACATTTTTTTCTTTAAATAAATACATTTTAAAAATCATCAAATGTCCCTGCTTTATTTCACCACGGCAACAAAACAGACGGCACAGTCTCAAGTCTGTGCTTCTGTTCCCTATTACATTAATTTCTCCTACCCTGTTCCTCCCTCAAAGCAGTGAACGTGCAGGCAAAGTAATCCTGCCATTGCTCCAACTCCATGGAGGATACAAACCTGCCTGAAGCCTCTGTCCCTCTGCTACTAGGCAGTCACTGCTGCGCCCAGGCTCTTTATTCACGGTTGTAACAGAAACACTTTCATTTTTTTCTCTTAAAAAGACACCTAACATTTCACCAGATGGTATCAGCACTTCCAAATGCCTGTAAACCAGACTCCCCAAGCCCAGCCCATTAGCAGCTGCTCTGTGAGTGGCAAAGGAATCCACAAATTAATCGCCTACCTTACACCGCTTCTCACCTGGTCTTGGCTACTTCCTTTCCTCAGGCTCTGGCAAGAAACCCAGACATGAATCAATTCCCCAACCACAATGACAGCCATGAAATGCTATTTAGGCTGCTGACAGTTCGGCCCGTATCATTGGGCAGTCTGACTGAATTAGGATAGAGAATTTTAGGCTCCCCACACTCTTCTGAGCAGAGGTAGGGTGCGTTATGTTCCTGTCTTGTGGAAACCTGGCACGTGGCAGAATGGGAGTTGGGTTTGTGCATCCTTTGCTGCTTACTCCTCTCCTTACCCCCAAAAACTGGACGTGGAGCTGCAGACATCCTTTTTACCTTTGTACTGGGGAACAAAGAGGTGGCAGATCCCCACCATTAATAGCCTGTGCAGACAGACCAACAATGAAATACAACTGTACTGGGTTTGCAAGGCAAAGCTTTGGTAGCAGGGTGGGGGGCAGAGCGGCGGCTTCTGCAAGAAGCTGCTGGCAGCTTCCTCCATGTCTGGCAGAGCCAGTCCCTGGCAGCTCCAAAGATGGATGTGCTTCAGGACGAGGCTGAGCCCATGAGAAATGGTGGTGGTGCCTCTGTGATCATGTGTTTCAGAAAAAAGAAAAAAATAAGTTTCTGCACAGTTGTAATTGCAGCCAGAGAAGAGTGGAGTGAGAGTACGTGAAAGGAACAACTCTGCAGACACCGAGGTCAGTGAAGAAGGAGGGGGAGAAGGTGTTCCAGGCACAGGAGCTGGGATTCCTCTGCGACCATGGTGAGGCAGCTGTGCCCCTGCAGCCCATGGAGATCCATGGGGATGCAAAGATCCACCTGCAGCCTGTGGAGGAGACCCATGCCAGAGCAGGGGGATGCCTGCAAGGAGGCTGTGACCCCATGGGAGGCCTGTGGAAGGAGGAGCCCCTGCTGGAGCAGCTTGTCCCTGAAAGGCTGTACCCGTGGTAGGGTGGCCCACGCTGCAGCAGCCTGAAGGGACTTTCACCCACTGGAGGGACACAGACTGCAGCAGTGTGATGGGGAGTGTTGCCTGTGGGATGGACTCGCACTGCAGCAATTCACAGGGATCTGCTGCCTGTGAGACGGACTCATGCTGCAAAAGTTCATGGAGAACTGTCTCCCATGGGAGAGACCCCATGGAGCAGCAGGGGAGCGACTGCTTTCCCTGATGAACTGATTGTCACCCCCATTGCCTGTGTCCTTGCACAGATGGGGTAGGAGGTAGAGCTGGGAAGGAGGGTGTGGGAAGTTGATGTTTTTAAGGTTTTATGTTGTTTCTCATTATCCTGCTCTGACTATTTAGCCATAAATTCAATTAGTATCTCTAATAAGACTCTCTTTTGCCTGTGACAGTATTTGACGAGCGATCTCTCCTGGTCCTTATCTCAACCCTTTTTTGTATTTTCTCTCCTCTGTCCAGCTGTGGCAGCGAGTGATAAGAGAGGCTTTGGTGGGTGCCTTGCATCCAACCTACTACATGGGATCCTGCTCCTGGATCATGGAGCACCTCCTGCCCCACTGCTCTGGGAATTACAGCCTATTGGAAAGCACTTGCTAGCACAGCACTATGTAGAACAAAGATTAAATATTCCTCTTAAGCGTTTCTGATAGCCACCAGCAGAAGAATGACATATTCACCACCCCATCCAGCTGCCTCGAGATGTTGGCAATTGGTGGGTTACACTGATGGAAAAAATATTTACCCTAAAAATCCTGCAATGCACCAGAGCAGAGAACTAAGCACAGAACTCACTCACAATGGCTGGAGACAAAAGAGCTACAGCTAAAGCTATCACAGCCTCTAGTCATCATGCACACCCTAAAACATGTCTCATCTATGGCAAGAGACCAGAAACAAGCCTGGCTGCTGGCTGCTCTTGCTCTCCAGCTGATTCTCATTGATGTTTGCCTTACATAATCCCACTTCAGGGCCTTAGCTGGATTTCCATCTGGCCATCACTCTCTCATGGCTGATTCCTTCCATTTTAAACCTTTGCTCCATCCCTGTGACATCTGCTGTTTTGTAACACCCCACACCCATCCCGAGCGCCTCCTTCAGTCCGTGGACAAGCCCCCTGTCATCTGCTGAGCTCCTCTGCCACATAAGCCTCTCTGCATTCACCTTCACCAGAGGCTGCTTCAGTTCTGGCTGGACAGCTGCACACACATTGCCTCAAGTAGCTCCTCACTCATCTGTGTATGAGTATCATCAGAAACAACTATTAAGCACCCAAACTGCTTTTAATTGAGCAGCAGTAACTCAGTGTTTCGCTCAGTACTTATAAAAGGTCACAGTTCTGTGTTTTCCAGTTCTGACTGATAGCACCTGTAACCCCCAGAAGTGGCAATATTGCTCAGCTGCTTTTCACATCTCTCTTTAGCACATGCTATTAAGAGACCATTTACCTAATCAATTACACATTGAAAAGTATCTCTAGTGTCTAAAGGTACTCTAAAAGCTGGATGCAATGGAGGAACTACTTCCTGAAACTGATGGATGTGCTAAATCAATGACTGGTCACTGATTAAAGGCTGGAGCACTCACCTTGAGCTTTAACACTTCAGCTGATCAGCATGTGCACATGAGTACATATCGATGCAAAGGATTGTCTTCTGCTTCAACTGACAAACTGCTGGATAGCTTTTAAATTAAAAAAATCAAAAAATAAAATAAATAAAATCAGTATTCCTCCAGACCCAGGGGAACAAACAAGCCAGACCTTCCGGACCCAAGCCCCAGGCCCTGCCAGTAACACACACAGCACTAAGGGATGCACAGCACGGCTGGGTGCTTAGGTTACCAACTTCTGAACTCAGGAAAGAAAGGAGGAAAAGGCAAACTTCTGGATTATTTAACAGAGTAATTTCAGCAACGATCACTCTTGGTAACTTAATGGAACAGAGGAGCAAAGTCCTCTGCCCAGAGACAAGAAGTGACTGTGTATGGCTCAGCTCACGGCCACATAACACACTCTGACCTCAGTCTGCTGGAGCATCCTCCATATGGGGACAGCAGGGGCAACCTGGATGGCTGGACTCACCCTTGACTACCAGCAAAATGCTGAAACAGTCCTGACCTGGTGCTGTGCGAAAGGAAACACTGCCAGGAAGCATTGACGGGATCAGTTCTGAAAGCAAAGCAAGGTCCTGGCCTCATGCCTTGCCCTGTTTTAACCACACAGGCAAACAGCTAAGAAATGTAACTATTTTCTGCTTAAAAGCCGCAAATTCCTTGGAGAAAAGGAAAACTCAATCTGACAAAAAGAAACACTCAGGCAATGGTGAGAATCTGGCACATACCGGATAACAATCATTGCCCAAACGCTCCCAGAGAAAACTGAAATTAAAAGTCACAAGGCAGATGCAGAATAACATCTGTTGTGAAAATACATTATTCAGCCAGCACTGGTGGCGGAGACTTTTGGTGCAGTGCAATCTGCACACCCTGGTGACCACATATGCAGCAAGATGTGCTGCTTGGCATAGCCAAAGAGAGAGCAGCAGCCTTGCTTGGGAGGCATTTGGGAACCAGTGCCCTTACAGGTCAGAACTACTTGTTATGCCACTCTCACTGCATCGCAGCCTTCTGGAACCTGAGTAACACAGACCAACCCTGCCTCGGGGCATGCAAGAAATCATATGGGGACAAGCTGCAGACAAATGGGCCACTAGTCCTTGCCACATGCATCACCAATGGCACAGCATATGCTCCCGGTTACACTGTGGGTCACATTCTGGATGGAGATCTGCAGTCCTCCATCAGCCTTAGAAGAGACAGATGCACACACTCTACAGCCAATCATCCAATTTGCACCCATCTTCGAGACAAAATCACAGACCACTCACAGACAAACCTATGGCAGCGAAGTTACATTATGGCTTACTTAGTGGAGAAGAGGCCTCAGGAGTTGTCACCAGCTCTCTACAGCTTTTGTTTGCTCTACAGCACTGTTTGCTTGTCTAAGCCCACCCAGCACATGCTCTGGACGAGACCACAGTGGTCCTTGGAGCAGCAAGTGCTGCCAGGAGCTGGAGCCTTCCTGTAGCGCAGAGCTGCTCGGGAGCTGCTGCTCTCCCTGCACCACAGAGCCCTGTCCTGAAGCCTCCTGCTCCCGTGCCTCCATCTGCCGTGGCCGTGCCCAGCCCTCGAAGGAAAAGCTCACAGCTCTGGCTCTTACGGCACTGCAGGAACTCGCACACGAGGAGGAGGAAGCACGGGGCTCTCTCACCTCCAGTGCCCACCTTGCTCCAGCATGTCAGTCCTGCAGGGACAATTATTCAAAGTAAGGAACTTACTCGGAGGCTTCAAATACAGTGCTTAGGATTCTGCAGAAGCTGAGCAGCCAGTTCATTCAATAAGACCCAACAAAAATAATGGTATGCATTTCTTCCTTTTATAGGTTTACGGCTAGACGTGTCCAATTCCCACCTAAGTGACTCCCCTGGGCATAGGCCAGAGCAGTCTAATAAGCTCCTGTGGCTTTCCATGAACTGAACAAATGAAACAACACAAAGATGAGTGTACCTCAAGAGCTGTTTATGGAATACATTTGAGCTGGACTTAGTTTATCTGCATCCACAAATGCTTTAGGACTGTCACATTACACTTGCAGGCAAATACACACACGCAGAGAAAGGCATGTGCAGCCCCATGCAGAGATCACCTATGAGCTGCCAAAGAATAAGATGCCATGTTTAATATCCAAGAGAATAAATCTTCTTGTGTTTTTTAGGCTGCCTGCTGAAGTTGTTGCTGACCTATACACTTTAGGCTCATCTAACATTGCTGGGGAATTGATGACTTTTAAGTCTGAGCATTCAAGACTTTTACCCAGCCTTGGGTGTTTTCTCATTTATGTTTTAAGAAAGTCCATCTTATATTTATCTTCAGGCAGCTACTCAAAAAGAAAAAAGGAAGGCACAGCCCTCCTTCAGTGCATCCAGACTGTTTTGAAGAGACATCCAAGTAAAGCTTTTGAAGAGCCACAAACATTAACCTGACTGCTGTTACCCACTTGTGAGGATTTGTGACATTGCCTTTCAGTGACACTTCCCTTTGAAATCATTAATGAGCATCCTCCAAGATGCTGCACCCCTCCAGGGTAACTGAATCTACTCCAAGAATTTTCTCCTTTTCTGAAATACACTCGAATAGACTGAGCAGACATGTCAGCTGTACCTTCTGGAATTTTTTTAAGTTTTACTATTTCAGGTAGCAACACCATTTTCATCACCAGTATCCATCCCTGTGAGCCAGAGAGCAGCAGATCACCTGTCTGTCTTGAAACTTTGCAGCTACTCTCGAGGAGGCTGAGCTGCCATGAGTCCCAGAACACGTGAGCCCTACAAACTGACATCAGGAACCTGGACTGGTGACTTTTCTTTCCCAGGGAAAATGGCCAAAGCACGTCCCCGGGGACCCCTGGCCCTGAGCTGGGACCTAACAGCAAAGAATCCATACATCCAAGGACATACCTGAGACCGAAGTTGTCCCCACCTCAAACTTGTGCTGCCCTGAGAGTCCCAAGGGGGCCCTACAAACTGACATCAGGAACCTGGACTGGTGAGTTTTCTTTCCCAGGGAAAATGGCCTGGGACTTCGGGTGAGGCTGACTGAAAAAAATCCGAACATGGAAGGATATGTTCAGACCCCAGCTGCCCCCACCCCAAACTTGTGCTTCCCTGACAGTCCCAAGGGAGCCCTACAAACTGACACCAGGAACCTGGGCTGCTGAATTTGCTTTCACCATGTAGATATCCCTCATTTATTCCCAGGGCCCTGCAATCCCCCTGGGTTGTCTGGTCCCAGGTTTCCTTTTGCCTCCCTACTGTCAAAACGGCCCAGGATTTCTCCCAGTCCAAATCTCCCACCCCCAAGTACTCAGGGTTTTTTTTTTTTTTTTTCATTCCAAATACATGTTGCAAACTGACAGTACTAAGCTTGGGGCTTGATTTTTTCTGTGCTGGAGAAATCTGCCACCATATAACCCTAGCCACAACAACCTTGCTTTGCTCAGAAATCACAACCTTCAGACCAGCATCATGGCACCTTACCCACTGGCCCTCCACTGGCACCTTCCCAAAGCACTCCAGTAATACTCCACATTTTCAGTGGGCATCTTGTCAGACCCTCATCCTCACCCTAAAAATGCACCAAGGAATTAAAAAAATAGCCATTAGGAAGGTATAACAATTCTCTAAAAGTCACCAGAGAAAGCCTTCAAAATTCCCCTAAATATTCCTAATAGCCCTGCAAAAAAAAAAAAAAAACACTCAAGGAAGCCTGCTCAGCCTCCAAACCCCTTCCTGTTGCTCTCTAGCCCACAGATGTCATCCCTACCTTTTAGCAGCGGGTCCTGTTGTCCTCTGAGGGTTCTGGCGTTGTCCTGGTGCGAGGGTCGCTGCCCTGTCCCACTGGGAGGCTTCCGGTATGGTCTCGCTGTCAGGCTTGCTGTGCTGTGCTGCTGTTGTTGGGGCTGAAAAGGGAAAAGGCTGCTTAGGGTGAGGTACGGGTGGCGTGAGGGGTGCCGCACCTGTACCCTAACTTGCCTCCTAAGATGTACCCTGTAGCCCTGATCTCCACTGGACTGTCCAGCCCTCAAGGCCTCACCCTTTACCCCTGACCCCTCCCTCTGCCCCCCAGCCCTCAGGCTCTGGCTGTCACCCTCAAGCCCCCTCTCAGCTGCCCCTCAGCTCCTGTGTGCCATCCTTAATCCCTCTCCTCTGCCCCTCAGCCCCCAGCTTCTCTGTGTCACCCTCCAGCTGCCCCTGCCCCCCTCAGCATCTCTCTGTGTCACCCACTGTCCCCTCCCCTGTTCCCCCCTCAGCTCCCAGCCTCCGTCACCCTCAAGGCCCCACAGTGCCCCTCAAGCTGCCCCTCAGCCTCTATGCCATGAAAAGACCCTAAAACCCCATAAAAATGCCCTAAAAAAACCCCTCATCTTCAAAATGCCTTAAAACCCCCACAAAAACATAAAAATAGCCTCAGAACGCCCTTAAAATACAATAAAAATACCCTACTTTAAAACACCCCTAAAAGACCCCAAAGAAGCTTTTAAAAAAAAATCCCTACATATTCCTAAGAGCTCGTAGAAGAGCTCCATAATCCTTAAAACACATCGATAAGACCCTAAAAACCAGCGCAGCGAGGGAGGCTGGAAGATGCGGAGCCGCGCTCCCGGCCCCGGGCGCAGCGCGGCTCCGGCAGGAAAGCGGCTCCTCCGGCAGGCAGAGGCGGCGCCGCGCCGGCAGACCCCCGCCCGCTGCCCCCGGCCCGGCGGGGCCGGCACCGGGCCCGGGGGGCCCCGGCGGCGCCCGAGCCCCGCGCCCGGAGCGGACGGAGCGGCGGCACCGGCCGGCACCGGCCCCGCCCGCGCCGCCTCCCCCGCCCGCCGGCCCGGCCAAAGCTCCGCTCGGCTCCGCACGGCTCGCACCGGCGCGGCTCCGGCGGGCCCGCGGCAGCCCAGCCGCGCCCAGCTCCCCTTCCGCCCCGGCCAGCCCCGGCACTGCCGGCAGGGCTCCGCGCCGGACCCTTCGCTGCCGGGCCGGGGGCAGAAGAAGCGCCCCGAATGCAGCGGCACAGCCCGATCCCCGCCCTGCCAGCGCTGCCACGGCTGCAGCTCCCTTCCTCTGCAGCCCCGACTCTGACGCCACGCTCCGGCGCTCACCTCACCCCAACAAGGGAAAAGAAATGTAGGCTTCCCTTCAATCGCGTCCTCTAGAAGAGAAGAAAAGAAGCGGCTTGCCTCAAATGATGGCAAAAGGGGGCTTCTTACCTCAATCCAAACACCTTAAAAGGCGGGACCAGAGGACTGCCCCCTCCAATTCAACCTCAGGATGACAAAATCTCAAAGGGAAAGGGGAAAAGACCCCGCTACAAAGGCGCACCGGCTCACCTCCTTGGCTGCAGCTTCTCGGCACGAAGACTTGTCCCTCGGCTCCACCTTTGAGCAATGCTCCACGTATCCGGGTGTGTATCCAGGTGATCCCCCGGACCCTGTCCGAAGCGCTCACCGTCCTTCCAGGAGACAGCCACGGGAACCCCCAAAAACTCCTCTCCTCCAGCAGCTTCGTGCAAAAGAGATGTGAGGAAAACCCCCTAAATCAGCCACTGAAGGAGCTGCCCCCTCCTCATCATCCTCACAGCTCACACTTGGGGCTGCTCAGAGCCCTCATCATCCTAACAGCTCCCACCTGCCGCTGTTGCCACCCTCCAACAGCGTCTCTCCATCTCCAGCACGCATCCCAATTCTCACAGACACAGATCCAACAGAATTCTGCTACGGGTGTCTGCTTTTCTTAATCCATCTGATTACACAATTAAAAAACATATACACCAAACATCCTGATCCAGTTTCAGTCACAAGCCCAGCCCCAGCATCCATGTCAGAGGCATAAAAGGGATGTGGCAGCAAGAACCCCACAGTCCCTGTGCCAGCCCTTCGGATCCTATGGAGTGTGCAGCCCCCTTTCCCAGCCCTGCAGTGATTACAGCAGCCGCCCTACAAATCCCCTTTCCCAGCCCCAGTGATTTCAGCTCTTCACCCACAAGCTTTATTTAACTGCCAGCTCTCTTCGTTAGCTCCAGCTGTGCCTTTCTCCATCTTCAGCGTGCAGGATCTTGGCCTTGGCTGCAGCTCTGCAACACTTCAGCTCGTGCCCCAGGGTGTCTAAGCCCACCCCAGAATCAATATCCCAGTTCTGAAGTGATTTCAGCTGCCACCCACCAATGCCCAGCCACTGTGCCTAGCCTATATTATTTCAATTCAAAGCCCAGAACCCCGCTCTCAGCAATAGAATTCTTTTTCCATTTTCAGACACAATCCCAGCCTCACAGTGACTTTGCCCCCAGCCCCACAGGTGCCGTCGCAGACCGAGAACATATCACTGATTTGCCGGGATTTTCAGGCGCAATCTTAGAGCCCCCATGTGCGCACTACACATCCTGTTCTAGTTTCAGTCACAAGCCCAGCCCCAGCATCCATGTCAGAGGCATAAAAGGGATGTGGCAGCAAGAACTCCACAGTCCCTGTGCCAGCCCTTCGGATCCTATGGAGTGTGCAGCCCCCTTTCGCAGCCCTGCAGTGATTACAGCAGCCGCCCTACAAATCCCCTTTCCCAGCCCCAGTGATTTCAGCTCTTCACCCACAAGCTTTATTTAACTGCCAGCTCTCTTCGTTAGCTCCAGCTGTGCCTTTCTCCATCTTCAGCGTGCAGGATCTTGGCCTTGGCTCCAGCTCTGCAACACTTCAGCTCGTGCCCCAGGGTGTCTAAGCCCACCCCAGAATCAATATCCCAGTTCCGAAGTGATTTCAGCTGCCACCCACCAATGCCCAGCCACTGTGCCTAGCCTGTATCATTTCAATTCAAAGCCCAGAACCCCGCTCTCAGCAATAGAATTCTTTTTCCATTTTCAGACACAATCCCAGCCTTACAGTGACTTTGCCCCCAGCCCCACAGGTGCCGTCGCAGACCGAGAACATATCCCTGCATTGCCGGGATTTTCAGGCGCAATCTTAGAGCCCCCACGTGCGCACTACACATCCTGTTCTAGTTTCAGTCACAAGCCCAGCCCCAGCATCCATGTCAGAGGCATAAAAGGGATGTGGCAGCAAGAACCCCACAGTCCCTGTGCCAGCCCTTCAGATCCTATGGAGTGTGCAGCCCCCTTTCCCAGCCCTGCAGTGATTACAGCAGCCGCCCTACAAATCCCCTTTCCCAGCCCCAGTGATTTCAGCTCTTCACCCACAAGCTTTATTTAACTGCCAGCTCTCTTCGTTAGCTCCAGCTGTGCCTTTCTCCATCTTCAGCGTGCAGGATCTTGGCCTTGGCTGCAGCTCTGCAACACTTCAGCTCGTGCCCCAGGGTGTCTAAGCCCACCCCACCATCAATATCCCAGTTCTGAAGTGATTTCAGCTGCCACCCACCAATGCCCAGCCACTGTGCCTAGCCTATATTATTTCAATTCAAAGCCCAGAACCCCGCTCTCAGCAATAGAATTCTTTTTCCATTTTCAGACACAATCCCAGCCTCACAGTGACTTTGCCCCCAGCCCCACAGGTGCCGTCGCAGACCGAGAACATATCCCTGCATTGCCGGGATTTTCAGGCGCAATCTTAGAGCCCCCACGTGCGCACTACACATCCTGTTCTAGTTTCAGTCACAAGCCCAGCCCCAGCATCCATGTCAGAGGCATAAAAGGGATGTGGCAGCAAGAACTCCACAGTCCCTGTGCCAGCCCTTCGGATCCTATGGAGTGTGCAGCCCCCTTTCCCAGCCCTGCAGTGATTACAGCAGCCGCCCTACAAATCCCCTTTCCCAGCCCCAGTGATTTCAGCTCTTCACCCACAAGCTTTATTTAACTGCCAGCTCTCTTCTTTAGCTCCAGCTGTGCCTTTCTCCATCTTCAGCGTGCAGGATCTTGGCCTTGGCTGCAGCTCTGCAACACTTCAGCTCGTGCCCCAGGGTGTCTAAGCCCACCCCACCATCAATATCCCAGTTCTGAAGTGATTTCAGCTGCCACCCACCAATGCCCAGCCACTGTGCCTAGCCTATATTATTTCAATTCAAAGCCCAGAACCCCGCTCTCAGCAATAGAATTCTTTTTCCATTTTCAGACACAATCCCAGCCTCACAGTGACTTTGCCCCCAGCCCCACAGGTGCCGTCGCAGACCGAGAACATATCCCTGCATTGCCGGGATTTTCAGGCGCAATCTTAGAGCCCCCACGTGCGCACTACACATCCTGTTCTAGTTTCAGTCACAAGCCCAGCCCCAGCATCCATGTCAGAGGCATAAAAGGGATGTGGCAGCAAGAACTCCACAGTCCCTGTGCCAGCCCTTCGGATCCTATGGAGTGTGCAGCCCCCTTTCCCAGCCCTGCAGTGATTACAGCAGCCGCCCTACAAATCCCCTTTCCCAGCCCCAGTGATTTCAGCTCTTCACCCACAAGCTTTATTTAACTGCCAGCTCTCTTCGTTAGCTCCAGCTGTGCCTTTCTCCATCTTCAGCGTGCAGGATCTTGGCCTTGGCTGCAGCTCTGCAACACTTCAGCTCGTGCCCCAGGGTGTCTAAGCCCACCCCACCATCAATATCCCAGTTCCGAAGTGATTTCAGCTGCCACCCACCAATGCCCAGCCACTGTGCCTAGCCTGTATCATTTCAATTCAAAGCCCAGAACCCCGCTCTCAGCAATAGAATTCTTTTTCCATTTTCAGACACAATCCCAGCCTCACAGTGACTTTGCCCCCAGCCCCACAGGTGCCGTCGCAGACCGAGAACATATCCCTGCATTGCCGGGATTTTCAGGCGCAATCTTAGAGCCCCCACGTGCGCACTACACATCCTGTTCTAGTTTCAGTCACAAGCCCAGCCCCAGCATCCATGTCAGAGGCATAAAAGGGATGTGGCAGCAAGAACCCCACAGTCCCTGTGCCAGCCCTTCGGATCCTATGGAGTGTGCAGCCCCCTTTCCCAGCCCTGCAGTGATTACAGCAGCCGCCCTACAAATCCCCTTTCCCAGCCCCAGTGATTTCAGCTCTTCACCCACAAGCTTTATTTAACTGCCAGCTCTCTTCGTTAGCTCCAGCTGTGCCTTTCTCCATCTTCAGCGTGCAGGATCTTGGCCTTGGCTCCAGCTCTGCAACACTTCAGCTCGTGCCCCAGGGTGTCTAAGCCCACCCCACCATCAATATCCCAGTTCTGAAGTGATTTCAGCTGCCACCCACCAATGCCCAGCCACTGTGCCTAGCCTATATTATTTCAATTCAAAGCCCAGAACCCCGCTCTCAGCAATAGAATTCTTTTTCCATTTTCAGACACAATCCCAGCCTCACAGTGACTTTGCCCCCAGCCCCACAGGTGCCGTCGCAGACCGAGAACATATCCCTGCATTGCCGGGATTTTCAGGCGCAATCTTAGAGCCCCCACGTGCGCACTACACATCCTGTTCTAGTTTCAGTCACAAGCCCAGCCCCAGCATCCATGTCAGAGGCATAAAAGGGATGTGGCAGCAAGAACCCCACAGTCCCTGTGCCAGCCCTTCAGATCCTATGGAGTGTGCAGCCCCCTTTCCCAGCCCTGCAGTGATTACAGCAGCCGCCCTACAAATCCCCTTTCCCAGCCCCAGTGATTTCAGCTCTTCACCCACAAGCTTTATTTAACTGCCAGCTCTCTTCGTTAGCTCCAGCTGTGCCTTTCTCCATCTTCAGCGTGCAGGATCTTGGCCTTGGCTCCAGCTCTGCAACACTTCAGCTCGTGCCCCAGGGTGTCTAAGCCCACCCCACCATCAATATCCCAGTTCCGAAGTGATTTCAGCTGCCACCCACCAATGCCCAGCCACTGTGCCTAGCCTGTATCATTTCAATTCAAAGCCCAGAACCCCGCTCTCAGCAATAGAATTCTTTTTCCATTTTCAGACACAATCCCAGCCTCACAGTGACTTTGCCCCCAGCCCCACAGGTGCCGTCGCAGACCGAGAACATATCACTGATTTGCCGGGATTTTCAGGCGCAATCTTAGAGCCCCCATGTGCGCACTACACATCCTGTTCTAGTTTCAGTCACAAGCCCAGCCCCAGCATCCATGTCAGAGGCATAAAAGGGATGTGGCAGCAAGAACCCCACAGTCCCTGTGCCAGCCCTTCGGATCCTATGGAGTGTGCAGCCCCCTTTCCCAGCCCTGCAGTGATTACAGCAGCCGCCCTACAAATCCCCTTTCCCAGCCCCAGTGATTTCAGCTCTTCACCCACAAGCTTTATTTAACTGCCAGCTCTCTTCGTTAGCTCCAGCTGTGCCTTTCTCCATCTTCAGCGTGCAGGATCTTGGCCTTGGCTCCAGCTCTGCAACACTTCAGCTCGTGCCCCAGGGTGTCTAAGCCCACCCCAGAATCAATATCCCAGTTCTGAAGTGATTTCAGCTGCCACCCACCAATGCCCAGCCACTGTGCCTAGCCTATATTATTTCAATTCAAAGCCCAGAACCCCGCTCTCAGCAATAGAATTCTTTTTCCATTTTCAGACACAATCCCAGCCTCACAGTGACTTTGCCCCCAGCCCCACAGGTGCCGTCGCAGACCGAGAACATATCCCTGCATTGCCGGGATTTTCAGGCGCAATCTTAGAGCCCCCACGTGCGCACTACGCATCCTGTTCTAGTTTCAGTCACAAGCCCAGCCCCAGCATCCATGTCAGAGGCATAAAAGGGATGTGGCAGCAAGAACTCCACAGTCCCTGTGCCAGCCCTTCGGATCCTATGGAGTGTGCAGCCCCCTTTCGCAGCCCTGCAGTGATTAGAGCAGCCGCCCTACAAATCCCCTTTCCCAGCCCCAGTGATTTCAGCTCTTCACCCACAAGCTTTATTTCACTGCCATCTCTTCCGTTTCACTTCCTCCTCAACACCTTCCCAGCAGTGCTACGTAACACTGCTTCTGGCTCTCAGGGCAGGATCTTTGCTTTTGCTTTAGCTCTGTATGGTTTCAGTTCAGCTCTTGAGCCCATATTCCTGCCCCATCCTAACCATCCCTCCCCCAGTAACTGCTCTACACTCTCTATCAGAGCCCTTGAAGCAATTTCAGCTCCAGCCATGCAATTCCCATCCCAGCTCCATATTCCCTATCCCAGCTGCACAGGGGTTTTACCCCGAACCCTACCACATTTCTGTGTCCTCCGGCTCTGCTGCCTCAGCTCCAGCTCCTCAGCTTCCTACTGCCTGCATCTAAAAGCTGCTCCTGCTTCTCACTGCTGCTTGGAGCTGTTGATAAGGGCAGAAATCAGTTACTGTCATAATGTCAATGCCTCTTGCAGCTATCCCACCCACCCTAATGGGATCCCAACTTTAGGGACCCTTGAGCCCTGAAGCCAAACATCTACCTTCCCCCACAGCCTGGGTTTCAGCCGAGCACCTCCCCAAAGGCCCCCTCACCTCCCCCAGGCAGCCCCAGGGGCTGGGAATAGCCACCGGGCCCCTGCTCCCACATCCCAATAGGTGCCCTTGTGCTGCTGCGTGGGCCCTGGAACCCTCCGAGCCCCCACATCCTCAGCCTCTGCTTGGTTCCACGGGGCAGGAGCTGGGAACCCCCAGGCATCTCCTGCAGGCCCTGCACTGCAGCTCCATGCCCCTCTCCCAGGGCATTTATCCAACTCCAGCCCCAGCATTTCCACTGCTCCACATTGTTTTGGGCTTGACTCGTGCCAAAGTCCTTATTCCACACCCTGAGCCTTTATGTCTCCGGTGACCTCACAACCCGTGATTCAGCCCCAGCCGCACAACCCTTACTAAATCAAAATCGGAAAAACAAAACAAACAGAAACAAATTAAACTTAATAAAACGAACAAAACAATGAAGTAATGCAATATAGATAAAATTATTAAGTAAAATCAAAATCAAATAGTAAGAAAGCAAACAACCGGCTTTATTCCCAGTATTCTCAATGTTACTTTAAATCCAGAAAGCGCGAAAGGGCTACTCCCCAGTGACAGCAGCCGGTCCCCCCTGCGCCACGCCAGGCCCCGCACCAGCCTCTGGCCGCCCGAGCCGGGCAGGGCGCGGCGCAAACAACTGGACACCGCCGGCCCCCGGACGCCGCCGCAGGCAGACGCGGGAGTCGCGTGCGTGCTCACCAGCGCTCCTCGGATCGGCAGCCGCGGGGGACCCGTCCCGGCGCAGCGGCGCTCCTCCTCGGAACGCGCTTCCGCAGCTCCCGTCACCTCCAGCCCCGCCGCCGAACTGACGCCCCCGCCTCCCCCACGCACGCTACTTATGCCTCAGAGCCGGGCCAGCCAGCCAATCACAACCCGAGGCAGCGCCGGCCCCACCAATCCGAGCCCGCCCATTCCCGCCGCGCTCGGCTCGCGACCACCCCGCGCTCCCCTCACGCGCCGCTCCCGCCGCCGCCATTGCAGGGGCCGGGTCCGCCCGCTCCCCGCCGTCAGCCCGTTTCCCTGGGAGAAATCCCGGCCGGCGCCTGACGGGGAGCTCCCGCCCGCCCTTCCCGGCCCCAGCGCCTGCCGAGGTTGCGGCAGCAGGGATAGCGCTCCGCCGGCTCCCAAAGCGGCGCCGGGAGCGGCGCCTCAAGCGCACGGGGGAGCGGGGCCAGGCTGAGGAGTCGGGCCGCGACTGAGCGGGCCGAAATCGCAGGAACCGCGCCCGGATTGGAAGGGCGGCCGGGATTGGACAGGGCGGAGAAAGGCGGGCCGGGATTGGCGGGGCTCGGGAGCTGCGCGGCCGGGCCCGTGGCAGCATGGGGCGGAGCCCGCGCTGCTCGAAGGGCCCGCGGGCGCCCCGGGTCCCGCTCGGAGACCCCCTGTCCCCTTCTCGGCCCGTGCTCGTGCCCGGCTCCCGGCAAAAAGGGCCCCGCAGAGCCCGAACTGCAGCCGCCCGTCGGCACTCGGGGCAGGGGAGAGGCGCAGCCCGGCATTGGTTCCGGGCGGCAAAGGCGGACTCCGCGCTAGCAGCTCGGATCGGGGAGCGGCGGCGACGCGGCGGGGAGGCGACTCGGTGGCGGGGAGTGGGGAGGGCGCGCAAAAACAGTGAAGTGCCCGCGTCCCCCTGCCCGCCCTCCGCCTGTTGCGAGCCCGCTGCTCACCCTCTTTCTCCCCACACAGTCGTCGGATGCTATAGAGGGGACAATAATATTGACGTTCACATTCATAGATCAGCTTTTTGCAGCACAAGTATTTCGATATGGTACAACTTACTTTTAACTGCTTTGTATAGTATAATTTTTATAATAAAACCCCTACCTACTACCAAATAGAAAATAAAAATCCCCTTTATTCTAAACTATATTTAATTATTTCTATATTTCTATTTTTGATTTTTACAAGTACTTATCTATCACAACATATTGAGGTACTATATTTCGATATATAATATTTATGACACGTAATGTGTTATAATAAGACACATACAGTAAAATACGCATTACGTACTGTATTGATTCCTATTGTTTTGTAGTATTCATATATCCACATATATTAATTATACATTTCTAGATGGATATTTATATGCATATAAACATATAAAATACTCTACAGCAAACAATATAATACCTAATAGTAATGGATAGCATTATTTATGTTACATGTTTAATTTATATGTTTTCCGTTTATATTTAAAATTGAAGTTTTATATTCCCATTTTCATGTTTATGCATTTGTTTTGTTTCATTAGAGTTCTAGTTAAAACACTGCAGTTATAATCGAATTCCTAAAAATAAAATGCCAAAACAAACAGCATCAAATTCCCACCAGTACCGTCCAACAAATTCAGAAAGGCTCCACCAGCCAGCCAACTACCAGCAAAAAAACCCGCACTACACTCCTTTTACTAGCAGCTCTTATCACGTCACAAAAACGAAACAAACATTTTAAAAAAGACAGATAGAAACCCACACAGCAAATCACAAAAACCACTAAAAAGAAAAGAAAACGCCAACTAACTTACCATACTCCAAAACCATACAAGAGACCCCCAACGTTTCTAAAAAAAATAATAACCAAAACTCTACCACTACGCTAACTCATAAAGAGAACCCAATGCTCTATAAAATTAACTAAAAAACCCCACCAAATCATTACAGATATTAAAAAATCGGAACCACGAAGAAACAAAAAAATCACCACCAAATAAAATAAATACCTAAAGAGATCCACCACGGAAATGCCCATGTTCCCAAAAATAAAACTAATTAAAAAAACCAACAACCAAACACATCAAACTACAAAAAAAAAAAAATTAAATTAACAACAACAAAATAGGTATTCCTAACTCAAGAAACAAAAATTGCCTCAAACCATCAAAACACAAATACCACCTAGAAAAAAAAAACACGTCGCCAAAAGAGCAATGTAACCACAAACAATATTTCCCAAATTCTCTCCAACAATAAAACATACACGGCAACCAAATAAGCCAAATGAACGAAATCCCTATAATATAATAAACAAGAATGCAATCATCAATATTAAAAAAACCTCACCGATTAACTCCAGGACACTCCCCTCAAGCCCACCAAAACAAATACTACGCACTCGCTCGAATAAAAGCCTCCACAACCGTATTAAAAACCTACCCTCTACTACGTGCTACGACCCAGAAAAAACATTGGAAGCCTTTAAAAACACATCCTTTAAAAACATATGAACCGATCAAAAAGAAATCCAACAACACTCCACCCAAAAACAAAAACCGTGCCACGAGCACCCGAAGCAAGAACCGTAACAACCAAGAAGCGCCCGGGGCCCTTCTCCTACAGCGACGCCGATCAAAAGCCACCGATCCCAGGAGCTCCTCAGGAGCGCCTCAAAGCCACCGCAGCGAGGGAGGCTGGAAGATGCGGAGCCGCGCTCCCGGCCCCGGGCGCAGCGCGGCTCCGGCAGGAAAGCGGCTCCTCCGGCAGGCAGAGGCGGCGCCGCGCCGGGAGACCCCCGCCCGCTGCCCCCGGCCCGGCGGGGCCGGCACCGGGCCCGGGGGGCCCCGGCGGCGCCCGAGCCCCGCGCCCGGAGCGGACGGAGCGGCGGCACCGGCCGGCACCGGCCCCGGCCGCCCTCGGCCCGCGGAGCCGCCTCCAGCCCTCCCCTCACTCACAGACACCGCCCCGCTCGCCGCTCGCTCCCGCCCCTCGCCCCTCCCGCCGCTTCGGCCGGGCTCCGGCTGGGGGGCTGCAGTACCGCCCTGTGCCCACAAGGCGGCAGCACTTGTCCAGAGGGTCCGCGACACGATGGCGGCCCGTGGGGACCTTGACGGAGAGAGGCGTTTTTCGCCCATGCCTGTCGGCTCCCGCCAAAAACCCGCACGCTCGCGGTGCTGCTGACCCCACAGCCCGTGTGCACGGCACCAGAACCGCCGCGGAAAATCCCGTCGGGGGGCGCCGGCGTTGCGCGCAATTCAGGCAGTGTAAAAAACAGACACGGGTCCTCGAATTTCAACGTCCTCGTTTTCGCGCCCTCTCGAGAAGGTCAAGCGAGGCCGCGCCACGCCACTCCCAAGATGGCGGCCGCGGGCGGCGGGCTGCAGTACCGCTCTCTGCCCACACGGCGGCAGCACCGCGCCGTCCCCGCCGGCACGGCCTCGGCAGCGAACGCCCCAAAGCGTCCGCGCGGGAAAGAACGGAACAAAAAGCCTGCCTGCGACCCGACAGGAACCGAAAGAAAAAAGCTTTCCTCTTAAACTGCATTGCAACAGGGTTTGTTTTTATATTTTTCAGATTTATACTCACAGTCGGATTGGTAATGGATATTGATGGAAAATTGTATTTTTATCATTTCTTACATTTATTCCTATTAGATTTTATTACATTTTATTTTTTTATACATATCTTATTAGATTGCTTATATATTTCTATAGTTAGATTTAGATTTCTAAAAGGTTTATATTGCTTAAAAAAAAACCCTGCCTCTATCCAAGTAAAAATCTTTTAAACAAAACCCTTTATTTAAACTCCATTTAAATGTATCTCTATTTTTCGCATTTATATTCAAATGTATATTTTAAATGTAGATTGAAGTATGATGCTATCTATAGTCTATCTCTTCCTAATACTCATTTTTATTTCTATTTTATATTTCTATATATACACCTGTAGACATTGATTATATATTTCCATATTTAGAATGATATCAAACTAAAATATATATTCATATCTTTTCCATTAAAGCCCTGCCTCCAACCAAATAAAAACAAAAAAAGCCCTTTTTTTAAACGATTTTCGAATATTTTTATATTTTTTTCATCATTATAGTCACATTTGAACTTCTACTTTATATAGATGTATTTATAAATATATTTTATATATATATAATAAGGTAGCGAGATAGATAAATTATTTTTTAAATTCTATTTCGTACACACTGCTAATACTTATATTTACTTACCTTTGAATTTTCATATAGATCTTAACGTATTTAGGATATATTTCTATACAAAGACTTCTAATTTTATTTTATTTCTAGTCATAATTTTAATAATAAAACCCCTACCTACTACCAAATCGAAAATAAAAATCCCCGTTATTCTAAATTATATTTAAATATTTCTATACTTCTATTTTTGATTTTTACAAGTACTCATCTATTCTATCACAACATATTGAGGTACTATATTTCGATATACAGTATTTATGACATGAAATGCGTTATAATAAGACACATACAGTAAAATACGCATTAGGTGCTGTATTGATTCCTATTGTTTTGTAATATTCATATATCCACATGTATTAATTATACATTTCTGTATGGACATTTATGTTTATAATCGATATTTATATGCATATAAACATATAAAATACTCCATATCAAACAAGGTTATACCTAATTGTAATGGACAGCATTATTTATGTTACATGTTTAATGTATATGTTTTCCATTTACATTTAAAATTGAAGTTTCATATTCCCATTATCATGTTTATGCATGTGTTCTATTTCATCAGAGTTATAGTTAAAACACTGCAGTTATAATCGAATTCCTAAAAATAAAATGCCAAAACAAACAGCATCAAATTCTCACCAATACCGTCCAAAAAATTCAGAAAGGCTCCACCAGCCAAACAACTACCAGCAAAAAAAAACCCGCACTACACTCCTTTCACTAGCAGCTCTTATCACGTCACAAAAACGAAACAAACATTTTAAAAACCCTATAGACACCCACACAGCAAATCACAAAAACCACTCTAAAGGAAAAAATAAAAAGCCAACTAACTTACCATACTCCAAACCATACAAGAGACTCCCAACGATTCTAAAAAAAATAATAACCAAAACTCTACCACTATGTTAACTCATAAAGAGAACCCAATGCTCTATAAAATTAACTAAAAAAACCCACCAAATAATTACAGATATAAAAATATGGGAACCACGAAGAAACAAAAAATTCACCCCCCAAATAAAATAAACACCTAAAGAGATCCACCATGGAAATGCCCATGCTCCCAAAAATAAAACCAATAAAAACAACAACCAAACACATCAAACAACAACAAAAAAAAATTAAATTAACAACAACAAAATAAGTATTCCTAACTCAAGAAACAAAAATTGCCTCAAACCATCAAAACACAAATACCACCTAGAAAGAAACACGTCGCCAAAAGAGATATGTAACCACAAACAATATCTCCCAAGTTCTCTGCAACAATGAAACATACACGGCAATCAAATAAGCCAAACGAATGAAATCCCTATAGTGTAATAAACAAGAATGCATTCATCAATATTAAAAAAAACCTCACCGATTAACTCCAGGGCACTCCCTCAAGCCCAGCAAAACAAATACTACGCCCTCGCGCTAATAAAAGCCTCCACAACCGAATTGAAAAACGACCCTCTACTCCATGCTCCGACCCATAAAAACCAGTGTAAACCTTTAGAAACGCATCCTTAAAAAACCTAAGAACCGATCAAAAATAAATCCAACAACAACACTCAACCCAAAAACTAAAACCTTGCCACGAGCAGCCGAAGCAAGAACCGTAACAACCAAGAAGTGCCCGAGGCCCTTCTGCTACAGCGACTCTGATCAAAAGCCACCGATCCCAGGAGCTCCTCAGGAGCGCCTCAAAAGCAGCGCAGCGAGGGAGGCTGGAAGATGCGGAGCCGCGCTCCCGGCCCCGGGCGCAGCGCGGCTCCGGCAGGAAAGCGGCTCCTCCGGCAGGCAGAGGCGGCGCCGCGCCGGCAGACCCCCGCCCGCTGCCCCCGGCCCGGCGGGGCCGGCACCGGGCCCGGGGGGCCCCGGCGGCGCCCGAGCCCCGCGCCCGGAGCGGACGGAGCGGCGGCACCGGCCGGCACCGGCCCCGCCCGCGCCGCCTCCCCCGCCCGCCGGCCCGGCCAAAGCTCCGCTCGGCTCCGCACGGCTCGCACCGGCGCGGCTCCGGCGGGCCCGCGGCAGCCCAGCCGCGCCCAGCTCCCCTTCCGCCCCGGCCAGCCCCGGCACTGCCGGCAGGGCTCCGCGCCGCACCCTTCGCTGCCGGGCCGGGGGCAGAAGAAGCGCCCCGAATGCAGCGGCACAGCCCGACCCCCGCCCTGCCAGCGCTGCCACGGCTGCAGCTCCCTTCCTCTGCAGCCCCGACTCTGACGCCACGCTCCGGCGCTCACCTCACCCCAACGAGGGCACAGAAACGTAGGCTTCCCTTCAATCGCGTCCTCTAGAAGAGAAGAAAAGAAGCGCCTTGCCTCAAACCATGGCAAAAGGGGGCTTTTTACCTCAGTCCAAACCCCTTAAAAGGGGGGACAACAGGACTGCCCCCTCCAATTCAACCTCAGGATGACGAAATTTCAAAGGGAAAGGGGAAAAGTCCCCGTTATAAAAGCGCACCGGCTCACCTGCTCGGCTGCTGCTTCTCGGCACAAAGGTTTGTCCCTCAGCTCCTCCTTTGAGCAATGCTTCACGTGCCCAAGTGTGTATCCAGGGGATTCCCCGGACCCTGTCCGAAGCGCCCACCGTCCTTCCAGGAGACAGCCCCGGGAGCCCCCCAAAAACTCCTCTCCTCCAGCAGCTCCGTGCAAAAGCCAGCAAAGACAAACCCTCGCCCTAAAATAACCTCCCCCCGGCAGGAGCCGCCCCTCCTCCTCATCCTCACAGCTCACACCTGGGGCTGCTCTGAGCCCTCATCATCCTCACATCAGCTCACACCTGCCGCTGTTGCCACCCTCCAACAGCGTCTCTCCATCTCCAGCACACAGCCCACTTCTCACAGACACTGATCCATTGGAAATCTGCTACGGGTGTTGTCTTTTCTTAATCCATCTGGGTACACGATTAAAGCACGTACATGCATTGATGGTCATTGAGAGAAAGCTTTCCCCTGGAGAAAACAGTCCTTTTGCTGGCACACTTTGATACACCTTCGCAAAAAGCAGAATCAGCACCAATTCCTAAGACCCCTGCCGAGGAACTCAGCCCTCCTTGGGACACCCAAAGCAGCAGACCTCGAAAAAGGAGGGGAAAAGTCAAGCTTGGAGGGGAAAAAGAGGATAGAAGTACAGCAGCCTTTAAAAATGCCTCCACGGAGCAATAGTGGGAACCAGTCACATTTCTTCCTTCCTTGCTTTCTGTGATGATATAAATAGGAACTAAGAACACGTTAAACAAAAGGCAGAGCTAGGATTTGACAGGTCTTTATTTTGGCAGGCTGCATGGCAAACGCCTCTTCCAGGACTGCGCCACGTTTTGGGGAATAGCTGAGAACGGAGGCAAAAGGTGCCGGGAGCCCTTTCTGTTCCCTTCAGCCCCTTGCTCCGCTGGTTTCAGGGCACTCGCTTGGTTCGTTCCTAGAGAAAAACGCTAGGGCATGATTTTCAAAACTACTGCCCGTCCCCAGTCAGAGTTTCCTACATTCGTGGGTACAAATGAGTGGATAGAGAGAGGGCTTCTTTCCAAATGAGTTTAGCCATAGATTCCTGTTCTTTACCAGTAGCTATAAAAACGAAACACTTGCCAGGTTTTGGTATTCTACACACACCCCTCCCTGGGAATTTTGGGGCAGCTTTGGGTCCCTCTGCGGGACGGCACCCAGCGTGACCCCCTCCCCTCATTCGCCACCCACCCGCTCCTCCACCGCAGTGTGCGTCCCTCTCCTGGGGACCTTGGGGTGCCCCAAATGCCATCAGAGCCCCGAGGCTTCAGCCCCTAACCCTGACCCCCGAAGAAGGCACAGTGCGAATCCAACTGCCCCGGACAGCAGCCCAGCACTCCCTTCCAGCCCTTCCCACACCTCCATCCCCCAGAAAGGGACTCCGCCGCAACAAGAAAGGGGGGACAGCCCCCAGAAGGCTCGAAGCTCCTGCCCCGCCTCGCTGTCGCGGGCCAGGGGCAGAAACAGGGAGCGGCAGAGGCGGCGGGGACGCGGCACGGCCGGCACGGCACGGAGCGGGGGCCGCTCGCAGCGCGATGCCGGCGGAGCCGCAGGTCCGGCAGCGCCGGGGCGGGGTCCGAGCGGCGCGGGGTATCCGCCGAGAGCTCCGGGCCCGTGCGGGGACTCCCGCAAGGCCCGGGGGGCGCCGGGCTCCGGCCCTCGGGGCTTTATTCTCCGGCGCCCCGAGCCCCGCGGCTGCGGGGGAAAGAAGCGAAGGGGCGACGAGAAGAGAGGAGGGAGAGCGGGACATGCGAAAGGGCGGGGAGGGAGGTCGGGCTGCGGAGGAAAGCGGGCGGGGAAGGGAAAGGCCGGCAGGGCAGCAAGAGGGACGGGGCACAGAGGAGGGAGAGAGGGGGAATGGAACGGAGCAGCGGGGCAGGGACAGGACAGGACAGGAAGGAGCCGGGTTTGGGGGGGACACGGAAACGGGGGAAAGAGAGGGTACACTCAGGGGAATACGGGCAGGAGGATGGAGCGGGAGAGAGAGGGACAGGAGGGGATCCTCCCGGCTCCGCCCCGGCGCCCCGCCCCTGCCCGGGCTGCTGCGCTCGGCAGAGCTCGGCTCCGTTCGGCTGCACTCGGCTCCTCGGCCAGCTTCGGCTACTGTCGGCCACGCTCGGCTATTTCCGGCCGCATTCGCCTCCATTCGCCTCTTCGGCAAAGCTCGGCTCGCCTCGGCTGAACTCGGGGCAAAGCTCGGCTCCGCTCGCCTCCTCGGCCCCTTTCGGCCGCTTTCGCCCACGCTCGCCTAGTCCCGCCCGCACCCGCCTCCATTCGCCCATTCCCACAGCTCGGCTCCCTCCGCCCGGCCCCGGCTCCCTCCGGCTCACACATTTCCTCAGGGCACCTCAGCACAGGGCACACAAACTGCAGCCCCTAAAGGCTTGCGGCTCTTTCAACACACACACTCGTAACTCAGCTCTCGGGACAGAGCTGATGGCTCCTCTAGGACAAGAATAGTTACACGTAAAAGCAATTCCCTCATTTTGCATCTCCTTTTTATTGAACCCCCGCAAAATCCCATCCACATCACAAGGAACGTGCAGCTCCGGTGACGCTATTTGTACAAAGGCCCTGGGGCAGCACACAGCCGGGATTCCACGGAAGAAAGCCCGGTTTGCATTGCAGAGGTTCTCGCTCCGGCACTGCCTGTTTGCAGCTGGGCTCCGCTCCCCTCATGGCCACATCCCCGAACGATGTGCCAGATTTCCCAGAGAGCTCCCAATAAAACTCAGCTACAGTCACTGAGCAGAAAATCCTTTGGGCTTTAGTTCCACCTCTCACCTGTTCCGAGCGCAGGGAAGGCGGGTTTTGGTCCCACATCGCAGCAGCAGGGATGGATTAGGGTTTTGTTTTGGTTTGGTTTGTGGTTTTTTTGTGTGCGTGTGTTTGTTTTTTTTTTTTTAATTAAAAAAAGGGTAATAAAAACAAACCATGTCTGACATAAATGTCCTGAAGTGCCATTCAAGCTTTTTAAACCCAAGCAAACCGTCCTAATTCCCTAGCCCAGTCTTCTATTCATACTGGCTACTTACACCCCAGTGTAGGAAGCTCTGCAGCCTTCTTCTCCTGTCCTGTATTAGGCAGAGGATGGATATGAAGGGCACACGCATGCAGTCTTTTTGGTTCTTCAAAAAGATAAAAATGCCTGTAATAAAAATTACAGAAGTAATATTGTCTCTCAAAGTGTTCCAGAAAAGGGAAATTGGAGCTTTAACGTCCCACTGAGAGATGTTGAATAAAATCTTCCCCCTGAGTTTGCACCCAGTAATAAAATACTGATTTGTTTTTTGACCAGGCAAGGTAGGTCTATAGGAGAACAGCTCAGGAGGCTCTCATGGCTCACGGCAATGAGGATGGAGCAGGACAGAACGTTAAAGGTGAAGTGTCAGTCCCCTGAATTAATGCCCTGATGGAGCCAATTTTTTTGCTAAGAGACATAACAGATCCTTCCCTTTGTTCCCCAGTTTCCAAGTCACCTGTAATTCGTTACCTGCACCAACCTGCTGCAGCTAAGTGACAAATCCAGCTCCTGTGCTCCAAGCCACGTGTCCCTGACGTGAAGGGAAGTCAGGGATACAGAATCAGCTGTGGAAGAAAGAGAAGACAAAAATCAGAACAGATATTCTTCTATTTCCCCACAGGATCACCAAGCCAAGCTGCTTGCTACCTCTCCAGGACTATGTTTGAAAAGAGTTCCCTAACTCTTTTCTTAGCCTGAAATTCCGGAGTGGCTTTGCCCATGCAAAGCCAACGATCCTACTCACAAGAAGGAACAAACCAGCTTCCTGTTAAATAAAGCACTTGGAAATATGAGCTGCCAGATGCTCTCACTGACCAGCAAAAGGGATCAGCATCCAGGCCCACGTGGAGCTGGGTTTTTAAATATCACAAATAAACTTAACAAAAAATTATTGCTGACTCAAACCCACAATGCCTCAAACCATCAAAACAAAAATAGTTCTGGAATGACAGCTACACCTCTGCAGACCACAGCACAAAAATAACACTAAAGAATTTCTGACACCTTCCTTTTGAAGATGCTCTTACAGCATATTATCATAGTAAAGGGGCATTCCCTACATCTCTAACCAGAACTAGAGCTAGAGCTATCAGTTACTTTCACATACTCGCATATCTGTATGGTGGCCTTAGGAGAAGCTGGCAACACCTCTTCTGGTACCACACCTTGGAGGCTCAGATTGCGTCAAAAGCACCACTGAAACCAGCGTGCCAGGAGCTAACTGAATAATGAAAGTCATTTTCTCCATTTCTGTGACAGAAAAGCCCTCCATTTGGACAGCATTATTTGCAGCCAATTATTCTGCTACTTCCAGCAGTGCTCCAGGGAGCTGTATCACTTCTCCGCAGAGCTCAGGAGCTGTTCATTAGGTTGATCTCCTATAGTCTCCAGTTCTTCCTTTTGCTTGCACAATGTGCACCCTGCAGTGCCATATGACAGGAGCTTTGAGTGCTGTCTGTTGCTCTGTATTACCCTCATAGGACTGAGGAACCCGTCCCAGCCAGGGAAAGAACAGCTTTTGATTCTTGGATTAGGACACAAAGTGCCACAGTTTATCCTAACAGTGGGAGGAATAAAGAGGAATACCTGGCATACTCAGAATTCCACCTTAGGGCAAAGCCCAAGTGACACTGCCCTACAGCAGGATTTGAAAAATTCAGGGTCCATCTCTTAATAAATACATTTTGGCAAGAACCTGCACGATTCTCTTTGACATGTATTTCTCCTTTGTAATGACTCAGTGCTTGGTCTCTAGGACTTCCATATCCCTGACACACTTGCACTCGGATTACTAGCAGGAGGATCACAAACTTAGGTAGTCTCATATCTGTGCAGCATTTAAAGTCAAGGAACACTGGGCTTGGTCAGCAAGACGTCCAGTTTTACAATTTTCCATCATAGCTGCCTACACCTTTTAACATAAACTCGAAAAAGAGACAAAATTCCACCCTACCACTGTTGCAATAGGGAACTGAACTCTGATTTCAGACATTTTCCTCCTGCTTGAGCAGGGACATTGTACAAGATGACTCCACTGGTGGGTCCCTTTCAACCTTAATGATTTTGTGATTTTCAGGGTCTTCAGAGCAAGCCTGCTGAGTTTATAATGTTTTATTTAATTAAAAAAGCTGGAAGTGCAGCTCGAACCCTGAAAGTCAAAATGCGTTTATTCCTTACTTACTCATTACCCCCCAAAGTAGAGCTGCAGCTCAGCAGGCAGAGAGGGACTTCTGTGGACACTGCATTTGTCACCTGTGACTAATTTAATTCAGCAAGCTCTAAACCACAGGTCAGCCTGTTCCATTACAGCATCATCAGGGCAACTTACAAGAACTGAAGCCAACTGAGAGCCCCTTCATCCCAAAGAGGACAAATATAAGCCTTTTACTTCAGCTCAGCAGAACTCTTAGTTCATCCTAACAAGAGGTAATGCATCCCAGCAGGTGTCAGTGAACCCAACCTCTTTAAATACTCATTTAACCCTACCTCAGCTGGTAATCAAAGTCGTGGGGGTGAGGCTAGGCTGAATTTCTCTTTTCTGTCCTTCTCCAGAGTAGTCCTAGTGAAGTGGCCTTGGACTCTGTTTTCTGAAGAGCCTAAGTGCTGCTCATGAAAGCCTCTAGATTTTTCTCCTGCTGCTGCTAGAGCTGTGACTTTGAAGAACTCACTCCTAAGAGCTGGAAATGTAAAAGTCAATTGGATGTGCTGGGCTGCAGTGCCCCAGCGCCCCAGGACAGGCAGTGCCCCTCACCGTGCCTGTGAGAAGGTGAAGCCAACCCACGCCAGGTGCCTGTGCTGGACAAGTGGGAACACTGAAGCCAAGGCTGCTTCCTTCTTGAGGCTTTCTGAGGTGGCTGCTAGGAGAATTTCTCTTAGGCAGTCACTCTCTCGAACCCAGTCTCTCAATAACCTTCTGACACAAATAGAGGAGGATTTTTGTTCGCTATCTCCATGTGTGCAAGGTAGGAAAAGTTAATTAATTGCCAGCATACCAGAGGATTCCGCCAGAGGAATCCTCTATACCAAGGCCTTCCATCAGAGCAGAAGGCACTAACCACGCAAAACCTCCAGTGGGAAGGATCCCAGCAGTCCTCTTCTTTCCTCCTTTGCAAGAAACTGTGCTTAAACATTCCCCAGTAATTAAATATGCTTATGACTCTTAGAACATTTAAAGTTCCTTGAGGGAAGAAGGCGTGTGGAGGCACTATATGATCCACTGTGTTTGTTACGTTTGGGGTTATGTTATATATTCTTACGTAATGGTTTGAAACTTATCTTTATCCCTGCACCGTGTCCTTAGAACAAGGCTGTGAACACTCTTTTTCTCCAAATACAAGAATAATTGAGGAAACAGAACAGTGTTTGTCAGAAATAATGAGGGCAGAGACTGAGGGTGCCAGCATGCTGACTTGTACCACCTTAGGACACTTTTGGAAGTCATCACTCCTGTAATATACTGGATCCAATTTCAGCAAGAGCTCCACTCTCTCCTGTGGTTTCCACAGGGCCAAATAAGGCAAGAGCTCTTTGAGACTGAGGACTCCTCATGCCCTCCAGCAAGGAGAGGGTGGGCAAAGACCCATCGGTAGGAAACAGATGATCCTCAGACTGAGCAAGTTGCTAACATCCTCTTGAATGTGCTGTGGAATTGTGCAGGCATTGCCATGGCCAGGGAGAGAGCAAATGGATGCTCTGATAATCTGCAACCTAAATTTAGCTGCAATTCCAGAGGGACAGTCTGATAGCCTGTTCCTAAGACATTTCATTTCCTGGACCTCAAAGATCCCCTCAGCCACTGCAGCTGCATTCTCAGGGTATATCGTGCGTTTCAGGCAGTTGGTGTTGGGTCCCTCCTCACTGATTCTGCCCCACATCTTGTGTTCCCAGGCTGAGGTGGGAGACTTGAGTGTAGAAGCAATTATTTATCTCTGCCTAAGAGAGACTTCTGAGTATGATCTAGCTTAAATGCCTGCTTGTAGGGCAGGCTGCACAGCTGAACTTGCCAAACACGGAGAAGCTAAACAGGCACCAAACCCTTGGCTTATTTCTGGGGGAGGCCCTCAGATGGCTTCTGAGCTTCTCCAATCTACACTCTACAGGGAGTCTGCACATCTCTCCAGCAATTGAAATCTTGAGCAGGGAAGCAGGCTGGTAGCAAAAGACTGAGCTAACACATAGCGAGGCCAAAGGAAACCGAGTGTCAGAAGCACAGCTTTGAGTCCAGAAACACAATCAAAGCCCGGGGAAGAGTGTGGCAAATGCTGGGGTCAGCAGTGCAAGTACAGGGCAAGGCTGGACGGTCCCTGAGCAAAGCACCGGGCACTGCCCAGACCAAACCAAAGACCAGAGTCTAAGCAGGAATACAGGGAGATTTCCAGGAGCTCTGCTGGGCTGGGATAGGCTCCCATGGTAAACTGAGAGGATGGAGACTCGGCCCCCAAGCTACAGCCACTGGGACAACTCTCCATCACGGGGCCAGGGAGCTGTGCAGGGCACAGACTCACCTCATCCCCAGCACTGCTGTCCCCGGAGAGCCCGCTGGCTCTCTGCTCCTGAGAAACACTCTCTTCTCGCAAAAATCCAACTCCCTCACCACCTGCATCTGCTTCTTCTTCAGTATTGCCCGCAACCTTCATTTCTGCTCTCTCAAAGCACTGTTCATCTCCACCTCTTTTTCATCACAACATCTTTCAGTTGACACCTTTGAAGTGAAGAGGCCGCTGAATTCTACCATTACAGAGTAAAACCACTCAGTATTGACACAGCCAGCTATTA
Organism: Lonchura striata; assembly: GCF_050655825.1. Classification (NCBI taxonomy): domain Eukaryota; kingdom Metazoa; phylum Chordata; class Aves; order Passeriformes; family Estrildidae; genus Lonchura; species Lonchura striata. The sequence continues at coordinate 74,008,569 of NC_140707.1, read as the reverse complement.
GTTTTAATCCTCAGTTCTGCATTCCAAGGGATTCTTTTGGAAACACACTGAAAACTCATAAAAATACGTGGCATTCACTGGAGCCAGGGCTCACTTCTGCACTGTGCCTTGGCACAAACACGCTCCATCACCTGTGACATCTCTCCTGCATTGACCATTGTTCAAAGCTTTCCTGCAGGGGCCTGACGGAGCAACAGGAGCTTGCTGAGCTTCTGTCAGGGCAGGAGCATAACAGGGTGCAGATCCTGTCCTGACCCCACCAAAGAGGGGTTTTTCCTGCATTCCTTCCTGCTGTGACACTCAATGACAAACATCCTCTGGGCCTCTATGTTACCAAATACAAGGACATGCCAACGTTTAGCGAGGACAATTTCAGCTTTCCCAATCTAAACTTTCCATATGATGCAATGACACTGTCACTTATTTACTGAGAACCCCAGCCCACGTAGCCTAGAGAAGTGTCTGTTGGCTCAGAGCAAGCTTTAGGAGCCTGGAAGAAGTTTGTTTTGGTTTAGATGCCAGGCCCAAGACTGCATTTGAACTCCTGTCTCCCCACCAGAGGTTTCTAACCCATCCCCCATGTCACATGTGCAACACCAAATTCAGCAGAAAAGCACTTCTGGGAGAAGCTTAGGAATGGAGGAAAGTATAGTTATTATAAGTGTTTCATGTATCTGTATGTAAAGATAGATAAATAGATAGCTAAATATGTACAGGCATCTGTACACCCACCTACACCGGTATCTATATGAAGTCCTTTTTAGACCCCTCCCCAAATTTGTAAGTGATTGGTGCTTATAGAGGCAAACAAAATGAACTTTTAAGTTAAGCCAACTTGGGTGGCTATTTGTGTCACAACAGTCTCTGAAAAAATGATGACAGCACTTAAAAGTCACCAATAGTAATAATAATAACAACAGTAATAAAGTATTTTGCTGCTATTTTGGCAGCTTATGCTGCTTCTTGTACTTACTGCTCAATGCCTTGCTATTTCAGTAGTTCACTATGAAGCAATAAAGCAAAAGCCTTAAGGCTGGCTTGCTTAGCTTACAAGAAGCTCTGTTCCAATTTGGAGAAAAAATAAAACTTGGAGCATTATCAGTAAAACAGAGATTCTACCCATACCCATTAAAAATGCAGTATTTGCTCTGCAGACCTGCAAAAACTTACTTTAAAAGGTTAACTGCGACCTTTCATAAACCCAGTCTCATTTTAGCAGAAGAGTTTCCTGCTTCTCTGTGACTGTGAGATGTATCTATTAAGTTCCTTTCAAAGGCCTTGCCTGACCTATTCATTTTGCAATTGAGAGCCAAAATAGCTCAATATCAAATATCTGCAAGCACGTTAGTACTTTTGGAAGAGTGGAACTGCTCGATCAAATCCTCACGCTGACCACACTGTTTCAAAATGCAACAATGAATTATGTCATTATGTCTCCATTTGGAAAGGATTATAATGTAAAATTAAGACAAGAGCCTGCCCTACTCTGAAGGCATGGGGACAATGGGGATTTGAGTCCCCAGTATGTAACTACTGTTGCAAATGGAAGACATCTATCAAGAACAGAGACGTGCGTTTCTGCACGAGATACAGTGCCCAAGTCCCAGACTTCATTAACCTTAATTAAATGGTCTTGAAACCAAAATTTTTCCGTAGCAGTTCAACGGCATTAAAAGGGCCCTCCCTCTCTGTAAACGGTTTTGATACATAAACATGCAAGCACTCCCAGAAGGGCCACATCCTTAAGGACTGCTACTATATATTTACTTTATGAAGACACTGCCCCATCTGCTGGGTCAGCCACGCACACGGCCCCACTGCTACGCTTGAGTGTGGCACTGGAATAAAACTTTTCTTGTGTTCAGGAACAAAACCCCGTCAGTCAAATCCACAATCATTCCAGCAGCAAGTAGGGATGCACCAAACTGCTCGGGTTTCCATCCCTGTTTATTCTGGAAACTGACCACAAACTCCTACGGAGATTTTGAAGGGCACAAGGGCTTCTTGTGAAAGCACAAAGGAAAGAATAAATGACTAAACTGGTATGTTCAGAAGAATCGGTGGGAGGTTTGTACCTAAGCACATAAAGCCACAGCCTCCTTTTTCAACATGTACAATCGTAGAATCAGAGAATGGTTTGGGTTGGAAGGGACCCCAAAGCTTTTCTCATCCCATCCCCTGCAGGGACACCTTCCACTAGAGCAGGTTGTTCCAAACCCCATCCAACCTGGCCTTGGACAATTCCACGGGTGGGGCTGCCTCAGCTTCTCTGGGCAACCTCTGCTGGGGCCTCGTCACCGTAACAGGGAAGAATTTCTTCTGTATATAGGATTTCTTTAAGCTTTAAAGTCCTAAAGCAGAGGCCACCTCAGGCAGGCATTTACAGATGTAAAGGGTCCTTCTCAAAGGAAACCGTAAAACATGTTCAATGTTCATTAACCTTTCATATGCTGCTCACCAATTACAGAGTGTTTTGAAGAATTTTTTAATGAACGTAAATTTTAACCAAAAATACTGCAAAGCCATTATTAATACTGTATGTAGGCACAGGGTACCTGACTTGTAAAGCTGCCAGAAACCAAAACTCTTCTGATAAGATTTGCCACATTTTTTTCTTTAAATAAATACATTTTAAAAATCATCAAATGTCCCTGCTTTATTTCACCACGGCAACAAAACAGACGACACAGTCTCAAGTCTGTGCTTCTGTTTCCTATTACATTAATTTCTCCCACCCTGTTTCTCCCTCAAAGCAGTGAACGTGCAGGCAAAGTAATCCTGCCATTGCTCCAGCTCTATGGAGGATACAAACCTGCCTGCAGCCTCTGTCCCTCTGCTACTAGGCAGTCACTGCTGCGCCCAGGCTCTTTATTCAGCGTTGTAACAGAAACACTTTCATTTTTTTCTCTTAAAAAGACACCTAACATTTCACCAGATGGTATCAGCACTTCCAAATGCCTGTAAACCAGACTCCCCAAGCCCAGCCCATTAGCAGCTGCTCTGTGAGTGGCAAAGGAATCCACAAATTAATCGCCTACCTTACACCGCTTCTCACCTGGTATTGGCTACTTCCTTTCCTCAGGCTCTGGCAAGAAACCCAGACATGAATCAATTCCCCAACCACAATGACAGCCATGAAAAGCTATTTAGGCTGCTGACAGTTCGGCCCGTATCATTGGGCAGTCTGACTGAATTAGGATAGAGAATTTTAGGCTCCCCACACTCTTCTGAGCAGAGGTAGGGTGCGTTATGTTCCTGTCTTGTGGAAACCTGGCACGTGGCAGAATGGGAGTTGGGTTTGTGCATCCTTTGCTGCTTACTCCTCTCCTTACCCCCAAAAACTGGACGTGGAGCTGCAGACATCCTTTTTACCTTTGTACTGGGGAACAAAGAGGTGGCAGATCCCCACCATTAATAGCCTGTGCAGACAGACCAACAATGAAATACAACTGTACTGGGTTTGCAAGGCAAAGCTTTGGTAGCAGGGTGGGGGGCAGAGCGGCGGCTTCTGCAAGAAGCTGCTGGCAGCTTCCGCCATGTCTGGCAGAGCCAGTCCCTGGCAGCTCCAAAGATGGATGTGCTTCAGGACGAGGCTGAGCCCATGAGAAATGGTGGTGGTGCCTCTGTGATCATGTGTTTCAGAAAAAAGAAAAAAATAAGTTTCTGCACAGTTGTAATTGCAGCCAGAGAAGAGTGGAGTGAGAGTACGTGAAAGGAACAACTCTGCAGACACCGAGGTCAGTGAAGAAGGAGGGGGAGAAGGTGTTCCAGGCACAGGAGCCTGGTGAGGCAGCTGTGCCCCTGCAGCCCATGGAGATCCATGGGGATGCAAAGATCCACCTGCAGCCTGTGGAGGAGACCCATGCCAGAGCAGGGGGATGCCTGCAAGGAGGCTGTGACCCCGTGGGAGGCCTGTGGAAGGAGGAGCCCCTGCTGGAGCAGCTTGTCCCTGAAAGGCTGTACCCGTGGTAGGGTGGCCCACGCTGCAGCAGCCTGAAGGGACTTTCACCCACTGGAGGGACACAGACTGCAGCAGTGTGATGGGGAGTGTTGCCTGTGGGATGGACTCGCACTGCAGCAATTCACAGGGATCTGCTGCCTGTGAGACGGACTCATGCTGCAAAAGTTCATGGAGAACTGTCTCCCATGGGAGAGACCCCAAGGAGCAGCAGGGGAGCGACTGCTTTCCCTGATGAACTGATTGTCACCTCCATTGCCTGTGTCCCTGCACAGATGGGGTAGGAGGTAGAGCTGGGAAGGAGGGTGTGGGAAGATGATGTTTTTAAGGTTTTATGTTGTTTCTCATTATCCTGCTCTGACTATTTAGCCATGAATTCAATTAGTATCTCTAATAAGACTCTCTTTTGCCTGTGACAGTATTTGACGAGCGATCTCTCCTGGTCCTTATCTCAACCCTTTTTTGTATTTTCTCTCCTCTGTCCAGCTGTGGCAGCGAGTGATAAGAGAGGCTTTGGTGGGTGCCTTGCATCCAACCTACTACATGGGAGCCTGCTCCTGGATCATGGAGCACCTCCTGCCCCACTGCTCTGGGAATTACAGCCTATTGGAAAGCACTTGCTAGCACAGCACTATGTAGAACAAAGATTAAATATTCCTCTTAAGCGTTTCTGATAGCCACCAGCAGAAGAATGACATATTCACCACCCCATCCAGCTGCCTCGAGATGTTGGCAATTGGTGGGTTACACTGATGGAAAAAATATTTACCCTAAAAATCCTGCAATGCACCAGAGCAGAGAACTAAGCACAGAACTCACTCACAATGGCTGGAGACAAAAGAGCTACAGCTAAAGCTATCACAGCCTCTAGTCATCATGCACACCCTAAAACATGTCTCATCTATGGCAAGAGACCAGAAACAAGCCTGGCTGCTGGCTGTTCTTGCTCTCCAGCTGATTCTCATTGATGTTTGCCTTACATAATCCCACTTCAGGGCCTTAGCTGGATTTCCATCTGGCCATCACTCTCTCATGGCTGATTCCTTCCATTTTAAACCTTTGCTCCATCCCTGTGACATCTGCTGTTTTGTAATACCCCACACCCATCCCGAGCGCCTCCTTCAGTCCGTGGACAAGCCCCCTGTCATCTGCTGAGCTCCTCTGCCACATAAGCCTCTCTGCATTCACCTTCACCAGAGGCTGCTTCAGTTCTGGCTGGACAGCTGCACACACATTGCCTCAAGTAGCTCCTCACTCATCTGTGTATGAGTATCATCAGAAACAACTATTAAGCACCCAAACTGCTTTTAATTGACCAGCAGTAACTCAGTGTTTCGCTCAGTACTTATAAAAGGTCACAGTTCTGTGTTTTCCAGTTCTGACTGATAGCACCTGTAACCCCCAGAAGTGGCAATATTGCTCAGCTGCTTTTCACATCTCTCTTTAGCACATGCTATTAAGAGACCATTTACCTAATCAATTACACATTGAAAAGTATCTCTAGTGTCTAAAGGTACTCTAAAAGCTGGATGCAATGGAGGAACTACTTCCTGAAACTGATGGATGTGCTAAATCAATGACTGGTCACTGATTAAAGGCTGGAGCACTCACCTTGAGCTTTAACACTTCAGCTGATCAGCATGTGCACATGAGTACATATCGATGCAAAGGATTGTCTTCTGCTTCAACTGACAAACTGCTGGATAGCTTTTAAATTAAAAAAATCAAAAAATAAAATAAATAAAATCGGTATTCCTCCAGACCCAGGGGAACAAACAAGCCAGACCTTCCGGACCCAAGCCCCAGGCCCTGCCAGTAACACACACAGCACTAAGGGATGCACAGCACGGCTGGGTGCTTAGGTTACCAACTTCTGAACTCAGGAAAGAAAGGAGGAAAAGGCAAACTTCTGGATTATTTAACAGAGTAATTTCAGCAACGATCACTCTTGGTAACTTAATGGAACAGAGGAGCAAAGTCCTCTGCCCAGAGACAAGAAGTGACTGTGTATGGCTCAGCTCACGGCCACATAACACACTCTGACCTCAGTCTGCTGGAGCATCCTCCATATGGGGACAGCAGGGGCAACCTGGATGGCTGGACTCACCCTTGACTACCAGCAAAATGCTGAAACAGTCCTGACCTGGTGCTGTGCGAAAGGAAACACTGCCAGGAAGCATTGACGGGATCAGTTCTGAAAGCAAAGCAAGGTCCTGGCCTCATGCATTGCCCTGTTTTAACCACACAGGCAAACAGCTAAGAAATGTAACTATTTTCTGCTTAAAAGCCGCAAATTCCTTGGAGAAAAGGAAAACTCAATCTGACAAAAAGAAACACTCAGGCAATGGTGAGAATCTGGCACATACCGGATAACAATCATTGCCCAAACGCTCCCAGAGAAAACTGAAATTAAAAGTCACAAGGCAGATGCAGAATAACATCTGTTGTGAAAATACATTATTCAGCCAGCACTGGTGGCGGAGACTTTTGGTGCAGTGCAATCTGCACACCCTGGTGACCACATATGCAGCAAGATGTGCTGCTTGGCATAGCCAAAGAGAGAGCAGCAGCCTTGCTTGGGAGGCATTTGGGAACCAGTGCCCTTACAGGTCAGAACTACTTGTTATGCCACTCTCACTGCATCGCAGCCTTCTGGAACTCGAGTAACACAGACCAACCCTGCCTCGGGGCATGCAAGAAATCATATGGGGACAAGCTGCAGACAAATGGGCCACTAGTCCTTGCCACATGCATCACCAATGGCACAGCATATGCTCCCGGTTACACTGTGGGTCACATTCTGGATGGAGATCTGCAGTCCTCCATCAGCCTTAGAAGAGACAGATGCACACACTCTACAGCCAATCATCCAATTTGCACCCATCTTCGAGACAAAATCACAGACCACTCACAGACAAACCTATGGCAGCGAAGTTACATTATGGCTTACTTAGTGGAGAAGAGGCCTCAGGAGTTGTCACCAGCTCTCTACAGCTTTTGTTTGCTCTACAGCACTGTTTGCTTGTCTAAGCCCACCCAGCACATGCTCTGGACAAGACCACAGTGGTCCTTGGAGCAGCAAGTGCTGCCAGGAGCTGGAGCCTTCCTGTAGCGCAGAGCTGCTCGGGAGCTGCTGCTCTCCCTGCACCACAGAGCCCTGTCCTGAAGCCTCCTGCTCCCGTGCCTCCATCTGCCGTGGCCGTGCCCAGCCCTCGAAGGAAAAGCTCACAGCTCTGGCTCTTACGGCACTGCAGGAACTCGCACACGAGGAGGAGGAAGCACGGGGCTCTCTCACCTCCAGTGCCCGCCTTGCTCCAGCATGTCAGTCCTGCAGGGACAATTATTCAAAGTAAGGAACTTACTCGGAGGCTTCAAATACAGTGCTTAGGATTCTGCAGAAGCTGAGCAGCCAGTTCATTCAATAAGACCCAACAAAAATAATGGTATGCATTTCTTCCTTTTATAGGTTTACGGCTAGAGGTGTCCAATTCCCACCTAAGTGACTCCCCTGGGCATAGGCCAGAGCAGTCTAATAAGCTCCTGTGGCTTTCCATGAACTGAACAAATGAAACAACACAAAGATGAGTGTACCTCAAGAGCTGTTTATGGAATACATTTGAGCTGGACTTAGTTTATCTGCATCCACAAATGCTTTAGGACTGTCACATTACACTTGCAGGCAAATACACACACGCAGAGAAAGGCATGTGCAGCCCCATGCAGAGATCACCTATGAGCTGCCAAAGAATAAGATGCCATGTTTAATATCCAAGAGAATAAATCTTCTTGTGTTTTTTAGGCTGCCTGCTGAAGTTGTTGCTGACCTATACACTTTAGGCTCATCTAACATTGCTGGGGAATTGATGACTTTTAAGTCTGAGCATTCAAGACTTTTACCCAGCCTTGGGTGTTTTCTCATTTATGTTTTAAGAAAGTCCATCTTATATTTATCTTCAGGCAGCTACTCAAAAAGAAAAAAGGAAGGCACAGCCCTCCTTCAGTGCATCCAGACTGTTTTGAAGAGACATCCAAGTAAAGCTTTTGAAGAGCCACAAACATTAACCTGACTGCTGTTACCCACTTGTGAGGATTTGTGACATTGCCTTTCAGTGACACTTCCCTTTGAAATCATTAATGAGCATCCTCCAAGATGCTGCACCCCTCCAGGGTAACTGAATCTACTCCAAGAATTTTCTCCTTTTCTGAAATACACTCGAATAGACTGAGCAGACATGTCAGCTGTACCTTCTGGAATTTTTTTAAGTTTTACTATTTCAGGTAGCAACACCATTTTCATCACCAGTATCCATCCCTGTGAGCCAGAGAGCAGCAGATCACCTGTCTGTCTTGAAACTTTGCAGCTACTCTCGAGGAGGCTGAGCTGCCATGAGTCCCAGAACACGTGAGCCCTACAAACTGACATCAGGAACCTGGACTGGTGACTTTTCTTTCCCAGGGAAAATGGCCAAAGCACGTCCCCGGGGACCCCTGGCCCTGAGCTGGGACCTAACAGCAAAGAATCCATACATCCGAGGACATACCTGAGACCGAAGTTGTCCCCACCTCAAACTTGTGCTGCCCTGAGAGTCCCAAGGGAGCCCTACAAACTGACATCAGGAACCTGGACTGGTGAGTTTTCTTTCCCAGGGAAAATGGCCTGGGACTTCGGGTGAGGCTGACTGAAAAAAATCCGAACATGGAAGGATATGTTCAGACCCCAGCTGCCCCCACCCCAAACTTGTGCTTCCCTGACAGTCCCAAGGGAGCCCTACAAACTGACACCAGGAACCTGGGCTGCTGAATTTGCTTTCACCATGTAGATATCCCTCATTTATTCCCAGGGCCCTGCAATCCCCCTGGGTTGTCTGGTCCCAGGTTTCCTTTTGCCTCCCTAATGTCAAAACGGCCCAGGATTTCTCCCAGTCCAAATCTCCCACCCCCAAGTACTCAGGGTTTTTTTTTTTTTTTTCATTCCAAATACATGTTGCAAACTGACAGTACTAAGCTTGGGGCTTGATTTTTTCTGTGCTGGAGAAATCTGCCACCATATAACCCTAGCCACAACAACCTTGCTTTGCTCAGAAATCACAACCTTCAGACCAGCATCATGGCACCTTACCCACTGGCCCTCCACTGGCACCTTCCCAAAGCACTCCAGTAATACTCCACATTTTCAGTGGGCATCTTGTCAGACCCTCATCCTCACCCTAAAAATGCACCAAGGAATTCAAAAAATAGCCATTAGGAAGGTATAACAATTCTCTAAAAGTCACCAGAGAAAGCCTTCAAAATTCCCCTAAATATTCCTAATAGCCCTGCAAAAAAAAAAAAAAACCACTCAAGGAAGCCTGCTCAGCCTCCAAACCCCTTCCTGTTGCTCTCTAGCCCACAGATGTCATCCCTACCTTTTAGCAGCGGGTCCTGTTGTCCTCTGAGGGTTCTGGCGTTGTCCTGGTGCGAGGGTCGCTGCCCTGTCCCACTGGGAGGCTTCCGGTGTGGTCTCGCTGTCAGGCTTGCTGTGCTGTGCTGCTGTTGTTGGGGCTGAAAAGGGAAAAGGCTGCTTAGGGTGAGGTACGGGTGGCGTGAGGGGTGCCGTACCTGTACCCTAACTTGCCTCCTAAGCTGTACCCTGTAGCCCTGATCTCCACTGGACTGTCCAGCCCTCAAGGCCTCACCCTTTACCCCTGACCCCTCCCTCTGCCCCCCAGCCCTCAGGCTCTGGCTGTCACCCTCAAGCCCCCTCTCAGCTGCCCCTCAGCTCCTGTGTGCCACCCTTAATCCCTCTCCTCTGCCCCTCAGCCCCCAGCTTCTCTGTGCCACCCTCCAGCTGCCCCTGCCCCCCTCAGCATCTCTCTGTGTCACCCACTGTCCCCCACCCCTGTTCCCCCTGAAGCACAGCCTCCGTCACCCTCAAGGCCCCACAGTGCCCCTCAAGCAGCCCCTCAGCCTCTATGCCATGAAAAGACCCTAAAACCCCATAAAAATGCCCTAAAAAAACCCCTCATCTTCAAAATGCCTTAAAACCCCCACAAAAACATAAAAATAGCCTCAGAACGCCCTTAAAATACAATAAAAATACCCTACTTTAAAACACCCCTAAAAGCCCCCAAAGAAGCTTTTAAAAAAAAATCCCTACATATTCCTAAGAGCTCGTAGAACAGCTCCATAATCCTTAAAACACATCGATAAGACCCTAAAAACCAGCGCAGCGAGGGAGGCTGGAAGATGCGAAGCCGCGCTCCCGGCCCCGGGCGCAGCGCGGCTCCGGCAGGAAAGCGGCTCCTCCGGCAGGCAGAGGCGGCGCCGCGCCGGCAGACCCCCGCCCGCTGCCCCCGGCCCGGCGGGGCCGGCACCGGGCCCGGGGGGCCCCGGCGGCGCCCGAGCCCCGCGCCCGGAGCGGACGGAGCGGCGGCACCGGCCGGCACCGGCCCCGCCCGCGCCGCCTCCCCCGCCCGCCGGCCCGGCCAAAGCTCCGCTCGGCTCCGCACGGCTCGCACCGGCGCGGCTCCGGCGGGCCCGCGGCAGCCCAGCCGCGCCCAGCTCCCCTTCCGCCCCGGCCAGCCCCGGCACTGCCGGCAGGGCTCCGCGCCGCACCCTTCGCTGCCGGGCCGGGGGCAGAAGAAGCGCCCCGAATGCAGCGGCACAGCCCGATCCCCGCCCTGCCAGCGCTGCCACGGCTGCAGCTCCCTTCCTCTGCAGCCCCGACTCTGACGCCACGCTCCGGCGCTCACCTCCCTCCAACAAGGGAAAAGAAACGTAGGCTTCCCTTCAATCGCGTCCTCTAGAAGAGAAGAAAAGAAGCGCCTTGCCTCAAATGATGGCAAAAGGGGGCTTCTTACCTCAATCCAAACACCTTAAAAGGCGGGACCAGAGGACTGCCCCCTCCAATTCAACCTCAGGATGACAAAATCTCAAAGGGAAAGGGGAAAAGTCCCCGCTACAAAGGCGCACCGGCTCACCTCCTTGGCTGCTGCTTCTCGGCACGAAGACTTGTCCCTCGGCTCCACCTTTGAGCAATGCTCCACGTATCCAGGTGGGGATCCAGGTGATCCCCCGGACCCTGTCCGAAGCGCTCACCGTCCTTCCAGGAGACAGCCCCGGGAACCCCCAAAAACTCCTCTCCTCCAGCAGCTCCGTGCAAAAGAGATGTGAGGAAAACCCCCTAAATCAGCCACCGAAGGAGCTGCCCCCTCCTCATCATCCTCACAGCTCACACCTGGGGCTGCTCAGAGCCCTCATCATCCTCACAGCTCACACCTGCCGCTGTTGCCACTCTCCAACAGCGTCTCTCCATCTCCAGCACGCATCCCAATTCTCACAGACACAGATCCAACAGAAATCTGCTACGGGTGTCTGCTTTTCTTAATCCATCTGATTACACAATTAAAAAACATATACACCAAACATCCTGATCCAGTTTCAGTCACAAGCCCAGCCCCAACATCCATGTCAGAGGCATAAAAGGGATGTGGCGGCAAGAACTCCACAGTCCCTGTGCCAGCCCTTCGGATCCTATGGAGTGTGCAGCCCCCTTTCCCAGCCCTGCAGTGATTACAGCAGCCGCCCTACAAATCCCCTTTCCCAGCCCCAGTGATTTCAGCTCTTCACCCACAAGCTTTATTTAACTGCCAGCTCTCTTCTTTAGCTCCAGCAGTGCCTTTCTCCATCTTCAGCGTGCAGGATCTTGGCCTTGGCTCCACCTCTGCAACACTTCAGCTCGTGCTCCAGGGTGTCTAAGCCCACCCCACCATCAATATCCCAGTCCTGCAGTGATTTCAGCTGCCACCCACCAATGCCCAGCCACTGTGCCTAGCCCGTATTATTTCAATTCAAAGCCCAGAACCCCGCTCTCAGCAATAGAATTCTTTTTCCATTTTCAGACACAATCCCAGCCCCACAGTGACTTTGCCCCCAGCCCCACAGGTGCCGTCGCAGACCGAGAGCATATCACTGCATTGCCGGGATTTTCAGGCGCAATGTTAGAGCCCCCACGTGCGCACTACACATCCTGTTCTAGTTTCAGTCACAAGCCCAGCCCCAGCATCCATGTCAGAGGCATAAAAGGGATGTGGCAGCAAGAACTCCACAGTCCCTGTGCCAGCCCTTCGGATCCTATGGAGTGTGCAGCCCCCTTTCCCAGCCCTGCAGTGATTACAGCAGCCGCCCTACAAATCCCCTTTCCCAGCCCCAGTGATTTCAGCTCTTCACCCACAAGCTTTATTTAACTGCCAGCTCTCTTCTTTAGCTCCAGCTGTGCCTTTCTCCATCTTCAGCGTGCAGGATCTTGGCCTTGGCTGCAGCTCTGCAACACTTCAGCTCGTGCCCCAGGGTGTCTAAGCCCACCCCAGAATCAATATCCCAGTTCTGAAGTGATTTCAGCTGCCACCCACCAATGCCCAGCCACTGTGCCTAGCCTATATTATTTCAATTCAAAGCCCAGAACCCCGCTCTCAGCAATAGAGTTCTTTTACAATTTTCAGACACAATCCCAGCCCCACAGTGACTTTGCCCCCAGCCCCACAGGTGCCGTCGCAGACCGAGAACATATCCCTGCATTGCCGGGATTTTCAGGCGCAATCTTAGAGCCCCCACGTGCGCACTACACATCCTGTTCTAGTTTCAGTCACAAGCCCAGCCCCAGCATCCATGTCAGAGGCATAAAAGGGATGTGGCAGCAAGAACCCCACAGTCCCTGTGCCAGCCCTTCGGATCCTATGGAGTGTGCAGCCCCCTTTCCCAGCCCTGCAGTGATTACAGCAGCCGCCCTACAAATCCCCTTTCCCAGCCCCAGTGATTTCAGCTCTTCACCCACAAGCTTTATTTCACTGCCATCTCTTCCGTTTCACTTCCTCCTCAACACCTTCCCAGCAGTGCTACGTAACACTGCTTCTGGCTCTCAGGGCAGGATCTTTGCTTTTGCTTTAGCTCTGTATGGTTTCAGTTCAGCTCTTGAGCCCATATTCCTGCCCCATCCTAACCATCCCTCCCCCAGTAACTGCTCTACACTCTCTATCAGAGCCCTTGAAGCAATTTCAGCTCCAGCCATGCAATTCCCATCCCAGCTCCATATTCCCTATCCCAGCTGCACAGGGGTTTTACCCCGAACCCTACCACATTTCTGTGTCCTCCGGCCCTGCTGCCTCAGCTCCAGCTTCTCAGCTTCCTACTGCCTGCATCTAAAAGCTGCTCCTGCTTCTCACTGCTGCTTGGAGCTGTTGATAAGGGCAGAAATCAGTTACTGTCATAATGTCAATGCCTCTTGCAGCTATCCCACCCACCCTAATGGGATCCCAACTTTAGGGACCCTTGAGCCCTGAAGCCAAACATCTACCTTCCCCCACAGCCTGGGTTTCAGCCGAGCACCTCCCCAAAGGCCCCCTCACCTCCCCCAGGCAGCCCCAGGGGCTGGGAATAGCCACCGGGCCCCTGCTCCCACATCCCAATAGGTGCCCTTGTGCTGCTGCGTGGGCCCTGGAACCCTCCGAGCCCCCACATCCTCAGCCTCTGCTTGGTACCACGGGGCAGGGGCTGGGAACCCCCAGGCATCTCCTGCAGGCCCTGCACTGCAGCTCCATGCCCCTCTCCCAGGGCATTTATCCAACTCCAGCCCCAGCATTTCCACTGCTCCACATTGTTTTGGGCTTGACTCGTGCCAAAGTCCTTATTCCACACCCTGAGCCTTTATGTCTCCGGTGACCTCACAACCCGTGATTCAGCCCCAGCCGCACAACCCTTACTAAATCAAAATCGGAAAAACAAAACAAACAAAAACAAATTAAACTTAATAAAACGAACAAAACAATGAAGTAATGCAATATAGATAAAATTATTAAGTAAAATCAAAATCAAATAGTAAGAAAGCAAACAACCAGCTTTATTCCCAGTATTCTCAATGTTACTTTAAATCCAGAAAGCGCGAAAGGGCTACTCCCCAGTGACAGCAGCCGGTCCCCCCTGCGCCACGCCAGGCCCCGCACCAGCCTCTGGCCGCCCGAGCCGGGCAGGGCGCGGCGCAAACAACTGGACACCGCCGGCCCCCGGACGCCGCCGCAGGCAGACGCGGGAGTCGCGTGCGTGCTCACCAGCGCTCCTCGGATCGGCAGCCGCGGGGGACCCGTCCCGGCGCAGCGGCGCTCCTCCTCGGAACGAGCTTCCGCAGCTCCCGTCGCCTCCAGCCCCGCCGCCGAACTGACGCCCCCGCCTCCCCCACGCACGCTACTTATGCCTCAGAGCCGGGCCAGCCAGCCAATCACAACCCGAGGCAGCGCCGGCCCCACCAATCCGAGCCCGCCCATTCCCGCCGCGCTCGGCTCGCGACCACCCCGCGCTCCCCTCACGCGCCGCTCCCGCCGCCGCCATTGCAGGGGCCGGGTCCGCCCGCTCCCCGCCGTCAGCCCGTTTCCCTGGGAGAAATCCCGGCCGGCGCCTGACGGGGAGCTCCCGCCCGCCCTTCCCGGCCCCAGCGCCTGCCGAGGTTGCGGCAGCAGGGATAGCGCTCCGCCGGCTCCCAAAGCGGCGCCGGGAGCGGCGCCTCAAGCGCACGGGGGAGCGGGGCCAGGCTGAGGAGTCGGGCCGCGACTGAGCGGGCCGAAATCGCAGGAACCGCGCCCGGATTGGAAGGGCGGCCGGGATTGGACAGGGCGGAGAAAGGCGGGCCGGGATTGGCGGGGCTCGGGAGCTGCGCGGCCGGGCCCGTGGCAGCATGGGGCGGAGCCCGCGCTGCTCGAAGGGCCCGCGGGCGCCCCGGGTCCCGCTCGGAGACCCCCTGTCCCCTTCTCGGCCCGTGCTCGTGCCCGGCTCCCGGCGAAAAGGGCCCCGCAGAGCCCGAACTGCAGCCGCCCGTCGGCACTCGGGGCAGGGGAGAGGCGCAGCCCGGCATTGGTTCCGGGCGGCAAAGGCGGACTCCGCGCTAGCAGCTCGGATCGGGGAGCGGCGGCGACGCGGCGGGGAGGCGACTCGGTGGCGGGGAGTGGGGAGGGCGCGCAAAAACAGTGAAGTGCCCGCGGCCCCCTGCCCGCCCTCCGCCTGTTGCGAGCCCGCTGCTCACCCTCTTTCTCCCGACACAGTCGTCGGATGCTATAGAGGGGACAATAATATTGACGTTCACATTCATAGATCAGCCTTTTGCAGCACAAGTATTTCGATATGGTACAACTTACTTTTAACTACTTTGTATAGTATAATTTTTATAATAAAACCCCTACCTACTACCAAATAGAAAATAAAAATCCCCTTTATTCTAAACTATATTTAATTATTTCTATATTTCTATTTTTGATTTTTACAAGTACTTATCTATCACAACATATTGAGGTACTATATTTCGATATATAATATTTATGACACGTAATGTGTTATAATAAGACACATACAGTAAAATATGCATTACGTACTGTATTGATTCCTATTGTTTTGTAGTATTCATATATCCACATATATTAATTATACATTTCTAGATGGATATTTATATGCATATAAACATATAAAATACTCTACAGCAAACAATATAATACCTAATAGTAATGGATAGCATTATTTATGTTACATGTTTAATTTATATGTTTTCCGTTTATATTTAAAATTGAAGTTTTATATTCCCATTTTCATGTTTATGCATTTGTTTTGTTTCATTAGAGTTCTAGTTAAAACACTGCAGTTATAATCGAATTCCTAAAAATAAAATGCCAAAACAAACAGCATCAAATTCCCACCAGTACCGTCCAACAAATTCAGAAAGGCTCCACCAGCCAGCCAACTACCAGCAAAAAAACCCGCACTACACTCCTTTCACTAGCAGCTCTTATCACGTCACAAAAACGAAACAAACATTTTAAAAAAGACAGATAGAAACCCACACAGCAAATCACAAAAACCACTAAAAAGAAAAGAAAACGCCAACTAACTTACCATACTCCAAAACCATACAAGAGACCCCCAACGTTTCTAAAAAAAATAATAACCAAAACTCTACCACTACGCTAACTCATAAAGAGAACCCAATGCTCTATAAAATTAACTAAAAAACCCCACCAAATCATTACAGATATTAAAAAATCGGAACCACGAAGAAACAAAAAAATCACCACCAAATAAAATAAATACCTAAAGAGATCCACCACGGAAATGCCCATGTTCCCAAAAATAAAACTAATAAAAAAAACCAACAACCAAATACATCAAACTACAAAAAAAAAAAAAAAAAATTAACAACAACAAAATAGGTATTCCTAACTCAAGAAACAAAAATTGCCTCAAACCATCAAAACACAAATACCACCTAGAAAAAAAAAACACGTCGCCAAAAGAGCAATGTAACCACAAACAATATTTCCCAAATTCTCTCCAACAATAAAACATACACGGCAACCAAATAAGCCAAATGAACGAAATCCCTATAATATAATAAACAAGAATGCAATCATCAATATTAAAAAAACCTCACCGATTAACTCCAGGACACTCCCCTCAAGCCCACCAAAACAAATACTACGCACTCGCTCGAATAAAAGCCTCCACAACCGTATTAAAAACCTACCCTCTACTACATGCTACGACCCAGAAAAAACATTGGAAGCCTTTAAAAACACATCCTTTAAAAACATATGAACCGATCAAAAAGAAATCCAACAACACTCCACCCAAAAACAAAAACCGTGCCACGAGCACCCGAAGCAAGAACCGTAACAACCAAGAAGCGCCCGGGGCCCTTCTGCTACAGCGACGCCGATCAAAAGCCACCGATCCCAGGAGCTCCTCAGGAGCACCTCAAAACCACCGCAGCGAGGGAGGCTGGAAGATGCGAAGCCGCGCTCCCGGCCCCGGGCGCAGCGCGGCTCCGGCAGGAAAGCGGCTCCTCCGGCAGGCAGAGGCGGCGCCGCGCCGGCAGACCCCCGCCCGCTGCCCCCGGCCCGGCGGGGCCGGCACCGGGCCCGGGGGGCCCCAGCGGCGCCCGAGCCCCGCGCCCGGAGCGGACGGAGCGGCGGCACCGGCCGGCACCGGCCCCGGCCGCCCTCGGCCCGCGGAGCCGCCTCCAGCCCTCCCCTCACTCACAGACACCGTCCCGCTCGCCGCTCGCTCCCGCCCCTCGCCCCTCCCGCCGCTTCGGCCGGGCTCCGGCTGGGGGGCTGCAGTACCGCCCTGTGCCCACAAGGCGGCAGCACTTGTCCAGAGGGTCCGCGACACGATGGCGGCCCGTGGGGACCTTGACGGAGAGAGGCGTTTTTTCGCCCATGCCTGTCGGCTCCCGCCAAAAACCCGCACGCTCGCGGTGCTGCTGACCGCACAGCCCGTGTGCACGGCACCACAACCTCCGCGGAAAATCCCGTCGGGGGGCGCCGGCGTTGCGCGCAATTCAGGCAGTGTAAAAAACAGACACGGGTCCTCGAATTTCAACGTCCTCGTTTTCGCGCCCTCTCGAGAAGGTCAAGCGAGGCCGCGCCACGCCACTCCCAAGATGGCGGCCGCGGGCGGCGGGCTGCAGTACCGCTCTCTGCCCACACGGCGGCAGCACCGCGCCGTCCCCGCCGGCACGGCCTCGGCAGCGAACGCCCCAAAGCGTCCGCGCGGGAAAGAACGGAACAAAAAGCCTGCCTGCGACCCGACAGGAACCGAAAGAAAAAAGCTTTCCTCTTAAACTGCATTGCAACAAAGCTTGTTTTTATATTTTTCAGATTTACACTCACAGTCGGATTGGTAATGGATATTGATGGAAAATTGTATTTTTATCATTTCTTACATTTATTCCTATTCTATTTTATTACATTTTATTTTTTTATACATATCTTATTAGATTGCTTATATATTTCTATAGTTAGATTTAGATTTCTAAAAGGTTTATATTGCTTAAAAAAAAACCCCTGCCTCTATCCAAGTAAAAATCTTTTAAACAAAACCCTTTATTTAAACTCCATTTAAATGTATCTCTATTTTTCGCATTTATACTCAAATGTATATTTTAAATGTAGATTGATGTATGATGCTATCTATAGTCTATCTCTTCCTAATACTCATTTTTATTTCTATTTCATATTTCTATATATACACCTGTAGACATTGATTATATATTTCCATATTTAGAATGATATCAAACTAAAATGTATATTCATATCTTTTCCATTAAAGCCCTGCCTCCAACCAAATAAAAACAAAAAAAGCCCTTTCTTTAAACGATTTCCGAATATTTTTATATTTCTTTCATCATTATAGTCACATTTGAACTTCTACTTTATATTGATGTATTTATGAATATATTATATATATATATGTATAATAAGGTAGCGAGATAGATAAATTATTTTTTAAATTCTATTTCGTACACACTGCTAATACTTATATTTACTTACCGTTGAATTTTCATATAGATCTTAACGTATTTAGGATATATTTCTATACAAAGACTTCTAATTTTATTTTATTTCTAGTCATAATTTTAGTAATAAAACCCCTACCTACTACCAAATCGAAAATAAAAATCCCCTTTATTCTAAATTATATTTAAATATTTCTATACTTCTATTTTTGATTTTTACAAGTACTCATCTATTCTATCACAACATATTGAGGTGCTATATTTCGATATACAGTACTTATGACATGAAATGCGTTATAATAAGACACATACAGTAAAATACGCATTAAGTACTGTATTGATTCCTATTGTTTTGTAATATTCATATATCCACATGTATTAATTATACATTTCTATATGGATATTTATGTTTATAATCGATATTTATATGCATATAAACATATAAAATACTCCATATCAAACAAGGTTATACCTAATAGTAATGGACAGCATTATTTATGTTACATGTTTAATTTATATGTTTTCCATTTACATTTAAAATTGAAGTTTTATATTCCCATTATCATGTTTATGCATGTGTTCTATTTCATTACAGTTCTAGTTAAAACTTTGCAGTTATAATCTAATTCTTAAAAATAAAATGCCAAAACAAACAGCATCAAATTCCCACCAATACCGTCCAAAAAATTCAGAAAGGCTCCACCAGCCAAACAACTACCAGCAAAAAAAAACCCGCACTACACTCCTTTCACTAGCAGCTCTTATCACGTCACAAAAACGAAACAAACATTTTAAAAACCCTATAGACACCCACACAGCAAATCACAAAAACTACTCTAAAGGAAAAAAAAAAAAGCCAACTAACTTACCATACTCCAAACCATACAAGAGACTCCCAACGATTCTAAAAAAAATAATAACCAAAACTCTACCACTACGCTAACTCATAAAGAGAACCCAATGCTCTATAAAATTAACTAAAAAAACACACCAAATCATTACAGATATAAAAATATGGGAACCACGAAGAAACAAAAAATTCACCCCCCAAATAAAATAAACACCTAAAGAGATCCACCATGGAAATGCCCATGTTCCCAAAAATAAAACCAATAAAAACAACAACTAAATACATCAAACAACAACAACAAAAAATTAAATTAACAACAACAAATTAAGTATTCCTAACTCAAGAAACAAAAATTGCCTCAAACCATCAAAACACAAATACCACCTAGAAAGAAACACGTCGCCAAAAGAGAAATGTAACCACAAACAATATCTCCCAAATTCTCTCCAACAATGAAACATACACGGCAATCAAATAAGCCAAACGAATGAAACCCCTATAGTGTAATAAACAAGAATGCATTCATCAATATTAAAAAAAACCTCACCGATTAACTCCAGGGCACTCCCTCAAGCCCAGCAAAACAAATACTACGCCCTCGCGCTAATAAAAGCCTCACAAACCGAATTGAAAAACGACCCTCTACTCCATGCTCCGACCCATAAAAACCAGTGTAAACCTTTAGAAACGCATCCTTAAAAAACCTAAGAACCGATCAAAAATAAATCCAACAATAACACTCAACCCAAAAACAAAAACCGTGCCACGAGCACCCGAAGCAAGAACCGTAACAACCAAGAAGCGCCCGGGGCCCTTCTCCTACAGCGACTCTGATCAAAAGCCACCGATCCCAGGAGCTCCTCAGGAGCGCCTCAAAAGCAGCGCAGCGAGGGAGGCTGGAAGATGCGGAGCCGCGCTCCCGGCCCCGGGCGCAGCGCGGCTCCGGCAGGAAAGCGGCTCCTCCGGCAGCAGAGGCGGCGCCGCGCCGGCAGACCCCCGCCCGCTGCCCCCGGCCCGGCGGGGCCGGCACCGGGCCCGGGGGGCCCCGGCGGCGCCCGAGCCCCGCGCCCGGAGCGGACGGAGCGGCGGCACCGGCCGGCACCGGCCCCGCCCGCGCCGCCTCCCCCGCCCGCCGGCCCGGCCAAAGCTCCGCTCGGCTCCGCACGGCTCGCACCGGCGCGGCTCCGGCGGGCCCGCGGCAGCCCAGCCGCGCCCAGCTCCCCTTCCGCCCCGGCCAGCCCCGGCACTGCCGGCAGGGCTCCGCGCCGGACCCTTCGCTGCCGGGCCGGGGGCAGAAGAAGCGCCCCGAATGCAGCGGCACAGCCCGACCCCCGCCCTGCCAGCGCTGCCACGGCTGCAGCTCCCTTCCTCTGAAGCCCCGACTCTGACGCCACGCTCCGGCGCTCACCTCACCCCAACGAGGGCACAGAAACGTAGGCTTCCCTTCAATCGCGTCCTCTAGAAGAGAAGAAAAGAAGCGCCTTGCCTCAAACCATGGCAAAAGGGGGCTTCTTACCTCAATCCAAACACCTTAAAAGGCGGGACCACAGGACTGTCCCCTCCGATTCAACCTCAGGATGACGAAATTTCAAAGGGAAAGGGGAAAAGCCCCCACTACAAAGGCGCACCGACTCACCTACTTGGCTGCTGCTTCTCGGCACAAAGGTTTGTCCCTCAGCTCCACCTTTGATCGATGCTCCACGTATCCAAGTGGGGATCCAGGTGAACCCCCGGACCCTGTCCAAAGCGCTCACCATCCTTCCAGGAGACAGCCCCGGGAGCCCCCCATAAACTCCTCTCCTCCAGCAGCTCCATGCAAAAGCGATGTGAGGAAAACTCCCTAAATCAGCCGCCGGAGGAGCCGCCCCTCCTCCTCATCCTCACAGCTCACACCTGGGGCTGCTCTGAGCCCTCCTCATCCTCACAGCTCACACCTGCCGCTGTTGCCGCACTCCAACAGCGTCTCTCTGTCTCCAGCACACAGCCCACTTCTCACAGACACAGATCCGACAGAAATCTGCTACGGGCGTCGGCTTTTCTTAATCTGTCTGGTTACACGATTAAAACACATATATGCATTGATGGTCATTGAGAGAAAGCTTCCCCCTGGAGAAAACAGTCCTTTTGCTGGCACACTTTGATACACCTTCGCAAAAAGCAGAATCAGCACCAATTCCTAAGACCCCTGCCGAGGAACTCAGCCCTCCTTGGGACACCCAAAGCAGCAGACCTCGAAAAAGGAGGGGAAAAGTCAAGCTTGGAGGGGAAAAAGAGGATAGAAGTACAGCAGCCTTTAAAAATGCCTGCACGGAGCAATAGTGGGAACCAGTCACATTTCTTCTTTCCTTGCTTTCTGTGATGACATAAATAGGAAGTAAGAAAACATTAAACAAAAGGCAGAGCTAGGATTTGACAGGTGTTTATTTTGGCAGGCTGCATGGCAAACGCCTCTTCCGGTACTGCGACGCCTTTTGGGGAATGGCAGAGAACGGAGGAAAAAGGTGCCGGGAGCCCTTTCTGTTCCCTTCAGCCCCTTGCTCCGCTGGTTTCAGGGCACTCGCTTGGTTCGTTCCTAGAGAAAAACGCTAGGGCATGATTTTCAGAACTACTGCTCATCCCCAGTCGGAGTTTCCTACATTCCTGGGTACAAATGAGTGGATTGAGAGAGGGCTTCTTTCTAAATGAATTTAGCCATAGCTTCCTATTCTTTACCAATAGCTGTGAAAACGAAACACTTGCCCGGTTTTAGTATTCTACACACACCCCTCCCTGGGAATTTTGGGGCAGCTTTGGGTCCCTCTGCGGGACGGCACCCAGCGTGACCCCCTCCCCTCATTCGCCACCCACCCGCTCCTCCACCGCAGTGTGCGTCCCTCTCCTGGGGACCTTAGGGTGCCCCAAATGCCATCAGAGCCCCGAGGCTTCAGCCCCTAACCCTGACCCCCGAAGAAGGCACAGGACGAGTCCAACTGCCCCGGACAGCAGCCCAGCACTCCCTTCCAGCCCTTCCCACATCTCCATCCCCCAGAAAGGGACTCCGCCGCAACAAGAAAGGGGGGGCAGTCCCCAGAAGGCTCGAAGCTCCTGCCCCGCCTCGCTGTCGCGGGCCAGGGGCAGAAAGAGGGAGTGGCAGCAGAGAGGATACAGGAAGAAAAGGAAGAATGGGGTGCAGGATTAAATTGAAAAAAGAAAAGAGAATAAAAGTGACTAAAAGAGACTAAAAAATACGAAAAGAGATGAAAATATATGAAAAGAGACTAAAAGAGACAAAAAGGGAAGGAAAGGGAAGAAAAGGGAAGAAAAACCTGGGATTGGTAGGAAGACAGAAAGGAATTAAAAAAAAAACCAAGAACAGGGAACTGGACACAAGGATATCACAAGGAACAATGGCATGGGGAGCACCATAGAGCCATCAAAATTTAAATGGAACACGAGTGGGACATGGAGAAGGACAGAGAAAAAGCGTGCCTAACACATGGCAAGGACAGAGGGATACAGAGACAGAGGGAAACAAGGAGCCAGAGGGAAAACGACTATGGCACATGTCAGTGGGGAGAAGATGGGCAAGATGCTTCTCCTCCAGTCACTACACAAGTGCAGCTTCCCTGCAATTTCATGTTTAGTGTCTCTTCCAAGCTCAACAGGTGAAGAAACAGGTACTCCAAACATCTCTTTCCTTTGGCCATCACAGACCCACTGGGTGTACCTGGAATCCCGGGATGGATCTAAACATAGGAGTCCCACTTGCTACTCTCTCCACCTTTTCTCTAGCTTAGCCCTGGGCTGGGAAACAAAAGATAACAAACATGTAAAATACATCCTTGAGGTGTCTTGAGGATGCCCAGGCCTGGGAGAAAACCCTTCCCACCAGCCTCTTGGCCTTTTCCCACTTAGAGGACCTGTGCAAAAGGACATCCAAATCCCAGGTGGACAGCCTGGGGTGCTTTCTGTACACCGAACATCACAGCCCTGATTACCAGGAGCCTAAAGATGCTCTGGATGCAATTCCCAGCCTCAGTGAGCCGTAGTGAGACAAATCCGGCAGAGAGGATAAGAGGAGCCCTGTGTCCCTCTGACTAACCCCACGGGCAGGACCAGGGACACTGTGGCGCAGGCCAGCAGGGTCCCGCCGAGGGGTCTCAATCCTCAGTCCTGTCGTCTGCCTGAACCCGACTCCGACGCCGACCCCGCGGTTTCAGCGCGACTGCCCGCGGCGTTTCCCGGTGTGGGGAGCACGGTGGTGCGGTCAGCGGCATCGGGGGCGGGGGGGAGGCGCGTGGGCGGTGTCAGGCAGCGGCGGGACCGGCTCTGCCTCGGCCACGCGGCTCCTGCCGAGGAGTCCCCGGGAAATCCGAGGCACGTCACCGGGGCGCGGGGAGTGCGGGGGCTGCGGGGACGATGGAGCGGGAGATGCGGGCGGTACCCACAGGGCGGGGCCCCGGGACAGCTGCGGGACCGCGGGCTGCGGTTCTGCCCCTGCCCACCCCCGTGTCCGCCGGAGCGCGGCCAGCAGCGCAGATCGCGGGGGTCGCTCTCCTTCGGCCGCCCTGCTCCTGCCCTGCCAGTGGCAGCTGCGCCAGGACGGGGAAAATCCCCTTGGCTCGGGCAGCTGTGCAGTCTGCCTCCAAAACTGCGCACTCTTCGCTAAGACCCTGTTGAGCCATACGAGTGGCTGAGGGTAGTGGGCTTGCTCAGCTGGAGAAGAGATTGAGCTAAGACCTCTTTAGGGGTCTGCGTCTTCCTCCTGAGGGCCAGCTCTGATCTCTGCTCTCTATGAGCAGGGATAGGACCCAGGGCACGGCTGGAGGTCTGTCAAGGAAGGGTCAGGCCAATTATCAGGGAAAGGTTCTTCCCCCAGAGGGTGCTGGCACTGCCCAGGCTCCCGGGGGAAGGGGCACGGCTCCGAGGCTGCCAGAGCTCTAGGAGCGTTTGGACAGCGATGTCAGGGATGCCCAGGATGGGATTGTTGCGGGGGGGCTGTGCAGGGACAGGAGTTTGACCCGATGATCCTTGTGGGTCCCTTCCAGCTCGGGATATTCCAAGGTTCTATTCCGTGACTGCTGCCGGGAAGACGCCGGCTTCAGACGGCTTCCCCTGGACCCGAGGGCTGTAAGCATTGCAGCCCTTTGCCCAGCGAGGTGGCTCAATGGTGGCTCAGTCCGCACGGCTGTTCCTGAGCCTGTCCTTCGGGTTCTTCTCCTCGTAATAACCCCGCAGCGGGACCGGAGCCCGGCTGTGCCCCGCACCCGGCTCGATTCGTTTAAAGCGCAGCTCCGCCCCACCTCGGCCCAGCGCCCGCCGCCCGGCACCTCCCCTCCGGGGCGGGCGGCGCAGGGCCGCGGGGCCGGGAGGAGCGGATGCCGGCGGCGCCGCGGGGCCGGCCCGGGGCTCGGGGATCTCGGGCGGGCTCGGGCGGCAGGCGGAATGGGACGGCGCTGCCCGGCGCGTCCCGCTGCGCTCTGCGGGAGTGCGGCGGCCCGGCCCTGGTAGCCCCGCGGCTCGGCCGTGCCCTGAGGCCGCCCGGGCGCGGCGGGGCCCGGGAGAGGCCGGAGCTCCGGAGGTCGGGGAGCTGCCGGGAAGGGGGGGCGCAAGGCCCCGCTCCGGAGCAATCCTTCGCTGCGTTTTCCCGAGCCTTAGCACGGAAAACTGGGCTGCTCTCGCATTTGTTTATGGTTTGCTGCAGTGTGAGAGTTTTGTGGGGTTTTTTTGAAGATCTCACGCGTGTGTGGCTGCTGGGCAGCATCACCAGTACAACATTTCGATGTTTCAGCCGCCGCAGGGCAGGGTTTAAATTCAAGTGCATGCCAACATAGAGATAATACTGGGAAAGGTAGTGCCATGCTGCTGGTTTTGCCTGTGCAGCATGTGATCTGCCTTTATCCATGTCAGTCCGTCTTGCTTCATCTGAGTCATGTTTGCACTCTCAGTCATGTAAAGTGAATAATGCCCATCAAATGCAGCTGTAACGTAATAGAAAGCACTGTTGGGAATCTAATACAGGAGTGGTGCTGCTTTGCTTCCCTCCCCTGCTAGGAGAGGTTGTTTCATGTGTAATAGTTGGCTCATCTTTCATGTAGTCAGTCCTTAAGTGTAAACTCAGCTTCTCTACTGGAAGATGGAAAGATGCATTTACTAGAGGCCAGCCAAACCATGTAGATTAATGGGAAATGGAATAATCCATCAATGTGAAAATTTATCTCAGAGTTTATACTGCTGTGTATTTTGGTTTTGGTTTGTTTGGTTGATGGTAGATACGCATTCTGACAAGTGCAGGCTGTTATTTCTAAATAAAATTTCCTCTCTGGTTGTAACTGCAGAAGATATTAATGCTACTTCTAAAACTATGTCATTCCCATTTAGGGACTTGCCTGGAAACAATGTACTGTACATATTTTACAGTGAATAAATAGTTGCTTAACATTTTTTTGTCAGTTTTCTGGCTATTAATAAGCAAACAAATATATCTATTTAGATATACAAACAATTTGCAAGAACAAATTTTAGTGTCTGTGTGATAACTTTGGTTCTTACTATTTAGTATTGTTGATGATTTATTTCAGTCATTAATGGGCTCTTTTTTGCTTGAGTATGGCACAGGGAACATGTAAATAGAACAATAGAAAGCACTCTGCTTAAAGGCTACTGATTACATTTATGTTTGAATACTGAGTGCTGAAGGTAAGTATTCTGGAATATTGGCCAAAAAGTGCAGTAGTCTTATTCACAGCAGTAGTCATGAACAGCAAAGAAAAGGGCATGGGCAGAGTCTGATAAGTTTATTCTTACTGGAAATAGGTACCTGCCAAAACTGTTTTTGTTCTGGGGTTGACTCATGGGTCCTGCAATGGTATCACCCTTCCTGGTGTGCCAGGTACTTGTCCTTGCTTTGAGAGGATGACCTAGGTGACAGTGGCAACTGGCATGGCTCACATGCATCCCGATCTCACATCACCAACACCTGGAGAAGGTTAATGTGGCTCTTGCAATTAAGTGACAGCAGCGGCAGTCAATTTGGTTCTCTCTTAGAGAACTGGCCTCTGGCATAAAGGCCAGTGTGGTCACTGTGGCTGCAGTCATCCCTGCTGTCACCAGCACTGTCAGTACATAGTGGCAGTTTTGTACTGGACCCCAGGACACAGCTGCTGTGCTACAGTTGGATCTACATTTTGTGTGTTGTCACATGTGACTTCCATGCTTTCTATCCTTGGGTACACACCAACTGCAGGCACAGGCCACAGGTTCTCTGGCTGCACCCCAAGAGGGCCTGGTGTGCACACAGAGTCCATGTAGAAGTTACTGCTGACTGATTTAAAGAAAAAATGAACAAAACTCCCATCGCTCTTTTTGAAAAAAAGCACTCCACAAAATTGAATTTTGTTTTCTTTTTTTCCCATGGATGGTGTAAAGAATTCATTGTTAATATAATACAGATTGAGCAAAAGGATTGAGGATCAGAGCAAAGCTTTCTGACTTCTGGGTCCTTGCCCTGAGCACCAAGACTATCGCTGTCCCTGTAGGGCCTGGCTGTTTTGATGCCCTGTGTGCAGCACAGCACAGGAGGAATAGTGACCTTGTTGCCTGAGAGGACCCATTTTAAAGGAAACACCAGTACTTTTCCTTTCCTAAATGTCTGGGACCATGCACACAGCCCTGCACAGCTCTGCACCTGCTGCTGCTGTCTGTCCAGTCTAGCACAGGCATAGGCCAGGTGTCCTTGTCAGAGAGCCTCTGGGACTGTCTTAGCAAAATTGGAGTTGAAAGGGATGAACACAGAGAGATGAGAGGAGTGCCTGGCTCCAAACTGAGGGACAATTTCAGCTGAATTCCTATGTGGAATGGGAAGGGGAAGTTAAGAACATGCTCAGTGTCTCATGGAATAGCATGTGTTGCTTTCAGCAAGCATTTACTTGAGCACTATAAAATGTTTTGTACTTCTGGTGAGTGCTGTGGGTCCTCAAAACATGGCTGGCTCCCACACCACAGTTCAGTAATGACAAGTTTATCAGTACCCATTTGCCATTGTTTATTGTTATCCAGGCAACTGAGCAAGAAACATCCACAATGGCATTTCAGGACAGCATGTTTCTTTTTAGTTGAAATCAAAAAGGTCTAATAGAACTTCTTCTTTCCTCTCTCCAGCATCTTTTTTTTTCCTTCCCCTAAATGTTCTGCTGTTCAGAAAACCAGACAGATTCTTATTTTACTTTGCAAATCAGGATGCTTTCCCTGATTTGTCCGTTTTTCCTTCCATGGAGAGTATTCAATGTGGCGTGTCTTCCTCTCTCTGGTTTTGTTTTTTAGTTTAGTTTTTCTTGTTTTGTTTGTTTGTTTAGGAATAATAACTGTGAAAGTGAGTTTAAGAATGGTCCGACATGAAACTCAATGTGTTTTTATTGTGGCTCATTTCCGTAACTAACTAAACTGCTGAAATACTGAGCTTTGGAAATACAGACCAGTGAACTTCAGTTCTCAGGAAAATTGTTGCTTGAAACAACAGTTTACTAAAAAGAGCTTGGAATTCTTACATGTGAGTGAAAATATTCTGCTCCAGGTTGTTTGATTAGCTAATAAAAAATGAGTATCTAAAAGGTCTTCATGCTCTTTTGCACAAGCTTTAAGAAAAGTTTTAGGATGGAGCAATGTGTGAAAGAAGGAAAGGAGGGAAAAACGACCTGCTAAAGTCAGTTGAAAATTTTTTAAAAAAATCCTACTTCAAGATGTGCGAAGCCTCATCAATTTTACTGATAATAAACCTAGGCTATCTCAATGCCTTTTGTTTTACTTCCTTCAAGCTTGCCTCAGTAGGTGAGTATCATTTGCCAAAAAAAGTTTGCTTAACTTTGGTGATGAATATTCTTTCCATTAACAGGAAAACTTAAGAACCTGATTCATGTATTCATGGAATATTTTGAGTTGGAACAGACCAACAAGGATCATCAAAGTCCAGCTCTGAAGTGAATTGCCCACATGTGACTGAACCCATGACCTTGACATTATCAGCACCTTGCTCTAATCAGCTGAACTACAGTTGATAAAGAATGAAACCTGGACATAATTTGTATTATTCCCATACTGTGCCTTATAAAGTACAACTTGATTTGAATCACACAGTTGTCCTATTTCTCCAAGGAGCCAGGAGTGTTTGCGTGGTGTTTTGTGAGAGCCTTAGCGAAGTGGACAGTGTGTAAAACACCGTGCTGGGGTAACGGGAGGGATATGGTCTGAGAGAATACAGCAGTGCGGGATGTCTGATAGCTCTGTTTGGTTACTGACTGCTTTTGTGTGCGCTGATCTGTGCGTGCTGATCTACACGGGCAAGGCAGAAGGAAGCTGGTTTGCCCGGTTGCTGAGCTGGAGATGGCTGTACCCCCTGCGCTCCAGCAGTCTCTGGGAGCACGTGGAATGTGCAGGAAGGCAGGCACAGCCCAAGGGGCTCCCCACAGCAGTTGCTCTGTTGCTCTTGCAGAAGCTGCACTGGATGAGCCAGATGCATGTTGGTGGTGATAGGGATGGGTTTCTGTGTAGTAGTAAAATAGATTTGAAGTTATTAATTAATAGGCTAAGAAAAGTAGACCCTAAACCTAGGATCATCATGCACAACTTAGCAAAACCTTTCATTCCCGTAGTATGAAGTACCATTGTACTGGAAATGGAAACTGAAGATAAGGCAAGGTCTTAGGGAGAGCAAGTGTGGTCCCACTGTGACCAACTGGCCAAACAAAAATAGGTTTTGACAATCTTAGCTCCCTGATAGGATTACTTAATCATCAAGAAGATGTTCAGATTCTCATTCCCAAGAGGACAATTATTAAATTAAATTAAAGGACTTGTGCTTCAGCATTGCATAATTCTGTTTTGTATCTGAGATTTCTTGTTCTGTGATTAAATTTTCTAATAGCTGACAGTTTAAGGAAAGATTTAAAAACAATTTAGCTTGTTTCTGAAAAAAGATATAGTCCTTTTACCTTTACAGTAGGCCTAGTTTTCACTTAAGCTAAAAAAGATGATAAGACACCATCTGCAGCAGCCTTTATTAGGTGAGAATCAATTATATCTAAACTTTTCCTGATAGAGTTTGTAAATTTTTCTAGTGCAAGTTATTTAACTCCATCAAAGAATCAAAGGAGATATCCATAGTTTGAGCCACCTTGAGCCACTGCCTTTCCCTCATGGCATAGCTCCCACAAAATCTGCTTATCCTCATGGTGGATGCTTGTTCTCTGGAGAAGAGAAACAGAAGGCTGTTCTGGGTACTGTTGTCAGCTTCACTTTTTTCACAATTCTAATTATAAAATAGGTCTGAGGGAGCTACAGGGCTACATCATGTCCTCCTGAGCACTCTGTGCAGCCTAAACCATGGCTAATTGGCTTCTGACTGCTAGATCCAATTGCAACCTAAAGGATCAGTTTAATTAAATGGGAGATTAGCAAGAGTACGTTTTCCCCAGAGATTTTAAAATTCTAATGTGATTTTTACACAGTGCATTCTAAGCCAATATAAGCAGCATTAATTTAGCTTTTCTGCTTATTTTTAAATGTTGTCAGGGACTCATTATAGATCAAAAGTAAATGTGTATTTGTAAGCACTGGGTTATTTCTATAAGAACTTTTGTATCAGCTGCTTATTGTTAAACTGTGGAAATTAGATTTTGCTTCATGAAATTTTCATGCAGTTTTCATGAATTTCCTAGGGACTGATCAACAGATCTTTCAATGCGTATCCAGCTGACATAGTCGAGGCTTTTGAGTCTTAAGTCCTATTTACTATCTGAAAATCCACAGCATTTTAAAATAAGTGTTAATATACATTGTGAAAAATCTATAACCTCCCTGAACAAAATCTGGGATAGATACCAAGTGTTTACAATTTGGTAGTTCTGGAAAGGGAAGGATTTTGTTTGCAACTCTATCCCTCCTTGACCCATGCTGTATTTGTCTGCCTGTCTCAGCCTTGTAAGAATTGCCAGCCTTGGCAACAATTCCATACTGCAAAACTCTCTTCTGGGTTGTTTGATAAATTTCTAAACTATCTTGGCACTATTTAAGGTAATATCCACTAGAGCTCTCAGCTGCTTTCCTCTTATGCCTTCTGTCCAGCTTAGTGAATCCTCTCAAACTCACACTGAAAATTCCTGCCACCTGGTTCAAGACTTTTGCTCAGGGGTCCTTTGGTGTGATGCCTGATTCCCTCTGTACACTAAAAAAGGGTCCCAGTACTTGCAGGTGTCTGACACAGCAGAGCTCCCTCTGAGTGCCCAGAAATAACTGTGAACCGGTCATCACAGAGGCTTTAGCATCCAACTTATCCCTGTGGGTTGTGAGTTGAAATGGCACCTTCTCCCATCTCGTCCCCCACACATCCCACTTTGTACAAGCAGCCTGACAGAAAGTATTGCAGCAAATGTGTAAGAGTCTTCTGCAGATGAAATATGTACTGATCCAGGGTCCTTCTGAGTCAGGTGCAGACACCAGCTTTCCAGGATGTGCAGTAACCTACCAGGTTCTGTATGGCAGCAAATTCAACTTGGGGCACCCTGCTCTAACGTTATTGTAAAGGCAGTGAGGGATTTTACAGTTTAAATGAGACTACCTTGAGTAAAATGAATACAAACATTGTGGCTCAAAGCACATAATTGCAAAAGCAGTGTCAGAATCTAAATAGTGCAAACTGTATTGGATTACTATAATATTACAAGACCAAACAATTTTTCTTAAGTAACCTATCTTCATTTTGTATTTTTTCATTTGCATATCTGGATAATTTGCTTGCTTTTTTTGCAGTTGATTTGTCTGCATTTACTGCGCTGCTTAAACTGATTTGTCTTCCTCTCTTTTTTTGTCCCACCAAAAGAAGTCACTGAAGAGGTCACTTTTGGTTTTAAAAAATAGGGGAAAGCAGAGTTTACATATTATTTTGTTGGACTGTGTGAGATAAAAGGGATTGCTTTTTATCTTTCAGTGGTAGATAAATCTAAAGTGTACACTTCAGTTATGTAAACTGCTTTTTCAAATTAATATTGAAATGCATTTTAGAGAGCTTGTATAACTTCTTATCTACCATCAGAACTTGAGGATTTCTAAATATATTAAAGAGTGAATGGTAATTAGGTTGCTGACCTTAAAAAGCAATTATTTCAAAAAAGTAACATTTTCCAAAAACATTTTATTTTCATTATCAAGGTATTTCTTTGAGAGAAAGCAGAGAAAATCTTATATAAAATAAGGCTTACAATGTTTTATGCACATAATAAATACAAAACAATGGCTGAGAACTTACCAATTGCCTTGGTCAATTTTGGTGCATTTCACAAAAGGAGATGCTATTTTTAAAAACACTTTTCTCTAATGCAGATGAGACCATAAGTGTATAAGCTTAGAAACTATTAGACAGTGTTTCTTTAGTCCATGGAAACAGGGAGAAAGATTAAAAGGGTTTTCATATTGAGTTTCATGGTGCTTCAACATGCCACCAGTCACATTTTGATAAGGCTCTTGAAGCTTTGTGAAATTTTGTGAAATTTTCTGCTGCTTTTGAGAGTATAATTCTGTTAAACGATATGATGGTTGCCTTGTCTTTCCTGGAAAATAGATTCCATTTATTTAAACTGCCCCAAACACACATCTCAAACACTGCCTAAATTCACCCTTGACATCCCAGGGTGGCTGCTCTGCATCCTGCTATGAACAGTGCAGCTGCTGCTGTCATGCAGCTGAAGCTCTCCTGCAGCTTTGCATGCACGTTGGGCACATTGTGCAGGATGGTTCTGAATGCAATCTCTTCACGGCTTTGTGCTTGCAGGAGCAGAGAGCACCACTGGTGCTTTGGGAAGGCCAGGTTTGTCCTGCTTGGTCTGGTACCTGATCCTTCTCCTGGTCATCCCAGAGCAGACAAACATGGAGTGTGATATATAGCCCCTTCCAAAGAGGAATCTCTGGCCAAAGGACTGTTTTTTAGACAAGGAATATCACTTTTCACTTTCATTCATCACCTCTTTCACAGCTTTTTCTTGTGTCCAAGCCCTGTCCACTTCAGCCTCCCCTGATGCTTTGATGTATGCCTCAAAGATGTCCAATAAAGGGACCTGGAGCGTATAAGGCCCCAAAACCAAACATGGCTTGAAGAGCCTCTTAAAAGGGCTTATGGCTTTTTAAAAAATATACTCTGAGTTAGACACGCAGGAAAAATACTGACAAGGTATTCTCAAGAAGTCAAACAACAAAAAACTTTACTGGCAACTTCAGAAAACCAGACAACTTTGACAAAAGGTTTAGAGTAGCATTCAATCAACATAAAACACTTAATGGAGCATTAATTTAGTCCATTCAACTTAGCAAACTCCAAACCTATCCTATTTTAAGTTACTCATAACTCTGAGAAGTGGTAATTAGAAGAGCGAGAAGGAGAGACAAGATACAGAAAGGGACAAATATAGCTGCCACTCCTGTGTTCCAGCAGTGTCTCAGCTGATACAAAATCCAAGGAAAGGCTGGGTCAAGACGTATGCTCAACTCCTGTTCTGGTTTAAGTGACCTTTGGCTTTCCCTGGGTCCTTTTCCCTATTTGTTGGAGAACCAGTCCTGGGAACTACCAGGTGAGCTGCTACTTTACATCATAGAATATCCCCATCTGGGAAGGACTTGAGAGGATCGTGGGGTCCCGCTCCTGACTCCGTAGAGGGCAACCCAGAAGTGAAACCCTGTATCTAAAAGCATTATCCTTCCTCAGCCTTCCCCTCCTCTCTTACCATCTTCTCCCAGCTCTTCCTTTTGACAGTTTAAAAGATTAGTAATAATTACATTAATTAATTACATTAAATTACATTAAATTACATTAAAACTCATCACAAATACTTGGCAGGACAATATAAAAATCTAGTTTTTTCTCTAAAGCAGATTTTTTTTCTTCATGAACAAATGCTTTTGACAACAAATATAATGAAAAACCAACACTGTAAAATGATAGCCTGTTCTTACCACAGAAGAGAAGTTTAAGAACTTGGTATATTTTACATGAACTTGGTTTAGTTTGTAGGGAAACTGGTAGCAAAATCCCTCAGACTTTATAGTTTGTGTTAGAACGTTTAATATCTCCTAGCTAGGCTACAGGAAGGTAAGTTGATTGCAAAGCACTGAAGGATTTGAAATTTGTTTTGCCCTTCTCTAGATGCATTGTTTTGTACTCTTCACTTTGACATTAATTGCCTCTAATTCCTAAAATGCAGCCTAGTCACATTGTGAAAGGAGAGAGGAAGGAAAAAGGAGCATGGCTGTCTCTGCTCCAAAGAGCTGGCGAGCAGCAGGTGCCGATGGGCCAGACAGGAGTGAGGGCCAGCAGGGGAGAGCAGCTGGTCCCAGGCAGTAACCCCCTAACCCCAGTAACCCTGGCTCCCCTGCTGTCCTGCCATGGAGGCTGTGCAGCAGGCTGGACTCCGCAGTAGTGTCACCAATACACAGTGCTTTCAGAAAGTCCTGGGATTTTAGCTACCCTGATTATGATAATAGATTAAAGGCAGTAGAGGTATTTTGGGGAAGGGATGAGGTTCTTGCAAGAGAATACTTTAAAGAGAAAAAGCGATCAGCTATGGTACTGCAGGTTTAGGACAAGTTTAGGAGACTTTTAGGAAAAGTCTCCTTTCTCCTGGGGCTTTGTTGATCGCAAACAGAGCACTTTCAGCTTTATTGGAAATGACAGTGCAGTGATTTCTCCTAGTACCAAAAGATAACAGGGCTCCAGACATTTTGCTATGTTTCAGATTTTTGAAGGGGGAGGGTCAAAGCCTGACAGTCTAACTTCCATGTAAAGAGGGATTATAATAAATAACGGAACCACCTAAGGATGAACAGACTATAAAGCAGTGGAGGCAGCAAAGCTTCCTTTAGAGAGAAACTATGTCTCATAATTCTGTTACAATCTGGGGAAAGAGCTGACACCTAGGGTAAAAGCGGCTTAATTTCATGTTGCGCTTCAAAATCCTGAACGTCCAAACAGGAGGAACTTCATAAGAAACAAAAGGACTTGGGAGACTGGTGGTAGACTGATGGAAAACAAAAGCCCAAGAAGGGGAAAAACCATGAACAGTCATTGATAAATGTGTAACTTTACTTACTTTAAAGTCTGCAACTTCCATTTGAATTCTTGTGGGAATTCCAATATTTATATGAAAGTACTTCACAAATCCACATGAAATGAAGTCAGTGCTGGAACATTAATCCATGTCTGTTAAAAAACAGTTTGCAGAAAATGTAAATTCTCACAAAGTCAAAACTTTTTAAAACCCAGGTAACTCACAGAAGAAATCCTAATGTTTGATTGCCTTCTGTGTCTGATTCCTATCAGTCATAAAGTAGATTTAGTCAAAGGCTACCAACCATTTACAGGTATTTCTGCTGCTTGTGGTACAATAGCCTTGCAGCAAATCTGGAAACTGGGGCTCATGCTCTCTTGCCAGATGCATGTTGCTTTGGTGGCTTGCTGTTGACTTGCCATCTACTTAAAATATCTTAATCCCTAAATACATAATTTGCTTTTCAGTACTACTTTCAAAGTCTATGTTCAATTAATTTTATTTCAGTGGAGACCTGAAGAAAAAAAAAAATCTCCATTCATGTAATTCTGTATCTCTCTCAAGATTTTGTAACAGTCAGCAGTAATAAATAATGAAACTCTGGCACAGAAATGTGCAGGCTGATCTACAGACATTATTTCAAAGCCAAACTACATTTTATTAGATTTCTTTCTGTCAGTCTGGACGTAAACTTAGACAGCCTTTTCAGTCTTAATAAAGCATTCTATACATTTTTCCCTTTATCATATTTAATGTAAAAGAAATAAATGCTGCATGCACTAATGCCAGCACACCCCATCAGCAGTCAGGAATATGAGACAAAGCAGGGAGAGGAAATGCAAAGACCTTTCAGTTCAGTATTTTATCAGTACCTTGCCCTCTTTGTAGGAAACTGAATCCCATAATTTTAAAACAGACATTCTGGACCTTAATTCCTCTTTCTGCATCTGCTTCTTTAAGCAGGTACTATATAGTACCTGCTTCTTACCAAAAGAGGTCAGAATTGTAACTAGTCATATGGCAGCTCTGCAAACTGACATAGAGCCATCCTTCCTAGATCAGTACAGTTGATGAATCTGAAATGTTCTTTATTCTCAGCATTCTGGCTCTAAATTTGTGTTTCTCTAGTTTATGAGAACAGAATGTTTCCATTTCTTTCCCGTTTGACCATTTGGATTTCATGGGAGGCTGTGTCAGATGACTTGCTAAGATCAAAACTAGTAAAGTCCACTGCTCAGCATAGAGCCAGGGACCTCAGCACAGAGAGCAGTCAGACTGCTCAGGCATGACTCGCCTTGGATAACTCACAGATCCTGGTCATTTGCAAGGGAAGTGCCTCTATTTTGGATTGCTTATCACGCTACAGACCTTGCTAGACTTAAAACCTGATCTGTAACATCAAAAAGAGAAGACCAGAAATTGGAAATAAGTTGGAGATAGCTTACTAAGGGAAAAAAAACAAGGAAGTAAAATATGATGTAATTTCTTTTCATATATCTTACTTTAATATACAGTGATAACTCCTGTCATTTGTTCATTTAGAAATTAATACTGTGGTTGTAGCCAAAAGAGAAACCCCATAAGCTTTACAGGACCATGTGAAAGGAAGATATTAGAGAATTCTAGGGAGGAAAAAAACAAAAAAGGGTGGAGACATCCCCAGAAATCAGTTAGCTCACTGTGGTCTTGGTCTGCTGAGTATAAACCCTTACCCAGCAAAGATCCAGAGAGCGTATGGTTTAACTGTATTTGAATCATAAATAATGAGAATTAGTATCTATCATGTATTTAATCCATTAAAAATATGATTGCTTTACTATAACATTAATTATATTTTATAATATATTACAGACATTATCTATATGTACATTATGTACAATCTGTAGGTATTATGTGTAATAATAATCTGTATAGTAAAATAAATTCCTAATAGTGTGAAGTGCTCATACTGTGATGTTGGTAAAGAAATCAATCTGAAAAATATATAACATGAGTGGCCTTGCTAAATTCTGTTTAAACCTTCTGATGGCAGAAGATAGTGCTGCTGGTGTTCATTTTACTCTTACAAATGGAGAAATTTGCATAATAATTTCAGTGTAACTAGCGGAGTATAAATATCTCACTGTTAGGTAACAACTCAGCAGTGATTAATTGAAGACCTGAGTTACTTGTTCTGTTGAGTAATCCAGGGTGACAAAAATGCTTCCCACTGGGTAATGTTATACTCAAAGTGTCATTAAATATTAGTGCTAGTTTCAAATACTAGTGCAGTTATTAAATATTAGAGCTAGTTCTCCTGTATTACTTTAAAAAGTAATAGAATTTAAAGTAATATAAAATGAGGTAGTTTAAACAGGAGTATACTAAGACTACCTTTTCAGCTTTATTTATATAGCACGCACAAACACTGATTTTGTTTATATATCCCCATTTAACAAAATGCATTGGAAAACAAAACTAAAATTCCTTGATTTATCCTGACCAGACTCCAATTACATTTCTGTCAAAGAATTCATTTTGCATGGGCTTTTTTTTTCTCTGACTGGTGCTGTGAGAACAAGTTGTGACTATCTCAGAGGTGCATTGTTTATGCTAGAATATTTTGTGTCATATTAATTGCAATTATGCAGCTTTTCAGAAATTCAATGAAAAACAGTTTACTGATGGGGTGGAGAGAATATTTATTATTTCCACACTGTATCTTGATGAATACTGCAAATGTGAAAACTTGAAATACTGCATGTCAAAGGGAGAGTGGGAGCTGCAGACAAAGTTTATTAAAGAAACTTTGCTGTCTGAGGGGCAAAGAGAACTCCTTTGTGTATTTAACCTCTTTCACTGAAAAGGGTTTAAATGAAAGTAAATCCTTCCTTAGCCTCAGATTTTGGCAACAGTTTAAATTTAAGGAAACACTTTGTCCCACAAGTTCTAACAATGCCAAATAAGATATATTGATATAAAATGAATTATTTATTAAGATAAATTAACAGACAAAACAGGCAAAATATCTTTATCAAAATTACTATTACTATATATTACAGTATAAAACTAAAATAACTACTAGTAGATCATAGCATCACTTAGAACAGTGCACTGTATCAAGGTACCCGTATTAAAGCTGGGAAAAAAGTAATATTGATTAGGAGTGGAATGTAAATTCCTGCCGAAAAAGCCATGATGTGCACTGAATCCTTGACTCAGCTGTAGCAGTCAGAGGCCCTGCAAGGCCTCCCTGGCAGTCACTCGCCTAAGATAAATGCCGAGTCACGGTGACTGGACCAAAGCAGCCCCTTCTGCATTCGGACCCTTGTTATCTCTCTGTAAGGCTATAGGTCGTATTCTCCTCAACCCTGGCCACTGGACAATTTCCAACACCCCTGTACCCTATATCAACCCCATCTCTGCCCAGTTCAGCAGAAGAGCTGTCACTGCCACCTTCACAGGAGCTGAAACTAAAGGACACCACTGTGGAACCGCATCCAGCCTTCTCCTGTCTCTACCCCTATATGTCTGCGAGGCACTTGTGAGCACAGAGCTGACATCACTAAGAGCTGAACTCACAGAGCTGAAATCACTCCAGAGTTGCTGGCTAAGTTGCCTGTGGCTGGGAGCTGAGCCGAGGGACCCAGACAGGCTTTGCCTATCAGCCCGGCACTATCTGGACACCCACAGTAGCGGCAGCTGGGGGTCGGACGGACCCCCGAGCCCCAGGCTGCATCACTCAGCCCCTGGTGAGTAACTGTGAAACCATTGTCCCTACTCATGGAAGAAACTCCACGGGTTTCCAGGAAAATGTATGGAAGATTTCTGCTTTGTGGAAGCTTTGTGGAAGTGTGCTGTCGCTTTTATAGCGGTAAAGTAAATGGTTGTCACTCAGAAATTGAGCTTATCTTCCATATCTTACTTCAAAGTAAGGTGTTTTTTGGCAATTGAGAGATGCCAGACCAGTCAACCCTGGTGCCAAAAAAAGATGTCTTTAATAGTTTAATTTCTACTAGCAAGGGCAGTTAAAAAGGTTAAGAAACACTTCATTATGGAAAAGAACCACAATGTAAAGAACCATGGCCATTGGGCTCTCTGTGCCCATCTTTCAGCCTCAGAGCTCTTTAAGCTTTACCATCATTTTCCTGGAAAAACAGGGAAGGGATTCAAGACTTTAGCACTGTAGAATCACAGAGCAGCCTGGGTTGGAAAGGATGTTGAAAGACAATCTGCTCCACCCCATTGTGGAAAGGGAGCATGGAAACATTTTCCCATACCTCCTCCAACTGCATTTTGAACCCTCCAACAATGGGGACTCAACCTGTCCCTGGGGAGGTTGTTCCAGTGAATGATTTTTCTCACCATCCCTTTCAGCAAGACTCCTCTCAGGCCTTGATCTATACTGGATTCTAGTGTTATTCCATCCCAGGTCCAGAATTTTGCACCTGACTTCATTAGACCTCCCACAGTTCTTGCTAGCCCAGTGTCCCAGCCTGTCCAGGTCTCTGTGTGAGCTGCTCTGCCTTCTCATGTATCTTCCTCACCAAACAGTGTAGTGTCAACACACTTGGTGAGAGTGTTTTCCATCCCAAATAATTTATGAAGATGTTGAGCTATGTGGGACCCAGAATCAGTCCCTGGGGGAGCTCACCACTGACAGGCTGCTAGCCTGAGTAAAACACATTGGTCAGTGCTCTGGGTGCAGACTATTTGACAATTTCTCATCCATCTCAGAGACCAATCGTGCAACCTATGTCTTGTCCGTTTGTCCAGGAGCTGTCTGTGGAAAATGGTGTTGAATGTTTTGCTGAAGTCCAGTTAAACAACCACCTGTTCCCCTGTGTAGACAGAAAGGTGTACCATGTTAGAATAGGATAGGATAGGATAGGATAGGATAGGATAGGATAGGATAGGATAGGATAGGATAGGATAGGATAGGATAGGATAGGATAGGATGGGATAGGATAGTTGAAAGGAATCTACCATGATCATCTGGCCCAACTGCCTGACCAAAAGGGCAGACCAAAAGTTAAGCATGCTGTTAAAGGTAGACCAAAAATGAAGCATGCTGTTAAGGATATTGTCCAAATGCTTCTTCAGCACAGACAGGCTTGGAACATCAACTGCCTCTCTAGGAAGCTTGTTCCAGTGTTTGACCCACCCTCCCAGTAAAGAAATGCATTATAATGTTTGGTCTGAGCCTCCCTTCATGCAGTTTTGAGCCATTCCCAGGCATCCAGTCCCTGAATTGCAGAGGGAAGAGCTCAGCACCTCTCTCTCCATGTGTCCCTCTCAGGAAGCTGTAGGGAGCCATGAGGTTGCCTCCCAGCCTCCTTTTTACCAGAGAAGGCAAACACTTTATCTCATTAA
Organism: Lonchura striata; assembly: GCF_050655825.1. Classification (NCBI taxonomy): domain Eukaryota; kingdom Metazoa; phylum Chordata; class Aves; order Passeriformes; family Estrildidae; genus Lonchura; species Lonchura striata. The sequence continues at coordinate 73,969,036 of NC_140707.1, read as the reverse complement.
AAGGAGCAAAAAAAGTACAAAGTTCATACTTCATTATCCCTTGTGACAGAGAGATGAAAAAAAGGCATATTACATTTATCTAGATTAAATAGAATTGAAAATAAAATACAAAAGATTTATTTTTGAACATGTTATGGTAATTTTATCTTACAGAAATACTGTTAAGAATTTATGCCTTCCAAAAGTCAGCATTTAAACAATAATCTCTGTACTTTAATCCTTTAGTAAAGACAATAAAATCACTGGAAAGTTCTACCTTATGACCAACAATACATTGTAAAAATAAAAATATGCATTATCAGATTTAGCACTATGGATATGATGACATTTCCAGGCTAACAGCACAGTTATAAAGGCCTTAGAAACTAAGAATTAGACTTTGTCATTAACATTCAAAGTGTAGCATTTTCATTATTTGTCATTTTATCTTGATACTGTATGAATATTCATAGACACACACACCTTGATTGCCACCAGTGACAATGGCAAGCATTTCTAAATTATTCAGCTACATATATTATCTGTATTTATGATTCTTGTTCAATCAACACTGGCTGAAAAAATGAATTATTTTTCATAATTCATATATTCATAAATATAATGTTGTACATATTATTACTAGTAATTAACTTTTTTTATCCTCTGTACAAAACAGGAAAAAGAGAAACAGTATTCATTAAGATGAAAGCAATAAAGAATGCAGAGCAGTTCACCAGAATCCCAGCCCTTGATATTTCAACCCCTCCCTGTAACTCAGGGTCAAGGACTGACATGATCAGCAGGAGATAGCCAGGGCCAGAGCCAGGTTTCTTACTGCCTCATTGGCACTGTGTAGCCCTGCTGTCCTTCCTGCAGATCCAGCCAAACCCCAGGAGTGTGCAGGGAGAGCCGCTGCAGCAGCCTCTGGGCGCTGCGGGGAGCAGCAGAGGCTCAGCTGCAGTAGGGTGTGCTGCTTTGCTCCCAGGATGTGGCTCGGTGCTCAGCCAGCTTGTGTAGTGCTGGAGGAAGCCGGGTCCTGAGTAACGCAGATTGCTGCCACAGAAGTTTGCAGAGGAGGAGAAAGACTTGAAGGGGATGGTGGGTTTGAGGGTGGATATGTTCCAGCTGCGTGTGTTGGCAGCCTAGAAACCAACTGTGACGTGGGCTGCATCCCTACAGTGTGTGCAGGTAAGGGAGGGATTCTACTGCTCTCCTCTGTTCAGGTGAGGTCCCACCTAGAGTCCTTCATCCAGCTTTGGGACCTCTGCACAAGAAGGATGTGGATATTTTCCAGCACTTGCAACTTTGTAAAATTCATTGTGAGGTTTTGCATGCAGTTTAGCTGAGGGTGTGCAGAATAATATATGGCCAGTATTTGCTTTGCAATGAGGTAGGTCAGTTTATAAATATCTTCAGTTCTCTGTGATTTAATAAGGCTGAGCAACTCTGAGTCACAAGACATTAGGAGAGCAGTCCAAGTGGGGAAGAGAGTGTGAGGTGACACAACATAGCCTGATGCCACCTGTAACTTGTCTTCAGCAAGGTCCAGCTTCCCCAGGATGCAGAGCACTGGCAGGGTTTCGCTGAGACAGGTGCCTCAGACATGCAATACAATGGTGTGCTGCAAGATTAAGCAGGCTCAGACTGTGCAGATTTGATGTTCCACCTTTCAAGAAATAGACTGGGAAAAGAAGAGGAGCATTTTCATAGTCGTCAGGGGGAGTTTGCCTCTGCTCTGACATGATCTGACAGCAAAGGAATGTCCGGCCATGCGGTGCACTACAGGACTTTGGGCTTTCCAGTTTGTGCGCTCTGCCTGTCGAGTTTGCCTGATCTTTGGTGTGGTTATCACTGACTTGAAGAACTGAGTCAGGTTCTTTGCTCTGCTTCTAGCCTACTTCTGTTGTTTCTTGATAAATGTCTCCTGTTTTTTGGTACGCCTTGGGTTCTCAGTACATGAGCAAAATGCTGCAGGGCTGCTGGGCACCCATGCCGACAGGAGGCAGCTCCCACTGTCCCTCTCAGCAGATTGCTCAGACATCAGCCTGTCAGCTCTGACTGAGACCATATCTGCCCCAGGGAACTGGTCACAACTGGCTTCTTCACATGGAAAAAATGGGGGAACAAGGTGGAGTGAAAATGTTGAGGCGGAAACAGGGTTTGAAGTCCACCTGAGTGGGGAGTAATTTACTCATGATTGCAAAGGAGCAGCCTATGGTAGTTGCTGCTGGACAACCACAGTGGCTTTGACCATCACATTATGTGAAGCTGGACTTCACACATAGAGCAGTCATTGCACTACAGAGCAATCATACGACCAGCACCTTCATACTGAAAAATCTAGAACAAAACAGGGAAGTTAATGGGTTGAGACGTGCAAAGTAAAATCACTGCCAGTCCCTGCTACTGTTACTCACCAGTTTGCATGGGAGTGTTTTTCTGTAGGGATGTGCAATTGCTTCTAAGTAACATGTTCCTAAATTTGGTTTCTGCATTAATAGATCTTATTTTTTTTGGTGGAATGCTGACGTCCGTGTGAAGACAGCATACCATGTGCGTGGTCATTTCTGCCACCTCTCAAGTACAACTACTGCTTGTTTAATTTTTGTCCTCCAATCCAGCACTTTCTGGTCTTCTCTTTATTTCTTCATGCAGAGATTTTTACTTCAATCTTCTCCTTCCAGCGTTGAAAAATTCTGTCCCCATTTTTCTTATCTTGCTTCACTTGCAGGTGCTAGTAAAAAAGAAATGTAAAAGAAACTTCAAAACCCACTGATGTCATATTCTTTTTCTTGCTGACTTCATCAGAGAGGAACTGGAACGCCTCTGTGAGGTTTTGTGTTGCCTGACAGCTGGTCTCTCACCCGTGTGGGTCTGTGGTCCTGGGTGTGCTCATGTAAGTGCATTTAATGGAAAAGACCAAGTGGGGAAAATGGCCTATAATAATCTCATAATAATTCCTCATTATCTCAATCTATTTTTCAACAATGAGAACCTCAGCTCTTCAGATCATTCATGATTTTGCAGATTCCTTTTCATTTACTGTTTTCTTCTAATGCTTCCCTTGCATGCATTTTCAGCTGAAACAAGGCTGTGCACTCAAATAAGAGTCACTGATGCCTTAAAAAATAAGAAGTCTGTCTTCCATGCTAGATATGCTAACAGTGTCATGTACATCTATGGCTTTAAAGTCTATGTGTGTTTTTGCATGTGGCCATGAGATAGTGGGGTGAAATTCTTCCCAATGAGGGTGCGGAGTCCCTGGCACAGGTTGCCCAGAAAAGCTGTGATTGTCCCATCCCTGGAAGTGTCCAAGGCCAGGCTGGACATGGCTTGGAGCAGCCTGGGACAGTGGGAGGTCTCCCTGCCCATGGCAGTGGGATTAGAACTAGGTGGTCTGGAAGGTCCTTCCCACACAATTCTTTGATTTTATGTCACTTGCAGCTCCAGGGCAGTAAAAGACAACAACTATTTTTATAGGAACAGTACAGGCACAAAACCTGGGAATCCCTCCAGGCATCTGAACACCTAGACACTGCAAGAGTAAGATAAATATTTCTGAGATCCATGGGGATCATGAGCCTGCCAGCCTCCAGAGAGCCCGATGCCAGGCTGCCCTGCAGATGGCAATCCTGTGCTGTGGCTGCCTGGCACAGTGGTGCTCAGGGCTCCGGCTCTACACTGTAAAGGTGTATGTAGTGTTACCTCGTGCTCTGAAGCAGACTGTACCACAGCATTTTATGGTTTCCGTAAAACATGCTGGAAACATGATTCATAGCTATTATTTACTTTTGTAAAACAAATGTGCAGATTTACTGTGTTGCAGGGTCATTAATGTCAAAGGTGTTTTGAATACATGACAAAGCATAAATCTTGGCAGTGACCAGGTCACCTGTCAGACCCTGTTGACTAAAGGCTTTGCCTAATGCCCATTATACCCATACTTCCATTTTGGTTCAGGTAACAAGCAGCAAGAAAATCAATGTCACAAAAACACATACAGCTTTCTCTCTGAAATATTTGTCTATACATTTTCTAACATCTTTCCCTTTTAAAATGTCCTACTGGGGAGAGTCATGGGACTGAGAAAGATGGAGATGGATGGGAAGGAAGAAAGGAAATTTCATACTAACATGTGTGTCATTATAACCATGTAGCCCTGTAACATGGTATTGCTTTTGCTAATAACATGCCCTGATCTCCGTGCCGTTTGCCAGGCCTCATCACACCCTCTCTGCCCAAACTGGGTGTGACTTGCTTGCAGCTCCTTCTTATCCAGTTGAGCTGTGACAACAATTTTTCTAAGTCATTGTGTGTCTGTACAGCCATCATTTTTCACAGACCTGGAGCTCTGGATGTTCAGCCCCCACAGCACAGGCTGCTTTTGCTGGAGTACTGTCAGCAAGTCCAAGGCAGGCAGCACACCCTTCTGTCCAGCACTGCATCTCATGTGCACAGGTGTGTGGATCCCAGTATGAAAAGCTTACCAAGGAAGTGGGGAGAGTGTAATAAACAGGATTCAAGGTGGGGCTGAACATAGGGAATGTGAAGAGCAATGGAGGCAGCTGGGTTTGATTAGTTGTGTGACAAGGCTGCTAATGAATCCACCTAAGCCTACAGGTACTTGAAAGTGAGGTAGGATTCTGTGACCTAGATAGGCACTCAGCATGGTATCAACAAGACATAAACTCCCCCTTTTATTGATTTACTGTTTCCTTTTTTCCCCTTGTTTGTCTGTCTGCTCCACTTGCCTTATTCTCATAGTGAACATCTGTACTGATATTTCTGAGCAGAATCCTTTCTGGTCTGTACTTGTGCAGCAAGTTGAAGAATAAGGCTGTAATTCATGCTTGAATTTCCTGGATATTACACAATTAGAGCTGACATCAATAATAATAGACTGTTCTGCACACAATATAAGCAACTGTGTATAAATAACCACAAAGATGAAAAAAATAGCAGAAAATTTGGGAATTTTCACATTACCTAGAGACATACTATGAGCTGCTGTTGCTTGTATTCAGCTCATTAACTGCAGCTGTCTGAGAGAGAAAATAGTGCATGAATGAGCTGTGATGTGTAAGCCATGTGCTGGCTGATGCTGGGCCTGCAAACTTGTGCAGTGATTTCTTTTTCCATGTCAGTTGACACAATTTCTTCCTTTCACACCAGTTTACAAACAGAAAATTACCTTCTGGAGCAGATTTGCACAAGTGCTCTATTCAGCTTTGAGAAGTTTTCAGATTAAGCATTCAGAAATTAATGAATTCTAGACAATTCTTTCCTTCACCCCCTGAACACACCTGGTCTTGGGAACAGAGACCCTGTTTAGACCATAAACACAATGTGACTGGAAACAGGGTTTTAAACAATTTGAAGGATTGTGTCACCAAGAGGTTAGGGGAGGAATTGTTATGCGAATTATGTCAGGATGGGGGCTAAGCCCTCTAAGGGATTTATCTGACAAAAGAGAATAAACCACTTTAAAAACGGACCCTTTGCTTACACATCTGAGGAGAAAATGGTGAAGTAATATTGTGTGTTTCTCTGCCATCTTGGGCCCAGACTCCATGTAGTGTCAAATACATAAAGGTTCTAATAAAATATGATATTGCAAAATTAATGAAAGCATTAGTTTGTTTCCTTCAAATGAATTAAAACAAACAAAAAAAATTTCACATTTTCCTGACCAATATATAATTCCAAGTTTCAGAAAGAATCTTCAAACATGATCCTAGCATTTCAAGTGAGTTTGTATGTGGTGGCATGAGTCAATTGAAAACTCTACTTCCAAAAGTAACCATGAGGGTGAATAAAAACAGAAGCATCTTGAATGTAGAAGGATTCTGGAATAAACCACTTTGAAAGATTTTTTTTTTTTTCTCTGAAAAATCTCCTGCAATAAAATTTAAATAAATAAAATAAACAAGTTGCAAACAGAAATTGATAAATTCATCTACCATGGGTCTTGGGAATATGGGGAGATTCCTGCTGACAGAAAGCTAGCCAATGTTATTTCAGTTTACAATAAGGGCTTGAAGCAGGTCCAGGAAACTACAGACTAATCTAACCTCAATTCCTGGGAAAATTATGGAGAAAATTATACTGGCCACTATTGAAAGGCACCTGAAGAATAATGGTAAATACGCATTAAAAAAACCCCAAAGCCATTAGTCCCTTAGAGTACTTTGGACCACAAAATAAACATAGATCTTTAGGGGTTTTTTATCCTAATAGGAGAACTGACGGCAAGGGAAACATTTCTCTGTCCAGAATCTCTTCTTTCAAAGACATTATACTCCCTGCAGAAATAATATGCTCATTGCATTTTAGGTGGCAGTTCACTTGAATCTAGCAGTGAAAGTTGAGATGATTAAATCTCAGGGAGACTGAAACTGCTACCCTAGGAACGGTGCCTTCCACTTTAGTACACAGATAAAACTGATGGTTTGCATTCCTTAATGCATTCTCTGATTCTAACATCTTTTGCAGACCTGTCTCTTGCAAGAGAAAGGAAGAACATCTGTGATGATCTGTGCATACAGGAAGAAAACAGTAAAAGTAGGGCTGGATCCCAAACTCACACTGGTGCCATCTGTCTCTGCCATAAATCTGTTTGGGCACATGGCCTATGCTGACTTTGATTATGGGATGGAACTACTGAAGAACAGAAATAGGAAGAAGTGGCAGTTATACATAAAATGGTCAGTTGGGGGTAATAATGAGGAAATATATATTCTCTGCATCTCCTATCAGGAAGATGAAGGACACTTGCTGAACAAAGGAAAGAGTTTGAAATGAGCGCAAGGGACTTCATTATGCAACATACAATTAGACTGAGGAAATTGCTGCTGTAGGAAGTTCTGGAGGTCAAGCAACTAACAGCATTCAAAATGTGATTGACTACTATAAAGAATATTTTAAAATATGATCAAACATTTGTAAAAATGTTGGAAAGTATATTCCTTTTTTTTTTTAATGTCAGGCCATAACCTTTATGGGAGATGAAGATGAGTTAAAGAATTTAACACAGTTCATAAATGAAGGGCAGATGACAAAACTGAATTATTTTGTCATCATAAATCACAGCACATGAAATCCTAAAGTGCCTTATATCTCAGAAATCTTTACTGGGCTAAAGCATTTCAGACTTTGGGACACTAGATGGAAAGCCACTGAAATCAGGGAAGGTTTCAATTCCAGCAATTCTGAAGCCTCTGAAAATGCTGTGGAGTAAATGAAGGCTTGAGTATCCCTTGCTGCTGAACTGTATAAATAGCAAGTGATAATCCCAAAGATGCCTGTCAAATTGACAAAGGTTAGTGATGGGGTTTTGCAGGGGGTTCCTCCCTTTACAGCTCCAGGTGCACAGCACAGAGAGAGAAAAAGAGGGATCTTCACACTGCACAGTACAAATACTCATGTCATTAACACCTCATCACCCACTGCAGCCAAGTACTGAAAATGCCTGTACTGCAGAAGGAATTAGGTCTTTCTTCTCTCTTCTTACCTTAATTGCTTGGTTAATTGTACATCAAAGAACATGGGCACCTAAGCATTGCAGTTGTCCAGCTGAAGTGACAAATTTGCCATGAGGCTGCAGCCGTTGCCTCGATGTAGAGTTGAAACTGTTATGGGTCATGCCCATCAAGTGCTTCTGTGTTCCACAAGACCCAGGAGCTGAAGAAAAAGGGAGCTCAGACGCAGCGCAGGGGCCAAGATAAAGGCTGACGCCTCCTCTGAGGAAGTCCCCAGGTGCAACCACAGTGAGACATGGGGCACTGGAGAAGCAGACACCACTCTGGCTCCACTAGGTGGGACCAGAACCAAACCGACTTTCATTAATGTTACCAGAGCAGAATAGGGGGTCCTTTCCTTTCCACATTTTCTCCTGAAACTGGGCTCTGCGTTCAACTATCTGAGGATGTTTAGGCACACTGGGCATCACCTAAGTGATTAGACAGAAACAGAAAACTTCACTCTCTTGCCATTAACTCTCTCAAAGCAATGATCAGCCTCTGGAAAAGAGGAAATGTGCTACTACATGCTGTCTGAAGTCAGTGGTTTAATATCTCTAGAGAAGCAATGTGCCTCCTAAAAATAAGCTCCAGGCTCTATGCTCCTTAAAACTGTCTGGAAATTCTTTTGTGTACAGGCATAAAAGTCAGTCAGCTTCATACTAATCTGGTAGCTGCCTTGCACTTAAATCTGATGTTCAGATATTTGTACCATTTCGTTGTTAATGCATACTAATTTGTCTACAGATTGCATAAATTAAAGAGAATTCAAAAATTATTTGGTTTCAAAATAAATCACATTTTAATGAACCAGTAAGAAGCCTTTTTTCCTGATAATTCTTCCCTTCTGATGAAGTTAGAAAGAAGAATCTTGTGACTGTAGAATGGGTATATAGGCCATGATACGTGCTTTATGATTCTTCTTGTGGAGACTCCCTCAGCCAGTAGGGGAGCTTAGCAAAACGGCAGGTGAGACTTCAGTGTGAGAACTGGGAGTGTACTGTGGCAATCCTTAAAATTAGAAAGTTTTGGGCATCTTCCCATTGTCATAACCATGTAATGAAACTGATGCTAGAAAACAAACAGCTCAAGACGCGTTCCTCAGCTGTCCCATACCGTTTGTGGTTTGTACAGTCCCCCGGCCGGCGATAGGTACAAGTGGAAAAACTCATGGGTTGAGATGAAGACAGTTTAGTATGTCAAAAAAAAATTTCACTTGCCAGCAGAGCAAACCAAGGAATCAATTCCCTGCTTCCCATACCAGGCAGGTGCTCATCCATCTCTGAGACAGCCAGCCTCCAGCACACAACAGTGACTTGGGAAGACAAACGCCACCACTCCAAACATCCCCCCTAACTTCTTCCACAGCTTTATATGTTGAACACAGTGTCCTGTGGGCTGGGACATCCCTTGGGATGTTGGGATCAGCTGTCCCCGTTGTGTCCCCAGCCCCTGGTGTCCCCCTGGCTGTGGGGTGGGTGAGGAGCAGAGCAGCCCCTGGCACTGTGCAAGGGCTGCTCAGCAGGGACTGGCACATCCCCATGGGATCCACACTGCTCCCAGCACAGATCCAAAGCACCATGCAAGCTACTATGAAGAAAACCAATTCTGTCCCAGACAACAGCAGTACAAGGATCCAGATAAATAACTGGATTAGAAATATTTTGGTGGACCTAGTAATTCCTATGAAGGAGGGAAAGCTACAACATGCAGCAGCCAGTGTGGCTCAGAGGAAGGACATATAACTGCAGCCTCCTGAGTCTGTATGCTGCCTCTGTGTCATGCTCTGAGCACCCTGTAGGTTGCTGGGGACTACATCTATCATGGAATAGTGATTTTAACCTGATACTAGCTCTAGCAATGATTCCTGAGAACATTAATCTCTTTCTGAAAACATGTTCTAGCAATATTTAAAGATGGCTAAAAAGATGGATTTGTATAGCTGGCTACAGAACTAAACATAACTAAGAACTAAGTAACTAACTTTCTCCAAAGTAGGCATTAATTTGTTGACTTTTATAACCTGAAAAAGCCAAGCAGTTGTGTTTCTCTGTTAACCCAGGCTAAAGATCTGCATAAAACAAGGGTGCAAGTTTTAGAAGAGACAACCCAAATTTTCTAAAACTGCAGCTTTTCTCTGGGTACTGAAATAGTTGCAAAAAGTACCCCAAAATTGAACTAAACACAGCAGCACTCTTATGTGTCCACCAGTCAAGGTCATTGTTTGTGGGGAATGTTCATAACTCAGTTGTGATGTCTTGCAGCCCTACAACTGTCCTACTGCCCGTGCCACGAAAAATAGCGCTTCTCAGCATGTGCCCTGGCTTGGTGCTGCTGCACCAATGCACAGGTCACTAGTGCACCTTTTTTTTAACTGAAGAGTAACTGCTCATTCAGCATATGCCTTTCCCCACCACATTAGCTCCTTGCAATCTGTAGTTAAAAACCCAGAGCGCTGACCCGTGCACTGGATTTGACAGAGTGTCTGTGCAGCACCCTCTCTTGCCAAGACTCTTCTGACTCTTCAGAATAAGTCTGTTCCTCCAGATTGTGCTTTTGTCTCATCAAAACTCATCCTGAATAGTGTAGCTCATACCTGTTGAAACAGGTATGAATGCCAAAGCATTGATCAAAGATCTCTTAGAAACACTAGAGATTTCAGATATATTTTAAGTGTAAAAAACCCCAGTCTTAATATAATGGTAATTGAAAGTTAAACTCCAGATATAGTTAAAATATGGATTTGCATTCATATGCAAGTTTTGGTATGTGTATGGCAGTGTACAAATTTGCAGAAAGTAGGAAGGATCTAGCAATGATGGTGAGCCTGACAGGCATTACAAGGAGCGAGAATTATATTTTCCTTCCACAGAGTCTTCAGTCCATCTGAATTTTTGAAATTCCCTGAAACTGCCCTTACCTCTGGCAGTTCTAATGAATTATTATTTGCTAAAAAACTATTATTTTCATGAGGAATATAACAACATTTTTTATTATGGAAATACGAGTCTGTCAATGTGTTCTCTTGAGCTCTGGAAACGACCACTTGGAGATGCCTTTCCAAAGTGTCATCTCTGCTGTCAGTTTTGCCCATAGCTCAGAAAAGAGGCAGAGCTGCTAAATCTTTTCTTCCTGAAGCCATTTAAAAAGCATTTGAATTTTAAAAGTGTTTTATAGCTTGCATAAGTACACATGCAGAATCTTTCATGGCATCACAAATATTGCCACATGCCTGGATGCTGACTCTTACCTTTAGAGTTATCTTACGAGTTAGAGATGTCTAAAACTCCAGGTGGGGAGGGAGCTCCCTCCAGACTTTGAATCTGAGAAGGCTGGTGTGTTTTGTTTATTTTAGCAGGTTCTTCAAATATTTTTGTACCTCGAAAAGCAAATAAACCACATCTGTATTGTCTTGTTTTTGTCACTGCCAACAGCCGAAGAAGAGAAGAAAATTAACAGAAGCCCAGGAAGGACCCCTCTCCCCAGTCACTCTTTGCCAGGTCCCGGTCCTTCCCTTGGTGGTTTCCAGCAGTAACTTGTTCTGCAAGGGGTGGTCAGGCTGTAAGGACCATCCAATCCCTGAAAAGCAGAGCAGATCCTTCTCTTTACTCCAACCCTCAGATCCAACCTGCTTTGTGCTCAGGTTCTGAGTTATCTGTTTTATTCCTGGAGAAGATGGGTTAAGCAATTTTTAGTCCACCTCCTTTCATCTTGTCAGCTCTCACAGTGTCCACTCTGCATATGTCACTTGTCCCAGCAAGCTGCTACAGAGGGAGGAGACAAAGCCCTTGTCACTTGTCACCTACAGAATGTTTTCGTGGAATATTTGGGCTGCATTACTAGCTTTCATATACATTCAGAACCACTGTGTGTTGTGAATATCCTTCAGACAAGTCACAAAACCAGCAGTGTTGTTCTGATAGTGCTGTTCTAGACTACTTAGGTCCAGCAGTTTGAGTCCAACAATAAATTAATGATGAAGCAAAAATACTGAAGACATTTAGAAATAATGAAGAATTATTACACTGGCTAAGTTTATGCTAGTAACTACTTTATTGTAAGAAAAAGTGAGAAAAATATATGGTAAATAAATGATTAATTATGGAACTAGAGTGTATCATACAAATTCTTTCATCTTTTTTTGCCTCTACATTCCCATAGAACATAAAAAAGGAACATGCCTGAGACCAGACTATGACTATTCAGTGAAAACCCTAGTTAAATGCTCATGTTCAACACCTAGAAATCAAAATCACTTACCATGATGCATTAGAATAATTACTCACATGGCTGATATGAAAATCTACTTTAATTACTATTATAGTCCAAGCAGTGTAAGTATTGCATAGCATTAGAAATTGTTGCTTTCAGGTGAGAAAGTTTATAAATTTTCCAGCTTCTTCAGACCAGCAGAAGAGTAAAGAAACACATTTTAAACTCTCACTCTATTATTTTGCAAGTATTGGAAGAGCAGACCATATTAGGTTTGATGAATTACTACCAGATCAGAAATTTTAAAAGTAGTTCCCTGACTTTTACAGACTGTCTCAGCCACATTTGTTTAACATCTTTAGATAATTTTAAATCAAAGAGGTCAGTCTTACCCCTCTATTCTACTTTTCAGAACTAAGTAGTGATTAGAAGACTTCTTAAAATTTATGTATGCAATGATCTAAGGGAATTTTAAAATATATTTGCAAGTAAAAACATGCAGTATGAACTTATCAGATGGGTAGCTATGTGTGTATGTTGCCCTTCTGTTCGGAACAACTTCTTCTGCTCACAGAACCCCAAATTTTTTGCTCTTATTTGAAGCAATTTTAGAGTTGTTGAGCTGATGGCCAAATGGAATGCTAAGTGTGCTTTGGGCTTTGGCCTTTCCACAGAGCTGAAACAAGTCCCTTTGAATCCTAAATCGACATGCTTATCTCTGAATTCTCAGTCTTCCTATAAGGCTGTTTGAGCAAGGTCTGGGCTGTTTGTGCTGCTTCGTGGGTACCTTGGCAGAGCCCTGAAAAGATACACCCTTTACTGGAAATGTCAAGGCAGCAAAGAACAGAGTGCATTTTGTAGCTACTTTGGATGAACTCTGAAAAAGCAAGCATGGGTGGCACATAGGAAAAGGAGGAGCAAGAGCCCTGTTTGGATACTTCATCATCACTTCAGATTTATGGAGTGATACAATGCACTTTCCAGTGAAGGGCAGAGCTTCTCTGTCGAATCACAGAATCACAGAATATGCTGAGTTGGAAGGGAGCATGAGGATCATCAATACCAACTCTTGTCCCTATGCAGGACGCCCTCAGAATTCCACCATGTGTCTGAGAGCACTTCTCAAACATAATCTACCTTCCAAAGAACATGTTGAAGTAGTCTTTGAAGAACCATGTCAAAATTGCTGCCCTAGAAAATGATAAAGTGTGACTGAAGTACTTTCCAGTGAGGGAAATAGGGCTGATATTGACTGGTTTGAGTTTGACATGCTGGCAGTGTACCAGTAGAATGACAATATTTATAGCACTGGAAGGGATGCAATGGGTAGATCACCAAGGAAAACACACAACAAAATGAATAATCTTCTTAGTGATTCAAAGTTTTAGAAAAGCAGTTTTTAAATCTGGTATGTGTTACATTACAAGTGAACTCATAATGCAGTAACAAAACAAAGTGTAAAAGCTCATCTTTCTACTTTCATATTTTCTAGGTTCTGTTTTGTAGCATCTTGCCATTACCCATAACTTGTATTTTCTAATTAATTTAAAAATAAATTCAGAACAGTTTTATGACTAAAAGGCTGTCACCAAAATAGTTTTATGACTAATTGGCTGTCGTCAGAACTTGTAATATTCCTGCTTTTTGTGCTTGAATTTTCTTTAATGGTGCTATGAACTTAATAATCAGAAAGATTTTGATTACCACAAAATGAGTAGTAAATTTCCACAGCAATAGTAGTGGGATTAATTTTTTTTTTAAGAACAGGCCTTTACATTTTTTAAGCTATTATAAAACTCCATTGTCTGAAATAGAGCTAATAGAGCAGGATCAGCTTGCATGAAAGCTTGATAATGATTATTTTGCGAACTGTATTACTAATTATGAAAGCAATTGGCCCCTGTATGTAAAGCCATGGACTATACTCCAGGAAATTTTAAGTGCCCATACAGACAGAGCTATACTGCAAATTTTATTTCTCCAAAAGAAGCAGGTTATCCTATTAGGGAATCTTTTCAACTGAAACATAAATGACAGTCATTCTGTCACTTGTAATACAATTCTTTGTATGAGTAATCTGCAGCAAGATTGTAGGATCAGGTTATGGTGCTTCTCTGTAAAGTATTTCTCAGCAAAAAAAGTCCAGGGGTAGGAGCATAAAAAAATCTTCAAGTGTTGTTCCGAGATACATGCAAGAAGTATATTCTTAGAATAAGGGACAAAGAGGTGGTAAACTGAAATGTTAGTATTTTCTGCCTTTCCAGTATTAGCAAGTTATACTGTTGATGTGAGGGTGTAGTTTTCAGATCCTGCTCCTCTAGGTAGCCAGGCTACCACACAGGGAAGACTTGGTAAGTAAAGTGCCAGGGAACATTCCCAGGAACTCAGTTCTCTACACTGCCATAATGCCATGGGCCTTTTGCACAGGTGTCATCTGTGAGATTCAGCATTGTTCCAAATAACTCCTGGGCATGGGTCAGGGATTCGATGAATCAGGCCAAAAATAATAATTACCATGAAAAGGAAAGAGAGAAAGAGAGAGGACTAAAACCCAAGACACAGAAGTGATGCCCAGTACAGTCACTCACCACTCACTGACCTACCCCCAGCCTGTCCCCAGCAGTGATTGTCCTGTCCCCACCAATTCCCCCCACATATACTGGGCAGGGGGTTCTGTGGTGTGGAGCATCCCTGTGGCCAGTCTGGGGCACCTGCACTGGCTGTGCTCCCTCCTGGCTTCTTGCTCCCCTTCTCCCTAGCAGCAGAGCAAAGTCCTTGACAGGGTGAGCACTGCTGAGCAAGAACCAAAGCATCAGCATATTATCAACATTATTCTCATGCTAAATCCAAAACACAGCCCTGAAATATGAGCTGCTGACCTAAGAAAATTAACTCTATCCCAGCTGAAACCAGGACATCAATGAATGTTCAGCTTCTGAGCTTTTAGTTGTGGAGAGAGGAACCAGATGTGCCACAGTACAGTTGCTGACTAACTGCCAAATAGCAGACATATGATGAAAAATAATCCCTGAAATATCAATGTCAAGAGTGTTTTTGTAATATATTCTAAACTTGCAGCTTTCATTGGTTAAAATTTAACACAATATGCTGTGGTATGTCTTCCATTGTGGCATCTTTCTTACAGTAATATTCCTCTCTCCAGTGATTTGTTATCTCAGTCCCTTCCTTCTCTCTCTATTCATTTTCTTCAGAAAATGGAAAGCATGTTTTCAGTCTCACAATCCAGTTTTCTTCAGGGCACAACTGTTCCTATTAATCTCATTTTAATATTGTAATTACCTTTTTCATCAGATAATAAAATCTTATTCATTTTGAAGGACTTTTGTTGAGTTCAGAAAGCAACTGCATATCTTGTAATTTTGAGTTTCAAAGAAATCTTAATAAAAAACCTTGACCAACCCAGCATGATAAGTGTAATTTGTAATTCACTGTGTCTTCTCCAGTTATGCCTAGAAAAGTAATGTAAAACTGTATTCCTCTTGAAATGAACACAATAGCATCTTCAAGGTAAACAGGTCAGATATTAGGCACAAAAAGGATCCCAGATACCACATACCCCTACATAATGCGTGACATACAGGATAAAATTCTGTTTCTGTCAGAATGTCCTGAAGAGCATTGCTCACAGGCAAGTAAAAAAGAGCAAGCCTTCATGAAGAAGCTGTCAGGATGCTTGTCTGGTTCCTTCCTTGCAGGAGCTGAGAACCATTTAATCCTTTCTCATCACCTGCTGACCTTCTCCTGGGCTGCCCCGTGACACCATCCTTCTCCTTTTTGCTGTGTTCATTTCTGCACTGCTTGGGCTCTCCTGGATACCCCATTCTATGTGGAATCAGCCTTTATTTGGTTGTGAATCAACAGTCAACTGAGAGGCCACTTTCATTTTTTTTATATCCATTACTGATATATAATTTTTAAGGTCCACTGTTCTTTTTCAGTTACTAAAGGCCTGGTGGCCTTTAGTAAGGTCAGGATAGCTGACCTTTTATTAGCAGTTTGAGCACTAACACTGATCTGTGGATTACTTGGTGCACATTTAAACATTACTGCTTGACTGTTATATCCACTTTAGCAGTAGTTAAGATAGGCATATGAACAAATTAATGTGGCATAGAGAAGGAGAACCTGTGAACTTGCATTAAAACTGTAGAATAATGTCCTTCATTCAAGGTAAATATGCAAATTACTTCCCTTGAGGAAGAAAAACAACCAAACTACTAGGCTGATTCTTGAGGGGAGGGGATGAGGAGATGCTCAACAAAGCAAAGAATCTGTTCTACATGTGGTTCTGGTGAGCTGGTTTTGTTTGTTTGTTTGTTTGCTCGGGGTTTGTGTGTTTTTTTACTTGAAGTGGGGTATTATGCTTTCAGTATAACAGCTAGCAGAGTTCCATCAAAAAGAAATTGAGGACTATGATTATTCTCCATTTGCCACCTTAAAGTTCCTGTCCAGAGATGTTGCATCCATCTGAAAACTATCTAATCCTAAACCCAAATTGGAGTCCTTTGGGGGTTTTTGTTGTTATTCTGGTTCAAATTTTTAGTAAACTGGGAAATAAATTCTTGCATTCTGTTCAAACTGGCAGGAAAGAACACACACTAGAGGCCAAACTAGAGGCAAAGGTATGTGATGGTAAGCCTAGAATAAACAGGGAGCTCCCAGGGTTTCAGGGTGTGGGTTGGACAGGTGATCCGTGCCCCTCAGGACAGGCTCAGCCCAGCCCAGCTTGCCCGGACAGCCCAGGGCTGAGGGAGCTGCCCTGGGATGGGGGCTCTGCTGCCCTGCTCCAGCTGGAATCCCTCGTGGCTCAGCAGAGCAGGAGCCCAGATCTTGTGAGCCCTGTGCCAGGGGAGGGACACTCACCAGAGGAGGCAAGGGGCATTTTCCACAGATACTGGGTTCTTAATTAGCAATTAGCCTTTGACTCCACCATCCAATTAGATGAGTTATCTGATTAGATTAGATTAGATTAGATTGCAGGATATTAATTCATGTTGTGTCTGGCTGCTCATTTAAATGTATTTGGCTTTATTACATGACTGGAGAATCCCGCCTAAATTTCTGAACTAGATTAGAAACATATGTAGTCTGCCAAGCAGGATCTTTTTAATAACTGACTTTCATGCTTGTAGTTCATTTGTTTGTTAGGGTTTTTGCTTGTTTGTTTTGTTTTTTGTTTGTTTTAAACTAAACTCAGAGAACTGAACTTATTAAATCAGCTAGTTCAAGTCATTTTCTGTGGATCTTATGTATTTATTAGTGAGTTTAAAAAAATTCATAATATAATTTTAATAAGTATATAGATCAGATTTGAGCCAAGTATTTCAGTGCCAGTATTTTGAAGTGTTGAGGTTGTCATCCCACTGTCTAGCACTGTTTGCTTTTTGTTGCAAAGAGAACACATGAGATAAGAAAAGAAAAACTGTATAACAGTTCAAACTCTGGTGGAGGAGCCAATTTTCCTACAGGGCAGAACTTTATATCAAGTTAGAGCAGCTGCTCTGAAGAGTTGTGCTCTCTCTACACCTATCTGGGCTTTCACATCACATCACATCAATCATGTCAATCACATCACACAGATCACACAGGTTTCTGCAGGAACCTGCCTTAGCACTGCCTGTCTAGGAGCCATCAGAGCAGCGACTATACCAAAACCCAAGCTGTCAGACACTAGCTCATAGTGTCAGGAGTAATCAGAGCATCCCAAGGACCTGCAGAGTTTGCATCACACCTATATGTCTCCAAAACCACAAGAAGCATTTTGAGATGTACTTGTATGATTTTGAAAAGTGGTCCTGGTGACAATCAGGGGGCTCCCCATGCATAGGAGTGCTGAGAAAATTTCAAATGCAACCAGGCTTCACTGTGTCACAGTCCCCTGCACCATTCTCAAGAGGGGAATTGTCATTTTACTGAGTCCAGGCCCTTCTCTACATGAATCTCCTGTTCCCACAGAACTCAGCCAGATACAGAAGCAGCTTACTTATCTCTGCTTACTTAGGTACTTCTGAAGACTAGCAGCAAAAATCTGGCATTGAGATTTCAAAAGATCCCGTCCATCTGATACCTTAACAAAGCCTTTTCTGCCATGTTATTCTGTGCAGAATGTTGGGAAGATACAGTCTTGTCCCCTGCTTTAGAAATACACTCTCACCTTTGAGTTAATATGTACAAACTTCTTGACAACTAAAGTGGGGATCTTCTAGCAGTGTCTGACTTATGCTCACATTTAAAAAAATCAGAATGTTCCATGATAGTAATAACAACAGTAATACTAAAAACAATAGCTGTTATTATTGTTATTGTTGTTATTATTGTTGTTGCTGTTATTATTCAGATTGGAATGGAGATAGTACAATTCATTTAATGCAAATAGGCCCAGTGAGGTCACACAGGAAAACCATATGGAGTCAGGGTGGCTTCTTGAACAACTCATTACATAAACAAGTTCACAGTGCAAACTTGAGTACTTCATGTAGGCAGAAAATATGGAGACTGCACTTGGCTTGCTAAATTTCATAACACTACCTGATTCAGACTGCTTCTCAGCCTATTTGCACATTTTAAAAGTTTATTTTTAAACAAGTTAAAATTATCTGTTTGGTTCCTCAAAGAAGAGAAAAATGTATTTCAGTTTTATTAATTAGGAAAATTATAGTATATTATACAATTTTTGAATAATTGAATAATTTCCTCTTGCATTGAAAACATGATAATGAAACTAGAAGAAAGTCAAAAGGGATACATTCAGGCATTATGGGTTTCTTATGTACCTTCAAGGCTTCACACTGTCCATGTGAAGAATCACAGATATGTCAACCTTAGTCAGTAACCCTAAGGAATTATATCAGGAGCAATTTACAAAGTTGTGTCTGTAGAAAGGATTGGTTAGCTTTAAAATCTTCACAGCTTTATTGACTGCATGCAAGTACACTCTGGTTGATCTCTGAAGAACTTCATTAAAGAAGTGCTCAGGAGTTATCTGAAAAACAGAGACACCAGTAAATAAACTTGAAGTATCAAATAGATACAAAAACCATCATTCTTACCTTGTTGCTCTTGACTAAAATGCACAGAAACCTTGTGGGAAACTCTGAAGACTCATAAAGGAGCTGCTGATCAGAGCACAAGGCTGGAGCTGCAGAGCACACAGTTTTAAATATGGGCACACCCTTAAACATCTGGTCTAAATTATTTACAACCCAACTCTGGTTTGGTTTTATTTTTACTGCAGGTCTTATTCTTTGCTATCCCAAAGAAGGCTGTCAGTCTCTGGTGCTCTCTGGTACTTTGCTCTTGGCTCACGCAGCCTAACAGGGGAGGCAGAGCAGAGCTTGTTTCTCTGTGGGTGCCCAGAGAAGTGGGTGTGACACCCAGCTGGGGGCACCCACCCAGCACAGGCAGCCCCAGGACGAGCCCTCCCTGCGGCTGAACCTTGTCACTGTCACTCAGCCACGCAGTACTGGCACCAGCTCAGTACAGAGCTCTCACTCCAGGACTAACTGTGCTGTATCACTGCTTGAAGAGGAATCTTACCTCAGCTTTTGAAACTGCAGGATTTGTGTTGTTTTGCACAGAGAATTGTATTGTCCAGTGAAACTGCAGTTTTCCAATGGAAAATGAAGAAGATAGCTTAAGATATAAAAGATATACAATATCTTATATCTTAAAATATCTTATTTTAGAAATTATTGATTGACGGGACATGAAATTTGAAGCAATGTCTTTCCATATCTCTTTATCCAGTACCTTTCCACTGAACAAATCCACTTATTTATTTGAGTTCCCCAGTAACTCTGGGGTATAAAAATTCATAGCAGTGCTTAATAACTTCATCAAAATAACAGTGGAGAATGATAAAAGCGAATACTACCTGCCTGCCCCCAGATAATGACACCCTTCAAACACATCAGGGTGGGCTGTAACTGCTGAAGCCGTGGCCTGTGATGGATGGTAGCCCCAGCCCTGCTGCCCCAAACACTGTCAGTTCCTGCAAGAGTGATTTGTTCTTGTTCCTTTGAAATAAGCAGGGTTAGAGCTGGTTGCTACATGGGATTGTTTTTCTGACAAAAGCACAGTTTCCTTGCTAGACTGCTGGCATTACATAGTTTTCAAGGGCCCGCATTCATTTTCCACATGAGTGTTTCCAAGTGTAAATTTGAGATTCTACAGTCACTGGTGGATTTCTGCAGCTACAAAGTGTATTCTTTACTATAGACTAAAAAAAGTGGATACTATCTATAAAACTCAGGCTGCCAAAATGAAATCACAAGACATGCTGCTTGGAGCCTGTCAAAACCTATCTGCCTTTTTGGGTGGTATTCAACTTTCAGCAGTAAGAATTTGACAGACCTTTATTTCACACCTTCAAGGAGCCTTGCACAGCTCAAAATCCCAACTGAAGAAAACATCACGGAGAACAATGTAAGCAAGTGTGAGTGCAGGTAAGGAAGAAACAGACACTGGGAAAGCAGGCATCTCTGAAGCTTGGAGGTGTCCAGGGAATTACTGTGGAAGTCCTTTGAATAAACCTTTTGCCACCTGCATCACAGTCAGCAATACTTACCTTGTAACTCTTTGTCATAGGATAGAGTAATTACTGTATTAAAGCAAGAGCATAGGGGTTCTTCTAGTGAAGTGACAGAAATTAAAATTACTGTAGGAATTTAGCACTGATCATCAGTATTGGCAGCTTAAGCTTCTCACTGAATCACTGTTACAAGTGAAGATTTTAATTGTGCTATATAATTTTCCAGCCACAAGTGACAAAAAAGAAATTTCTTTATTATAATGTTTTTTTTGTAATAGGAGTTAATTTAGTTTGCAGTTTCACCTTTAGCAGTAGAAATGCTTTTTATACAGAGCATTTATCAGCACCTTTGATGTGCCAGTATGACCACTGAAGAAGTGACCTGCATTTCACAGATAGGGCTACCCACCTTTATAAATTTTCATTGATATTTTGTGATAGGGTTTTGGATGGATTTGTTTTGGTTTGGTATCTACAGTATTTTGTTTTGCCTTTGCTCCTAAATCTCATTTATAAGCAGAATGCTTCCATCTGAATGAATCATCAAACATCCATGCTTCTATTTTGGCAAGAACCAGCTGGGTCAGACTCTGTCTGGCCCATACAGGTGTTGGAGATAGCAGATATCCAGTTCTGCCCTTCACTGTGAAGCTCAGCAGAAGTCACAAACAAGTATAGGAGAAGCTGAGAGAGTGTGGAGAGTGCACTCTTCCAGAACTGGATTTGGCCTAGTTCTAGTCCTTGCTTTAGGGCTGATGCTGCCGGAACCAGATTCACTTTCCTCTTGTGCTCTTGATGTCCTGGGCATCGACAGACTCCATTGTATCTGCTGTTCCATTGGCTGCTGGTCAGCTGTGTCCAGTGAGGTGTCCCAGTGATGAGGACAGCAGCTGAAGGACAGCAGGACTACAGTTCAGCCCCAGTGATGTGTCCCAGTGATGAGGACAGCAGCTGAAGGACAGCAGGACTACAGTTCAGCCCCAGTGATGTGTCCCAGTGATGAGGACAGCAGCTGAAGGACAGCAGGACTACAGTTCAGCCCCAGTGATGTGTCCCAGTGATGAGGACAGCAGCTGAAGGACTACAGTTCAGGGCCTGACAAAGAGACTACTGCTATAACCCCACTCAGCACAGCAAGGGCTGAGAAGCTGATGAAGAAGGGTGATAGGGAATGCTTCCTCCAGCCAAAATAAAAGTCTGGGAACCCCTTATTCAGTTGCTGATAAAACCTGGGGTTTGAAACGTGCAGGTGTTTATTTTCCTGGCAATATGACTGTCCTGGTGTGTGTAACCTTTAGAGCAGGTATGGCAGCAGTGCTGGCGGTCCCAGGACACAGGACAGACAGGCTGACGGAAATGCCTCTGTGGGTTTGTGATGGGACATTCCTCCTTGCCCGCTTCACTTCTCAGTGCTAGAGCAACTGAAAGGCCTATTTCTGCAGATGTGACACTGGGCAGCCCAGGATGAACCCTGTCAGTGCCCCACACCTCAGGCTGCTGGCTCTCAGGCATTGGAATGGTTCCAGCAGCATAAGATGCAATATACAGCTTCAATTAACCAGCCTACTGGATGCTAATGACAGTTCACATCCTCCTGCTTCATATTGCTCCTAATTAATTTGAGTAACAGATTGCCACGGAAGACTGAATTAAACTATTTATGACATTAATTCCATTTTTGTTTTATGTTTAATGATATAAAACTGCTAACTGCTTTGGAGTTATGAGTGATGGATTTTCAAGAAAGCAAGGCCGTTCCAAGTTTCTTTAAAAAACAAATTAATGGAAGGCTATTTAATGGGACTTTTTCCCTTGCAGATTTAGGTCCTGCCTAGGAATCAGGCGGGGCACAGAATAAGGTGAGGAGAAAAGCTTCTTAGTGCCAAACTTTTTTTTTTTTTCTGATTATTGCTGAGTTGCAATACTACTTTGGAAGAGAGGATGTGCATGCAGGGAACCTGTCTGTGCCTAAAAGCCAGAGAAGAGAAACATGGCCTAACCACCTCATGAGATGTTTTTCTGGCATCACTCCAGCTCTGAGCTGCAAAAGGATGGTCACAAGAAGTAGGTCTTGTCGGTCACCATTACTTCTTAGACAAATATTCACTGCTTGTGGACACTGTCACTCAGCCCCCCAAATTATACACTGACAGTCTATTTAGAGTGTGACTTATTCTCATCAAGAATCTCTCCTGCTAGAAGAAAACAAAAGGGATTGTATATTTACTTTCTTTAATTAGAATCACAAGTGATGATGGCTCTTTATAAAGTACTTCTGAAATAGTGATAAAACCCTTCAGAAATAGTGATGCACTAAAAAGTGGTAGACTGGTTCAGGAAAAAGTAAATTTCTCAAATGACCCATCAAGTGATGAAGTCAAAATGAGACAACTGTTGAAGACAGAGGCTAATAAATGCTCCACAGATAAAGAAAATGATTACCCTTTTGTCTTAAAAATTAAAGTTCAAGAGGGAAGGTTTGAGGCTTTAATTTGTTGCTCTATCAGGGAGTTGAAAAGAAATTGATTTAACACACTGTTGCTATAGTTTATGTTGGATGTAGTTCATCAGTTCTTTGATTCACCTCATACAGTGATATTCAAGGATTCTAAAAGAGTTATGCTAAGATTCAAAACAATGTGGATTGTTTTTTGCTGCTGTTGCATATTTTGCTGCCATAGTGAAGGCTGCAAGACATAGCTTGATGCTTATGCTGCTTTTGAGAGGTTTCTCACACACCAGGGGAGTTCAAATTGTTCACATATCAGTTATTTAAGGTCAGTCCCCAGGTGCTAAGAGGAAACAGCTGTCGCTAGAGACAGAGTGTTGAGATCACTTTTTTGAGCACTACTGAGTGCAAACACGAGCTTTTCAGCACTGGTGGGTTCCCTTGTCTCCCTGGTGCTACACTGCAGCTCCTGGCAAGTAGATGTTAGTGAGAAGGATTCTCTTTGAGAAAAGATCCAATACTCAGATCCTTTGGCATTCATAATTTTTCAAGTATCTTATGTTCTATTTTACATATTTCACTCAAAGTTTCAAGTTTAAATTCAGTCATGCTTTTCAGCTCTAAGACCTACGTGGTTTTGTAAGTTTATTTTTAATTTACAGGGAATATCTACTTTTAGGGATTTTTACTTTTTATAATACACTCTGGAATTCTCATAGGATAGTTGACTACTTTTTAACAGTCAACATAACCGTAACAACATAAACATAAATAGGCCAGTAAGAAACTATAAATAACAGCACTTTGAATCCATTTTCCTAACAAAAATTCTCATTTGTCTTTCCTGGCTAGATAGCTATAGCTGAAAGTGAAGGAGCCTATCAATGCATCAGAAACATAGAACAGAGATTTTTCTTTTCTTTTTCATTTTCACAGAAAGCTAATATTTCAGTTCTGGAAGCAGGCACTCTCAGTGTTGTCATTTTTGTGATTCTGATGGGAAATCTCATGATAGTAGTTTCTTTTCAAAACCCAGCTTCTGGAACTGTGGTCTCATAATGTGTTGTACTTCTATTTCACTTGCTAAAACTTTAGACATCAAAGCATACTTTAAATTCTGCTAAAATACATAACTATTTTAAGCATTTCTGTTTCTTTTTATGCCTATGTCTTCATAAAGTGTGAGTTTAAATTGTGATTTTACATTCAAGGGCTGATTGTACTTTATTGTTTGATTTTTCCTTGTAATGATTGTTCAGAGCTATTTTTCATTTTGACATTATGTTACAGTGTAACACATTATCCAGAATATTAGCAGATCATTTTCTCTGGAAAAATGCCAGCATCTCTTTAAATGTGCTTTAAGCATGCAAATGAAACCTACAAGAGCTTTTGGCCAGGTCATGGTCAGTGACACAAGGAAAACCTCAGGACAAGGGACAGCAGGAGACACCAGAAATGAGCTGCAGGGGTTCTCCTGAAGCAGCTTGTCCTCAAACCAGCAGGCTTTGGTTGTCTCTTGCAAACCTCCTTCCCTGAAGGCAGTTCTTCCTGAGATGCAATATGCCCAGTGGGTTATTATTCTAAATACAATTGAGGTGGATTTCCCCAGGGTCCCTGGAGCTGCAGCAAGCCCAGTCAATAGCTCAGAACACCCGCTGCCCTGGTGCAGGGTGGTTCTCATGCTGGCTCAGCCTTGGTCATGAGTTACACAGCATGAGCTTTGCTGGCACACAGGGATCCTTTTCTGTGCTGAAAAAGGAATTAAAGGTGAGACTGCATGTGTGCAGCCAGGTGAGCCACTTTGCACACTGAGCCTTGCCAAGCCAGACACTACTATCTTCAGTCCTTGATCCAGCAAAAACAGCCTTTACTTTTGTGACAGTTGTTTCAAACCTGGGCGTTGAGGATTTTTTGCAGGACAATGGACACATTCAGCAGATGCACGATCCAGCCTTCTGGTAACAAAGAAAGCAGTTCAAGGAACGGGGTCAGTGAGTCCTTGATGACAGGAAAAAAGAACAACAGTCAGAGGAGTCAGCAAAAGCTGTCAGCAAAATTCAAGAAAGTAAAAAAGAAAACTCAGGGTGGGCCAGATGACTAAAGCAGGACGCGTGAAGAATCGGGTGATCCAATCAGCATTTAATTTTAGACATGTGAACAGTTAGGATTAACCAATCATGTATTAGCTAGAGACTCGTGCACAGCAGAACTTACTATAAATATAGCCTTCTGCACAATAAAATGGCTTCACTTGATCATATTGATCATGGCGTGATGTCCCATTTGCGATCCTCTGCACCACACCTGGGAACTGAGGAAAGTGCAGCAACAGAAACACCCACATCTGCTGATAGCTTGTGCACTCCCACGGGACTTCCCTTGTGCAGGACAAGAGCTGTGCCATGGTCTGTCACAGGGTCACTTGCCTACTGCAGTGACCTTCAAGTGCTCCAGCCACCCATCAAGATCATACTTGTTGTTAGCAAAATATAAAATTGATTAGAATTAACAGAGATAAATAATTTGAAATGGAAATGTAATTGAGATGAGATGATGAAGAAATTAATATTGAATCTAATGAGGCAACTTAAAATACCTCAAATTAAGATTACTTTGATTCCTTATACTAATTGCCAAACTTTAAATATGCATAAGGGTTGAAATTTAGGAAGACAATGTTGGCACTCTTGGGACATCCTTCCATGGTTGCATTCAGCAGCCAGACAGTGACATGCCATACAAGAACTCTCAGCCTCCACAGCCTCACTCAAATGGAAACTCTAGAGTATAGAAAAAAATGGCACCAAAATTTCTCCTGACCTCCACTGGTCCAGAATGTCACTATTCATACTTTAGTGATGACAAAGAAATACCTGCCAAACTTATTCTCCAACTACATGCAGAAATATTTTCTTTTCAGTGAAAGCCAAAGTAGTTAGAACAAGAATGTTTTCTAGAAATCTTTTCCCATAGTTCCTAAAGATTACTTATATAGGAAAGGAATAATTAGGCAGAAGATTTTCTTCAAAGTCACTGTTTATAATGCTGCTTTCAGCAAAAGATATTAATATGATTTAACCAGTTTTCTGAGCATTTTTCTTTAAACAAAGTTAACTACAAAACTCTCAAATTGAACTTCTACATCCCACCCTAAGTAGCTCTGTAGGCAGGTGGTTTACCTCGGTGTCTCCTCAGGGAAACAGAAGGCACAGCTCATCCCAGGACCTGGAACAGCAGGTTTAGCCAGCATGGTGAGAGGCTAGTACTGTAGCTGCAGCACATGGCAGAGCATAATGGGCTCCCAGGGCACAACAGACTGTGGTTGCAGGCTGTGAAAGAGGAACACAGGTGCTTGCCCTGAAAAAACTCAATTCCAGCTGCCCATCACTTGGGGGCTTGCTGAAAGTGAGAAGGGATCATCAGTGTGTGATCTGAGACCAGAGAATAAGAAATTAAGTATCACCATTGAAGTGTTTAATCACTGCTCACATTTTGTGTTTACCTTTACGTTGATCTTTAAAGAGCCACTTGAGCTGCACTAAGTCAAGCTTCTGAACTGGCTCATGGACTCATGGCATGCAGAGCAGCAGAATTTGGCAGGTGTTCCAGAAGAAGCTTGTCACCTTCTAAAGCGTGCGGGGTATTTCTCAGTTATTTTCTGAGATGCCTCATAGCCCAGCAGCAGCAGCAAGACTGAACTTGGCAGCCTCAAGGCTGAACCACTGGGACTCACCTACCTTTATCTCAGGTAAGGGAGGAGCTAGCTCACAGAAATATGGGGAAAGAGTTCATTTTCTTTGTTCTAACTGTCCTTTCATAATGAAAAAACTGGCTTCTTCTCTTGAGAGAATTGTCCCAGAGATTGAGGACTGTCTACACAATATTTCTGTGTAGGAACTCCCTGTCTGGTAGTACTGCATTTTACCTATCATTTTCAGAGATGCAGCAGATTGTTCTTCTTTTCTGCTGTATCCATGGTTCACGTGGGATTTCTTGTGTGATTGCTGTTCTCTGGTCCCCCAAGAGAATGGAGCAGGCAACTTGAATCCACATCACCTTGTCATGCCCAACTTCATGATACAATCCTTTTTCTTTGGGGAAGGTAGAAGAAAAGCAGCCTCTTCTCACACAATGCTCGTGATTGTGCAGGACTTCTCTTGGCAAGGCTCTTGATGGACTGTGGCAGCCACAAGCATTAAAGCAGGAACAGAGAAATGTCTCAAGGGCCAGCTGTGACAGCTGGCACAGCCCTGCAGAGGGCAGCTTGCAGCAGGTCAGACCAAGATCACCTGTCCTGCCCTCATCCAGCTGCATGGGTGGGTGCCTGCTGTGTTTGCTGCTGGTGTCTGTGGCACCCCCAGAAACCCAAGGTGGGGCACACCTGGAACTTCTGGATCCCCTCTGTGCTGCCCTGAGCTGCCTTTGGGGCCAGGCACAACCCCTGCTCCCCCCGTGGCACTGGTGGGGCTTGGTTAGCCTGCCCTGGGGGTGCTGACCATGCTGCTGCCCCCAGCACGTTTCCTATCATTGCTTTATCACAGCTGACTATCTGAAATAGCAGTCCTCATTTATGTTATTAGCTCTAATTGGTCATTAGGCCCCCAAAAGGGCAGGCTGTGCTACCAGTGAAGGGGTGCAGGTGCCCTGACAGCTCCAGCTCTGTGTTCTGTCCTACTGAGGCTGCAATCTGCTGTCCTTTCAATGCCCTGGTCAGAATGCACAGCAGCTATAAATTAATCTCTGCGTGCCTTATAGGATCATCTTCCTGAAGGATTTGCTGCTGCTGGTGGGTTTTACCAGCCCTGCAGAGGCAATGAGCCCCAGAAACATCTCCTGGAGTGCCTGCAGAGCTGCCAGGACTGCCTGGTCTGAGCCTGGCACTGTTATCTGATTGTTTTTCTTTCTGAATTACAAAACACAGAAAAGCTGTCTTGGAGATTTTTTGGGGACGTGGAAAATGAATATGCTTTGGCTGGCACTGCTTTTAGAAAGGTGTGATAGACTTACTGTGGGAAAATAGATTTCTTGTGCTATAATTTTGCAGTTCACTCCAGTGTGATTGTTTGGTTTACAATTCTGACACAGGTGCATGGTGTGGTTTTACACACCTTATTCCTCAGCCTTTTACACTTCTATCCTATATTGTCAGGAGAAAAGGAATGCTCTTGTATATTTTCACTATGATAAAGCTTTTAGTCCACTGCTTCCTTTTTACTTTCCTAACCTAATCCTTTAAAAAAAAAAATAATCAACAAATTACTTTGGTAGGTTTGATGTGACCTTGTTATTTTCACATATTTTCACAATACCCACCCCAACAGTTTGTAATAAATATTTGCAGTCTAAAATCTAAGACAGCTGGCAGCTATGTCTCTATAAATAGCAACCTTTCCATGGTACCTTCCAGACTTAGCTGCTTGAAGACTTTGGTTACAATAGCTGATATTTTTGTCATCTTTCCCTCTGCAGATTCTTAGGGCTGTCCTGCACTTTGCCTCTGGGAAACAGAAGTGAACAAGAGTGATAGAAATTAACAGCTGATAAACCAAATGTCATGAAAACATTGGCTCTTCTCCTGGTGCTTTATTCAAAAATGAAACTTTTGCTTATCTGGAGTTCTTATGTGAAAGACCCCGTAGTCTCAGAGGGATATTGTGTGGATTCAGGCACTGCTGATGCAGGGAGGGTGCTGGGGTCTGCTGAGAGGGACAGCACTGATGCCAAGGAGGGGATTGATCTCTGTCTACACCAGATACAGCTCTGGGGAACTCGGGGAAATTCAGCAAGACTCTCTTACAGCAAGGAAGAGCATGACAATCTAACTGATTTTGTCCTTTGACAGGTTATCACTGAAAATAACTGACCCAGGGAAAGAAGCTGACATATACAAAGCAGTAAGTGTGCCAAATGCCATAAGGGGTCCCAGGCCCAGCACAGTCTGAGCTCAAGCCAGGGAGAGCTGTGCTGCTGTGCTCAGAGCAATGCAGCTGCCCAGCTGCCTGTGGGGTGGGCTAGTCTTGCAGGGCTGGCAGGGATGTCAGCACCCAGCTATGAGCCTGTGAGAGATGTCAGGAGCCCAGATGTGACCCTGGGAGATCAAGATTGTTTCCACAATTGCCTCTTCTGTCAACAGCTGACTGCCCAAGTGATGAGCACAGGCACACCCTGGTCTCAGCCTGCACTGCTGAGGGGTTTATCAGTTTGCCTCTTCTGAATGACCTCCCTGGGAGAAATCCTGGGTTCAGGCCCGCAGGTGACATGATGCCAGTGGTGCAAGAGGGACAGGTCAGGTACACTAAGGTGCCCGTGGTGTGCAGGGGACCTTTCCACTAGCCCTAGTGCACAGGGTCAATGTCAACTACCTTCGTGCTGTGCTGGTAAAAATAGCAAAAAAAAAAGTTCAAACCCATTACAGGCAGTAATGTACATCTAAACATACATCTCATTTTACACTTTCGATGTTACACTCATTGACAAATACAACAGCCTGTAGGTTGTTAAACAATCCAAAGTTAAATTCAGATTTCTTAATTTTATTTTCCAATAGAAGAATACCAAAGGGTAAGAGTTACATGAACTTCTTTTGATGTAAAAAGCAGAAATAATTTTTTACTAAAGATTCCAAAGCTTAAAAAATGCACTTAAATTTTTGTTTATTGCCATATTTAATCCTAAATTTCAAAGAAAGTGATATCATGATTTACACCGGCTTGTATTGTCTAGCATTATTCCCAGAAAGACTAATCAACAGATTTGATGTAAAAGATTAATTGCAGTCCTCTCAGGAGACAGTTTGTTTACTAAACAATCAGCCATATGCAAATTCCTGATTTACCATGCCATGTTTAATGGCTTCTTGAGGGAGTGTAACAGTTTGTTTTTGTTTTCACACAATTACTTCAGCTGAGAACTCGCTTTTAGGGAAGAGGTGGAACTTGAAGCTGGTTGAACTTTATTGTCCAATGCACTGAAGGAAGACTCTTCCTGCGTAAACCAAACACAGCTGGCTTCTGCATTCACTTTTAGGATAAAAAGCCACAACAACCCCTTTTTTACAAGGTTCCCAATGAGCACTTTGCTGCGCTGATGTTGTGTAAGAGCCCGTGAAAGGAATTGCAGCTGGGAAGCTGCACTTGATGTGCACAGGGTGTGAGCTGGCTGGTGCAAACCGAACATGCAAAAAACAACACAAGGGAAAGATGGCCGTGTTGCTCGGAGGTTGCTTCCACACCCACTTTATGGGGGGACTAAGTGATGAGCAGTGTGCTGGAGAACAAAGATGGATTTAGGTTGTGGGTGCTGGGAATGGATGTCCTGCAGAGCCCTGTGTGTAGACAAAACCTGGAAAGTCCAGCTGAGCAAAGAGCCATGCAGGAGAGTGAGGCGTCAAGCCTTCAGACATTTTTCAATTTTTTCCCCCAACTTTAGTTTCCTGTACAATTAATTTCAAATTAATTTTCATATAAAAAGACGGCTCATGGGATAAAAATGGCCAAGAACTAATTCCCTGTGAGAGTATGGGACTATGTAGCAGAATAACACCCATTTAGAATAAATAGATTCAAAAATGAATGCTTTATTTACTTGTTTTTATTTGTAATTCATGGTCTTACAAACCATTGTATTGTTCTGATTTAGGTCACTGCACAAATGTTTGATTGTACTTTTCAGCCTCCTGGAGAAAAGAAACACTCCAGTGTTTTCCCATGTGGAAATGTGCCACTTAGTGCTGATGAGATAATAGAATGACCCAGAATCTCGTGAGGGGAAAGAGACCCCCAGGGATGATCCCAGCCCTTGTCCCTGCCCAGACCCCCACCAATCCCACCCTGTCCATCCCTGGCAGCGCTGCCCAAAGGCTCCTGGAGCTCCGGCAGCCTCTGGCTGTGCCCATGCCCTGGGGAGCCTGGGCAGTGCCAGCACCTCTGGGGAAGAGCTTTTCCTGAAAATCCAGCCTGAGCCTCCCTGGCCCAGCTCAGCTGCTCCATGCTGCTGTCCCTGGCCCAGAGCAGAGCAGAGATCAGAGCTGCCCCTCTGCTGTCCCTTGGGAGGAGCTGCAGCCTCCTGACCTCAGTCTCTTCTTCTCCAGCTGAACAAGCCAAGTGTCCTCAGCCTCTGCTCCTATGGCCCTTTCAGACCCTTCACCACCTCTGTGTCCTTCCTTTGGACACTCTCTAATACTTTATGTCTTTCTTATATTGTGGTGCCTCAAACTCTGGGGACATCTTGGTACTGACAACTCTGTTTACATGTATATACAATGAACACTGCATGTATTCATTAAATAATTATGTAATATTATATGTTCTTTACATGCATATAAAAGATATACTCTGTGTATGGCCTATGTGTGTCCATTTGTGGAACCATCTACAGGAATCTTGTATAGTCAGAGGTGTTAAACTGTAAAGGAAAGGTAAAAGCAATCGTGTTGCATAATCTAGTAACAACAGCCAAATAAGTCAACTTTTATTGCCAGCCTTCTTTCTTTGTATGTCTGGAAACATATTTTGCATAACATTTAAAAAGCAGGACATTTATGACAATTGTCATTAATCTCAAATTGCTGAAAGTGCAATTTCAGTGGTTGAACTTAACATTTACAGCATCACAAGTTTCCTATGCTATTAATTTCTTAACATTCTCTACCCCACCAACACAAGCAATATTGATATATGGAAACTATCTGGAAGTCTGTTAAATTTAATGGTGGAAAGGAAATTCAGGAGGCCTGGAGAACAACTTTAAAAATACCTAATTTTTCAATAAATTAGGGAAGTAAACACTGTTTAAAGGGTAAAACCATTTATTTATTTTTTGATGCAGAAAATTTTAAACTTTTTTTATTAAAATTAGTAAATTTTCTGTGATTTACTCTGTGACATAATACCAACAGACAGGATGCATATAGAACTAAAGCTCTACAAATCCAGGCTGAGAACCTTGACATGACATTTTCAACTGATGCTAATGGCTTCCCACATCCAACTCCCATATTCAGGACGACTGACATAATGTCATAAGTAAAAGAGCTGCAGATGAGAAATTAAAAGTAAACTTGTGAGATCCAATAGCAAAAAGCCTGGCTGTCCTCAGCTGTGGAGAATGAGTGTCATTAGTGGAAAAATGCAAGAACTATCTTAAGAGATCCCATAAGCTTTTTTCAGAGGTCTTTTGGGAGATGTTGCAACGGGTACAAGATGTCCAGAAGAGCTGCAGGTCACACTGCAGGTAGCAGCAGTGCCCTTTGCTCTCCAGGTCATGGCTGAGCTGCAGCATCTCCCCGAGGACATGACGGTGTGACAATGTGGCACAGCCCTGTCAGCACCAGTGCCTGGGGTCCCTCACCCCTGGGACCCTCCTGTGCCCAGTGCCCATGCTGGGGTCCCTCACCCCTGGGACCCTCCTGTGCCCAGCCCTGACACCAAGGCTGTGTGTTCAATCCCTGTATGGGCCATTTTCTTGGAAGCTGGATGCTGTGATCCTTGTGGGTCCTTTCCACCTCAGAATGTTCAGTGCATCTAGACTCTGTGATGTTCCAAACTAACAGACTGGGCACTGCAGGGAAGCACTCCACCCTCTCTTCTTTGTCTGTACTTTGTATCTCTGTGATTCTTACTCCAGAGGATTCTCACACAATTACAGCCTTTGCAGTTGGTACTCTGTCTTCCTGTTTTAATAAAATATAGATAAGGCTGGACACTTTTTAAAAAGCTAAATAAATTATATGAGTTATTGGAGCAGTTATGCTGGCACTTTACACAGCAGTTTTATTGCCATCTCAGCAAGTGTCATTTTAGCATAATTGCTTCTCAAGTAATACAGAATGGGTACAGATACATGTTATGTAATCACAGAAAAACATTAATAAAGAAGCTTTTTCCAGTCTTTTGAGGGATTTCTTTTCCAGGCAGTGATGCCTCACTGAAGCTAAGCTAATTAATGTCAACTTTATTGTGGAAAATATTTTTATCAGTTGCTTTGATACCAGGAAACGTAGGATGATTTTTCTACTTAACCCTGAAGAAAAATAATTAGCAAACGAGTCAGTCAGAGGTAGGGCGCTCTTGTACCAGTATCGGTATTTTGGATAACAATTTATGAACCTGGATATCTATAGGTGTCTTTTAGAGCATTTGTTTGATATATTTCTCATTGTTCTCCCACATCCAAGAGACACTTGCCTCAGGATCTGCCCAGCTTGGTTCACTCTCCTGGAATCCCCCATCACCTCAACAGGTCCTGGAGGAGGTGGATCCCTTCCATGAGGGAAATTGATAAATTTTAACCACATCATCATCCCTTTTAAACTGGTACCAACTAAGAAGTAGCCACCAAATGACTGAAACCCAATGTTTGGCTAAGGTTTATTTATTGTGTGTAGAGATGACAGAAAACCCAGGCCTGAATAGCATGGAACTGGTGATGCAGCATAATCCAGGTGTCAGGGAACAGCATTACTGAGTGAAAGGTAACATGTCAGTAAGTTTTGGGTACTATTGAGCACAAATTACTGGATAGTTTGTTATTATTGTCAGCTTTATTCCCCTCTTTCAGCACTTCACATCAATCTTAGTGCAAAGTGACAGACAGCTGGGGGATCTGATGGCATTACATGAAAATTATACAAACCACAGAGAGAATAAATGCTTTTCATCTATCTTTCTGTCAATGGCCTTGGGAAAGAGCAACTGCAGATAAATAACATTCATCTCCAGCAGGCATCACCACTTATATCTGAGGAACGTGAATTCCAGGAGATAATGAAGTTTGGATTAACCTCATTCAGTGCTCTGGGGTATTGAGGTAGGGGGGTCATTCCCAACATTAGGACCTGGCCTATTGTCTCCACCATCTACCATGCTCTAATCCCACCTGTTGGGCAATTGCTACTGGCTGTCTCACTTACTGAAACAGTAAATCTTATTACCAAAGTTTGGATGGCCTATGTATCTTAACTACACAGCAAACATGTTTATGTGACTTGCAAAAGTTGTCAGTGTGTGGACAAAGAGTTGTATCCCATTTTGTATGAATTAATGCCATGTATGAAGTAAAATAAACTAGTGGTGACAGTTTCGCCCATGGCAAGGGTTGGTTACACAGCTAAAAGAAGTCATTACTGTGGTAACTAGAGATCTCTCTAGATGTAAGTCACAAACTGGACTGCAGAATTTATTATTTCAGTAGCATTAAAGAAGAATCAGCTATTGGAAAGATAAAAACAAAATTCTAAGTAAACCCATAATTTTTTCAGTCTATTAAACTGGTTTGTATAAAGAAAGAACTGATAATTTTGAGGAAGAAGTGGTGGTTGAGGTGTCCCAGTCCTACCACTCAGTATGTGGATGCTCTCATCTTTAAGGGTGAAATGTTGTGTGTGCTCCGCTGCTTTATGCAGCATCACAGAATCTCAGCTCCTTGTTCTGAACCCCTGGGAGTCAGAAGGAATTAAACTGGACATGTGGAAGAGGGTGAGCATGCTCCTGTGCCTATGACTAAATCTTGTTTCTAGCCCTGCCAGCAGTACTCCGGGGGGGCTCAGCAGTTAGATCTGCCACTGCAGTCTCTGACCTGGCCCCCTGGCCCTGCCCAGCACACAAGTCCTGGAGCACTTGGGACCCAGGCACTGCTGCTCAGGGGTGGGCTGAGAGCAGCCCGGGCTGCTCCCAGCTCCTGGTGAACATGCCAGTGCTGAAACCACGTCACCTCCCAGGGCTGGGGCTGGCAGAGCTCCACACGTGCAGCCCCAGGAGCCGTGTCTGCAGCTAAGCCCCAGCACAGGTCACAGCTGGTGACTGCAGCATGGCACTCCTGACCCATGAGCTGCTGCAGGTGGTGATGCCTGACTCAGAAAACAGGACTCTTGAGTAGGGAGAGAAATACATCAAGGAGCTCCTTGGCTAAATTTGGAGTTGCCTCAGTTTTGAAAAGTAAAAAAAAACCATAAGAACCAAAGTCATAATCCCTC
This sequence comes from Lonchura striata, assembly GCF_050655825.1. Taxonomy (NCBI): domain Eukaryota; kingdom Metazoa; phylum Chordata; class Aves; order Passeriformes; family Estrildidae; genus Lonchura; species Lonchura striata. The sequence continues at coordinate 73,934,354 of NC_140707.1, read as the reverse complement.
TCAACACATAGGATAAAGTGGATTTTGAATCTTCCCTTCCATTTAACATCTGGTCACTAAACTACTCTTGATCTTGAATTGGACGGGGAAACTGTGGCCACAGCAGAAAATCTGGGGAGTGACATATCTAAATTTCTAAAAGGGAATTTAATCCTTAATTTACATACAAAAAACATACACCCACACCCACCCCTATTTTGCATGAGTAAATTGGTAAAGACCAGCAAGAGACATAAATTGCACAAAAATTATTTAGTTTAATCAAGACATGGTGATGATCTTCAAAGGGTATAAAAGATGGTGGTGTGAATGGAGAACAAGATGCCGAGCAAAATTCACTTTTGACATATGCAAAGTTATTTGCACAGAGGAATTAAATGGAACAATTTATACTCCTGGCTAGGCTCTAAATTAACCATTATAACCCAGAAAAAAAGATCTTTGTATCACTGGGAAAGCTCAAAGACTCATCATGTAGATACTTTCTAAGGAGCAAGAGTCATTGTAATGCAGAGGAAACAGAATAAATCAACACTACAGTATTAGGAAGCTGTCAAAGAAATTGCTGTTACACACTCCCCCGAAATAATCTGTTCAGGTCAGTGTGTCTCAAAAAATATGTACATGGAATATCTGGATCCAGAGATCAGTTCTGGAAATGACTAAATGCTTGGAGAGAATTTATGGGGTTTGCAGGGCTCAAAGACCCTGAATTTATTATTGGGTGAAAAGATTAAGAGGGAGATCTGATAAACATAAGAAGTAATGAACAGTGTTACTAAATTAAATTGTAGGTGACCACACATCCTTTATCATGGAGCAGAAAACAGGTCTGCCATTGCAGAAAGGTGGGAGCAAGCTCAGGAAAGCAAACACATGGAGGGAGTTTTCTACAGTATTTGCTGCTGAGACTCATTTCTGGGAGTTGTCAATAAGGCCAAAACCTGCATCAGTTACAGGAGATCAGGCATTCATGAGGATAACAGGAACCTCCAGACCTAGTCCAGTGAAGACACCTGCAGCATGAAGGGCATCTGCTGCAGCCCCGTTCTGTGGGTGAGGAGTGTGGGTGCAGTGGGTCTGGAGAGTCCTGGGTGCTCTGGGAGTCCGGGGGCACAGAATAGGGCAGAGACAGCACTGAGCTGGTCCTGCTCAGCGCTGAAACTGTGACTGCTGCAACACTCGGTGTGGGCACTGGGAGATGAGAGCTGCTGTGAGCTGCACACCTGGGCACACCTGGGCACACCTGGGCCAGGTGTTCTGCCTGTGCCAGCCAGGAGTCTGCCTGCCCAGGCTCCCGGGGGGCTGCAGGAGGGGCAGGGCCCACACTGCCTCCCACTGCTGGTGCACTGTCCATACCCCAGGGCAGAAAGAGCCAGCACAGAAAAGACAAAAGGTCAGAGGTGTCCCAGTAACCAGCTGCTCACATGGGAAAGGTTTTGTTTCAATAATGGGGGACTGCACATAATTTCAGAATGATCAGGAGGTTTGGCCTCTAGTCTGAATTTCTCTACTACTGGTTACATGAATTTTCTTTCTTCACTGTAGAAAAGAAGGGAAAAAACCAAAAATTTGCCAAATGGAAAACATCAAAGTCATTAAGGGGGAAAGTTTTGGATTTTTTTAAGCTTCAGTTCATAACAACTAATGGCAATTTGAAAGCATGCAGTTTGGAGGAAAGGGTTAAAACCAGAAGATTTGGCAAGGAAGGAATAATTTCACTCAAAGTGGAGTTGCAGCTGGGAATGCTAAGAATGTTGGTGTGGGAACCTCCACTTATTATACGTAATGTTGTTCATCCTCTGTCTGTCTTGAGAAACAAAGCTCCTGTGTAGAGAGACCACTCTCACAGGCATGCTTGTCCCATGCTGGGAGACAGAGAGAGATCATAAAAGCACAGCCTTGAGATAAAATGTGTGAAGTCCTTTCACACATTTAATACATGGGCAGACAGCAGTTACTGCTTCTGGGCATGAGCTGAGCCTGGCAGAGCCCGTGTCCTGTGTGTCTCTGCCCATGGGATGAGCTGAGCCTGACTGAGCCCTTGTCCTGTGTGTCTCTGCCACCCAGCGTTGTTAGTGATGTAATGAAATAAATCTACTCTGCATTTTGACTGTGATTTGGTGGTTGCCATGGTTACCTTTATGTGTCGATTCACACACATACTGAGAATTCCCCTTTAGGTATAAATTCTAACAACATCTTCGTTTGACTATTGAGTTAACTACAGAAGTCTCAAAAAACTACTCTAAAGATAATTCCTTCATTTTGACACAATTTATCCTGTATTAGTTTTAAAAATAATTAATTACAGTACTTACGGAATAATTGGCACAATGTGTGGTACCTGTCATCACCACAACCACTGTAGAAGGAGCCCACCAGTTGGTGGGAATATCAGTTTCCTCAGACTTTAACAGGGAAGGGAAATACAGGAAATCTTAGAAATAAGATCTATTTTCTTAAGTATTTCCTTATGCAAAACCACTCCCGTTGGTACTTAAATGTAAAAAGATCTCTGGTGTATTGTTTGGCAACTGGGAAGGCATACAAGGATAGTATAAGGAACACTTGCTCTGACCTTTATTAGACTTAGCACTGCCAAAATGAAAAGCAACCATTTTGTCTCGTCTTCTGTGATTGATATTGTGCTTCAGAGTAGCAAAGTTTTATTCTCTCTTTTTTTCTTTTTTTTTCACCTATCCTTAAACATCCTTTAAAGCCTGTGCATTAGTCCATTGTCTAAATCCAGCCTCCTCAGCCATCAGGATGGCTGACCAAAGAGGCTTCTGTGGGGAAGGGTACCGAGGGAACTCTCATCCCCATCCTGTACCATCCTGAGAGTGTCCCTCTGTGAGACTGCTCGTTTTTCTGGTTGGAAGAGCCTTTTTGTCTCCAGTACCAGTGGAGGACAGTGAAGTGGTCCCTGTGGCTCTCCTTGCACTCCTGGCTCTCCCTCAGCGCTGGGGAGGAGAAGCAAGGGCTGGGTGGGCTGAGAACGGCTTCCAGTTTGTGTTTGGGGCTGCAGGAGCTCCGAGCAGAGTGGTCACACAGCAAGGTGAGACACTGGAAACTGCATCCCTGAGCTAGCAGCATACAGGGATTCAAAGGTGGAAGAGAGAAATGGACCAGAAAGCACCATTTTGGTTTGGAAGTAGTTGCTAGAAAAAATGGGAGAAGCAAACTGAAGGGAATAAAGCCAGCAGGTCAGTGCTGTGGTAAGGAAGGAGTTAAGGCTGGTGTTTCAAACAACACATTTAGTGGTTTTAGAGACAGGAGAAAGGAAATGCTTGAAGTATCTAAACTGAAGCTGACAGCCTTGAAAAACTCCTAAGAAACTAACAAACTCATAGACTCCTGTGGAGATACAGCTTGTAATATTATTGCCTTTAACATCCCTGTAGAAGAGGTGCTGAAGTGCTGAAGGCCAGATCAAACATTTTAAAATAATCTCTTTTTTGCAAAATTACACAGGCCATTTCTCTCCTATATGTAAATTGAATGTATTCTATTGTGGCAATACCTGAACCTTCTGCCTGTTTTATAAAAGAACAAGTAAATACAGACATGAGATTTCAGAAAGGCAAACCCAAACCACACCGTCTGTCAGCTGCCTTTCTCTCAATTGAGTCCAGCTCTGCCGGCAGCCCTGCTCTGACACCGGCCCAAAGCCAAAGGGGCTCCCACGCTGAAATCCCGTTCCTTCCCAAAGATGTGCAGTGTCAAATCCTCGGTGGACACCAGGCTCTGACACGGCACAGAAATCACTGCAGTGCTCCAGATCATGGCACACACTTCTGGTGAGACACATGCCCTTAAAGGTGCAGAACGAATGCATTTCCTAAAGGATGTTCAAGATTTATTTCTTCATTTATTTGCACACATAAAAAGCATTACATTTGCACTTTGAGCAGTGGAACAAAGTTCAAAGCTGGTCTGGATTTTTCTTCTCCCCTGCTTTTACAACATTACTGTTTTCTTTACAATGAGATTATATGAGCAAGCAATTGGATTACTGAGAGCATCCAGTTCACATTTCCTCTTTTGAAAGGACCTGTGAAAATCTTTATACCTATGCCAGGAAAGAAATAGAGATGTCATAAAGTAAGTGTCTAGCCTGCTATCTCTGCAATCGGATTATCCATGTCAGTGCACTTATGTTCAAAAACACTATATTTTTCATTTCTTTATCTAGCTGTATCTCAGAATGGTCTTTCTGTTTCATTGTTTGAAATGTCTGCTGGTGAGGGATGTCCTTCATGGCAAGTAATTAGCTTTGCAAAATGCTCTGCCTTCCTCTTCTCAGAGCTCTGTCCCTGGGCTTCCCCTAACAGATGTCACACATGTCCAAGGAGGAGCCCTCACGCCATCCCTCTCCGTGACAGGGACGTGAGTGTTCTGCGAGGGGAAGTCACTTCATGGACCACTGCTTTAAATGTCTGTGGTGTGGGCAGTGAGTTTGGCTGTGTTCATGCACGGCTGTGTGTGTCTAGGTGTGGATTTTCCCCCAAAACACAGCAAAACAACAACTCTGCTAAATGTCTTGGAAATAAACTATTTTGAAAGATACTACTTGAATAAAAAAGACAAAATCCTACCAAATACCTAGTCATACCTCAATATTCTTTGAGAAAATAATACTTCATTGTGTTTGTGTATTTTTATTACTATTTTTTTACTGTACAATCAGTTCTGCCCAAACTCTAGTGGTTTCTTTTTTTCAAGAGAGCAGTGGACAGCAGTGGCCACGGGGGACACTTGTGATTGAGAGGGTCAGCAACTGCTCTGTGCCAAGGCCCCACAGGAAGCCTTCAAAGGTGGGGCTGCTCCAAACTAGCCAGAGCCAATACAGAGAGGGAACTGGGGAAGCAGGGTAAGGACAGTAATGGAGTTGCACAAAAAGTCAGAATCTTGGTGGTAATACTGCTGAAGACGACAGGAGGTAAAGTTAGTGGCACAGTAAATAAAACAAAATGTGTGAAGATGGACAAAAACATGTCTTTAAAAAGTCCTGCTGCCAAAATCTGCTGAAAATGTTTAGCTTGCTGAAACAGAGAGCTGAGGAACACAAAATCACAAATTATCAGTTTCAACTGTTTTAAACCATATGATTCTTTGGCAAAGTGAAATGAGTAATTAAATGCAATTATAAATTCTGTAGGTAACCAAAGGGAAGAAGTATTGACCAAAGCTGAGCAGAAACTGAAAAATGGAAGAAAATGTGTTTTCTAACAGGCAAAATACTAGAAGGAAGTAAAATCTATCACTTCTGCTCAGAAAGCTAAATAAACCTACATCCAAGACTTCAAATAAATCTGGAACCACTGATGAAAAACATGTACCCAGATAGAATGTGGAACACAGTACTGCAAACAGTGGGAAGTCCACAGGAAAAATGGACCCGATGTCTTGTGGGTACAGCATATTATTGGTTTGCTTTATTTAATGTTTGAACTGATAAATAATGTAATATCTTTTCCATTTATTTATCTATGCCTAATTGAGCAGGATTAAGTGAGCAGTACAGATAATGAGGTTTACTGGTCTGAGGTTACTGTGCTAACTATGGAGATGATACTTTATAGCTATGAGGTTACATTCATTAACTGCCTCCCCTTGAGCAAAGCCAAAGTACATTTTCTTCATGTGAACTGACTCAAAATTAATTCAGACTGGTACCTCAAATTCTTTGTCTTTCATATACAGAAGGGGAATAAAATGGATTTAAATATTTTTCTTAAATGTTTGTTAAGATTCTGCTTTATCAGTCCCAGTGAATTCCTTTCCACTTCAGATGTGCATATTTTCTACTTTGTCGCCATTTCATCTTATTAGTCCCAGCAGCAACAAAACCAGAAACCAGATCTCTTCTCATACTAAACTGAGCTGGAAACCAGTAATGTTAATCACCATTTGTTTCCAGTTTCTGCAGTGCTGCTTTGGAGAGCTGCTCTTCCTGCCCGCGCTGCGCTGGGCGAGGAGGGAGCGGGGAGAACACAGGATGCTCAAGATGCCCCAGGATATACGGCCATGTCAAATGGGCTTCTGAGTGGATCCTTCAGAGGGATTGTAGCCAGCCAATTCTGCTAACGGGATTCTTTTGAATGAGTGGGATTGCTTAATATGAGTAGCTAGAACTGAACTAAAGCCTTAGACTGAAGTGCTCAAGTCTTATCTTAGACTGAACGTGTCTTGAGCTTTTGCTTAGTTATGTAAAAGGCAGCCCTGAGGCCAGTGGAAGCTGGGACATAAGGAAGCCACAACTTAAAGTCAGCCACTGACCCACTGTGAGACAGAGGAAGAATCCAGTAAGGTGCTAGGAGACCCCAGACCGAAAATCACCTTTGGACAAAGAGGTGTGTGCAGGGTATGTGTGGGGAGGGTGAAGATCAGGTTCATGGACTGTCAGGATATAAAGGGCCAGGGATTCCTTTGTTTGGGGTCTTTCCCTGGAGGCACACATCTCCAACTGTTTTTTCCACTGTTCCAGTCAAATAAATTTGACTTAAAGCTCAAAACCCTGCTGCAGAATACTCAGGGCAGTGAAATTTTTGTACCAGTGACCTCACCTGCATCCCCAAAAAGACTAGCTGAAGGTCCATCTCTCTGGGCACCCTTTGGGGCTTCCTCATAGCAGCACACTCAGACAGGAGAGCTCCCAACACACCCCTGTGAGCACATGTGATTGTCTGGTTCAGCAGCAGACATATGGGCATTAATGTCTGCCTTAAACACACCCTGGCCCTAGGTCCCAGATAAAGTAGTCAGGTGTTTAGACCACCTCTTCAAACATTCTGTTACCCGAAGCTAGTAGAAAGTATTCCCATTTACCAATTACTTTAAACAGGCATTTCAGAGAGTGTCTACAGCTTTAGTGATGCCTGCTTTCATTTGGGAAGGAAATAATGGTGTTTTTCTCTCCGATGCATTTTATCTTGTCAGTAAACATCACAGTGTCACCAGCCTGCTCTTGCCCCAAGCTGTGAACAGCACTGCACAGCTTGTGACATGCAGTGTTCATGCAGATCATTAAGTACAGTCTGAGAAACTTAAAATGCAGTTCAAAAGGGACTGGAAGAGATTATTTTGATGAAAATTATTAGTATTTTTACTCTGGACAAGGCAGCCCCTGCATCTGGTACAGGCCAAGCAGTAGCCCTGGCCACCATGTGCCCAGAGCCAGCATCTGCTGCTGGCAGAGTGGATTTAACTCCACAGGCAGAACAGATTCATTGCATTCAACCAAAACCACTTCAGTAATAAAACAGGGCTGGCAGGGCTGGTTTTGGAAGCAGGTCTCCTCTGCAGATACTGCTCGACCTCACTAACCAAAATCGCTGCGAAGCTGTTTCCTTCCTCTGCCAGGGAAGATTTTCCCACAGATGTTGAGGTGGCCTAAACAGCAACTAATTTGAAAGCTGAAATGGAAATATATTTTTGGTTCATGAAGTACAAAAGTCCATGGAGATCCCAGACGAAGCTAGATTTATTCTTATTGCTAAGAGCTATTTAGGCTTCAGGTTGTTTGTTACCAACTTGCAATTCTGAATATTTTGATTAGTGCTTGAAGTCTTATTACTTGGTTTGCAACATTTCTGCCTGCAGGAACAATGACATTGCTTTGGAAAACTCATGTTTTTAGAGCTTTTAAAATATACAGTCTGCCTCAGAGAAGATTAAAGTGTTGCTTCTTTCCTTATCCAGGAATTGACAAAAATGTAACAGAATATATTTCAACAGAAGGAGTAGCAGAAGAAGCAAATATTATAAATTCCAGAGCCAAATATTATGATTTCTTGTTCTCAGGTACCCATGAATTTTCCAGACAGATGTGTAGGCCATGCTTTCCCATGACACTATCAGTCTGAATGACTCATTTCTGTCTGTTTTAAAGGACTACTAAAAATATTTTTTTCCTCTGTACTCCTTGTACAGGTGGGTAGTGGAGATGGCTGTGGAAGTTACACATACGGAACACCACTGTGGGAAGAGAAAATAATTTGGATTGATTTGTTGATGGAAAAAACTGCAAACAGAGGCTGAAGCTATTAAGAAATATGTTGTGATGGAGCACACAGAAGGGATGTGGAAATGTGTGAGATGTGGAGGCAGGGACCACCCACCCGTGCAAGGGGTGGGAGGTACCAGCTTGTCCTTGCCCTCACAGAAGGGGAAGTCACACACCTGAGCTGCTAGGTGCTCTGAGAGGCAGCTTGCTTTCCTTTTACACAAAAGACATTGAAGCTAAGACTCACCTCTGGTATGTGGGGTCATGGGCTGGAGACAGACACAGGACACAACACCATGGTCATCACAAACAACCATGAGTTTAATAGGACTGCCCCTTTCATAGGGGCTTTGCATTTCCCAGGCTCAGAAAACTGACTGAATGGGACCTCTCTGCCCAAACCTCTGGCCAGGGGTGTATCTGCATCTCAGCTAGAACAGGGTTGGCTGAGGTCTTTGTTTGGGTTTGAATCCAACCTATCCCTGCCTTATCTGATGACTTGTTTTCTTCTATGCTTTTTGAGCTTAGGGGGCAGCTTCAGATCAGCTGCAATGAGGCAACTCACCTCTACTCTCATTTTCCTTGTCTCTGCATGGCTGGTAGGTAAAGAGAGAGAGAGAGAGGCTGAGGGAGACACTGCACTGCCAGCAGAGTTGGTAATTTCAAACTGCCAAGTTTATGGTACCTGGGTGTTTGGTGTTTATTTTCCAAGTGCTGGGCCTTTGAGGGCATAATTGACCTCTCCTCCTATTCAGAGTCGTGAAGGGAGGGGCTGGTCTGGAATGATGGGATGGTCTGGAAGAAGTGAGAAGCATTTCCTGAGTAAAGGCAAGTCAGCCCTTTTCTGCACAGGTGAGGACAGAATCCTCCTCATGCTATGGATGGTGCTAGGGAAGGAAGCTGCCAAGCACACTTGAACACCTTGGCTTCCCCTTGCAAAATGCTAACAGGGTGCACTAGGCTTTTCTTCGATGACAGCTTATTCAAGTGAGACTTGAAATTATAATTAGAAGTAGGAGGCACTTGTCCTGTGCAAATATGATAATTGGTTCATAAATGTATAATGCTGTTAATTAGCATGTGATCTCTTGTAACACAGGAATGTGTGTTGCTGTCTCCTGAACCCCTGAGGACAGGATAATGAATCACAATTCAGAGCTCCCGTAGTACTTTGAAAGGAAAGAGCATCACTCAGTTCAGGCTCCTCAGAAACTTAGAGCAAATGAAGGAAAAAAAGAGGAATCTTTGCAAGGCCATTTCTTTCTTGCTGAAAAGCTAATAATCATCTAATAAGAAGACAGAAATATTCTTCTGTTCAACATAGGAAAAAAATATTTTTACTCTTTGCATTACTCTGTCATATACAGTGATCTATGGTCACATGAGTATGATTGAGTAACATTTCTGTTTGTATCCTAGTATGAAAGCTGTTGTATAAACCAAGCAGTTAAAAAAGCTTTAAGAAAAATGTACTAACACACACATGCATGACCATGTTTAATATCAACTCTAGTTGCAGGAATATAGAAAGTCACATTGGAAGCATAAATATATGGGTTCCAAGAACAGATGGCTCCATCCAGAAGACTTGTAACACTCAGCATGGTGTCATTCATTATTCATGTAGCTGTTCACTCTGTTTCTCCTCCAGGTTTATTTGAACAATGGTTTTCACTTGAAAGGTATGCTCAGAAGCAGCTGCAAGCAGTTGGAGACTCAGCTTTTGCTCTGTACCCACATTCTGCTGGAGATAGAGGAGCTTTCACTCTGTTTGGCTCTATGACATCAGTTTGAAGTGGGTGTCATCCACTGTTTCCTGGACTGAACAGATCTAATAAAGGTAGCTTATCTCTCTCCCTGATTGAATTTCTGCTTTATCTTTAACAATTTTTGATACTACCAAATATATTGATGGAAACAATAGAGAACACAGCTTGATTTCAAAGGAAAGAGAGCTTTGCACAAACCCAGGGCACATCCTCTCTCGGTATGTTTTGGGTTACAGCAAAGTATTTTTGGCCCAGAGATGTGTTTGCATGTCAGAGCTGCCATCAGCCCCTCTGCCAGCCCTGCAGGCTTTGTCTTTCCAGCCTCATAGGAAGATTATTCCTATAACCAATTCAACTCAAGACAATTAAAATGCATATTGTTCTCATGAGTTCACACACCATGGCAAACCAACGGAAGCTTTGCTAGCAGGAAGAAGATGGGGACATTGTAGGAGAAAAGCAGCAATGAACTGCCTATCCAGGAAACAAGGAGGCTGAAGGCAATGGTGGTAGTTCCCAGAGGGTGCTGAGGCCCCCTCCTCAAGGTGTCTGTGGCACAGCAAAGACAAGAGCCATGGGGATGTGGGAGCGGAGGTGTGTGGAGCTTATGGAACGGTGGTCAGTGTCTGAGTCAGTTTGAGTCCCCCTACAGATGCTGCTTGGCAGGAACACAGAATCCCAGGATGGGTCAGACTGGAAAGTCTCATCTGGTCCAGCCTCCCAGCTCAACCAGGATCATCCCAGAGCACATGACACAGGAGTGTGTCCAGATTATTCTGGAGTATCTCCAGTGAGGGAGACTCTACACCCTCTCTGGGTGACCTGCTCCAGTGCTTGGTCACTGCACAGGAAAGTCATTCTTCTTCAAGTTCAGGAACTTCCTTGGCATCAGTTTCTGTCCATTACCTCTTATCTTATTGTGGGGAACCATGGAGGAGAGCCTGGCTGCAAAAGAAAACAGAACACTTTGGACTTGTCTGTAGTGACAGGAGATGTGCACAGCCTCTGGCTGTTTCTCTGCCTGTGGGTTAAGGTCAGAAAAGAGATGATACAAAGTATTTTTCACACAAATTTAAAAAATTTACTCTGTGACCTCAGCAGTCATAATAAAAAAATGTTGTGGTGGTGCTCTTAATCTGTATTCTGATAGCTGGTATTTGTCAGCTTTACAGTTTTCATTTCATTTGTTGCCTCCATTTGTAGAAAGAGAACAAATGTCTGAGAGTGGGTAATAAACCATCCAGCTGAAACAAGTACTTGGTTTAGGGAAAGATTTCCTATTGCAGGACAAATGGATTTCTGAGAAGATGTAAAAATGTGGCTTCTGGAGAACATCATATAAAATGAAAGTAAAAGCAAGAGAAGATGCGGTGGTGTGCCATGCCACGCCACAACAAGAAGTTGCTGAAACAATCCCAGACAGATAATGGTTGAGTCTCTACTCCAGGAATTTACTGTGTGGAGGACAGAGCAAAGTACATTTCTCAAAGTCCAAGGGCAGGGAAGAAAACAGACAAAAATAGATGGAGTGGGATTGGTGGCTTTTTAGTTTCTTATATTGGTTACAATGCATTTATGCACCCCCAACCAATATGTCACATATGACATCCCAACTGTGTAAACACAATTGATTTTTAAAGAGAAAATTGCAGGAAAACATTTGCAAAGATCTGCCTCTGGTTCCCTTGGCAGGGAAATAAGAAAGAGGGAAAAAAATAGAAAGCTAAGCAGAAGCCTGATTCCCAAAGCACTGATTTAATAACATCTTCCTGGTGCTATTCCTAGGCTGACTAGGTTCATTTATCTCACTGACCAGTGTGCTCAGCATCCTTCCTCACAACAGCTTTAGTGCCTTCAGGACTTTCAGATAAATCTTTTTTTTTATCATGGAGACAGGTCAAAATGATTACACGTGAAAGTGTGTAGTTTTAAGATAGACTCAGACTTGTGCTTTATTGCTCTGGAAATTACTTCCCTGAAAAAAATCCCAAAGTCAAAACTGAGATCTGGTGGCAAACTCAGGCTTTTGCTGCTTGGGCAGATCCAGGAGGGGCTGCAGGAAGCCACAGGCCACCATCACCCGTTCCCCACTCCACTGTGGGCACTGGCTGGGTGGCTGAGCTAGGCTCCCCACAGGGGTGAGACCACAAGAGATCAGTCTTGGGGCCGCCCGAGAGCTCGTGTCATCCAGCCGGGGAGCCCTGGCCTGGTGGGCACCACCTGCCCGTGGGCAGAGCCCCAGGAGGACATGGGAGCAGCCTCACCTCCAACTCCAGACCCATCTGCCCTCAGCCGCAGCAGCCCCGGCACATCTCTCGGTGCCTGTAGGGAAGTCCAGGCAGGAGGGAAACGCCTCGCTGATAACCCAGTGCAGGGGACCCTTGTATTAATGACTAACAGCAGGAGAGTCTAGCCTTTATGACTCCAAAGAAATTATTGGTAAGATTTCAGCTGTCACCATGGCTCTCTTCTGGAAAGATTTATCTATGAATCTGCAGGACTGAGAGAGAGAGGAATTATTCATTGCTTTAATTCACTCCCTCAGGATTCCTTGCATATCTACAAACACACGTGCAGTGGCCACGTTTTTTAGACCTGTAGTCATAGAATAAAAAATATCCAATTGTGGTAGATCCAGCAAAAATTAAAAAAAAAAACAAAACATAAAGTCCATTTCCATACCTAACATTCCAAGTGTGTTCCTTATTAGGATTTTTATGATTATCTGGTTAGAATTAGGAAGTTTATTTTCCTTTAGGAACCTGCAGAGCTGGCAGTGGTGTGGTAAGTTGTGGTGTTACAACATGTTTGAAGCTTGTCTCTTTTTAACAATTTTGAACTACTAAGAAGGTTAAAAAGAATATAGAAATTATTAAGTAGAAACTTGCAATATTTTTTTTCTTTTGTGTCAGTCTTGACACAAAGAAGCAGGAGTCTTGACACTTCTCAGCAGAAGTTTTTATCTCTGAAAGCCAAAGAACCCTGAAACTCATCTCTGTCTTTGGTTGGGTACAAACTCTCAGCAAATCCATCTGGATTTCTATTTGCTTGCCCTAGAAGCATGTTCTGCTGCACTTTCATTGAGATATGCTCTGTTCCTTTCCTCATTTTACATCAATGCCTTTACTGATGCTTTTCTAGATAACAATTGCAATAACATCTCAAACAATACAATTTTATTCTGTGAGTTTTCCTTTATCTTAACTTCACTGAGTAAGTTCTCAGCTCTTTATTGATGCTCTTAAACTTGGTTGTCAGGTTTCAAGGAGGTAATTTTCTTTCTGTAACTTTGCAATGTAAGAATATCTCTTCCATTAAAGACAAAGGGTTTAAGGAAATCTTGATTCAAATAAATAAAACAGAGATACATCTGTGAGAAGTTCAGAGAATTCCAAGCCTCAGAGGTAAACTTCTGAGCAACCTTTACCACATAGCTGATATTTTGTTCTTAGCAAGCCATTTATTTATAAAAAGGGAAAATACCATGACAGGTCAGAAGAGCAGAGAATTAGTTTTAAAATATGCTGTGATGTCTGATGTAGACAGCCGAGCTCTGCTGCCACTGTGATCCTGTTCCAAGGATGTAAAAGCTGGATGGATGTCAAAGCCTCCTGTACCATCAGCCGGAACGATGACGATGCTGGCCCTGGGAAATCCGTATAAGGAACATGCACTAACAAGAAGGATTTGGTGTCTTTAAATAGTTTACACGGTGTTGTGAGTGCTGTCCCAGTGTCAGGGGGTGTGTGTGTGTGTGTATGTGTGTGGAAGTTTTCTCAGCGACAGCTGCACGGTGCGATGTGCAATGACCATGATTTGACATTTGGCATTTTAATCCACTAGTCTTTGAGTGTTGCTTTTCTAATGGCTTTTCACTAATTCTTAAGAATGCCTTTTCAAATTCTGTAAGTGGAAGGAGCTGCAAAGGCAAGTGTGGAGGTGCTGGCAGAAAACCACGTGCTTGTCTGAACGGCAGAGGGGCCAGTGACCTGGGTTTAGCTGGCCATATTGCTTCTTGAATGAGACAAGTTGGTCAAACCCACTTTTGTTGCATAGTAGTCTGTTGTTAAAAAGCTTTAAATGTTTACCTCCATTTCTATTTTCTTAGTCTATTTTCATCTCACTTCTTCTGTGAGATGCTTTTGACTCATTACACTCCATGAAGGCAGAACTAATTCCTGAATCTTTCCAGCCCCCAAGTATTTTCCTTCTTGCCCATGCACCTGAAGCCCCAGTAATACACTTCAGGAAGGGGAGTTGAAGAAATTGTCTGGTCAGTAAAAAAACCTTTTAGTGTATTATTCATGTCTTAACTGGAGATAAATGGCCATGTGTGATACAAGCAGTGATAGATCATCTGCTGAATTCTTGCATTTTTATCCCAAGGCTCAGCCATTCTGCAGCAACAAGGTCTCCACCATGCAGGCAGTAATTGGCTATGACCTAATTTAGGTCCTAAATAACTCCAGAAACCTGCCAGTGTGGCCTTCCAGACAGTCTCAATGAAAGGCAGTACTGTCCTGTGCTGCATAAGCCCCTTCCCCTCCTTGTGCAGGGGGTTATGAGGATTTCTGCCTGCCAAGGCTGACTGAGCACCAGGGGATGCTTTGCAGCACTTGGCTGGGACAGCACCCACCCCACACTGGGGCTTGTGGGGCCAGGAGGTGACTGGCCCCTTTCTCTCTTTGTCACCATCCAGTGCACCCAGCTCGGGCTGGGGCTGTGGCAGGGGGAGAGGGGTGCTCTGGCACGGTGCCCCAGGAAGCCCCAGGGCTCAGGGATGTGGGGCTGGCGAGTCCTGCACTGCCTGCCCTCTGTGCCCCCCTATACCTTCTGCTCAGCTCTCCCACCACTGCTCCTGCAGCCAGAACTCACCCTGGCCCTGCTGCCTTGGCCCAGCTCTCAGTGGCTGAGGAAAATCTCATTTAGAAATAACTTATGTGGACTTTGGACTCAAGCCCACCATGTGTGTGGGTTTGCATTTACCACGGACTTTTAACAATAATTTTTCTTGGAGTTCAAGCTTTCATTCCCTCAGTTTGACCAGATGTTCTGTGCTAGGTCAGCAACGTGGAAACCGATCTGGGCATGTGCCTATCCAGCAGAAAGCATAATTTACGGGTGGAGCCTCAACAAAGCTTTAGTTAATGGCTGGGTTAGAGCAAAACAAGGGAAGCAACACATGAGTACAGACTGAGAGCTGCCCCGAGCAGGAACCGCAGCATCCACAAAATGTGTTAGATATTTAATAATGCATGACAGACTGGACAGAACGGATAATATCCAGAGCTGTTAAGAGAAATAATAAAATAATAGCAAATATTTTTCTAGGTGTAGCCAACTTGTTCCCCTCTGACAATTTCCACCTTCTCCATATTTAAAACTTAAGCTCAAGAGTGTTTTCAGGTCTCATTCTTGTATCTTTGAAAACAACTCCATAGAAGCAAGATTCTGCATGACTCAGGAGTTTTGTGAGGTTCCAGAACCAATGAGATTAGACAGTGCTTTTTCTAAGGGGAGAAAATTAAAAGTATAATAAATCTGAAGAATTTTTAGGGACTTCCTTTTGTTGTTGAGCACTTTTACTATAGAGTTTCAACTGAGCAGCTTATCTTCAGTTGTCCTTGGGCTGCACATTTTCTAATTTCAAAATAACATTGATGCTGGGGCTGGAAACAGCTTTATCTGGTTTCGTGTCACAGCTTTCAAGAGAAGTGGCCAAAAGCAAGTGTGGGTCTCCCCACAGAACAGTGCACATCTTCATCTACATTGACTTGGGACCCGAAGTTTCTGTTTGCTTCTATTTAAAAATAATTTTTAAGAAATCATCTTTTGACCCTGACTTATTTAAAAGACAATTTACTATAAGGATGAGGAAAATAAAATGCTAGGTTTTTATTAATGCAGGCTTTTAAAAAAAATCTTTGGAAATTGGATGCAATTTATATTGAAGTCTACAAATTTCTTTACAAATTTAAGTATAAAATACTTTAAAAATATCAGTGGTGCTAATGTTTTTTTCATTGTTACTGATGTTTTATAATAATTTAAAATACATTTTCCTAATGAGCTTATAATTGTCTTCCATATGTATCACATAATGAGCATTTTGCTGTCACTTATTGAACATCTTTCTGTCACTAATCAGTCCTCCATCAACCACTCCAAGTAAAACTTTAACATGAAGGAAGAGGTATATGAAGCCTTTGAAACACTTTTAAGTCTATGTTGCATGATCTTGGAAAATAAATTCTTAATTTTTGTGTCCAGTTCAGAGGTCCAAGCTCTAACAAGCTAATGAGCAGGGACAAAAAGAAGAACACACTTTCAGAAGTAAATGAAAAATTAATTTCAGCTATTTTGCTTTAATTTGATTTTGCTCTGGTGGACTAGAGTGAATATTTATGAACATGAAATGTAACTTAGATACCCAATTCTCTTTCAGAACAAAAATTGAAATAGATTAATTGATTTCAAAATTTGTAGCATGTGGTCCAATGTTCAGTTGTATCATCAGTCAGCCATGCAAGGAAAAGAGGCAGTGTCATACTCCACATAAAATTATGCAGTTTTGCTTTTCTTATAGAAGCCCACAGTTTTGCTGTTGATTCCAGTGTAGCTGAAATAGGTGTTCAGAAAGGTAATTCCCGTATAACATAAAAATTATAGTGGCATTCACTGAGTTTAGTCTGATATAAATTAAATTTCTGATTTTTAGGGTTGCAAAAGACATTTCTTTTTCAATTAGTTCCTCATTAAGAACCTTGGGATGTTCAAAGAGGAATACAGTAGCAATAAACAAGCAAACAAGAAAGTGTAGCTCTCCCCTGGGATTTCCCCCCTTCTCTGTGACCAGTAAACTCCTGCTGTGAAAACAGGACATGTTGTAGCAATTACCCAGCTGGTAATAATTAGCATTGACTCCATGATTCACAGAAAGCTGATCAATCACTTTATTCCATTATATCATTATTAAGAAACTCATTGCTTTTTATAGACAGTTACCTGCACCTAATTGGTCCTTTAGTTAAAACACCATCACCATTGGCTAATTAAGAAACCACCCTTTGGTAAACAAATCTCCGTAACACATTCCACATGTTCACAAGAGCAGGTGCAGCAAGTGGAGATAAAAATTGTTTCTCATTCTTTTCCTCTGATCTCCCCACAGCCTTCCCCAGAAAGGCCTGGGGAAGTTGTGCTTCTCTCTGTGGCCAGAGCGCTGCTGCCACATGGACACCTATGAGCTATCTCAGCAAGACACTCAGCAAAGTGGACATTGTGATGAGTCTGTGAGGAAGGAATAGTGCCAAATTCAGAACTGCCCTGTGAGCACAGACAGTGGCATTTGATTTTAGTCCTGAAGGCCAGAGGCCAATTTTGTGGAGTCACTTCAAAGGAAAGAGCCAAGTCAGGAGCAGGGAGGATTGCAAGCTGAGCCCGGTATCACACCTATTCTTCTGACAGCCTGGGCCTCAAGGCAGGCAGAGCCATCAGGATCTCAACCAGCTCTTGGCAAAGCTGCTTGTCCATTGCAGCTGTGACCATGGGCTGGTGTCCCTTCCAAGAGTCCCCTTTTCCCTTTCTCCTCAAAAACTGTCTTTGTGTGTCGAAAAATGGGTCATCTCAGTCATGATGAGCCATAAATCACTGAGCTTTTGCAGGGGTTGGGCTTGGAGCCCAAGTGGGAAAGCACAAGTGAAGCTTTTCCTTGGAGCCCTGGACTTACAGCTGCATGTGCTATTCCACATCTTGGGACAGTTCAGCATTGAATCCTGAAGTCCTGCTGCCATCTCTACCCACCAATTCAGTGCTCCTTGATTGCACCAAAGAGATTGGTTTTCCAGTTTTAAATATGTGTCTAGTGCAAGTGACACTGAAGCAAGATGCACTAAGGTATTAGGGATAATGTTGAAAGATGGAACCCACTGTCTACTCCAAAATCTCCTGCGTGCCTAAACACTGAAGGCATTTCCAGTAACGAAGATTGACACATCTGTTAATGAGTCAAAGTAACTGAACTTTGTGCACTTTCTGCTCGGCTGTAACAGATAGGAGTATGTTTTAATATTAATGCATAAACAGGAGTACATGATCCCATCTAAATATTTAGTTAGGGATTTTAAAAACATTTTACTTAGAATCCTTTATGTTTGAAAGGTGAAAGTATCTAATCTGTGGGTGGTTTATGTGGGAAGGAGACACCAAAGCTTAGTGGAAGCCCTTTGGGCATGTCTGACTCCCGGGCTGACTGCCCTGGGCCATTAGGGAGGCAGCTGGCTCACACTGGGATCAGACACACTTGGGCTGATCACTGATAATGCATTTCTCACATGCCTGTACTGCTGTGGCGTGGGGCTTGCGGACAGGACAGTGGCACCCATCTGCCAGGGCTCCGTGCCACAGAAGGGCTTGGCACTGAGGCTGCAGGCCAGGGGCTCAGCATGGGGCAGGCACCCGTGGAGTGGGTGCTGAGCTGGGACCCCCTGAGCGCCCGCTGTCCCAGGACCCTGACCCTGCCCTGCTCAACAGGCGCTTCCAGCTGCCCTCTGCCTCTCCTCCAAGCTCTCCTGCCTTCCTCCCTTCTCAGCCAGCTTGTTCTGCGCATTTTAGTGGCTTTTTGTGTTAGAGTTCTGTCTGTGTGAAAGCTCTGGTGGCCTGAGTAGATGCTGCTTTGAGACTGAATCTTCTTCTGCAGATGAAGAAATAAACATCCTTAAAGAGCCTGAAGTGAAGGCTTGCACAGAAAGACTTATACAGTATCAGCAATAAAGTACACAGCATATTGTGATTGTGGGATGCATTGCACTGTAAGTAATTCTATTTGGATTCAGAAATGAGATTTTACAAAAAACTGTGAGTTTATTTATTGCTCAGAGTGACTAACTGCGTAAGCCAATTGAATGTTAAAGTGTAAATATTTATTGATAATAAACAAAGAACACATGTTATGTCTAGTCAGAGTGAGCATAGTATCAGTGACTGTGTTTTACATGTTTCAATGGTTTCACTAATGGACCATTCATTCATCTCTTTTCAGTATTTCATTTTCCTTTAAAGGCATTTGAATCAGGCTTTAAAAGAAAGGAAATAAAATACAGCTATTACTTTTGCTTTCTCCTCAGAGTGAAATTTTCTTCATCCACCCACAGAAAAGTTGATGTTTCCAAACTCCTGCACGGGAAATATACTGGAGTGGTTCTGGAGAGGTTTGAAACATGCTAGTCATCATTTCTATCCTGTTTAGCCTTGCATTATTTGGCTCATTATACTTACGTCACAGGTAGACAGCAACAACTGCAGTACAACAATATGCTGGGCAGAGCCATCGCTTTGCTGGTAGTTTGGACAGTGATTTTGACCATACTAATGAAGGTCTCCAATACCTTCATGGGAGATGGCTGAGGGTGAGTTGAGTGATGTGAATTCCTTCACAGACTGTAGCAGCAAAGGTCACTGCAGCCAGAGTATCTCCCTGTCACTCATGGGCCTTCACAGCAAAATGCAGGAGAGGCAGCAAACCAAGAGGGATATTTCCCACAACCACCTTTACTCAAGTTACTCAGTATATCACAATAAAACGATTTAATGGTCCTCTTTGGTCTTAAAATCCATGTTCTTAACAAAATGCAAGAATGAACAGAGATGTCTCCCTGGGATCTTGCATTATGCATGTCCTCCTCCGATGGTGAAACTCTGTAGACAACATATGGATGATGGTTCATCGAATGAGACTGTCTTTTATGGGTAATAATGCAAATAAATTTCTTTATCAAGGTGCACACTACACATTTCACACTCTTTTGAAACCCTTAGCCAGATTTCAGAATCATATTTCATTTTGTTGAGGTACAGAATTTTTTGCCCTGTATTTCTTTCCCATTTCTGGTTTTCTTTCCTTTCCATGCACACAGAAGAAAAGGTGCTACTGTATACTCAGAGTAAAGGCAAACCCAGGTAAATCTACATAGGTGTCCAGCCCAGACTTGCAGCTAAGTCTGGCACCTGTGTGCAAACATCTCCATTCCAGAGCTGGTACCAGTTCTGCTCACTGTTAATCCTCCAGACAAGATTCTTATGGTCCTATGAATTATTAATTTCAATACCTAACAGCCATCATGACACTTCTGAAATGGAGGTGACTGGGTTCCAGCATTTACCAGCATTTTTATCTTATAATCATTTTTCTTCACTGGTTTTCCCCATCCTCTCTAACACACACTATTCACATTTGAATAGTACGCCTGTAACTGCAGCATGCCTTCAGAACACTCCTTGTGTAAGGAAATACAAGAACTGTAACTGAAAGCCTTGTATTAATACATTGAGCTGTCATAAACATGAAAGTGCTGATGGAAGAGAAATTCCTAAATATTCTCTTCTAGTGTGTGTGATGAAATGTGAAAAAATTTTCTTTCAATGCAGTTCTTAGAGAAAAATTTTGTCGCAGAGGGAATGATTAAAGAACTGGTGAATTTGAGAGCTGAGACCCCTGTGCATCACACTGTTACCACTTATTCCTGTGAACATACAGACTCCTGCCTGCTGACTCAGCTGGAGTACTCGTCACAGTAATACAGAAAACAGTGAAAATTAATGCAGGTAAGATTGGCTGTCTGAGGAAAGTTTTGTTTTCAAACTATATATATGATAGGCATATATATGGCACTGAAGAAATTTGGAGGAAAAGATTATTTGTTTATGTAAAAAACAAAGAAGCACATTGCTTCTGCTACTAAGACAATTCATACAGGAGACATTCCTCTGGATTTTAGTTTTCTTCCAGCTGAAATTGTTCTTTCTCATTTGGCTTTCTTATCATTATTTCTTAATGCTCTACATCCAATTCTTATTAACTTAATTCATATTTTGTTGCCTCGTGCTACTGTAGCCTTGCAGAAAGCCTGCAGAGCCTATCACTGGGTGACACACCCTTCTCCACAGGGGCTCTGAGTTCAGGAAAAGCCCAGGAAGTGATGGAGTGCCATGTAACACAGTTCTTTCTGATGCAGAGTTTGTGTTTCAGGAATGAGATAGGAGAACTGGTCTCACTGCATGGTGTTTATTTTAGAAGTGCCATCTCCCCATGCTGCCATGCAGAAGCAAAGCTGGAGGAACGTGCTCTGCTCCTGCAGCACTCCCACAAGTGTCAGGTCAGCAGCTCCTAGACACACAGCTGTGGTTGGTTATTTCAAGAGGGAGACAGAAAACAATGCTTAAAAAGGAGGGGGAGTAGCAAATACATCTTTGATCATCTCTGCCTATCAGCTGCTGAACACGTTAGGTGTAAAAGCATTGCTGGCTCCCGTTCATTGGCCTGGTCTGTCAGGTAAGAAACTGAGAACACAAAATTTGTGCTGAAGAGGGGAGTTCACAAGGAGAGAACCACGGCTGGGATGGGTCTGGCCCTTTACCTGTCAGCAGAAATATGCAGGAAAGTATCGCTTACCCGACTCTCAGCAGAAAATTGAAATGTTTTTTTCATGGAAGGGCATTTATTTTGCAGTGGTTAGTGTCAAATGGTGATAAACATCCTCTGAAATAGGAAGAGATGCTTTGCTTTGGGCTTTTTACATTTGAACAGCTCCTGAGCAGAGGCCAAAGCAGTGTCAGTGAGTTTCTACTGGCATATATTTGGGACTGATTCAAAAGGAAATTTTGGCGCATTTGCTGGAATTTGAGGTCACTACATAAGAAGTTTTTTAGTGTAGTAGTAATAGGACAATATTTCCTGATCCCTTTATTTCCTGAACACTAATTTATTATTACTGAAGAGTTCGGTCACCACAGGTACAGTGCTTCATTTTCTAATTTGCTTTACTGTGAATACTCACATACCACACAATTACATATATAAAAATGATATTTGATATCATTATGCAAAAGCCTCCCTTCCACTTGGGGTGGTCAGGTGCTAAGGTAACAAACCTGGTGATGGATCATAAAGGAATAAGCACTTCCACACAGAAACACAAGTGTGTGAGTACAGCCAGCACTGTCAGCTCTGCCTGGAACACAGCTCTGTCAAAGACCCTGAGAGAGAAGAAAACCTCTGAGGATATATGAACTTCATTGAAAATGTATGAAATATCATCAGTGAGTCCCAGGCTTGGAGCATTCATTCAAAATGACTAAGAAAGACTTTTCCCAGCATTTTTTCCTGTGGACATAAGTCAGAGTCAGTTGGAGTTATGATAAATACAAGTATTATTCTCATAGGCTTGTATGCCAGGGGCAGATGAATACAAATGCATTTGCTGAATTCTGGGAGTGGGAGTAACAGATGAGTAAATTACTTTTAAAATTTGCATTCAGCTTTAAAAAATAAGTTTTTATACTAGTACCATCTGTGTTGGCTGCAGCCTGTCTGGCATGAAGCAATGTGTCTGTGTTGTGCTGGAGGTGAAGGTCCCCTTGGCTTGGAGGTACTGGGAAACCCCTGAGCCTGAAACAAAGTCCTTTTCCCATCCCCATGCCAAAGCACAAGACCTATCTTCCCATGCACATCCTTCCCAAACCACGCAGCTTCTGAGGAGGGGACTGTGGGGACCTGTGTGGGCACAGGGCTTTGGTGAGCATGGCTGCAGAGCCTGGGCTGTGTCCTCCAAGGGCACCAGTATCTCCCTCTGCTGCCATAGCTGCAGCTGTGGCCCAGGCTGCATTGCCAAGTGTTTTAATCATGGCAGCCTAAAGCATGATCTTAGTATTAATTTCATATCAAAATTTTATTCCCACTTTAAATGCTAAATGTAAATTACAGAGCAGAAAATACACAGACAAGCTTTTCTATCAGGCACATAAATGTCCTTGAAAAAGTAAAGCCAACTAAAGTCTATCCCAGAACATTTCTACCAGTTATAGCAGCTGCCTCATGCAGAACAGACACCTTGTTCTCTGTGTGTCCCACAGCACAGGCAGGCCTGGCAGCACGGCGCCGCTTCTGCCGCTGTCCCAGTTGTTCCCATTGTCCCACCAGCAATGGTCACTGCCCACAGCACCAGATGCCTTGGCACATGTCTTTGGAAGCACACAAGGTCCTAATTGCCTGTCATCACTTTTGTTTCCAGATATTATTTGCTTGACTCTCACGAGGTGTTGGTAATTTGCTGATTACCTCTTCACCTCAAAGAAAATAGAGGGCAAAGGCAAAATGTGTGTGAGAACCCTGGCCTTATTCTGGGGTCTCATGTGGTGGTGAAATTCCTCCTCCAACCCGTGCTTCCAAAGAAAAACTCTGCAGGCTTTTGCTGTTCAGTCTCAAGGCAGTTTATTGTGAGTTATCTAAAAGATTGTCTTCTCGGGCTGCAGCTGCTTGGTCAGCGGCCTGGGCAGAGGCACACACACACCCTGACATCCTCTCTGTCTGCTGACTTCTCTCCCCCCACCCAGGGCTGCTGCTATCTTTTATATGATATATTATGTATTACATGTTTATAGTTTTCCCCCAATACCTACTACCTATGTTACAAGGTGCTTTTCTACTCTAAACCAATCTGTGAGTGCCAACATCACCAAGAACATGGAGGCAAGGAAAAAGAAGGAGGAAGAACAGGGTCAGCCCACTTTCCTCCATCTTAGATCTTCTGACCCCCATGTACAAAGTGAAAACCCCCCTGTACATGTGTTAAAACCCCGCTGTACAATACTAAAAAAATTTCCCCTCTACTTTGTAACTACTTTTACTATACTATCTAACTTTTTGTGACTGCTTGTTCCACCTTAAAAGTTGGTAACTCATTCCATGGCTCAAACTCAAAATCACAGCTGTTTCCAGCTGCCCGTCAGGGTCTAAAATGCTTCTGACCAAGGCCTGGAACCTCTAAAAATGTCTGAGAAATATTTTGAGTTCCGACAATGTGAGTTGAACATCCGTTTCAAAAGAATCACACAAGAAACAGGAATTCAGCATTCAGAAAAGAACAGGTAAGGACTGGCAGATTGGAGGCAGTGACTGTTACAATGACTGACTGTGACATCGTGCATCATATTTATGGGTGTGATGTCATACGCTGTGTAATACACCTAACTTTTATTCTTTTGTAGCTGTGCCACCCTTCTGTGCATCTCAGTACCTGCAAAGTTGATGTTATGTTCTCTCACAAGGATGAAGGTGAGCACCCTGGGGGGAGGTGGCAGAGTCTGCACAGGCTCATTGAGCGGGGGGCTCTCATCTCTGCCCATCTGCCCGTGACCCCCTCCACTGTGCAGGGAAAAACCCAAATGGCACTCACAACTATACTGACACCTACTTTTATTTATTCTGTCATAAAGGGACCTAAAGCCATTGCTGACATCTGCCTTCTGTGGCCTGTAGTTGTTTAGTGCAGAGAAATGTTCAGCTGCTAAACACTAGTAAACAAGAATAAACAGCTTTGATTGCTCTCATGCTCCATGCCAAGGCAAAAAGCACCAGAGCACACGTTATGTTATTTAGTGTTTGACACATGCATCAAAATCAATTTTACAGACAGCTAAAAAGAGGAAAAACTTGTTTTATTCTGGACACTATAATTAACAGGAGAATTAGTTGTTTGTCACCTGGGTTCAAAAGCAGAACAGCCAGTAGAAAGTATGCAGTTCTTATAATAGTTTCAGTTAATGTTTTAGAAATGTTTTCCCATAGACAAAGGAAAAGCATGCTGTAGTATTAGTAGTGTATAATCTTCTCAATTTGGCTTGTCCTGTTACTGGCTACTGTTGGTTTAACATTTGTAATAATGATTTAAAAGAACGAATAAATGCTTTTCCTATCCAAACACTTCCAGTCTCTAATAAGGTCTCTGTTAGCCACTGACCTATTTCCATTCAGTGTTTCTCATCTTCAGTGTCCAGCAGGAGCAGAAGGGCAGCAGCAGCCCAGGAAGCTGTCGGTCCATGCAGAGGATGCACCTGCTTCAAAAAGCGGGGGGATGCTGAGGAGGCTTTTCTCCAGCTTTAGCAAAAGTGACTTCCAGGCTTACATTTTCTTACTTGGGATTAAGGAGGAGAAAAGTCAGATGAAATTTGATCAGTGATCTCATCTGGGGGTATTTATGTATACATGGTAGAGCATGGTGGCAATTGTAAATGATTTGGTTTTTCCTGGGATGAATCAGGAGGGGACCTGGCTGCTGTGATGCAGACTTGGGGAAAGTACTTGAGTTCATGTCCAAGACAGTGGGGAAAGCAGCTGCTGGCTGACAGGGACAGGGGTCTGCACCAAGTCCTGAGCTTTTCCCAAACACTTCAGCACCAGCCCTGTGGGTGCTGGTAGACAGGCAGGACGTGTGCTGTGCTCCATCCCATCTCACCCAGGACAAAGCAGCTGCTCCACAGATCCTTGCATGGCTCAACCCTGCACCTTCCCTAATGCTGTGGGACTGGTGCTGGAAGGATTTTTATCTTGAGACCTGCTGGTTTCCTCAGCCCCTTCAGGGACTTGAGAGTCCCTTGAGAGCTGGCAAGGGGGTGCCAGGTCCCGAGCTGCCCCTGTGACCACTGGCTCCCAGGGCTTGTCTCTGTTCTATCTGAGAGGCCAGAGCAACTTGCTCTGTTTTATACTGAGGAGGCTTTGGCATCAGTTGATGTAAATTATTAAATGCTCATTGCTGATTTTTAAAAATTATTTAGTGAGAGATTTTGTGAGCTGATGACACTGCTCCTACCTCTGCAAGTCACAGATGCTCTGGATCCTAAGATAGTGAATATTAATAAATGTTCTAGCACATGCAAAAAAAAAAAAATCTGAAGCATTGGTAATGCTGAAGAAAGACTTGAGAGATATTGAAAGTAATTATTAATGAAAATAATTGGTGAATGAAATCAGTGCCTTGAGTCATAAGAAAACACATGCAGGTTGATGTGGGAGGGGCCATGGCAGACCAGAGCCCAGGCTCTCTCTTTGCTCTGGGAAGCAGCAAAGAGCTTTAGTATGAAAACTCCTTAATCTACCAATAAACACCTACTGTGAAACCTTCCACATTTGAGCAGGGTTTCGTGACACCTCATAAGTATCCTACAAGGCACATGGTCCTCTGAAAGGTGCTGAAATGGAAAAGGGCATCAGTAAGTCAGCCAGAAGGGACTGTGTTTGGCCAGGTAAGACATTCCTAGGGCACAGCTATGCCACAGCTCTCAGCTCACCAGAGACCTCCCTAGACTGCAAAGCAAGGACTGTCCTGCCATGATGCACAGGCTCATCACCTGGGACAGATAGGTCCCACTCCAGGGCACACCCAGGGCAGAAGTGAATGGAGGAGGGAGGATGCTGCCCTGGGTTCATCTTTGCAGCACACAGAAAGTGACAGGCTGAGTTCAGCAGAGATGATTTCTAATACAAGCATAACTTTCTCTTGTTATGACTGTTTAAAAACAATAATCTGATGTTTTATGTATTTATTTCAAGGATCAATTTTTTTTGGAAAATAATCCTGCAAGCAGCTGGTCACACATCCTTCCATATTTTGTAGAGAGTGGAGGCTGTGGGAAGGAGACCCCGCCTGCCCTCTGGGCATGTCTTGGCCTACTGTCTGGCCTGGCCACAGCAGAGTGAGAGGACTGTGGCTGTTGTTTGGCTGTGTGTTAGGTCAAACCACTTGCCAACTGCTACAGCAGTAGCCTGGCAGCTATGGAATCACCATTCCCATCAGCATCTTTCATCCACTTCTCTCTTGCTATGCACAGCGTGCTCCTCCCTCATACCAAAAGGAAGTTAGTCTCAGAGTTTAACAGAATATAAAGCCACTAACGCCTCCAGCATTTTGGTTAGACACTTCTGTAAAAATTGGTGTTTTATGCAATGTGCTCTGTCATGGCAAAGCTCAGAGAAGATCAGTTATTCACTGTAGGAGGAAGGCACTGCCAGGCACTGCTGCAGATGCCTCTTTCCCAGGCAAAGTACATGGCAATGGCACTGCTGGCCCCACAGGGTGGCTGGGGTCAGAGGGCACAGCTGGACACAGCAGGGCTGAGCACAGCTGGGTGCTACACACCATGCTGGTGGTTGCTCCCACGTGCCCAGGTATCCCCAGGATCCTGCTCCTATGGGCTAGCAAGTACAAGACTAAGCCCTCATTGCTCCACTCTCAAGTGGTTCTTCTCTCCTCTCCCTCCTCCTCCCATCTGAGTGCCACTGCTCACCTGTGGCCACAAAGACACAAACCTTCAGCACAGAGCAGGGAGCTGTTAATGAGAAGGGGTGCAAACACATGTTTGGAGTGATGTTTCCTGCCTTGAGATGGAAAATCAGCATCTACCTGCCCAGTCAAACATCACAGTTTAATATGCTACTGCCCAATACTTTCCAACATGGTGGGTGTTTCAGATGATAATTCTCCAACCAAGGTATTTGCCTGAGGCTTTCCCAGCCCCAAGATCTTCTCCCAGCCCCCTGGTTGGCATTGCAGTGGGTGTGGAGGTAATTTAACTTCACCAGAGTATTCCCAGCTTCTTTGCTCTCCTGGCACATCCTCACAGGGAAAACCAACAGTGAGTGTGATGGGAAGGGCTGAACTGAACTGTAGTGTCTCTTCTCAGTGCAGCAATAATAGTGCAAGGAAACAAGCCCCACGGGGTCAGATTGTGCTGTCCTGGATCTCTTGGGTGCTGCCACTCTCTGTTAACACCAATTCCCCATCCCAGCTGCTCCAGCAGAGCCCAGGTTGGGATCACTGCCAGCTGCAAACAGCAAGGGAACCAGGAGAGGAGCACAGATTAGTGAATGGGCTGTTTATTCATCAGCAGCAAACACTGTACAGCACTGCTGTACAGAGGCAGAGTTTTTTCTGCAGGACATTGTGAATCTGTGCACATTTTCACTTCTGTCGCTGTCTCCCTTTCTTAGTCCTTTCCTCTCTTGTTCTCTCTCTGCCCTCTCCCTTCTTATTGCAATGCTTTTCTCAAGCAAGATTTTTCTGTGAATTAGGTTTTAATGCCTCCTCATGAGAGGTAGTTTTTCATATTTTATACCTCCATCAATTAAGATTTCTCACTTATCATCAGTAAAACTGGAGTTTTGATTAAATATTATCCAGCAGCTCTAAGCACATAGTTTGTATTAATTTCAGGGCCTCATTATATGCCAGTGGTATTTATATGGGCTTATATATCAAATATACTGTGTGTGTATAAGCAGAGACTTTCAGAACAAATACTAGATAAAGGAGCCATAAAAAAAAAAATACAGTGGAAGAAATTCTTTCACTTGGTCCAGCCAGAGTGCTTATTGAGCTCCTTCATTGAAGGTCATAGAGAAAATGGTAGGGAAGGGACATTTCAGGGACCAGGAGAATAGCAGGATCAAGGCTGATGCTCCTGCAGCAGGAGAGCCAAAAGGTGCAGAAGCTCATGGCAGAGGCTCACTGCAGAGCACTGCCTGCTCTTGTGGACAAGTCATGGCGAGAAGGAACTGATGAACCAATATGCTCTCCATGTTTGGCTACTGCTGAGCAGTGCTCGCTCTCTAACATACCCCACCAAGGGGCTGGGAGTGGGCAAGGTCCTGGCAGGGGGCACGACAAGTCAGCTCAGAGATAAAAGCTAAGGGAAGAAGGAGGAAGGGGGATGACTTTTGTTATTCTACAGTGTTTGCCTTCTGGAAAAACCTCCTGCTTCCCAGGAGGTGTCTGAACACTGGTTGCTATGGGAAGTACAGATTAACTTTTCCCCTTTGCTTATGCATGCACAAACTTTCACTTTTCTTTTATTGCTTCAGTAAATTGCCTTATCTCAATCTACTAGTTATTTTCCATCTTATTTTCTCTCCTCTGTCCTGCTGGGAATGGGAGTGATAGAGTGGCTTGGTGGGCGCTTGGTGCTCAGGCAAGCTCAACCCACTACATACATGCAGCATCATTAGCTTCCTCAAATATTTCAAATTCTTTAGTTTAAAATACATTGAAAGTGCCATGGCTTGCTGGGGTGGAATAATATCTTCTTCATATAAGTAGAAAAATGTTGATTTCAGAAGTGAAAGGCTGGATTCTAAGATTAGAATGATTTAACAACCTCATATGCAAAGTCTTCTACAATGTCTTTGGATGGTTCTTGTCCCAAGCCAAAAATTCTCAGGTATTACATAGAGATTGTCCCTGCAAGATTCCAATCTGCACTGAGTAACTCCCACCAGAGGGTAGTCATTCCTAACTATTGGAACAACATTCAGGGGCTAATTAGTGTTTCAAAGACATTTTATGCCTATTTTGAAATTATGATTTTGTATCCTGTAGGATGCTTTGCAGACCTCATTAGGGTATAAAGAGAACAATTTAAAGTAATTTGATATGTTTTCCGTGTTTTTACTTGTTACAAATCCTAAGCCAATGACAGAAAGCAAAGAGGAGAGATCAGATATTAAAATTACAGTTAATACTAGGACATTGAAAAGAAATCAAAGTAAAACCATGGGTTTGAAGCTCTTAAGGGGTACATTCCCTCTGTGGTATGTAGTTTTGCCTCCTTGTTGCCAGTGGCTCCAGAAGCCATCTCTCATAACAGGTTCTGGTTTTATCTGGAGCTCATGCAAGCCTTGGAAATTAATTACAGTTCTAATATTCTTGCTAATGAATTTGAGCATAATTATGGAATGATTTCAGAGGTACTTTATGTGAATACTAATTGATGTCTTCAACTGTTGGGTACCCGGCTTCCTCAGAGGAGCTCTGTGAGGGAGTGTGGAGGGGGCCCAGCGAGCCCTGCCCGCAGAGGCCATGGGGGCTGTGCTGTGACACACATCCCTGTGGCACACTTCCCTGTGGCACAGGAACATGGGGGCTGTGCTGTGACACACTTCCCTGTGTCACAGGGCCATGGGGGCTGTGCTGTGACACACTTCCCTGTGGCACAGGAACATGGGGGCTGTGCTGTGACACACTTCCCTGTGTCACAGGGCCATGGGGGCTGTGCTGTGACACACTTCCCTGTGGCACAGGAACATGGGGGCTGTGCTGTGACACACTTCCCTGTGGCACACTTCCCTGTGTCACAGGGCCATGGGGGCTGTGCTGTGACACACTTCCCTGTGGCACAGGAACATGGGGGCTGTGCTGTGACACACTTCCCTGTGGCACACTTCCCTGTGGCACAGGGCCATGGGGGCTGTGCTGTGACACACTTCCCTGTGGCACACTTCCCTGTGGCACAGGGCCATGGGGACTGTGCTGTGACACACTTCCCTGTGGCACAGGGCCATGGGGGCTGTGCTGTGACACACTTCCCTGTGGCACACTTCCCTGTGGCACAGGGCCATGGGGACTGTGCTGTGACACACTTCCCTGTGGCACAGGGCCATGGGGGCTGTGCTGTGACACACTTCCCTGTGGCACACTTCCCTGTGGCACAGGGCCATGGGGACTGTGCTGTGACACACTTCCCTGTGGCACAGGGCCATGGGGGCTGTGCTGTGACACATCCAGCCATGGGGACACCAAGATGGCCAGGAGGGGGGTGCTGGTCTGGACACCTGCCTGGGGCTGCCTGCCCGGGGCTGCTGCCCAAGCTGGGCTGTCAGTGTGTGCCCCAGGCAGGTGTGGGGATGTCCAGTCCTCAGCGCTGTCAGAGGTGGGATGCAGCCAGCACAAGGGCCCGGGAGTACCAGGGCAGGGCTTTCTTTCACAGCTGTGGCACATGGGCCAGACCATCACGGGTCAGGGTGCCAGTGCTGTGAGCACTGCCCAGCCACAGCGGTTGTGTGTGTGAAAACCCATCAGCAGGTGCTCATGGAGAGGTAGATGCTCTTTGGGATGATCTCTGGTGGAGAGGAAATAGATTTTCCAACAGAACAGCAGGTGGAAGGACACTGAGGAAGCTCCAGGTGTCAAATGGGCCAGGGTAACCTGAATAGAGACCCTGAAGTTTACAATATCTGCACAGCTAATAATAACAACAGAATTATGTTCTTTCTGGCAAAATGCTTCTTTTTCATGTCTTATTTTATGCTTGCAAGTCATTCCAGGAGTCTGAGACATGACATTTCTCTTCATATGGTCTCTGTCTTAAGGCAAAATTTAACCTCTGGGAAAGGTTATGAATTTGAGAAGTTTTGCATAGATCAATAGAAACGGCAATGATTATTGAAATGCAAGCTTGTGGGTTACATTGAATTAATGCAATATCTGTATAGTGTTTTCTTTCTTTTGGATAATTTAATAAAGTTCAAACCTTCTCTGAGAGAAAGAAATAATTGAGCAAAATATTAATAGAGGAATTTTTTTTTTCACAGCACAGTTCTTCAAATGAAATAATACTGAGTGAAATGACTAAAGTTTACCTTGATTAAAAGTGGTGTCAGTGTTTAAAAGTCTCAGTCAGAGAGAAAGGAGAGTTTCTGCCAGGCTGGAGCCTGGAAAGAGTTGCAAAGGAATGTAAATAACTCTCTATCTCACTTGTTGTTCACATTGTTTATAGATACATTCTGCCACCGTGCGTCATTCATTGAGCACCAATGGTGTGAGATGTTTTTATTCTGGGCCTGATGAAATTAGTCTGCATGATGCTCTCTATAAAAGAGCGGTGTATTTGAAATAAATCAGTTGGAGTTCACATCATCTAGCCTTCTGAACTGGAGTTCTTTCGTTCCCGTTCTGCCTCAGCAGCGACAGCCAGGCATCAGTGTGAGCCTGCGGCCAAAGAGCCCCCAGCTTCAGTGTTCTTTGGGAACAGGCAGCAGTGCTGGCAGACTCTGGGGGTGTGAGCACTGCCAGGCTGCTGAGGGCATTGGCACTGCCCAGAGCTGGTCTGAGGGTTCTCCAGGCAGTCCAGGGCAGCACCACAGTGTGACTCAGGGCCACTGCCCGGCATGGCCACCCCAGGGGCCACAGCCCCCTGTTGTGGCGCGGCATGCGCTCCTCGCCGCGGCACCCCGAGCGGTGCCGTGCTGGGCGGTGAGGGAAGAGAACGGGCGGCCGCTTTCCCCCGCAAGCTCTGCAGTTTCTCAGTTCGTGGCGCGCAGGGACAGACGAAGGCGACACGGGACTTGGGGGGGAACGAGATGGTTTTATTCCATGAGCCCCAAGACCCCGGCAGGCGGGGGGGCAAAGGTTTTATACAGAACTCAGGAGGACGGGTGTAGGAACAGCAACCAATGAGGGAATAGCAGGGGAGGAGTTTAGGGCAGAACTAACATCTGGAAGCTGAGGAGGGGGCTAGAATGAATGACAGGGAAGGTTCTAGGGAAAGGGGTAGGGAAAGGGAGGATTGACCACTTGGAGATGGGGGGGGGGAAACAGATATTAAACAAATATCAAATGAAAGAAAAACACACCACCGCATCTCCCTCTTTTCCTTTACAAAAAGAAGGAGAATTTTGTGGTTTAAGCAAATTAATAAAACATGCAAATAATATAAAATCATATGATAACATTGTAAATTACTTAAAGGACATGAAAGACACATTATTGCATTTATAGGGCAGGAAGAGTAGTAATATCTTAAATTAGACACAAGACTGCACAAAACTTGCTGTTTTGCTGCTCTGAGTAACAATTTAAAATAATGTAAATAATGGAAATAATTGAAATAGAATTGAAATAATTGACAGAAATTAAACTAAAAAATTTAATTAGAATGATTAAAATTACAACTATCTAATTTGAATAAAATAATTAAATGGAATTATTGGAATTAAATATAATAAAAGATCAACTAAATATAACTAATAAATTTTTAAATTTCGCAGCAATGCAGCAAGCCTGAAGCGATATAGTAGCTGAGTGATTCCTGTAGCAATAATGGTTAAACACAGCCTTTAAGTTAAAAAATATTAGAAAAGACTGAATTAATTATAATTACAACAAAACAACTTAATATAAAATCAAATTGTAACATTATATATTATTAAAAAAACATAAATTGAAAGACATTAAAAAATGATAAACTAATTGTGATTATAACATATGAAACATATAAAAACTTCATCTGGAATATATAAAATTGTCCTAAATGAGAGTCCAAATTAAGGGTACAAAGCACAGCAGGATTTGTGACTTCATCTGATTTAGAATTTGCTGCGTCGCGGCGTTTGCGATGTTCAGCTTTTTAAATTTTTAAAGCAGAGTCAGCGGATAACGGCGCTTGTTTTAAAGCAGAGTCAGCGGATAGCGATGTGGTTTGTTTAATTTGAATGTCCGTTTGAGAGGTGGGCATAATATCTTGAGTATTAATTAACTGGGATGATCTTTTTTTTTTTCTATAAAATATAACTCAACAAACAGATTATTTAAAAATAATCAAAAGCAAAAAGAGGAATTTGTAGTTAAATAAAAAGGAATATTGGGTAGGGTACATTAAGGAATAGGATAGGGGAATCAGACAATCACTTAATTAGTGATTGCCATGATTAACAGGGGGTATTGGTAAGGGGTGGACCGGGGCGCCGCCATTTCAGGGGGAAGACAAAATGACGGATCCTCAGTCCCGGGTTTCGGCTCCATTTCCTCGGGAGAAGATCCCTCCCGACCCTCCCCCCGGAGGACGAGCCCGAAGAAGGATGGAGGAATATCCAACCCCGCCTCCCCACAATAGGGACTAGCCTCGTGCAGGGACGGTGCAGGGCTATTGGGAGAGAGATGGGACTGGCGGGAAGCCAGGGGCGGAAAAGAAGGGTCAAGGCGGGAAATGGGTCCCGAGCGGCGTGGCCAGCGCCATCTTGGGAGGGGGTGCCGGGCACACTGCACTTGGCCTGAGCAGTGTCCGGCAGGGCACTTGGGGCGGCTCGGCCACAGCAATCCCCAAGGGAGGATAGGAAAGGGTTTTAGGAAAGTCCGAGGGGATGGGGATATAGGGAGCTTCACAGAAGCAAAAAGGGGAAATTTATAGGAGGGGGGGGGGGCCGCCCGACGCAGCTGGATGTCGGCGCAATGCGTGGGTGTAAAGGGCCCCTTTTAACAACGCTCCTATAGCTAACGTGTCGCCCTCTTAGCTGATCCTTACTGGTGTCTTTTCTACCCCCTCCGTCCAGCCCAGAATGGGGAGGGGAGGATAGAGAAGACAACTTTTTCGAGGAGAAGAAAAAGCGATCTAATCTAGGTCCCCACAGAAGACTAGGCGAAGGATAGCACTCAGTGCTAGCTTCCCCCAGAAAAAGAAAACCCACCCGCTTGCCAGGGACATGTAAGGCTACAGCCCCAGTCTGGGCGCAGACGGGGGTTAAAACGCGAGAAAAAAAAAAGGTGTCAGACCCAGCCGCCCGTCGGGGCGATCCCCACCCCGTGTAGCCCACCTTACCTTGCAGGCTCGGACGGAGATGGCTTGAATCTTCTCTTCGACTCGATGGAAAAGTCGCGCTAAAAACTGGGGATGTTCCTTCCCGGTTTTGGCCCTTCCGGAAGCCTGGGTGTTCCCGTTAAACCAAGACTCGTCCCCGAAGCCTTGGTTTCGGCCACTATCAGCCTCCGGTGGTCTCACTGCAGATGCTGACCGAGGAACCTCTTCTCGGTCAGCCCCTCTTCAGGCTCCCCCGAGCCGCTGCCAAAACCGCTCTCTGTGTCCTCGGGTAAGTCTGCCCGCCAAAAAGCTCTGCAGCCCGGCTGCCCGTGCAGCACGGCTGCTCCCGGGCGGGAAGATGGCGAGAACAAAGAGGTCCCGGAGCCTCAATCTTTTTCGCTCGGCGCTCAGCTCCTCATAGCATCAGGCAGAGCTTTTACGGCCGTAGATGTTCCTCTTCCCTCCTTCTTCTTCTGTGAGGCGGGCGCCCCCACAAATTTGCCCGTTTTTTTTACAAGACGAAGGAGGGAACCATCCTCTCGCTACCATATGTTGTGGCGCGGCATGCGCTCCTCGCCGCGGCACTCCGAGCCGTGCCGTGCTGGGCGGTGAGGGAAGAGAACGGGCGGCCGCTTTCCCCCGCAAGCTCTGCAGTTTCAGTTCGTGGCGCGCGGGGACAGACGAAGGCGACACGGGACTTGGGGGGGAACGAGATGGTTTTATTCCATGAGCCCCAAGACCCCGGCGGGCGGGGGGGCAAAGGTTTTATACAGAACTCAGGAGGACGGGTGTAGGAACAGCAACCAATGAGGGAATAGCAGGGGAGGAGTTTAGGGCAGAACTAACATCTGGAAGCTGAGGAGGGGGCTAGAATGAATGACAGGGAAGGTTCTAGGGAAAGGGGTAGGGAAAGGGAGGATTGACCACTTGGAGATGGGGGGGGGGAAACAGATATTAAACAAATATCAAATGAAAGAAAAACACACCACCGCAGCCCCCCATGCTGAAACTCAGAGCATTGACTCTTGAAAATAGAGTCAAAGTTTGGTCTTTGGAATTAATTATTACTAATCAAAGTATGTAAATTCATGAACACATTCATCAGTGGCTGGCTGATGCAGAAGTGCACACCAACAGAGAGTTGTGCAAGGGCACACACACACCTCAGGCAGCCAGGCATGCTCTGTTCCTTTGCACCTTGCTTTAGTGAGCAGCTCCAGAGGCAAATTACTGATTCTCTAATTTGGTGGTGTCTGCACAGGGTGATGTGTAATGAAAGTGCAATGAATGCTGAGGATAAGGTACTTAGCAGACAGTGAGAGAAGGAACATTTCTTTGATTCCAGACAAATCCTCCATTCAGTGTTCTGCTTTTATCTTTCATGGAAGGACAAGTTGCATGTAAGACGAATGTCTATCAAAGTTTTATTTAAAAAGCATGCTTTCAACAGAAGGTGGCACACTGATTAAATGTGACATTTGAAGCAAAGCAGCCTAAACAGCCCAGGAATGCGGAAGGATTAAATTGAGGCCTCACACGAAAACTATTATGGTGTTATTAGGCAAGTGCAGCCTTTCAGGCAATGAAGTTTGGGTGCTCTTAATCCATGCTGACAGACAATAGTTAATATTTTCACAGTTGTAACTTTTTTTCTGCTCTCTTTTCTGGTTAATAGAGCATGACTGTGCACAAAACATTCCTCAGCAGCTCTGCTTAGTGTAATTCTGGGAGAAAATTACACTTATCTCTTGGAAACAGTGCCTAAGATTTGAAAGGCCTCATTTATGGTCCTAACTGAGGTGGTTCAGAGCTCCTGGGAACCAAGGGCAGAGAACCAGTTGCTCAGGACCTGTAATCATCAGTATCACCACACCAGCAAAGTGCAGAGCTGGAGCAAAATTTGGGAATGCAGAGAATCTGTGGGCTCAGGAGTTCCTGAGAAAAGGCAGGAGCTGTGAGCTGAGGGGCAATGAGGGGTGTAGCTGACGGAGAACTCTTACATGGACACCACGACTGCCCTCATGATGCTCACATCATCCCTCAGAGCAACAAGAGTGAGGGGGAAGTGTAGCAAATTCCTTGGAGACAGTCATGACTCAATGCATGTTCAGTCCAAAGAGAGGGAGAGCTCTACTGCCTTACTCTGTGCTTAGCAAAGCCATTCCAAGGTCATTGTCTTTTCTGAACTGTCATTGCAGTTCAAGGCACCATGAGATTCCAGCTCAGCACTATAAACATTTCTTGTTGATCACTGTTTGCTTTTGTCCAATCCATTCTCTTGTCTACAGTCAGAAAGGTCAGAGAGGCATGTTTATTGCTGTAAAGAATTGTCTAGAAGACTGAAGAAGTGAACTTTAAGGAGCATGAGTGATTCACAGAGGATCAATCCCAGTTTCCATTAGTCTGTAACAAGAGTGTCTATTCTCACTTTTGCACTTCTGATGGACATAAATATTAAAAAATCAAGTGAACCTTCTAATTTATTTCCATGTCATATACTTCATATCAGAGACCCAACTGGCACATGCAGGAGCTTCTCCACTCTTTCCAGAGTGCAGTTGACAAAGCATGGGAGTGAAAAATGAGCCAAAGCACAAAGGCAGGTGTCAGCAGCACCAGAGACATAGATCTTCATTCCAGCAGCCGTGGGAGCTCTGTGCCACTGTCCCTGCTGTGTGCAACTGGACCAGGTCAGTCAGAAGTGAGCGTGCACTACTGGAGCCACTGACACTGCTGGCACTGCTGGCACTGCTGGCACTGCTGGCACTGCTGGACAGCCAGCCAGGGGAGGGTAGGTGGCTGAAGAGAGGACCTGGTTCCCTTCCTAGACAGAAGGACCTGACCAACCCACAGCGCTGCCCTCCCTCAGGCTGCTGTGTCTGTCTGTGCATCATGCCAAATCCCCCGTGAGCAGAACTGTGCCTGGCCCAGTATCTGGCCAGAAGCTCTGACAGTGCACCCTGTTACCAGGTTTGATGGTTTTACCCAGTGAGAAAGTCACTGGGCTGCTGTCCATCCAGGATAAATGCATTGTTAATACTTGTCCTGATTTTAAACCAAACTCCTTACCCCTATTCCTCCATCATTTCTATCCAGGCAGAGGAGTGCAAGTGAGAGTGCACAAGAATATCTTCTTGCTGGGCCCTGGACTCACACCTGGACTCACACCTGGACTAGCACTGCAGGCAGAGATTAGAACAGTATCCTGCTACAGACTGTGACACAGACATGAAGAGTCTTTGCAGGTGAGATATGGCTATAAGGGGGGAAGAAGCACATGAAGGTTCTCAGCTCATAACACTTCACTCAAATTGTGAGGGAGAATCTGTTCAGGTCTTCATCCTGTCCTGGAAACAGCTGAGGGATGTGCACTAGCAACTAGCAACTAGGATTTTTAGCAACACACACACAAAAAAAAAAAAAAAGAATAATGAGAAAATTTGAATTAGTATTGATGTGATTAGAGAGCTTTAGTACTGATTTAATAAAAGACAGTGTCTGTGCCATGTGCTCAGCTGCTGGAACAAGTCATTTGGTAAGAAGGGACAGTCCCAAAGGTATTCCTGGCCAGCCTGGAAAGTGAACCTGAACAGCTGCTGTATGGCAGCTCAGTGTGCTTTAGGCAATCGCTTCCCCCAGAAACAGAGGAAATGATGACAACCACAGAACAACTGGTAGGAGATGCCCACTGAAGGCTGTGTAATTCCACATGGAGAGTGAGAGATGATCTTGTGCAGGGCCAGCATATTAGACTGATTTTACCCCATGCCCTAGATGTAAGACCTGGATAAAGGAGAGTGGTCTGAATCCTTTAGGACGCTGAAGTTACTGCTTTGGAAGAAAAACTTCCCTGTCTAATGCACATCACTGGAAGGCTGCCAGAGATTGCTTGTATGACAAGATACATTTTTGCTTGACAAAGTCTGGCAAATATCCTATTTCCATTTTATGAGATGTGCACCCTCAACAACCTTTATAAAGGGGAGAACACTCACTGTGTTAGTGGTCTTCATTCCCTGGTATTAGATTTGGGATAAACTGGTTTGACATGGAAGAGTGTGTTGGAATTTTTCTTGACTATATTTTCCTCTCTTGCCTTTTTTTTTTTTTGGTTGCTATGGAAACAGCCCTTCCTCATTCAAAATACCATTTGATGGTACCATTTTCTATTAAGGTTCACATTTTCTTGCTGCCTCTGTCACAGTGTGCTAGTCACAGTTCCTCCACTGATCCTTGCCCCTGCACTGCCCTGGAGTTTACATTTCTTTATTACAACAGAGTTAAAACTGACATTTCACCCAAATCACTTGTTCTTCACAGTAGTGGTGCAACAGGACAAGTAGAGCTCTCAAGTTCTGTGGTGCTCACAGCTCAGGGGCTGTACTGCTCCTCACCCCTCTCTGACAGAGAGGGGGTGGCCCCGTGGAAAACAGGGATTTCAGGTTTTGGGACTAGTGATCATCAGGATCCAGCTTCTGCTTCATCCAGTATCTGTAAAACTTCCAGGTAAAACAATCTGACCCCTCTCCTCTTCCTATCATTAATAATCTCAAATTAAGATCTGCCAAATCTGTTGGCCACAGTCACGGATAGGTCTTGTGGTAAGTGGAGGGAAAGGAAGAAGCATACACAAAAGTTTTGAACGTACACTTGAGGTAGGTAGAGCCTCAATAGGCAGGTCAGATTTATTCATTTTGGCAAACAGTTGTGCTGTGGGCTTTAGGAAAGTGCTTTCTTTAGGATGTGAGGCTTGGTCAGTGGGGCGTGCAGTACATGGTGCTCCTCCTGTGTTTCAATCAGACACCAGAGAAGACAGAAGGAGTGCCTAGACTAAATTGTATAAATCTTGTTTCACTTCCCTGCAAAAACTGGCAACCTCTTTGTCAAACTTCTGAAAAAAAACAGGGCATCAATGTTTGACAACAATTCTAATTGTTGAATTAATGCTAGTAATTATATTATCAGTTTATCTCCATTTATTACATCAAAAGCTCTCCATTATTCAAGACACACCTGTGCACACTATTTTCAGAGCTGAGACTTGTTAAAGTTTTCTCAAGTACCTAACAGTAGGTGTAGGCTTCCCTTTTGCATTTTTGTTGTCTACCCCGAAGCTGGTGATTGATGTTCTTTTTTATCATCACGTTGGGCAGATGAGTGTTGCTATTGGTGATTTGCCTCCCACTCAAGAGTCTCAGCAGTATTCTAGTGCTGATAACCCAGAGCCTGGGACTCCTCTTTCACACCCAGCTCTGTTTATCAGCGCTTAATGGCTGCAGCAATTAACTTTGTTTTCACTGACTTTTCTCAGCTACTCTCCTATTTTTAACGCTGATTTGGTACGAGAAGGCACTTATGTGTTTGGAAAAATAGACCAGCAATGTAAGGATATCCCTTCCTGAAAAATTAGAAATTATGCATCTCAGTTTTATATCTCAGTTTTATATTCTGAGATTAGGGTCAGGTTAAGGGTAGTGAATATCTTTAAGAAGCCAATGTCTATGCAGGTCTATATAGATGTCTCATAAGGTGCTCTCAAAGAAGACAGAAATGTAGAAAAAAGCAGAAAAAAGCCAATTCACTGAGCAACAGTGAGACACTGGAATGTTGCACACATTTTCCAGCAGTGACCCAAACGTGTGTGCGAGAAGGGCCCAAGCTGGAGGGAAGGGTGAGCACTGAAAGCAGGGGTGCAGCAGAGTCACTGCCATGGGTGAGGGGGTGTCCATACTTTGAGCACACCTGGGGCAAGGATCAGAACAAGAGAACATTGCCTGTGACACGAGACTGGACCTGGCTTTGGCCAGAGGCTGCCAGGTGGAGTTCACTGGGGCTCCGTGGCACAGGACACAGCAGCTTCCATCTGAGCACAAGGGCCTTTACTCTGAGTAAGAAAAGGAGTTCTCTTTGCTTCAAAGCTTGCTTGTGATTAATTTCAACTTAAGTCTGACAAGAGCTCTGTCCCTACACCAGGCCTGATGGCATGTTCATGTTGTAGGTTATGACGAGTTGATATCAGTGATGATGCCATGAAAACAGGACAGGTGAGCAGTGAATGCAGTGCAAAGAACTGCAGCAAAAGCTCTGTGACCTCGTTCATGCAGTAATGACTGATGGCATGGGCAGAAAGCTTGGGATCCTGGCTGCTTGACCAGAAAATCAATGAAATGACAAGTATAAGGAGTCTGATTTCTTCCTGACCTCTTCCAATCACCTTTTACTTCTTCAAAACACGCTGTCTGGCTGGCTCTTTGCACTTCCCACATGCTCTTATGTTTTGTTAAAAGGAAGAAAATAAATAAAATTATTTTCCCCTAGGAACTCACAAGCTCAATTTTGCTGCATCAGCTTTGTGGTAAGTTAGCTCTGGGAAATAAGTGACAGTGTATTTCTTCTGCTCTAGTTAGGGGAAAATCAACTGTGTCTCCTAACTGAAATGTTTTCAGGTAATAAAATTGTGTTGCTTTCTATAACTAAATTCCTTGTGGTATCTATTTCAAAGGCTGACATTTCTAATGCACCAACAGCCTGAGCCGTAAAGAGCTACTCAATTCCAAGTGTAAACTCATCCAAAGGTGTTTTAAAGATCTAAGAAAAGGACGTCAAGGACACCAACATGATGATGTAGTTGCTTCACACTAACACTCTCCAAGACGCTGTTTCAGCAGAGGAAAGAAGGGATTTGGTGTCCGAGTTCATTTAGCAAAGTCAATAATCTTTGCATCTCATGGACAGCAGGAGCTTACAGGCTGAAAATCATTGCGATGAGAAAGCTTGAAAAAGCAGTGAATGACAATAAAAGACTGATAGGTTTACAGTAATCTTCTACTTTTTCTGTTTATCTGGAGTCCCAGGTTGGTGCCCTTTTCTGGAATTCCTGATTACAGATTTAATTTTTTGCATTCACACAAATGTTTTGTTTTAGGGCTGTTTTTCACTTATTTATATTTGTGTAAAACACTGCCAATAAATTTTTAATTTCATCTTAATGCTATCTGATGTCACCTGCCAATTTTTGAAGTCTGCTGGCATTCTTGGCTCTGTGGAAGGGTTTGTCTGTGTATTTCTTGCACTTTTTGCCTTCCTGAGATGCTGTTCAGGCACTGACTGTGTTGTGGGTCTGTCTGTCCGAAGGTCAGGTGTGGATCACGGTCCTGACTGCAGAGCCTCAGGAAGCACTGGGTTCTTGCTGTGGGAGCTCAGTGTCAGCCAGGATGTCCCCATGGCTCTGGGATGTCTGTCCCACCATGGTCCTCCCTGAGGAGGAGTGCTGATCTTCACCTGGTCACCTGAGCCCAGTGGAACTGTCCCACGATGTCACCCTCTGCATGTCAGGCCATGACCACAGCACCTGCTCTGGCTCTGTGCTGTGGCTGGGAGAGGCCACCCCACCCCAAGCCTGTGGACATTGGCCCTCTGCTCTCTGGCATGGGCAGGCAGCCACCACAAGATTCCTGACATACCATGTTCTGTACAAATCAAATGTTGCTTCCTCTCCTTGTCCCACTCTATTTTATGAGCATTTATGTATTTTATAAACATTTTCCAGAACGTATTGTCTCTGCCAGCTGTTACAAGTAACCTCTGTTGTTTGCATTTTCCCTCAGCCTGTCCTGAGGCACGTGCTGTTTCAAGGCATTTGGCTCCCCCCGAGACTTTATTTGCCAAGGCTGAAGATATGTTTGTGATGTTTATTTAACTAATTAAAATTTTTAGTTGTCTTCCAAAAAGGAACAAGGAGGAAAAAACCCTCCCAGTTCTGCATTCCTTGTAATAAATATCTGCATGGAAAGGTAGTGAGGAAAGGAGTGGCAGCAATGTCCCAGCAGAGAGGTGGCCCTCGTGCCACTGTGGCTCCCTGAGCGGGGCTGTGGCTGTATCCATTGGAGTGCAGCCACCCACACCAGGCACCTCTCTGCAGGCCAAGGGAAGACCTCCACATTGCTTCATTTCCAGGTTCATTGCACGCTTGCAGCTTCATTGCTCACACAGATGTGCCAGAACTACTGAATCCTGGTGCTTTTCCGTGTCTGGCGTCCCTGAACTGCTGCCTGTGGTTTGGTGCCCGTGGTGTGGGGTGCAGCTGTTTCCATGGCAGCCCCATCACAGCCCAAACTCATCCACCCTCAGAAACTGCAATGGTGTTATGGAATGATTAACTGCATGCGACAGACTTGCTGGTGTTTCTGTATTGATTCCTTCAAGGAAAACATAGAGACAACATGCAATTGGCTGTTGTTCAGTTGTGAGAGCAGCGTTAACTTGCTGCTTTAAAAATGGCCAGTGGACAATTTGGATCTTTGCTACAGAAACCAAATGAAGCAGAGCGCTTTTCTGGGGCTGCTGAGCAGAAGTGAGTGCTCTCAGAAATGTTTCAAATCTGCACACCAGGGAGGAGTGGTGAAGGACAGTGCACAAACTCTGCCAGGCAAATTCAGTTTTCCAAAAGCAAGTCTTGCCCTCAGAGACCTGCTTCAGAGATGCACCCCTGGAATCTTGTTGGACTGGAAATTGCTTGAACCATGGCCTGAAAAATCTGAAGATCTTTCATCCAAGATCATGATTTGTCACTGTGACAAAGAAAAAACAATCGTCAAAACGATTATTGCTTTGAAATTTTGCTGTTTTTTGTTTGTTTTTGATGATTTTTTAAAACTTCTTTCCAGATGTTTCTGTTAAAGTCAGTGATCAGCTGGAGCAGGCAGAAGGAGGCAGACCTGTCTCTCTGCACAGCCCTGGTGAGGCCAGTCTGGAAAACTGTCCAGAGCTGGGCTCCCCAGTGCAGGAGAGACAGGGACAGGCTGGAGAGAGCCCAGCCAAGGGCTCTGCAGAGCCACTGCTGTCAGGAGAGGCTGAGAGCTGGGAGAAGAGGGGCTGGGGACACCTGATTGTGGCCTTTCAATACTTAAGGGGACCCATCAGAAAAGACTTTTTAGCATGGCCAGTTGCAGTCACACTGCCAGAGGGCAGGGCTAGGTGGAATATTAGGAAGAAAGTCTTCCCTAGGAGGGTGGGCAGGCCCTGGCACAGGGTGTCCAGAGCAGCTGTGGCTGCTCCTGGATCCCTGGCAATGCCCAAGGCCAGGCTGGACACTGGGGCTGGAGCAGCCTGGGACAGCGGGAGGTGTCCCTGCCATGGCAGGGGTGGCACTGGATGGGATTTAAGGTCCCTTCCAACCCAAACCATTCCA
Organism: Lonchura striata; assembly: GCF_050655825.1. NCBI lineage: Eukaryota > Metazoa > Chordata > Aves > Passeriformes > Estrildidae > Lonchura > Lonchura striata. The sequence continues at coordinate 73,891,210 of NC_140707.1, read as the reverse complement.
TGGTTTGTTATCCCACATGCCATCCCAGTGTGACAAACCCTTTGTAGTGCAGACCTGTGGAACTATCTCACTCTCTGAATGAGTGGAGCATGTCTCTCAATGAATGGAGCATGTCTGCCAGAGCTACCCTGTCACATTCTCCTGGCCGGGGCTCCCCAGGTGATCACAACAAATAACAACGTGTGGAGCTGTTTACACAATGTGTCTTTGTTCTTAAGAGGGACTGTGAAATGTGGAACAACCAAGTGCAACACAGTACTTCAAGATAAGTGTGTATAAAACATTAATTACATCTGTTTACAAACAATAACAAATAATTCCTCAAATGTACTTAGAGTATTTGTTTTTACTGCTATCATATTATTTTCTAATTTCCTTTAAAGCACCAACAGAAAAGGAGGAAAGCACTTTTCCATCAGTCTGACTAGAAGGTACAGAAAATACTTTATTTAAAGCTTTTGCAGGTCTATCTTTTTCTTTCTGAAGGATTTGATAATGAATTATATATTCCAGAATGACATAAAATATTTAACTCATGCTATTTAATTCCAGTTCAACTTCCCTTACAAAAAATTAGTCTGAGCACAGAAAAGACCAGGTGCATGGACACAAATGCACTGGTGTGCATTTGTGCAGCCTTCCCCTGCTCAGGGCCAGTGCCCAGATCAACAGGGCTGAGGCCTTGGAAGGCTTCAGGTGCCCTGTGCCATTCCCTGAATTACAGGAGACATTTGGCCTCAGTGCATGGATTGTGCAAATATGAACTCAGGCTTGATGCTCTGAGCAAGTGCCTGGGGATTTCTAAAGGCTGGAAGGAAAAGACACGAGAAAGAAGTGCAATAAGTATTGCTCACACAGTGAGGCTCTTCCCTTGTATCAGGATTTCTCCAAGCCAGCATGAAGGTCACAGCAGTATGAAGGGATGGCAAAAGTTAAAGGAAGATGTGACCTCCATACTGGGGCCACCTGCTGACACTTTGCTGAGGCTCTCCTTAGAGCTGGGCTGGATGAGATCTGGTAAAAACCAGATGTGAAACAGGTCAAGAGCTGCAAGCAAGTGCATTTAATTTAATTTTAATGATATTATTGAATTTTATGATATGATAATGAATTTTAATGCATATGATTGGTTAAAAAATAGGAGTTAGGAGAAATTCTGACTTTGTTTCCAGAGGTGTAAAGGCAGGTACTGTAAGGTTCCACATTAAGACACTTGCTCTGGTTGCCCAAATGTGTGACATGGTTTTTGATTCCTTTCACCACCTGTAAGAAAAATAATAGAGGAAATCATAAAGGTGACTTTTCCCAGCTAAAGGCATTACATAAATATTTGTTACACACACAAATGGAAAAAATCGTAAGTTCTGAATTCAAGGTGCTTTTGGAAAATGTAATATCTAGAACAAAATAACAGCTTGTCTTACTTACAGCCCAGGATCTGCAATTGCATAAATAAACTTGTCCAGGACTGGAAGAACAAAAGCCCAGAGGCTCAGGATAGAGGGTGCACACCATTAGGTGCCCCATGTCCTCACGTGCATGTGCCAGAAGGTGGAATAAGTATAAGATGGAATGAAGACAGCTGTTTCCCTATCTGGGCATGTATGGGTTTCTCTCAAACAGAAGGCACATCCTAAAGGTAACACTTTCCCTGAATTCTGCCTCTATTAGGCAGTACTAGGGGTGGAAACACTAATTGTGTAAGTAGATGCTTATCATGTGATTGGAATCCTTACTCATAGTGGACAGATTTTGTACATGAGGCTAAGGTGAGGCTGTGTGTAAATTTTTCAGGCTCAGTTCCTAAACTAGCAAAGAAAAGTGTGTTTTTCTGAGCCAGTAAAAATAGATCACTTGCTGTGTGAGACACCACTCTGTCTTCCACAGCACTGGCAAGGCACTGTGTGTGTTTCACAGGGGAGTGCCTGCTGGCTCCCTCTGGCTCATTTCCCATCACCCGCCTCCAGGGCTCATTCTGTGAACTGCAGAGCTCCACTATCATCTGCAGGACTTGTCCTTTTCTGGGTGAAACTTAGGGGACAGTTGGTGAGGTTCAGATTGCTCCCAGTGTCTCATGGCTCTCCTTCCGTGGGTCATCTGTGGTGATGTTGTGAGGAGAAAGGCCTGCAGCAGATGGAGAGGACCCCCTGATAAGCCAGACTCCCCACTCTTGGGCCAGGAAAATTACACGGTTTCAATGGTTATTTATCCTTGCTGGTAAATGTAAAAAGGAAAAGAAAAAGAAAAAGAAAAGAAAAAGAAAAGAAAAAGAAAAAGAAAAGAAAAAGAAAAGAAAAAGAAAAGAAAAAAGGACACCTAGCAATTCCGGTTTAGGTCACTTCAGTTCCAGCTTCTATACCTATAACTTAAAATTTACATTTTTTACACAGGGTAGATGCTTCCAGAGGCAGGGAGTGCTGAGAGTTCTGTGGAGCTGGGGCAAGTTTTACCTCTGGCTGGTTTGTTTTGAGGGGTTTTATTGGAAGATACAAAAATAAAAATCCCAGACTGAGCTGAACCTCTTTTGGTGGCTCCTGCCATGTGGGTGTGCTGGGCAGGGAACACTGCTGTCTGAACAGAGGAGTGTGAGGTGGGTCAGCCAAGGGGGAAATGCCTCCCCAGGGCTGGCTGGGGGATGGCTGGGGGTGCTGGGACCCCCGGGGTGGGAGATTCCTCTTCCAGTGCTCAGAGGGGCTGGCTCTGCCCCCAGTGCCACCCTGTAGCTCAAAAAAATCCCATCAAAAACCAGACCATAAAACCACTTCACACTACTGCACATGAACTGCATAGACATGCATATTAAATCTGAATTTGAATCAAAACCCCTTCATCAAAATAATTTACAGGGCTTATAAAAATCATGATCTTCCTAAAGTAGAAAGCTCCTCTGGTAAGGCTGCTCTGCCTCTGTGGAAGACAGCAGCTTATTCCCAGATCCCCCTCACCTGTGGATTGGTAGGTCCTTGCAAAGCAGCTTAATAAGTAGATTTCTGGGGAGCCTGATTTATTCCATATGGATGCACAAATAGTCTATAGTTTAGATATGGCTATAAATGAGAAGACTAAACCAATGGAGAGGAAGCTCAGAAAGTAATGATTAAAGGTTTATCAGACAAATTGCACTCATTCTGAATTCAGCACAAATGAATTCAGGCTTTTAGAATCCTTAATAATTAACACATTAACACATCACTATTTCTGACATGAATATGTTAATTTTCTGTCTTCAGTAATGCATAGAAGCTATCAAAATAAAAGCAGAAAATCAGATGCAGAAAACAGGAAGATTTTTCCTGGCCTTGTGGCTTTTGTGTAAATCTAAAATTGAGGACTTGAAGTGATGGAGAGATAATTTGTAGGGTTTTTCTTTTTTTTTTTTTTTCCTCCATGGCACAGAAATATGTCAAAGACCAACATGAAAAAAGTAAAGTTGAATAAAGGCATATTAAGACTTTACTTCAACTTAGATTTCAAATTTCAGTGATCAGTGTAATAATTTGGAAAGAAACTATTTCTGCTCTGAAGCTAAATTTTTTGATTAATGAGATATTATCAATTTTCTTTACTATTCTCTTTGAAGGATATGCAGGTGTTTTGGAAACAACATAAACGGCATATAGCTCTGGGAAAAGCTTTGTTCTTTACTAGTATTAATTGCTAAATGTTAGTTGAAGTCCCCTGCGGGATCTGGGTGTTATATCAAGGCCATCAATCACACTGGTCTGCATAAGAAACACCCTTCCCTTTGTGGTCAGGCGAGGCGTGAAGCCTATTTTGATTTAAATTTGTCTCAAGTGTGCTGGCATCCTGCAGGCATCCCGCCTGCCCCAGGGTCAGGTGGCGGGTCCGAGAGGATGGTGGGCAGCAGCAGGAGCAGAACAGCGTCGGAGCAGCTGGATGAGGGCTGCCAGAGGGCTGCCAGAGCGATGCCAGAGGGCTGCCAGAGGGATGCCAGAGGGATGCCAGAGGGCTGCCAGAGTGATGCTGCACGGCTGCTGGCAGCTCGGTCCCCTCTGGCCCTCCTGCCCGCCCTGTGCCCACGGTGCTGTGCCTCCGCATCCCGTGTGCCCACCCGTGCCAGCCTGTCCCAGTCCCACACAGCAGCTGCCGAGGGGTGGCACAGCAAGGACAGGGGGGACTCTTCCAGCCCCTCCAGATGAGGCCTCTCCTCTGCTTCCAGATTCTGGCATTCCCTGGCTCTCCATCAATTGGAAGCTTCGACAGTAACTGCATCTGCACACCTCAGGTGGGTGTCGTTAGTAATTCCATCAGGTGGTTGTTAGTAACTACAGTAGTAACTCCATCAGGTGGGTGTCGCTAGTAACTACAGTAGTAATCCATCAGGTGGGTGTCATAAGAAACTACAGTAGTAACTCCATCATGTGGGTGTCGTTAGTAACTACAGTGGTAAGTACATCAGGTGGGTGTTAGTAACTACATCAGGTGGGCATTGTTAGTAACTACAGTAGTAATTCTAGCAGGTGGGTGGCATTAGTAACTGCACTGGTAACACCATCAGGTGTGTTTCATTCCATCTGCTCCTCTCAGAGGGCCCCCAGGACACGGCACAGCTCCAAGGCCTTGTATATTGAGACAGTTTCCTGCACAGTCCTGAGCTGCTGCAGGGTGATGCTGTTTCAGTGAGGTCTCTGCACTGCTCCTTGCAATGCAGCACTGAGAATTAACAACTTTTGGTCCCAGACCCTTGATATTAGTAACCATTCTTTGGATTTCTTTCTTTCACTCTAGCACAGGCCATCCCATCTCCCTTTAGCTAGCTCCCTGCCTCCTTTGTTTTCTGCATCAGGTTCAACCTTCTTTGCTTCTCATTTCCCCATGTGGCTGGTGACTGATAGAGAATTACTGAGCCTGCAGCAATCCTTCTTACAACTGGTTTTTATTTTTGGCAACTGTCACAGCCTTGTAATGCTGTCATGGATGCTTATACAAGAAGGGCTGGATGAAACATGGATTTTGGATACATCACATCATGTGATCAAAGAAGAGGAAAGATGGTGCCAGGGGATGCCAGTGTTCCCTCGTTGGCAAGTCCAAGGCACTCACAGTGCTTGGGATCACCAGCAAGCCAGGGTCAGGGTCCAGTGGCTCATTGCAGCACCTCCCTCGGAATAGGCTTGTGCTCCTGTTGTGGGAAAGCTGAAGTGATGCCTTTGCAATGTTAAAACCAACCCTCAACAACAACAGTCACAAAAATCCCAAACCCCACGAGTCCTGTTGCACCATCTACAGCTCAGGAAGAGGTTTGTTAAGTGCTGTCCATGTCAGTGTGCTGTACTGAGTGTTGTAGGTTTGGCTGAAGTCCTTGGTCCTTTCTCTTCCTTTTCATGCTTTTCTGTGACCACAAAACACTTAGTGGTTTTTGTTCCATATCTGATCTCCCTTCCAACTGAGGAGCCTTGGTTATCACTCTGGAGCATTCTGGGCTGATGGCTATCTGAACAGCACACCTGGTAGCTGAATGAAAATGACTGGGGCCTTCCTCAAGTAGGGCATGCTGACATACTTTGGGCTGCAGCCAACATCGTGTTCAGAGTGCTTCTGCTGTGACACAAGCAGCTTGAAGTGAGAGAGTCCTGGTCTTTGTGGTAAAAATAACCTCCAACCTTTTTCTTGAGTAAGATTTCAGGACAGGAACATTGGTTCTGTTTTGTTTTCTGGAAGTTCAGTGTGTTGCTTGGCAAAGGCCACTGTAACAGGGAGTATGAGGTGTGGTTCTGGGGTCTTTATTGTGGAAAGTCACTACCTTTCCCTCAAATCTGACCCACCCATCCCATACCACTTGTCTCCTAGCACCCGGTTCTCGTTGCTCTGACCTGTCTCATGGGTACCAGGGGTTTGTGAGAGGCTCCTGGAGGCTGTGGCTGACTGCCATGTATGCCAGTGCTGGGTCACAGGGACATGAAGGCAGGGGAAAAGCGATGCCAATCCCAGGGGATGCAGTGACTCAAATTTGCCCAGTACCCTGGGAAGAGCTCATTTCACCCATGAGTTCAGCTTTGTGCCAAGTCCTCACCCTGCCCATTAACGTGCAGTACGTCCCTCTATCTGACCCTCCAGTTTGACAGAGGTGTACATAAACACGTGCATTGTTAACCTCGGGGGCACTGCAGCTGTCAGGAGCTTTGTTTCCCCCTGAGCTGTCTGTGCTGGCAGAGCTGGATGAGGCCACAGCCTGGGGACAGGCTGCTGTCCTCACTGAAGAGCTGCCATTTCAGAGAGATGCTTGAACACACCACTGACCCATAACTGCTTAAAGCATGAGAGTTAGTAAGGAGCCAAAAATACCTTTATTTGCAAAGCTGACCCTTCTGAAAGTTCACCTCCTCTCTGTGCTGCCTTCCTTCTCCCTGTGCCCAGCTGCAAAGGAGTTTCTACTGATACAGTCCTGTCCTTGAGTAACCATATCAGATTTTTAAAATTAGCTTTTTGGAATCTTTGGAACTTTATGGATTCATGTCCATATATAAATCACACACTCCCACAAATATGTACTTAAGATCATTGTTTCTACAATTATTTTTAGAGATATTTGGAAATGGCTTTCACTGACATTTGAAGTGCTCCTTGCAATGTCTAAAAATCTGAATGTACAGCACATCTGTGCCTGCAAAGTGTTGTTGAAATACTATAAAGTACCATAAAATAGTGGTTTTTTTTTTCTGGAGCAAGACTTCCTGCTATGTTCAGTGAGACCGAAGGAGCAAATAGTTGCTTTGGCTTTTATGTCAGTTCATGTAAGCCCTCAAAAGGATCAGAAGACTAAGGTTAATGAAGAAAGTGATGGTTAAACTTCCTTGAAGCATTTTCTGACCAAAATGCAGTATCATTTTTTAAAATTCCATAGGCTTTAGCTGACCTCTTCTTCCCTATTTTAAAGTATATTAGTGATATGTTCCTGTGTGCGTCTGCTCTGGTTTGTCTGGCTGCCTGTCAATGCAGTGCTGTGCACATGGCTTGGGAAGCATTATTTGTTTGTGAAGTTCTACAACAGGCCAACACTGGGCAAAATGGGTGCTTATTGCCTGATGGAAATGTTGACTTCATGAAAGCTACAGCAGGGGTTAGACCAGTCTATTACCTTTCCTATGTAGTTATTTTTAATTTCCCACTACAAACATTTCTGAGATGCATAGGAAACAGTGGATTTGGAGAAAAGATAAACTTGTTCTCAGTTTATCAGCACTGTGTGTGAGCACCTCCTGCCCCTCCTGCAGAGACCTCGGGGCTGCAGGGCTGCTCCCCTCGCACATTCTTGCTCCTGTCTGCAGCTGCCATTGCACTGCAGTTTTTTTCCTTTTTTACTCTGTTACTCACCATTGCTGATGGGCTCAGCCCTGGCCAGCTGCGGGTCCCTCTTGGAGCTGCTGGCATTGGCTCCACTGGTCATGGGGGAGACTTCTGACACCTTTTCACTGCAGCCACCCCTGCAGCCCCCCCTCCACTACCAAAAACTTGCCATGCAACCACCAAACAGTAGTTAAATTTTTTTTAATTTAAAATTACTTGGCTGTTTTATTGGTGATAATAGGATTATGAAATTCATTTGAATTTGGGGGGAGAAGGGAACTTAAGGAATCAATTTAAACTTCTCAGTTGAATGTAAACCTTGTCAAATCTCCATAACACGTTTTCATTAGCTCTGTCACATATTGAATAATTAAATTAGAAATGTTAAATTACATATTTTTGTAGAAAAAATGTGTATGGAAATTGAATAGATTTTGGGCAGTTTTAAGGTACTAGTAATAAAATATGTTGGTTTGTTGTATCACTGTGATACCTGAAAATATAGGGGGAAAAATGTAGAGGTGCCCTTAATTTGAGCTCAGTGATGAGTTGAGTTTGCTGGGCTGGGCTTAGCTGGTACAGCACATCATCTACAGGCATCTCCCGCTCAGGAACTGTCTGTTTGGGGTTCCTCCAATTCCGTACCCAAGCACTCTGAAGAGGGTGTGCAGGGATGGAGCCCTTCCAGGAGGGAATCACAGTCACGTTCACTACAGGGGGCTTGTCCTCGATTATCGTTGTGGGGAGGCCCATGGACTGCAGCGCTGAAAGCAACCAGGCTGCAGAGAATGCTCCAGCCGGGTGCTAGCCTTGCTTTAAATGACACTGGGGAAGCGGAGAGGGGGACAGAGAGGCTGATGCCACAAGGGTGGCATTCACTCTCAGAAAAAAAGCCTAACTTCATTCAGTTATGCCTTTGTGTTGATGCACTCAGGGAGAAAATGAAAATCAAATAATCTGTGCCCCAAACAGTCACATTAATGTGACTAACAGTGTCACACTAATGGGTGCTGCAGCTGTATTTTAGTCAGAGGTAACTGCAAGAGATTTGCCCAGTGTCAGCTGCTGCTGCAAAGACAAACCCGGGGCTCCAAGTGCCTTTTGTGTGTTTTATTGAGCTGTCTCCCACACCAGTGGAGCTCTGTCAATGTGCTGGGCTTGAGAAAACTCTTACAAATTGTTTATAAAGCCACTGACTCGAGAGCAGTAGTTGTCCTTCACTCTTGTGTCCTCTAAAGCAAATGTTTCTGTAAAGGTGTTATGGCACTCCTGTTCCATTTATAGGGGAATTGCACTTCCTCTTTTTTGGTATTTGTCTTGAATATTTCACATCTGAGAATGCAAATGCAGCAAGAAATCTCTAGGTGATGGATTCCTTGGGCAGCACTGCAAGGGCTGTTGGCATGGAGATGTTTTCATTCTACGGCATCAATCTTGCAGAATACTTGGCTTTTGGAAGTTTGTGTGGAATGCATACCACCAAAATGGACTTCTCTGACATAACAAAAGTAATGTGAAAATCAAGGAAAAAAAAAATGTTTCTAGACTTCTAAATGGATTTTTTTAAAAAAATCTATTTTAGAAAAGGATCCAGAGGAGTTTCTCTGGTGCTCTAAGAGTTGGCACCTTGTCTTTCACTTATTCTGCTCTAAATTGGAACATAAAACACTTCTTAAAGGCATTGCAGCTGGGATTATCTGACTGATATGACTATGCTATTGGAGAGGTTTGCAACAATTTTTTTTACTTTTTAAATACTTATTCACCTGCATCTCCACAGAAGTACAAAGGCTTAATGATCATGGACATGGACATGCATCCCATCATTTTAGCAACCTGCAATGTAATTGTTCAGTTAAACACTGAGTCTGTGCTAACTAAATGCCACATTGCTACTTCCATACCTGAATGTCTGTTTTAAAGGAACTGACCTTTTGGTATCCAACCTTTACAAAGTGGTACTTTGTAGTACCACTTCCTTAGTTGCTACTTATTTCATTACTTTCACTTCCTTCTCCTTCATAGGCAGAATTTAAATATCCCCTTTTAGTTTTATTTCTGGAGAGAAAAGATTTTAATTTTATGGTCATAACTGCTAGATTTAGTATTGCAATGAGTGAAGGTTGTTTCAGTGGCACCAGGCAGAAGTGCTGAACTTGGTTTAACACCGTATCAGTGCCCCTATGCTGGGGCTGGGGGTAGAAGCCTTTGTCACAGCACCTTGCTGGAGGACGTATCTAATTGAGGGGAGTAGGGCAGTGATAAAACCCCATTAAACATCTCTCCTGCCATTTTCTGTGTTCCCAGGGCCAGTGTCTGGTCTCTGGAGGTGGGGACAGCACCCTATGGAGTGGGAGAGTTACCCTGGGGTAACTTTTGCTGGATTCTGAGGGAGCAATTTCCAGTGTCCCCCTGCACTTTCTCTGCCCAGCCAATCTCCTGAGGCCGGAGCCCCTTTGCCTCTGAGACCTCCATTCCTTCCCAGCCTCTGGCCGAGGTCAGAGAATGGCTGCAGGAGCCACCAGGAGCACAGATGGCAGCAGACCAAAGGTGAAAGGATTTGGGTCTCCATTTCCATCCACTGAGGGCCTGAAGTACAGTTCTGCTGCTCGGCTTGCTGCAGGTACCCGGGGGTTGTGGTGTCCTGCCCAGCATGTGGTTCTGCTCCACTGTGACCCTGTGCTCTCATAGCTACTGCTCATCTGCATGGTGAGAGTAAGACACTCCTTGTGTCCCCATGTTTCCTAGCAGGGAAATTTTCAGCCCAGTGAGGATTTACACTCCAGCACCATGGAAATGGCTATAGGCAATGAGCAAGTTTCAATAAACCAGTTTTCTTCTCTTGTCTGTTGATTTAAACTACAGTATTAAATGAAGAAATCACCTAGTAAATGCATTTATTAGTTCATTCAGAATAAAATAAAGAAATATGTCAGTGATTAATTTGCCTGGAAAGAAAATCACAGAGATTCTTCCACTGGAGCAGGGAGCTTGGGCAGTGTCCTTAAAGTTAATGGTCTATCAAGTGAGACAATGAGAGCCTGTGCAGATTCAGTGGCTGTCAGCATCTCTCTGCTGGTGTTGTGCAACAAAAGGTACCAAAGGAATGTCTATTTCCTCTGAAAACACTTTGTAACCCTCCCCAGCTTCCTACAGGCTTCACCTGTTGCCTACCACCTCTCTGCAGTTCATGAGGCTGTTGCAGGATTTCAACAATTCAGTTTCCTCAAAATTGTTTGGAAAAGCTGGTCTGTGCAGTGTGTATGTGTGAAACAGGCTGTCTGCCTGCTCCCTTAGTGCCTTTGGAGGATGCTGGATGGTCGAGAGAAAGGAGCTGAGCAAGGGCTGGAGAAACTACACTTGTCCCAGAGGGAAAAGCCTGTGCACTGCTGTGGCTGTCTGCTGTATGCCAAGGAGTAAAACATCCTGTGGCATTAGATGAGCCTTGGTTCTGAATTTAGAGGAGTTATTTCAGTTCAGTTCTTACTCAAAGCTACGGGATGAAAGCATGACATTTTAAAATGCAGAATATCCTACAGAAATATCACCAAGCCAGCACAGTGTAAAAATAAATAAAATAGTATATAAAGTACTATACAGACCCAGAACAGCAAGTGTGTAAGCCAGAGGCTGGGTGCAGCCCCGCAAGCAGCGTGGCCTGGCCCTGGCACTGGGATCCCAGGGACTGGTGATGCCAGCATGCCAGAGCCTGGGCTCTGGGGACCAGGACAGCTGGCTCTGTGCGGGATCCCCAGCCCCTGTGGTTGACACTTCCTGCCCTCTCCACTGATTACTGCTAAAACTGCTGACTCTGTCTCCCACTACCTGATACTTTTGCTCTCTCATACATGGACGTTTGTTTCAGCTGAAGCTCAACGGCTTGCATGAAAAATTATGAACAGACTCCTGAGCTCTGGTGTCTGAAGAGACTTGAGACTCTCAGAAAAGATCAAAGATGCACAAGTCCTTTTGACTCCATAAAATCCAATGGACATTGCCTAAAATCCTATAAAACCTTGGAGGTGGAAAATACAACTTCTGCAGCCTCTCTTCCTTCTGCCAGACAGATCAGAATGGACACAGCAGGTCTGATTTTGCCAGCTCCTCTCGGGCAAACTTGGCTGCCCTGACTCAGTCTCTTCAGTTCACATTCCTGCACTGTACTCATCCAGTCTACTTTTAAAATCTCCATTTCTGATCACCGTAATGTAAAAAAACCCTGAAAAAATCACATTTTAAAAACCCCACATTTATTCGTTCTCTGTAACGCACCTTTTCCCATGAGAATTAAAAGGTTTTTAATTATGTTCTTCAATGTCCACTGTTAAATTGTTTTTCTCAAGGCCACAAACCATTTTGCACACGGAGAGAGGAAAGTGCATCTTGTTCTCTAAACCTACACTCTGCTTCCGTCTTTCTGGGAAAACTCAGGCAAGCTGCATGTTTTGGAAAACAACAGCAGATTTCCAGGAATGAGTGAGCACACTCTCACAGCAAAGCCAAGCCTGCAGACTGGGGCTGGGATCAGCAGGAGCACTGGTGGGATGGAGCTCAGCCCTTCAAAGTCCCAGTGCCTCTCAGCATGCCATGGCAAGAGCCCCCAGGGTTGGGCTGGCCACAGGGACCTTCTGTGGGGGCCGTGGTTCCCTGGGTGGCACCTGCTGAGGGTGGGCACCTGCTGCCCCTCGCGTGGCACCCCGGCCAGGGTGAGCTGGGGGCAGAAAATTCACTGCTGAGGCGAGCTATGGGGATGTTTTTAGCAGAAGTGATGGGGCAGTGGTGGTGTGCCATGAAAAGCGCTGAAAGCGGTGCCCAGCTCTGGCTGGGGGCTGCAGCAGCCAGGCCCTTTGGGAGGAGCTGCAGCTGTGGGGGCAGTGGGAGCTGGGCTCTGCTGCCTCTGCCCCTGCAGCTCCCCGGCCAGCCAGTGACACAGCCCTGCTCCGGGAATCCTGCCCAGGACCTGCCCTGGCAACAGCAGCTCTGCTCCGGCTCCAGTTGCAGGGATGGGCTGGGGCTGCCCACGGGCCATGCTCTTACACACTGCCCCAGCCCGTCATACCTTCCACCTGGCTGTTCCCTTCCCTCATCAACGCACCAGAATCTCTCATTATTTCCAGTATTATTCTTTTGAGGCTAACAATCAAATCCATCTGCCTTTACAGGTGTATCTCTAAGGCCAGCTGCACCCTGGGTCTTCCCTTGTCGGGTATTCCCTGCTGTCACTGTTCCTGGGCTGTCCTCACCCCATCAAGAGAGCAATGATGACCCCCCCCGCCCCCCCCACAACTGGATTTGATCTCTCCAGGAGAAAGAATCTCTTTGAGCTCTTGTAATGTAAAGAACAATGTTAGAACATTTCAGAATTGCACAGTAGTTCTAATGACAACCATTTTCCTTAAAGATAGATGTTGCCATTAATCAGAGGCTCTCCTGCTTTGCTTCCATAAGCCAAGCTCAGTGCAAGAACAAAAGGACTGCCACTGGAATAGCCCAGCTTTTCAATTTCAAACCATCTGCATCTTAAAAAAATTGAAATCTTCAGCACATGCAAATACTGTGCAGAACTAAATGATACAGACCATTTCACTTTCCTTCATGGTTTTCTAACTTATTGGCTTTTAAGTAATGGATAGTCCAACATCAAAAGCTCCACTCAAATAAGACAAACAAACACTTAAAGCACATATTACACATGGCATTCTCAGCCATCTGTAAAGGTTGATCTCTAAAGAGCAGAGAGGGAGATTGTTAAATTCTTTGTCTAAACCAGAGCACAAAGCATCAGTGGGGGAGATGTTCAAGCACTGCTCAGGTGTCTATGGAGGAGCATCTTTATTTGGTAACCAAAGTCAGGAGAGACTGTGCTTCCAGGCTCTTACAACCCACTGTAACCTTTCAGCCCTTTCCTGCTTTTTTTCCTCCTTTACTATTCAGCCACCCTGAAGACTGGCAGGCAAACTCTTCTACATCACAATTTTTTGTACTTCACCTCCTGTAGCTCTGTCTCCTCCTTGCTCTCCCCTTACAGGTGACCCCTTCAAACAGGACTTTTGGATCCTTTTCATCTTCTTGTCAGCCTTTTGGGGTGCAGGGTCCCCAGTCCAGCCTTTTCCCTTCAGTCCTGTGAAATCACTTCTTAAATCACTGCCCTGGAACCCGTGTTTCTGTCACGTGAAGCATAAGCTGCTTGTCACAAGCAGAGGGCTCCTGGCACCCAGTCCCTGCTCTGTCACTGCCTCGCTAGTGACATCTGAGTTCCTGTTCGGATGGCTCCTGAGGGCAGCTGGCAGCACCACACTGCCAACTTTTTAAACAAACTTGTAATTCTCTTCAGCTTAGGGCATGTGTTCAGCAAGACTCTGAGAGCACCCTCATTATCTGCTCTGCGTCTGCCCCAGTGCCTTTTCTGCCTTACAGCATTATAGAATCACAGAATAATTCGGGTTGGAGCTGGAGTTCCCTTCCTCCCCGGCACAAGAGGCACATCCATCCCCGCTGCCATAGCAGAGCTGATGTTTCTGCCTCCCTGGGTGTCCCCCAGGTGATCATTGCTACCTGCACTTGGCTTCAGCTCTCCAGCTGCTATCAAAGTACGAATGAGTCAGACAAGTGCTTTCGAGGAACCATCTCCTTTCTTCTTACTTAACAGCTGAATTGTGGCTTTGGTTATGTTTTGGTGTGTGAATTTGCAGTGAAACTCTGTTAAACTGTCTGAAGTGGAAGGGATTTGAATTTAGTGTACTTTGGAATGTAGTCCTTTACTTTATCTTTGTCCTACTTAGCACCTAGTTGAATGGCAGCTTTACTTGATTATTCTGATGCCTTAAAACTTGACAAAGGTACTGTGAAGTGCTTTTCTTGGAACTATTGTCCTACACATAAGTATTGCAAACATTGATTACACAGTACTTTTCACAAACTCCTGGTTTACAGTATGCTGTCTTCTCTCAAGATACAAGTGATTTTTTTAACACAGAACTTGTATTGATGTAGTTTCTCCTACTCATACCACTTGTTTTCATGCCTCTGAGTCAGCCTGTGTCCGAGCCAAGCCATTAGAACTTTTCTATCGTGTTTCTTCTACCCAAAGGATCAGCCCTCCTGTACCTCTCCAGAATTTCAGTTTATTTTCAGAATTAGTGGGATTCCTCTGGAATTGATGGTTTCTCCCACTGCTTCTTTCATCTATCAGTATCTGGCTTTATATACAAGCAAGCCCATGGTTTGTAAAGGCACATCCCACTCATTCCTTTCACTGCCTTGCCTGCACTCCCTCCCCTGTCTATCAGGCATCTATCCTGCTCCCTGACCCTATCGTTGACTCAGCTGCTGTTCTTCAGAATTAACATTCATTTCTGGCAACTTCCCATCCTTTTACCTTCTGATGTTCCAGTTACCATTGCTAAATTCCCACTCACTGGATTTTTTCTACCCCTCTGTAAAAGTAGCCACTATCTCCCTCTCTTTCCCTTTCTTTTCTTAGTATTGATTTCATTTTTATGTGCTGTCTTCAATCCATGGAGAAAAGTCCTGAAGGCTGCAGTTTTCCCAGAATGTACCCATTATCCAACTAAACGTGCCCTGCAGTACCAGTCCTGAGCCCTTTGTGTCCCCCCCTTATTTTGTGGCATCCTCACATGATTGGCTTCCTTAGCACGGACCTGATGGTTCAAGTCTTCACACTGCATCAACCTTCTCTGCCCTGTGCCAGGAGGCAGCTGGCACTGCCAGTCCTTGTGAGTTTTATTCCTTAAAGTTAGTCCTCACCTCTTTGGTTATGGCTTCTAACTGCTCCCTGATTGCTGTGATTTGTGAGACCTCCATAAAAGGCTGTGGAAATGGCACAGAGGCCCCTGAGCAACCCCGTGTCGAGATAATCACTGTTTATCTCCTGCTCAAAGGGCTCCCGGCAGAGCTCATTATGGATTCATTCAAGGGGAGGTGCAGTGTCCAGTCTGGTACTGACGGTGACAGAAAGGTACAAAACCAGCACTGGTTTAAAATCCTAAAGTGTCTCTGCAGCCTTGCTGGGGGTGCTGAGGTTTTCTTGCTCTGGGAGTCTGCTTGGGGCTTGCTCAGATGACACTGCACCCCAAGTGCTGCCCTCAGCATTCCATACTGCCAGCCCCTTCCTTGCTCCTCCCTTCAGGAGAAATGGGTTTGTAGTGTCACTAAATAATTTTCTGTGACACTTAGAGCAGCATTCACAGCCCTATGAAGTCTCACAGCACCGAGGGGGGAGAGCCTGATTTAAAATAAACAGATACACAGACTGGGCTGGTACTGCTGCAACTGGAACAAACCTGGTGAACCCAAGACAGCAGATGTCAGCGTGCAGCAGGGATGAGCTTTCATCCATGCTATATTGCCTGCTATAATGCTGCACCTGCTTTGGATCCTGCTAGAGTCTTACAGAGCATACAGGAGTTAGGAGGAGGAGGTGATGGAAGGAGTCTCTCTTGCTCACATCTGAGACGTGTTTTCATCCTGAGGAATTCTTTAATGTCTGCATACAGAGGCATTGTGGACTAACAAGGTGGCTCAGAACTGTTTGCTCCTTTTCTTGGCTACTGCAAAGGACATCAGCTGAGAGGTCATGTAACTGAGGGAAAAGCTGGTATTAGGGGTAGTTGTGGCTGCAGATCTGTGCAGAGCAGCCCAGGAGAGATGGAACACAGCTCATTTTCTGAAGACTGGCAAAAGCTTTGCAGCAGCTTGTAGCAAATAAGTAACTCATTACATCACATTTATCTCTGCAATTCTGGGGATTCTTTCATTTTGCAGGTGTGGAGAGGCATTTTCAAGCCCAGATGACACTCCTAGTAATGAAGCAGTAATTGTTCCTGGCATTCTGCTTGAGGTTTGGAGGCAAACTTTGTCCTGAGCTGCTGTGGTACCAGCTCCAGTCATCACCTTGACAGTCTGTCCAGTGCAGAGCAAAGAGATGCAGCTCCAGCAGCCTGTGTCGGGATGTTTGGGAATTTGCCTCGCTGTGCTGGCACTGCAGCTGCACGTGCTGGGTACAGTGCCTGCTGCTGCCTCTCAAAGGAGTACAGGGATTTCTGTGTGAGCCCGCTCGGGTGCCCCATCACTTTGGTCACTTTGGTCACTTTGGTCATTTTGGTCACTTTTACACCAGCCCAGGACTCTTCCCGCAGTCCAGGGTGGAACCAGCATGAAACTCTGCCCACATCAGCCCTGCACTTCTCAGAAGCTGTTTGCAGAGAGGCCCCAGAGCCCCACATGGGGTGGGAGCCACAGGGACCCTGGCACTATGGAGACAGCTTGAGCCTCCAAAAGCACTGTGTCAGGCTGGCCTAGAGCTGGGAGGTGTTGGAGGGAGGGGAACTGATGTACAGCCACTTCCATCCTCCTGCAGCCTTTGCAAACAGTGATAAGGACCCTGCTGTACCTCTGACAGTGCCATAAGACAGCAGTGTCCAGCTCCTCTTGCTGGCTCGGACCTCTCCTCCACAGACCTGTCTACTTTTTGGGCTTGGGTTTTCCTCGGGGACCTCAGGGCACAGAGCTCAGTGTGAGATCCTTTGTGCCACCCCAGAATGTAACCAGCAGGAGCCCTGCACAAGCAGCCTACCAAAGCAGTACATCCTGATGTGAAACCAGAGGTGCTGTGATAAAAAGAGAGGGAAGACATGGCCATTGCAGCCATTGTATTTTTAGGACAGAGTTGCCTTTTCACTCAGTGACAGAATTGCCTTGTGTGTATGTGTAGACTTGTAAAACTCCAGCCCTTGGACTCAAAATATGACAAAATAAGGACAAGTGCTGAGAGTGCTCTATATCACAGAGTCCTGAGGCTGCTGGCAACAGCTGTCATGTAGTGTAATTAAAGGAAATGTGTTGCCTGGAGTATTAATTAACAGGCAAGTAATCAGCAGCATACCTGCACACCTGAGCTCCTTAGTCCCGTTGCAGAAGTGCAGGGGCTGGCCACTTAGCTTCCAGCAGCTGTGCACATCAGGGCATTACAGTGCTCCCTCATTTCCTGAGTTTCATTAAAGGAAGTTTAGTGAAAAAATCTCATTTGAAGAGATGCCAGCTATCTAAAACATACCCTGCTTTTACTGAGTGCATGCAAATGAATTATAAAATGTCCATGTAGAGAGGGGATGCAGGAAAAAAAGAGAATTATCACACTCTCCCCCTGCTGGGCTGGGGGAGTATGGGCATTGCCTAGCAGCAGGCAAGGCTGGGGCTGTGATCTCCACCCAGAGGTGATGGCATAGGCTCTGCTCTGGCTGCTCTTCCAGATGCTGTGAACAATAGTAGCACTTTTCTTACCTCTATCCACGGCAGTCCAGGGCCTTGGTCAGGAGACCCATTCAGGGTGCAGAAGTCTTCTCTGTAGATTTTGTTACACAGTTTTGCTATAATAGGCAAAACTCCTCCATGAAAATGTTTGAGCCATAAACCAAAACACTTCAGTGTCTGACAGACTCAAACAGTGCATGGATGGGCACAGCCTGGCAGAGAGGGTCTGTCCAGCCCCACAGCTGACCCTCGTGGGCAGGGTGGTGAGCCTGCCATGATGGACAGGAAGGGTAGAAGTTGTCTGAGTTTCACAGTGCAATCTCCTGTGATCCACCTCTCTGTGCTCAGGGTATTTAAGGTTAAAGACTCGGTGGAATTTTCTTCTGAGAATTTGTCTTAGCGATTTCCCAGTTATCTGTATTTTTGGTCTCTGTAACAGTACATCTCAGCAAAAAGCCCCATTTATTTACACTTTTTTTTCTTGCTTCAGAATTCTATCTGGTATTTTTATTTCCCAGCTCTTGCACTAAAGAAACAGCAAGGAGATAATTTGCTTTCTCCACACCAGCTTATTTTTTCCAGACCTTTAGCACTTCCTGGCACACATTTTCCTCTTTGCCAGTTTGAGGAGTCTTGTTGCATTTACACATTATTTAGTCCTATTCTCTGTTCCACTTTTTCAACCACAGATTGATTTAGGTTGAAAAGGATGTCTGGAGGCTCTGATTCAGCTGCCTGCTCAAAGCATGGACACTGTCACAGTCAGGCTGCTGTACTGCCTGCTCCCCCATCCAGTGTGTGTGTGTGTCGCTGCTTTGGTTTCCCAGGACCGTGGCAGGCTGTGCTGGAGGCAGGTGAAGCCAGGACGAGCCATGCTCATTGCTCGCTGGTTTCCCCTCACCCAGACAGGGCACACCCTGCCTCCAGTGTACCTGTGCTGGCTGTCCCCTGCCTGCCTCCCCCAGCCCGTCCTGGCTGCCAGCAGGGCTTGTGCCATCACACACCGGGACCCGAGCTGGCTCTGCCCGAGCTGTCCCTGCGTGTCCCTCTGTGCCGAGCCAGGACCGGCGATGCTCTGCCTTTGCTGGGGCGCTGGGACCCGCCCGAGCGCTGCTGGCATCTCCCGGCAGAGCTGGGCAGAGCGGCTCACCGGCACCTCGGGCTCGTCCCATCACATCTCCAGTTGCACGGTGTTCCCTTGGACAAGCTCTGGCAGCGAGCTTTCTTCTCAGCAACCGAAGAGCACCGAGGTGACATGTTCTTTTTGCTATTATAACTCACATCATCATTCCTGAATGGCAGAGATTAGTTTTCACAGCTCATCAGGGTCTCTGTACAACCCAGATTTTTTTTCCTGCATCCATAATTTTAATGCTCATCTTCACTAAATTTCAACTGATGTACCTCAGAGGGTGCTGAGAGCACTTTGTTGCCTGATGGTGTTTCCTGTGCTTGTGTCTTTCATGACTCCCCTGGAGGCTGCTGTGGCCATCCTTCACTTCACACATGCGGTGTGTCCTTTACCCTGCCAGGATGGCTCTGAGCCGGCCAGGAGCAGGGGGGACAAACGGTGACAGCCCAGCCGCCACCAGGCAGTGCTGGGGCTGTGTCTGCTGCTGCCAAAGGTTTGGGGGGTAGGGGTGAAAGAACACCTTCATGGCAGCTTTTGGCAGCTGCAGCACCACCCTCAGTGGGTGATGAAACCATTGAGAACCCTTCACTAGTCTGGTTGAGCACAAATAAATGCTAGTGCAGAATTGTATTGAGGCATGGCCCTGCCAGGACAGACATTTATCAGTGATCTTCTCAGAACTGAGAGGGAAGACAAGACATCTGTCTGACACAGACATGTCTGCACTGAGTGCTCCTGGAGCTAACCATACCACAGAGGTCCGAGGCACTGAGAACTGATACAGGATTAACCTGCTGGCAGAATAAGCACTGCTATTTGTTACAACAGTTTTACACCCCCAGAAGAGCTCATTGTCCTGTAGAGTCCCTGAGAACTGCTGTTACTCATGTCAGAGACAGCCAGCCTGACCCACTGTCAGCAAACCTGAGTGAGACACATCAAGTGAGGCTGGGGGGAGCTGCTTGTGCTGTGCAGGTGGAAACTGGGACATTGCCTGACCACGGCATATTACACTTACATAAAGTATGACAGTCAGACAGAAACTCCCCAGTTTTAGACAGGAAAGCTTTAGGGAATGCTTCAGAAAGATGTGCTGGATTTTCAGCTGGAAGTAAACAAGAGCCACATTAAAGTCTGTCAAGCAGAGCAGGGTGTCCTGTGGTACAGGGGAGTCTTGAGCCCTTGCCCTTGCATGGGAATCTCAGAATCACAGGGTGGTTTGGGTCAAAAGGGACCTTTAGGGACCATCTAATCCTATGCCTTGCCACAAGCAGTGGCATCTTTCACTAGACCAGGGTGGTCCAAACCCCATCCAAGCTGAGATTGAATGTTTCTAGAAATGGGACAGCCACCACTTTTCTGGTGCCAGTCTTAAGAACTCATAAGCATTTTCTGCTCAAGACTTTTCCTCTCTCTCTTTCCTTGTGACAGCAGAGCATGTCACTGAAGAGGACAGGATTAATAGACTGGACAGCTTTAAGACTCACTCCAATGGCCGAAGCTGCCTGCCGGTGTCGGGGCGGTAGGGCGGCACAGGACACAGCAGCGCAGGGATGCTGCGGGCAGGAGCCGCTTCCGCGCCCTGGGGCCGGCGCGACACCCGCAGCCACGGGCTCGGTGCCGGAGCCGAGCTGCAGTCTGCAGGAGCGGTGGGTACGAGCCCCAGGCTCCGTCCGTCAGGGCTTCAGCGGCCCCGGGGCGGCGGAACAGATGAGGGCAGGAGAGCCAGCCTTGCTTCACAGCACCTGAGAGGGGCTTGCACGGCTTCAGGCATTGCAGGCGTTTAGATTTCGGCCGTAGCCATATGTCAGATGGCTGATCTGTCCCGTAGCAGGCAGCTTTCTGTCCGGGTTTGGGACCATTTCCGCAGCCCCCGTCCTTCTCCGCAGTGCCGGGAGCCCCCGGGCTGCGCGGAGCCGCCGGGCGCTGGGCTCGCCGGGCTGCTCCTGCTAAACCCCGCTGGCTTTGTCCTGGGCTGTGGCAGAGAAAAACGTCTTCCACGCAGGGCTTCTGCGGGACTGATCTTGATTTACTGATCGCTCATTCCTCTTGATTCTGTGTTTCCACTCTGTCCTGATCGTATGGCGCTTTCTGTTTCCTTTCTGCAGCACTGGCGAGAGGAAAATTCTTCCCAAGCTGTGCTTTCCACCTCAGATGTGCCACTACATGTCCTTCAACGGCTACATCAGCCTGTGATATCCTGTGGCATCCAGAACCCTTTTCACCTTGGCCAATCCACAGATAATAATAATTCTCACCATGACATAATGATGATGGCAATAATAGCTATGATGAGGACTTGCTTTTTAATCAGCTTTTGATTTTTATTGTTGTTTTTTGTTTTTCTATAGAAAGTAGGGAATGTAAGAAAAAACACTTGATAAAAAGGATTTTAAGTAAAACTAAAAGGGAATGTAGCCTTTCCTGCCTGACCTGAAAAAAAAAAGTGTAAATATAAAGAAAGAATCAAAAGTACAAGGAAAAAATTATCCTGGAAAACTCATCTGTGCTTCATAACGGGGCCCTGGGGTTTGGGGGAACCATGTGTGTCGACTTGGTCAGCCCTGGGGCTGTGGGGCCAGGTGTGTGACTGTAGAACATTTCTTGGCAACATGGGAGCTTCAAATACATGTGTTTCATTCACCCAGTCTTTATGCAAGGCTGAATAAATCACACCTGACGGTCTAAAATGGCTGCAGTAGTGGCTTTTGCAAATTGTTTAATTGAACAACTATGCCAAAACTCTATATAAGGGTTGACAATATGTTTTTAACTAGATAATTTACAAGTAACATGAGCAGGTGGGGGTTGGTGTACACTACCCTTTCATTCCATCTTGGAGCTCTCGTAGGAAACATGTCTAATCACAGGCTCTGTTATGTATCCAATTTGTTCTGGATATTTGAGATGACAAGGGATAAAAAAGGAAAATAATTCAAGTAATAAGGGAACTGCAAGAAACTGTGAAGCCATAAGCACTGCAGTGGGGGAAGGCTTTACAATAAACTGTTTAAAAGGATGTGAAAGCAAAGGAAATACTGCTGTCAGTATGGTTTTATTGTTTTAAAGTCAATCTCTTCAACTGTACAAACTGTTAAATGAAAGGTTGTGTTTAACAAGTTGGAACAAGTTGCAAACTCTTGAAAGAAAGGGGTTTGCTGAGAGTGTGACACATTAAATACTGGCAGGGATGCCTGATGTGTATTTGAAAGGAGGATCCTGTGTCTTTCTGTAATTAATTTTAGCACAAGTGTGATATGTGCATGCCTAACACATCACAAGAGAATGTGCAGATGTGGATTGTTCATAGCGCTATCATTAATTCCACCATTGCTGACAATCAGCTCATGGAAGTCAGTTGCCAAATCCCAGCTGGATCCTGCACACAGAGTTTGAACCCTTCTCAAGAGAGATGAAGCACTGCATTCCTGGAAAGTGGAAATCAAAACTCTTGTGAATTGGATGGCCTCATTTGCTCTACAGCTAGTTACTCCCCTGTACTTAGGAGCAGGGCATCTGCCTCACTTGGTGGCCTTTGTTCCATGTAGGTTTTGGTGGTGCACTGGCTCTTGGTTATGCACAGGAAATGGCATTTTGAAGGGCTGGAGCTCACCACAATACCTGATAATACCTGCAGGGACACTGGAGAGGACAGGGGAAGCACCAAGGGCTCCACAGCATCCCATAGCACCTACTCCTTACAGCAGCTGAGCATGCCCACCTCTCAGAGCAGAGCCTGGAACAGCCTCTCAGAGAATCAGTGATCCAGGGCGATCAGCTCTGAGCCTGTCTGCTCTCCAAGAGCCAGTGCCTGACAGGGACGAACGGAGCAGCTTCCGGACGTTTACAAATAACCTGCGAAATAAAGCGCACAGGTGCTGAGCAAATTTGTGCACTCACAGCTGAGCACTAAAGTGGCTTAAGCTTAGACTGGTGCCTCCAAGACTGGATACAGCTGGGGTGCCTGGAAGTGGACTGGAAAGAGAATTGATGCTCTGTGTCTGGGAGCTCATTCTCTTGAGATGCAGACACCAGATGTACCAGGAATCAATGTCCTCAGCAACACATTCCTAAATCTGAGATTCACTAAGAGTTACAACTGCAATGAAATGGGGCTGTTCTCAGCCCTGATGCCCTGACAGATGACAGCTGAGTGTGGGGCAGTGGGGTGGAGGCGTATGAGGCCAATTCACAGTGTGTTGCAGCATATATCACAGCTGAGACAGCCACAACACACAGAGTATCACCACACAATTTCAGAAGGCTTAAACCCACACAGAGTAACACCATAGCTCTTCAGAATCTGCAAGCATCTGCCCCTCATGTTCATGCATGACCCCTGTGTGATATGTCAGTGACTGCACACCTAGGCACTCCATGGCTCATTGCTGTCAGTGCTGCTTACCTGCTTGTCACACCTGTGCCCACTGCCAATCACCACAAACTGGGTGCCTGCGATGGAGGGGAGCTGGAACAGAGCTTGGACCCATCCTGCTGCTGGTGGGTGGCTGTGAGCCTCTGGGACCTGCTGCCCCCAGGAGCTCCCTGTGCTGCCCGTCTGCTGTGCCCTTCCTTCCCCTGAGCTGGGGGAACGGAGCCTCCTGGGGTCGGGGCTCTTCCCAAGCCTCTTGTTTACCATCCCAGACACTGAGAACTGGCCCAGGCTCAGACCAGGAGGGTGTCAATGCCTTGCACTGATTATCAAACCTTGCCTCTCTTAATCAGCAGTTCCTGATTAATAATCAGGGACACCTGAATAGAAAAAGCCAGGGGCCTCGTTACTTCCTCTCCTTGCTGAATCTAGCTGCCCTCTGCAGCCGTGTCCCCAGAGCTGACAGGAGCTGACCCAGCCTGCAGGGCGGGGACTGTGTCCGCCCATGTGGAAGAGGATGCTCTCTTCTCCCCGAGGAAGCTCTCTGACAGCTCTCCTGATTTACCTTCTCGTTTGCCTCAGGCAGGACAAAGCAGAGCAAATCAATGCTGCGGGCAGCAATCAGGAATGCTATTAATAGGACTGATTCTCAGTGACCTGGAAATCCTGCTGATCCTGCCAGGGATGCAGCTCTGCTCCACACTCCCTGAACAAGCCCTGCTGTCTATGGAGACCGTTCAGTGCAGCAGCCTGGGATTCCTTGCTAGAAGCCTTTCTCTGAGCAAACCCAGGGTGAGACATTCCTGCTGGTTTGCAGTGTGTGCCACTGATCCCCCAGGGACTCTCCTCCACTGGGAAACAAAATCGCAGTGAGTAATGACATTGTGTCATTACACTCTTACAAACGGAGAGGTCTCCAGGCTTCCATGGAAGCATTTCTGATCAGGAATGAGACCATAAAGGAAGGTTCTCATTTCAAAGGGCTTTAATGTGGTTACCTCAGGCTCGCAGTTTCTTTGATAACTAAAATAGAGCTGAAGGAAGGCTTTTGTCAGTAAGACTGATGCTAAAATGCTCCCAAGCTTGAGAAGTGTCTTATTGGTTGAAGGAAAAAAAACACAAGTGGAACTGGGAGATGAATGGTAATTCCTTTTGTTGGTTTAGACTTGTGCTGAAGTTCCTTCTGCCTGAAACTCTGAATTAGAAGGTTAGGTTTAATCCTGGCAGTTGATTTTCTTAAATAATCATAACTGTTCAGGCCATCCACAGTGCAGGATCAGTTCAGCTCCCTGAGAAGCCTTTTCTACAAGTCATTCAAGAAGGAACACCTAAGGTTTGCATTTCCTACCTGAATACCCTCCCAGAGCAGTTGTGAGCTGCCTCAGGCCATCCCGGCACCCACAGAACAGGCACAAGGCCAATTACTGGTCAGGCCTGCATGTTGGAAAAGTGAAAGATTCACTGAACATTTTCCCCAGGGCCCGGGAGCCTTGTTCCTGTGCAGACACATTTATTTCTGCATTACTGTACCCAGGAAGTGACCCAGCACTCACTTTAAGGCATGAAAAACACATCTTTTTCTCAGTGCTATGTGAAATTTCACCTTCTCCTTTTCCCATTGACCCTGAGTAAAGCTGGTATCAGCCACTGCCTGCTAGTGCTATTTTACTGTGCCTCAAAGATAAAGGAAGTTTCTTCCCATGTGCACAAAATCCCAGTGTCACCAACACCCTGGGTCATGTGCTGGGAAGGGAGAGAAGCAGAGCTGGTGGCTGGAAAGTGCAGCAGGAACTGGCCAAGGGCAGGGCTGGGCAGCTCCTGCAGAGCAGCTCCAGCTGCCCAGAGCTAGGGAGTTGTGGGTGAGGAGGCTCCAGAGGGTCCCTGCTGCCCAGCACAGCCTCTGGACATGCCTGAAGAGCTGGCAGGGAGTTCCCAAACCGGCTCTGAGCTGGCTTCACTTCCTCAGTGCAAGGCTCCAGCATGCTTGGCTTGGCCACAGAAGAGTGAATTGTTATAAAATGCTAAAGACTTCTTTCAAGATTGTATTCCTTTATCAATGACCAGAAGGCAAAGGGAGGAAACTGGAATAACAGTGGGAGAAGTGAGATGATCTCCTCTAAAAGCAGGGTGGTGCCCCAGGGGCCTTCAAGGGTGTGGGAGATGAGCTCAGCTGTTCCTTCCCAATCGCCTTCTGATGCATTTGGGGGAGTGAAGTGCCACCAAGCTGAGTGTGCTTTAGGTGGTGGCCCCTGTGCGAGAAAACACATTCTCCTTGGCAAAGGGCCTTATTACATCTTCCACGGAGAGGAACACAGAGAATCTGAGCCACATGGCTCTGGGGAAGGGACATGTTTCCTTGGCAAACCCTCCACTGCCTGTGCAAGCTGTCCCCAGCACAAGGAACTGCATCCTGTCCCACTGGGCTGCACACAGCCTTCCCTGCAGCAGGAGCCCACCCTTCCTGCCAGCTCCGTGCTTGCCATCTCACTGTCCCAGCCCCTGACATCCCTGGGGCAGTGCCCAGCTGTGAGCAGCAGCCCCTGGGCCCCGTGGGGCTCCTCTGCCCCACGCTGCAGCCCCAGCCCTTCTTCCCTCTGCCCCATGCTGCAGCCCCAGCCCTTCTTCCCTGCCAGCTGAAGCTGGGCACTGCTCACCTGCCTCAGCCTTGCCCAGAGCCCTGTGTGCTGCTGGCCTGGGGAGGGGGAGGGAAGGTGACAGGGCCCTTTTCTCCTCCTGCCCTACTGTCCCCTTCCTGCAAACCTTGCCTTTTCCTCTGGGACACAGAGAGAAATTCCTCCTCTGCTCTCCCCCTCCACTCACCTCCATGTGCCCTCTCTGATCCTTCACTTTGTTTGTACTCCTTCTCTGCCCCTTTGCTCCTCACACTTGTCTAGGTTTTGCCTTACATGGCATTATTGAATCCCCCTCCTTATAAAAAAAAAAGCTCATACCTGATCCCATTCAGCTTCCCAGCTATAGTTTATCCTGCTTTCATCTGGAAAGTTATTTAACATGCTGTACAGGCTGCCTTTTATCCATTTTGTTTCCAGACAGTTTCCAAACACTTGTGGCCTTAGCGCAGACCTTTTCCCAGAAGGACAAGGTGAGGGACAGAAGGCTGGGTGCTCCAGGCAGTCAGTTGGACTCAGGCAGGATAGACAGGCTGTTCACTGGCCCATCCCTCCAGGGTGTTTGGAGTTACTAATAAGCTGCACCTGTTACCCACTGTGCCAGCCCTGCTGATGCTCCTGTTTCTGAAGTCAGCTGGATGTGTTATTTGGACACAAACCTGATGAAGCAGGAGCTACCTGACAAAACCTGCTTTCCTAGTCAGAGAAAAAGCAATTCTGCCTTGGAAAGAGATGGAATTGGCTGGGGCCTCCCATCTTTTCCTTACTAAACCATTCCCTGAGTGTCAGAGGTGCTGAAGTGGCCAGTGGATGTGCCAACACACTGACACGAGGGTCCGGTTTCCTCCTCCCTCTGCTTTCAACATCCCTGTCTGCTGCTCATACACCTGTGAGAGCCCCTGGCACTGGGCAAAAAGGCACGGCTGTATAAGGCCTCCTAGTGTTCAAGGCAGGACCTGAGGCTATCAGGGCTTCCTGCTTTTGGGATAGAGCACACAGAAAGCCCAGCAGAACCTTTCTGTGGCCACAACTGCTGCTGGAACTGGCAGCCAGAAGCTCCTTCAAAAGCTGTCACCCGTCAAAGCCTGGTGAATACTCCAGGTTCAGAGAACGAGGAGTTCCTTGAGCGTACATCTGACATGTTCAGTGGGATAGAGAGCTCATAATCAAAATTTTCTGCCAGATATACAAATTATTTCTGAAGCTCTGTATTACCACTGTTTGTGGACAGAGTCACTGAAACTTTCCCTCTTAGACCAGCTGCTGTAATTTCATTGCTAAGCCATATGGCAGAGCTCTTATGCAATTGTATTTGAAAATGTGATTCTTCTAGTTGTGTCAGTGCTTTGTCCTCTGTGTTGTTGTTCCTCCCTGTGTGCAGGTAGGTCTCCTGGCTCAGGAGGGTGCCTGTGCAGAGAAGAGCCCTGTGAGAGCAGTGAGGGAGCAGCAGCCCCTCAGAGCCAGGCTAGGACAACCATCACCCCACAGGGGATGGCAGGGGCAGCGTGAGAGAGGGAACAGCTCCACTCTGCTACTTGTGAGAAACGAAGGTCTGACCGGGGGAAGGAAGAGAGCCCCCGAGGGCTGCTCTGAGGATCTCCTGCCAGAGCACAGCCAAGCTCCAGCCCATGGGGAGCAGGTGGGCAAGGCAAACACTCGCCACTTGTCCATGAAAAATCACAGAACCATCTCCTGTCAGCCACAGGCACTGGTGAGCCCAGCACCCAGCCTGCTGTCACCTTTAGTTGCAATAAAACCAAACTCGCTCACCGAGGCAGAGCTGGGAACTTGCCTCTGACACCCCCTTAGGAGAGCCTGAAGGCTGCTCACTGCCTTTGGGGGCTGCACAGTTTGCTGGGCCTTGTGGAGGACTTTGGTTTGGGAGGTACAGGTGAGGTGACCAAAGGACAAAGACTCATCACAGCTTCAGGCACACTCCAGGATTTCTCTGCACTCCCTGGTAAATTAGAGCAGAAATTAATTTCCAGACTAATGGTGTACAAAGTGTTTGGCACCCAGAGCTGTGCTCCAAGAGAGGAGACCAACAGTTGGAAATAGAGAGGACAATTAAAGACCTTAACCAGCCATCATAAAGGTGTTAACTCACTGCTGCAGTTACGTAGCTGTTTATTCATTAAAGGAGGAACTTAATACAATAATAGTGCAGTTATAATATTTGCCATTCTGCATGCTGAAAGCCAAACAATTTTCAGGAGTGATACAAACAGTTCTGTCCCCTCTCCAAAAGGGCCTTTAGATCTCAGAGCTTACAGAAAGCTTTTAAAAGGTACAGCGTGCTCTGGGCATTACCAGAATTCTCCCCATTTATACTGTTGAACCCAGAAGTGAAAAGAGCACCGGAGCTATGAGAATATTTCTCTGCAGCCTGGGCCCCCTCCAGCCTCAGAACCTTCATCCATTCACAGCAGGTACTTTTTCTGTCTGTAAAGCTCAGCCCTAAAACCTGGTCTTCAAGCAAGTGTTGGAGCTCTTTCAACTCACTCAGGAAACATTTCATCTTTTTCACTTTTACGCTGTTTTTAGAAACAAACTCACTGCTGCATTTCATCAGAATTTACTCACAGTTTCACTGCACTTGAACTTGTACCTCTGAAATCAATGAATTGTTTCATAAAAAATTTAGAGCAGATATTGCTGGGAGGTGTGGGAATGGTTTTTTAAAAACTGCTTCTTTATAGAGTGTTGTTGATTAAATCTTTGCAGCCTACAAGATTCTGAGCTACAAGATTTTGTGGAGGTGGAGTGGGGAAGGTTTCTACACAGAGCAGACACGATCTGGTGCTCAGTGGTGCTGTTTATTTATTACCTCCCGTGAGGCTCAGGAGATGAGTGTGGTTTGCTAATGGTGCAGAGAGCAGCCACTGCTCAGGCTGTCACTGCAGGGCACGAGCTGTTCCTGTACCCCTGGTACAGCCCTCTGAGGGGAGCCTCGGGCAGGGTCAGTGGTACTTATTGGAGATGTTCCTCTCCAACATCAAAATCCTCTTCTGCCTCAGCTGGATGAAACATTCTGTATTTGCCAATCTGGCTTAAAGGTGAAAGGGAGGAAAAGGAGTTTCCAACATTTCTGCTCCTGTTTGCATAGTCAAAGACACACAGACACCTGTTCTTTGACCCCAGAGGTCACGTAGGAAGCGCAAACAATCAGTGCTCACTGCCTGAGTATTATTAAATATTATGGGCAAAGAGGAAGATTACAGAGAAATGTGAATAAATCAAATTATCAGGATTTACCACCAGTTTTATTAATTTTTTTTCCTTTTTTTTTTTTTTTTGGCGCAATTCGGTATAAAAGGAACTATTACCAGTTTTGCGTAGTAATTTGAGGAAGAAATGGAACTATAGCTTGGACTGTTACGGCATTTAACAGCAGTTACTAATGAAAAAGTGAAAATAGTTGCTAAGTGTTGCACTTGACTGAGATAAAGTGGATGCAGATAGAGCATCTCCAGTACATCAGTCTGTACTGAGCACATGCTAACAGGAATTCAATTTATTCCCACCAACATTTGCTCTTTCTATTGTGAAAGAGTTTTAATTAACTTATTGTGAATGGTCGGTAGCTACTTACTCTGGAAGAGCCTTACAGATTTAATGAAGCACCATTCTTTCTGAATTCATGCTGAAAAAGTGACAATGACAAATTTTAAGCTGAATTACTTGCCATATGTGATCAGTTAATGGAAAACCTTCCTCATCCCAATTATTAATTACTGTCCTGTTATTTTCCCTATTAAGCAGCAGTCTTCTGACTTCAGCACTGTGTCCAGGAGCAAACGTGCTACTGTCACTGTCAATAAAGCCATTTGGGCACAGGAAAACCCCTTCAGTCCAGGTCACAGCCATCTATTGCTTGTTTGATGCTTTCTGCAGTCATTGCTGTGTCTGGCACCAGTAAGAGCCACGTGCAGGAGCAGAGGGAGAGGGCTGAGCTCCCCCAGCCACGCTGTTACTTTTCGTGTTCATTTTCTCAGATACCCCCGAGCATCACTGAGTTTTGGAGGCTCAAACTGGAGGGATTTTGGTCCATAAGGAGAAAAAAAGCCCTAAATAAGAAGATGAGCCTGGTGCTGGCTGCACTACAGCCACCAAAGCTGTGGAAGGGATCTGAGGAGGGGGCAGGGCAGCTGAAATTGCTGCTTACCTGGACAGGTGTGAGGTGGGGGTGAGGGCTGGGTGCTCCACTGGGTGATGGAGCTCCTGCAGTGGCCGGCTCTGCCCTGGGCTGTGTGGCAGCAGCATCACAAGGACAGTGAGCAGAGGACTCAGGCTTTGGAAGAGCAGTTCAGACCTTTTTCTTCATTACCTGTGTTCATGACTTCCTCCCACACCACCTGCAGGAGGGGCCTGGTTCCCACCTGAGCCAAAGTTTCACACTGGCATAATCAGGTGATTTCTTAAGCACAAGGTCAGAGTTTTCTTGAAGATGGTGATGAAGGTGGGAGTAAATACAGCTGTCCCAGGTCAGGGGGAGTAAGGCACTGGAGCCCCTTTTACCTTTCTAATGACTTTGTTTTATTTATTTACTTATTTTACTTAGTTCTGTATTGCTTGAGTCCTTCAGCTTTATGTCCCAGGGGATATCACTGTGCTGGGAGAGCAACACTGTGCTATAAACAGGACAGAGACAAGTTCACTGTGGATTCATTAACACCTTTGTGCACTTGTGGCAGCAACATTAAACAAAATAGTAAATAATCCAGCCCCCTACAGCCATGGGCATCTGCCAGCTCCCAGCCTGGCTTCCCAAAGGAAAGCATGTGCTTATTCCTCACTGGTGCCAGTCACGAGTCAGGAAAATGACCTGGATTCCTTGTGCAAGGAGAGACAGGTAAAGCTGCAGCAACACAGGACAAAATGCATCAACATTTCCAAGAGAGAGCTTAGCAATGGCAGGAATCACAAATAGGGAAGTATTTTCATGAGGAGTCAATTCCATGGCTTTCAACAGTGACTTCTTTCTGAAGATGATCTGTGCACATGCTGCAGTTAAAAACTTCACACAAGTGACAGGACATAAAGTCAACAGTTAAACACATTATAAAGACTGCTCAGGGAGATGAAAGGAGGCATTAAAAACAGCAAACCTTGTGTAAAGGTTAATTAAAACATTAATAATGCAATGTTTCAATTATTCATGCATAAATAAAAAGACACTTAATGGTAGATACACACTGAGCCTTACTGCAGTGGACATGACATTGGGATAGACAGAGAGCACATGAGAGCTTCAGCTCAGCACAGAAAATGACTGTGGAGCACAGAAAGTGCTGGGCAGGGGGATGGGGTGAGTGTGGGGATCACGGGGTGCAGGACGAGGTGGCTGTGGGTACCTGCTGTGATCACTTCCACAGGTCTCAAGGACAGTCCCTGTGTCCCCATCCCTGCAGCCACACCAGGCTCAGGAACCAGGGGAGTGCTGGCTCGTATCTGAGTGTAGCTCTCCCATGTGAGCAGCATGGGATGGGCAGGACCACCCCTTTTAATCCTCAAATACAAAGTTTCTGTACAGTAACAACTGAAAAATCCCATCATATTTTTGCACTCTTATTTTCTACAGGTTATAGAATTGTAGAATCCTAGAGCAGCCCAGGCAGGAAGGGACCTTGAAAGATCTTCTAATTCAATACTTTCTGGGAAAGGAATCCCACAGAGATTTCCTCACACCCTGACCACCTGCATGAGGAACCCCCCAGCGATAGAGGCATGTCCCTGGGAAGGTTGTTCCAGTGCCATTCCCCATGGGGCTCCTCCTGCAGAGAAACTCTCCATCCTCTTCAGATCTGCCCTGTATGTCCTGGGGTGCTGGGATGGGGCCCCCCTGAGTCCTCTTCAGGAGAAGGGACTGAACTTCTTCAGTCTTTCCTCACAGGGCAGGTTCTCCAGCCCTTGGGTCATCTGTATTGCCCTCCTTTGGACCCTCCCCAGTCTGCCTGCTTCGTTTTTGGATTGTGGGGCCTAGAACTGCACATGACCAGCTGGAGGTCAGGCAGGGGGCACGCCTCTGCAGCCTGGAACCCACAGTGGCCTTCACACAGTGTTGCCAGGACTGCCATCCCCTCATCTGTTCTTGATGTGACCTCCTCAGACGCTCAGAGCACCACTTAGAGCCTGCTGGCTCTGGACCTGCACCTGCACTTCAGACACACCTTCCCCTCCCTGTCCCCAGCACCGTGTGTCTGTGCAAACACTGCTTCTGTGTGGCCATAATGGTGCTCTCAGTTTCTCTCTTTAAGCTGTCTTTGACAAGTCATTTAGAGTTTGCCTGCTTTCATCAGCTTTTCCAGTGAAGGAAAGTTGGCAGGCAATTCTCAACTACCTGACTTGTCTCTCGTCTGATGATTGATTTCCAGTGGGAGTAAGTTTTGATATTTGAAAAGATCCAACCTATTATTATTGAACATTTGAGTTGTGTAATGGCAGTATCTGTCTGACAAACCCAGAAGGATATTTGAGCGGAGGGCTCAAAGGCTGAAGGAAATTCTAGATCATGTATAAAATATTGCCCAGTGCATTGTCTCTAATGTCAGACAGAGAATGGAGAGAGGCCACAATGTCAGGAGAATGCAGCCAAGTTGAGGGGAAAAAAAAAAGGTGAAATGGAATATTTCAAAAAAGTGAGGAGAAATGTTAGCTTCTGTGAAGAATGAAAGATATGGCAGACAATGGGATGAAAAGGACTGATTCTGACCTACATACCCAGGCAGAATCCCTGCTGACAGAGAGGAAAAATGATGCCTTTGATCTGCAGGTGATATCAAGACTCTGGGCAGAGATAGCTGATGAATGCTGCTGGAAAGGAAGAAAATGACACCAGCCCCAGTGGAGCCTGGGCTCTCATTGCAGATGGACCAGCAGCCCACTTGTGCAGCCCAGCTGTGGTTTGGGGACAGGGCAACAGAAACATCCCCTTGGGATGGACAAAGTTACCTGCTGGGCACAGCAGAGCTTGCCCTTGGGGAGGAGACCTGGAGCCTTAGCTCAGGGCTGGAGCTGTGCTGCAGTGACCCAGCTGGGAGGATGCTGGGGCTGGTGACCAGGGCAGGCCTGGCAGTGCTGCAAAGGGGCTGCTGTGCCCCTCCGGGCTGGGCTGCCCTGTCCTGCACAGCAGCTGTGCTGTTCCTGGAAAACTAACAGCAGTTAGCTGTCTGTAGCAGCCAGGGAAGTGTCCCCTCGAGCCTCACAGTCTGAGCCAAGCACCAGCTGCTCTGCTATGACACTCACTGCACAGAGCATGGACTTAAGGGGAGAGCACATGCTCGGGGGTGAGCTGGTGTGGAGCCTCGTGCAGCCAGGAAACCAGTTGCAAGTTCTGGAGAAATCCCTTCATTTGGGAGCAGATGGGAAAAGACACTTATTTTCTCCCCTGCTGCCAAGGAAAAGACCCCATCATCCCTCACCTCATTTCCAGGCACAGTCTCACCCAGATCATGGCCATTGCTCCCCTGTCTCTGAGCCCAACCTCACCTGGGTCACTGCCATCTCTCCTTTGTCCCCAGTCACAGCCTCACCTGGGTCACTGCCATCTCTCATTTGTCCCCAGGCATGGCCTCGCCTGGGTCACTGCTGTTGCTCACCTGTCCCCAGACATGGCCTCATGTTTTCTGCTGTCCTTTGGTCTGGGAGTTCAGACCAGCCCCAGCCCTGCCAAAGAGCAGCTCAAATATACACCTGTATATACAAATATACACCTGTATTTCGGGCACCAGCAGGTTTTGAGAGCACGGGGAGGAGGTGTTTTCCCACAGTATCCAGAAAGCTGTAGTGCCATGTTCAAATGCAGGGAGAGCTGCTGCCTCATTAGCATAAGATTCTCTTTTTACTAATCAAGTCAGCATAATTTTGCTTATGATTGTGTTTGATTGTATTAGGGAATTATAGACTTGAAAATTCTTTTTTTTTTTTTTTCAACGAGTCTGTAGGAGGCAGCAGCACCATTCCTGTGCTATTTTTAGTGAATGTTTCAGAGACTGTGCTCTGTGCCTGTCCTGTTTCACTGCCAGGATTGCACACCTGGAATTCCAAGGGAAAAAAGAAATGTGAGCAGTGTTAAAGGAAGTTTTGCACCCATCTATGTGTTGCCTCAGGAGGTAAAAGGCAGCTTCTGCCTCCATTCTGGACTGACTGTAGTGCTTCTAGATTAACCCAGTGTTGCCACAATGGCTTTAAAGCTCATAGCTAAAATGGCATTTTAAAAATCCCACTTAACTTGCCCGCACTTATCATACCCCAAAATGGAGATGTTTTGTGCTCCAGTGACAAAGAGTGTCATGTCTGAGGTTATAATTACAGGTGAAAGTGGGAAGTGAATTTCCCTGTAACTTTAAAGCCCAATGATGGTCCTTTCAGGTCACAGAGCTTCTGAGGCCATCCCACAGCACAGCTCCAGCACTCAGTAAGATTTATGGGCAGCTGCTCTTTTCCCAAGGGGTTTTCCAGATGGGAGCTGCCAGAGTAGTGAGAGCCCTACAAGCTGCTGGAGCAGCCACAGCAGCCCCAGGCCCCTGGTGTGGGGCTGGGGAGCCTCGTGGTGGGCTGGGACCCACAGCTCTATCTCCCTGAGGCTCCCTGGAGATCTGTGGCTCAGGAGCAGCATACCAGGGAGTGGGGCAAGCAGTGGAGTGGGACGTGCCCCGGGACCTGGCAGTGCTCTGCTCCATGCTAATGGCCAAGGATTGGCCAAACCTCACAGGAAAGGGCTCTGGCCACTCAGTGTTGTGCTAAATCCCTTGGATGTGACACAAGCCCAGCAGCTGTGTGGGAAGCTCTGACTCCAGCATTACAGAGGAAATGCTGTAATGCCACATTGACCCATGCTAAAACCAGGGAGTGCCCTGGATCCCACGGTGACCTGGCCCCTGGGCCAGGGGCCCATCCAGCCCAGAGCCACTGCCCCTCCAGCACGGGGCACTGGGGCTGCAGCCTGCCAGCGGGGGATGCCACAGCCGTGGGCTCCTGAAGGGCCAGGGAGGCACTGGGAGGAAGTGGAGGCCAATTTTCCTCTTGTAAGGCTCACACTGGACTGGCTTCTGTAGTGCTCTGTGTCTGTGCCTTACAGAAAAATGCTTCAAATAAATCACCAAAACCATTTGGGGAGAGGAAAAGAATTCTTGTCTGGCAAGGGTTGAAGGGCTCCACCTGATTATCTTGCCTGAAATCCAACAAAATTCTGACTTTGGTATATGTTTCAAGGAAAGCTTGTCTGGTACTAGGAAGCTTTTTAATCTGGTTGAAGTAATAAAAGATTCTGACTAGGAGTTAAAGAATTAAATGGATCAGTAGCAAGGCAGGAGCTCTGGGAGTGCTGGAGATTAAAATTGTGTCACACAACCAAGGGACTGGTATCAGCTCTGGCAATGAACTGCAGCCAGGAGGAACTTTCCTAGGAGACAGACAGGGAAAGCCCCTGCTGCTGTGGGGATGCTGCAGATGGAAGAGATCCTGCCCAAGGGCTCTGCTCCACCCCGCTGGTGCCAAGGGACAGACAGAGCCTCACCCCAGGCATTGTGGTGGCAAATGAAATGCAGGAGCACTGGAGCCCCTGAACATCATGCACTCTTGGCTTGCTGTGACCCCAGCCCCTGTTTGCCCTCCACGGGGTCACCTGTGACACTGAAACACCTGCAGACGTGTCCCTGTGCTACAGGAGCTGCTCAGCTTCGTGGGTGAAAAAGGAACTGTGAACAAGTGAGACATTACCTGCCACGTCAGCTGAGTGCACATGCCCCTGCACACACAGACTGAAAAGTTTCCTTTTTCTCCAGTGGATCCTAAGAAAGAGATTATAATAAGATTTTGTGCATAGCCTGTTGTTCTGCATTTTGACACCAACAATTCCAAGGCACACAGTAAAAGCAAAAGGAGATAAGATGCAAAATGATTCTGTAACAGGTACTGAAGATTTTCTGGGGAAGGGATTTTTTTCTTTGCTTGCTAAGCTTTCAAAAATAACACTGACATTTATACAAAAAGGAGCTTTTTCTTTTCCCCTGGAGGTTAACAGCCTGCTGTCTCCTATAGTGAGTTATCCTCTGGGCACTGCTAGCACAGGTAGAGGAGTTGCTTCTAGTCCAAGTGTCAGCACCCAGCAAGGCAAAAATATTATGGAGTTAACAATTGATTTAATAGCAAGCCATTATCAATAATTCCATCCCTCAGGTTCATGGTGGGCAGCGCTGCTGGTTCACAGTGCTGGGCAGGGAGAGCCTGGGTGCCTGGTCTGCCTCCTGAGTATTCCCCAAAGACATTGGCTGGCACTGACCCAGCAGGATCAATCCCTAATTGCCTGTCTCGGGCCCAGGGTTTGGCAGACACAGCCACCCAAATCCATGTGGCAGCAGTGGTGGCAGTGTTGGCATGCCAGCAGCCCTGAAGGGAGGAGGGAACAGCAGGGCCATGGGTGAGGTTGGAATCCCTTCCAATAGAGGTGGCAGAGACAAGAGCAGGCTGTAAAAGCATCCATTGTGTAGTGATGTTGTCTTTGTCCTGTTCAGCTAGAGCATTGTCTCTTACACCAGTGGCAGCCCAGTAAATTAGAAATTCCATTCCCTTGACCTGTCAAGGAGCTAAGATGACAAACTACCATCGAAATCATACAATAGATTAAATATGTGTGCAAGCCTGCATTAACTGCTGCTGGAAAAAACACCCCAAACCATGTCCATGCAGTGTCCTGCAATGTGAAATATGTGTCAGATTAGGGCTTCCCTCAAAATGCCCCAGGGCTGGGACCCACAGCTCTATCTGATGGCACCACAGCCAAAGGAACAGCCTCTGAGTGTTTGCCAGCCTTTTTGCAAGGCTCCAGCTGATGGGTTTATGCTGAATGAATAAATAAGTTTTACTCTGCTCTCCTACAGAAGACAGATAAGAAGCCAAAAAACAAATAAGAAGCACAGCAGAACAGCAAACATATTTGCTTTATGGAGGAGAAGCCACGGCTAAGTTTCTAGACCATGAAGCTACAGGCTGCCTCAAATTAAATTAATTTAATGGTTTATACATTTCATCTGTAGAGATGTGGGCACTGAAATGTGCATCTTCAGGCGAGGTAGGGAGGCCTGGCAGACACTCATGTCACCCCCTGGCATGGTGCAGATGCCAGGTGTGTATCAGGGACAGCTGGAGAGGGGTGGGTGCTGCAGGCATTGCTCTGCATCTGTAGCCCCCAGTCCTGCCCCGCTGGCAGCAGCCACCCTGGCAGGGCCAGCTGAGCCATGGGGTGGGAGCCAGGGCTGCCCAAGCCCCATGAGGGGGCTCTGCAGGGCCAGCAGGCACCACTGACACCAGCAGCTCCCACCTTCTCCCCACCCCCAGCTCTGCCTCCAGACAAGGACTCTGTGCCTTCATTGCCAGGAAGGTTCTGCATTCCCATCCTCCAAATTGGTTTTTGCTCTTTTGGCCAAGCCCTAATTCATCTTCTGTCAAATATTTTTTCCTCCTGCCAAAACCAGAGCTCCTATTACTGTTCCTCACATCCAGCCTAAGAGTGTCTGTAAATAATGAATTTGCATAATGAGCAGGATTTATGAAAACCAGTTGCTCTCTGTGTAGGTGACCTTGTGACTCCAAACATGCCCGTGTGCAGGGATGCAGGGCAGTGCTGCAGCAGCAGCAGCTTTGGGAAGCTGCTCATTGGGTGTGTGAGCACCTTGCCATGTGTGCCTTCCTGGCTTCTGGCTGCACTTAAAAGCCCAAAATGCTCTCACAGAAATGTGTTGGGCTCCCTCCAAAGTGGTGGTGACAGTGGTTGACCATGTCCAGTCACAGCAGTACCAGTGGCACCACCTGCTCACACTGGGGACCCTTCTGGCAACACCCAGCAAACCTGCAGGGACAGATCCAATCCAGAAACAAACTGCTCTCTCCTGATCACTTGTTCATGATCACTGTGCAAGGCAAGGTGAGATTTTGGGGATGAGCACAATGTAGGGCAATAATTGATGCCAATATTATCCAAACACTGAGACCCTGCTGCTCTCTACAAGTCCCTGACAGGAGGCTGCAGCCAGGGGAGGCCTGGCTCAGCTCCCAGGGAACAAGACAAGAAGGAGGAGATGGCCTCCAGAGCTGCCAGCTCTCCCTGGTGTGGATGGTGCAAACACACAGGGACAGGGCTGGGCAGCTCTGACATCCCAAGAACAGCAATGGGAATGTGACAAACACCAGTATGGACGACTCCAGGGAGGACAGATGGCTCTGATTTCTTTGTTCCATAATGTGTGAGTTTGAGTGTGACCACAAAAGTTAGAAGCCAGAAATAACTGAATGTAGTTATAAATGGAAGGCAGTAATAGAAAGTTTGCTGGTGTTTCCTTCTGAGGAAAATGCCCCTGATTCACTGGACAATGATGGAATCCAACATACTCACAGTTTTAATGATATTTTAAAAGAATTATGATAAAAATTTGGATTAATTAGGGGAAAGGTAAATTGTCCGGTAAAAAAGTTCAGTATTTCAAACTTATTTTGGCTTGGAAGAGGAGGAAGAAATTGCTTTTCACGTCCTTTTCCAACAGATCCAGTTTACTAAATTTCCATAATAAGTCCATCTCATCTTTGTTCTTAAATAATTGCAGAGGTGATGTAGAGAACTGCAAACCTGATCTCATATAAAACCTCCTGAGATGATAAAACCTGGGCTGAAAACTGAAGTCATTGTGCAAATCCAATGTTTCTCTGAGCTTTGCTGAACATGTGGAGCTGGCAGCAAATGACAGTCTTGCCCCTATAGGTTACACAGAACAGCTTAGTCAGCTCACCAGTGGGAATCTCAGATATTTTGTAAAATATCAGACTTTTCCAAACATCACTGTAAATTTCCCACTTAATTTTATAACATCAAACCTGCCCTCATTTTCCCCTCAATCTTCCATTTGCTCATGAGATCATGGAGTCCCTGCTGATAGCAAGCTGTGATAAATTAAGTTTATCATGTAAGAAAAAATATGTTTGAGTTATAACCGTTAACTCCAGCTGAAATAATTCTATGGATTCTCCTGAATGGAAACAAATTCAGTCAGGACATCAGAGCTCTGTAGCTGTGTGATTTATATGTATAAATATGAAAGGCATTGGCTGCTCAGAGAACTAAAAGTGTCAGGAGCTTTGAGTGTGGCTCTGTGGTAGCACCCAGCACTCCCCATCTGAACCTGTGAGTGGTGGGAAGGTGGGATCTCCACCTTGGAATAAAATCCCCCTGAGGTGCTCTGTGAGGGGAAAATGGGATTTCCAGACTGGGACAGTGGGGTTCAGGACAACCTTTCCCTTCAGTGTAGCTTGTTTCAGGATGCTCTGATGGTGCTACAGAAATGTCCTGGGTCTGGTGAGGGCAAAGTGCCATGTACGAGGTCTTGGCCAGGGGACAGGGCTTGGAGCAAGCTGGTCCAGTGGAAGGTGTCCAGTGGCTGCTGTGGCTCTGCAGAGGTATTCAGGGTATTGGCAGGAGCTATATATATATATATATATATATATATATATATATATAATATACCCGAGGCAAGGAGTATTGGCAAGGAGTTCCCATGGAGAAGGCCCCAAATGGATGAGTGCCAGTGGTACCATGGGACCTGTGCCAGCCCGAGCCGTGGCTCGACCATTCTGCTGGGACTGCCCAGGGCCCAGGTCCTGCAGAAGGTGACCCCTTGTAGGCCATGTGGGCCCCCTCAGCTTCCAGAAACCACCATTTGTCATGTACAAACGCTATTTAATGTTCTGAATAACGAGTGACATAATTAATGATACACAGACTGAACGTGTATCACCTGATACACTTGTGACACGCTGTCAGAGAAACCATTCCTCATTGCACACCTGTCCTCTGCATTTTTGAACCTCACAGCCCAGTTTATAAGCCCCAGTTCTGTGGGACTTGGCTTGTTCAGGTATCCCCTTCAGTTTAAATTTATCTTTTTCCTGATTTTTATGCATTTATTCAGTCTGTACTAAGTAGTGGTCATTATTTAGTACTGGATCACCTGGCTCTGGTGATCTGAGAGTTTGGCTTTCTGGAGGTGCCTCATTTGTCTTGTGTTTGCTTTGAACATAAATCATAAGCCACCAGGGCTGCTTGGAAATGCACCATTTTTCTGAAAGAAAAATCACTCTGCAAATCAAACACACAAATAAAGTGTAAATTGTATGGGTCTTTCATGGCCATGTGTTGGTTATGGGGGAAATTCCAAGGGTGGCTCCTGTGAGAAGCTACCAGAAGCTTCCCCCTTTTCTGATGGAAGCGTTGCCAGTGGCTCCGAGAGGGATCCACTGGTGGCTCCTGCAGCTGACATCCACCCAGCTTCCCCAGTCCATCCTGCTGCTCCCCTCCTGTGGATGCTAAGGTATGTATTCCCAAACTCATCACTGAACAGTGGATCAAGCAACTTTTAGGGAAGAAATTGCCTTCTGGTGTGTGAAACAATGTGGGGAGAAAGTAAACCAGAGAGATGAGAGAAGTACAACCTCAGGACTGGATTTCTTTTCTTTGTTACTGCTAGGTTTTGAGAAAGTGGAATTGGAAAAAAATCCCTTAATTTAAATTTCATTCAATGTCAACCTTCTCACCATCAAAGAGCAGTAACAATAATGTTGCGTTGTTTAAACAAACCACAAACTGCTCACAAACCTGCTCTGAGGAGCTAATAGGGAATCTGGGCGCTCCGAGACATGGCTTGAGAAAAATAAAAAGCCAGTCTCTAATGGTATTTGGAGTGCCATTTTCTTCCAAAATGTTGCCTTATTGGCTTCCACAAGATTCCCTTCGACGTTTCCATCCTCATCATCTCAGCCAGGGGACTGAACTGAAATTTCCCCACTAATGAGAAGGTGTCAGTCACTGAGTTTAACTTTGAGATTGAAATGCTGTCCCTGTTCAGATGCAAAGTCAGCAACTGGCAGGCCAGTGCACAGATTGGTTTTTGTAATGCAAACGAAATCCTCAGGAGCCCTCCAAATGGAGGCCCTCCAGTCTTGTTACACAAGTCTTAAATTCATTATTAACAGCGTAGCACTGCTAATTGTACAATTGTAATGTAGCATTTGGTAATTGCTCACTCTACAAACACTGTAAAGGCCTTAGAGAATGCATCTAATTATGGGCTTTTGACAGAAAGCGGGCGGGAAATCAGTCCAGGGCTGCAGAAGTGTACGGCTCAGCTTCCTCATCCTCACAGAGCACGGGCAGATGAGTTACAAGCTGAGTGGATCCACCAGCCGGTGGCCACCAAAAGGGGAAAATTTCTTCACCCCCTTCTTCTACATTCTGCTTCCCCCTCTGGCTGTGCTGTCCCGCCTCTGAAGCAAAGGGCTGAAGGGCGTGCCAGGAGACATCTACTGGTGCTAATTTCTGGCCTTAGTGCGGGTGTAACTTCAAAACTGATCCCAGAATGGGCCTTGGCTTCTACTGGTCCCATGGAAGCAATGCTGAGTTTTGGAGTGGCTGTGTGTGACTTAGCTGTTGTGATGATTTCTCGCTGGGATGAAGCTGATTTTCTTCCAGTAGCTGGTCAGGAGCTGTGCTTTGGATGTGTGCTGGAAGCAGTGTGGATCCCATGGGGATGTGCCAGTCCCTGCTGAGCAGCCCTTGCACAGTGCCAGGGGCTGCACTGCTCCTCACCCACCCCACAGCCAGGGGGACACCAGGGGCTGGGGACA
Organism: Lonchura striata; assembly: GCF_050655825.1. Lineage (NCBI taxonomy): Eukaryota > Metazoa > Chordata > Aves > Passeriformes > Estrildidae > Lonchura > Lonchura striata. Next base: position 73,849,827 of record NC_140707.1, on the reverse strand, counting down.
CAGCTGGGACCTCTGATCCCCACAGGACACTGTGCTGAGAGCTGGGGACACAGCTGGGACAGCTGATCCCCATTAAGGGATGTCCCAGCCCATGGGACGCTGTGCTCAGCACATGGAGAGCAGTGGGACAGGGCTGGGGGCACATTTGAAGTGGTGGGTTTGCATTCCCGAGTCACTGTCATGTGTGCTGGAGGCTGGCTGTCTCAGGGGTGGCTGAGCACCTGCCTGGAATGGGCAGTGGGGAATGAATTCCTTGGTTTGCTGTGTTTGTGTTCACAGCTTCTCCTTCACCTGTTAAATTGACTTTACCTCCACCCACCAATTTTTCTGCTGTTGCTCTCCCTGTCCTCTACCTTCCCCACAGAGAGTGATGAGGGCAGGGTGAGCCAAGCTGCTGGCTGGGGTGAGCCCAGGGCACCTGAAGGGCCAGGGCTCCTGCCCCAGCCCCAGCCATGGCTGGCAGCAGGGCACTCTGTGCATGGCTCCGGGGCTCTGTGCCAGCACGCTGGCATCTCAGGAGCCCCACGCCCTCTTGGGCTGCTCTGACACAAGAGGAAAAGCATTTCTTTTCCTCTGATTTTCAGCATTTCTCAACCTGTTCAGATGACCAAACTCTTTTTGCAGCCATATTTTTCCAAGCCCATTTGGCAGCACCAGTCTCGTCCCTCATGTCCCGTGTTAGCTCCCAGGACGGGCAGACATGTGGCTGGTCAGGGCAGCAGCTTGAGGGTGGAAAGAGAGGGGTTTGGTCTGGGGATGGCAGCAGGGATCTCAGCAGCCCCTGATCCCTCCTGTTAACCCACAGCCAATCCCAGCACATTAGGAAATGTTACCCAGGACCTGAGAAACATAGGAAAAGCAGGAAAACATTCCTCTTTGGGGGATGGACTTTAAAAAAAAAAGAAAAATATACCTGTGTTTGGAAGCTACAGTGGGAAACTGAAGATCAAAAGTAAAACAAGCATTTTTGTCTAGGAGAGCAAGAGATGGGAACAGCTCACCCAAGGGGCCAGTTGAGTTTTGCCTAATGAAGTTGTCTCTCTTTAGCCCAGCCTGGGTTCATTTCCAGAAGAATTTCAAACAGCAGCAAACCCCAGGACTCAGTGGCTCCGGTGTGTGCCCTGTGGCAGGCCAGACCGGCACGATGCACCTGCCACTTCTCCTTAAGGAATGGAACCCCAGGACTGAGGATCCTGTCCTTGAGACTGGCGATGGCAGGAGCTGCAGAGAGCTCCCTGTAGCAACAGGACCGAGAGGGTAATTAGCAGTGACAGCTCCTGACCCAGGCGTTCCGACCTCCCTGAGTCCTGTAAAGCAAGTTGTTAGTCAAATACTGTGCCCTCAATTACTGCTAATTACCGTGGAGCCATGGCATCCTGAGATTTTAAACACTGTATGGAAGTCTTGTGCGATGAGAGACCATTGGGGACTGTCTGAGGGGTTTCTGTGCAGTGTATTCCTGACAAGATGCTTCATGCCAAACAGGTGACTTCCAATAATGTTTAATCTGCACATAATATTATTAAAATAAAGCAGGTTGGCAGACTGAGACACAGCAGACAGCCCAAGTCCTCCTCTTGCACCTCTCAAAAACCTGAATCAAAGGGATCCCTGGAACCTTGGGAGTGTTCCTGTGACTCCTGGTCAAATTTTTGGCTAACACAGCCCATAGCCTGCTAACCTGGTGTGTGCTGGGAGCAGCATCACTGGGGCAGAGCAAGAGCCCCACAGTGGCAGGAGGTGGCTAGAAGGAGCTAAGGGTTGGCAATGCAGCCACTCCTCCCCATCCCTGTAGCCAGCATCTCCACATATCCCCTGTCAGGAAGCTCAGTCAGAGCCTGCTGACTCTTGGGAGCAGAGCAGACCAAGCTGGGGGACGTAAAAGTCAGCTCACCCCAAAAGCCTTTGCAGTGGATCCCACAGAAGAGGGACTGCTGAGGTTTCCCTGCCTCCTTTTGTGCTGGAGGGGATGCTCCATGCTGATGGAGGGGATGCTCCATGCTGATGGAGAGGATTCTCCATGCTGATGGAGGGGATGCTCTGTGCTGATGGAGGGGATGCTCCATGCTGATGGAGGGGATGCTCCATGCTGATGGAGGGGATTCTCTATGATGATGGAGGGGATGCTCCGTGCTAATGGAGGGGATTCTCTGTGATGATGGAGGGGATTCTCTGTGATGATGGAGGGGATGCTCCGTGCTAATGGAGGGGATTCTCTGTGATGATGGAGGGGATTCTCTGTGATGATGGAGGGGATTCTCCATGATGATGGAAGGGATGCTCCGTGCTGATGGAGGGGATTCTCCGTGCTGATGGAGGGGATTCTCCGTGATGATGGAGGGGATGCTCTGTGCTGATGGAGGGGATGCTCCATGCTGATGGAGGGGATGCTTCATGCTGATGGAGCAGGAGGAATGAATACTCACCCCTGGGCTGGGATCTCCTTTGTTCATGGGTGTGGGATTCAGTTATGGCTTATCTATTATGGAATGTCATATGGCTTGAGTGGTGAATAAGGGAATTCATGTGAATCCCTTGGGCAAAGGGGATCCAACCCTTGTGCTTGGTTGCTGTATCTCCTAATGAGTTCATTAAGAAAGCCTAATTTACAGAGCACTTTGTCCTGTGAAAGATCCAAATGATGATGATAGCTCTCCTTTGGCTCTCCCTGCCAGCTGTCAGAAGTGTGTCTGTGGCCAGGCAGTGCAGCAGGGGCTGTCTGTGCCACGGAGCCTGTTGGGACACTCGAGGTTTCCACCTGCTCACGGGGGTGCAGCAGCAACACCGAGCCTGCAAAAACAAAAGGAAAGTGGGCACCAGGAGCGGTGAAGTGAGTTTTAGCATCTCTGTCTCTAGAAGGGGTTAAATCCAAGCCTGACTCAGGACCTTGAACCTGGTTTGTGTTATGAACATACACAAGACCCTGGTAGTGAATGCCCAGACCAGAGAGAAGAGCAGATGCTGGGCTGGAAACACTGTGTTGTGGTTCAGCTGAGGAATTCAGCACTTGGAAATTGCTCTGTCTCTGCCTTATTAGATTAACTTGCTGCTCTTTCTTCCTCCTCTGTAGTGTTCCTTATTCAGAATTTGCTCAAATATTTTCCTCCAGAAGATTTAATATCTCAAAGTGCAAATATCCAAACCCTGTATCATTTTGTAATTTCATACTCTGTAGTTCTTTCATATGCATATCAATCATTTGCTATCCTTTTGAAGGATGCAGCTTGAGTAACGGTAGTGAAAGAAAACCCATTCAGTGTTGATTTTAATTGAACAAGCTCGGAAGCAGTGGGGATCCATGCCAGACACCAGTTCGCTCTTTTTTGAAGAGTTATTACCAGAGTTCTTTTGCTTCTCTGTGTCTATTTTTTTTCCAATTAGCAGCTTCTCAAAAATATTAGTTATCTTATTATTTTCTCGGTTCTGCTTGTTTGGGATGCTTATGCATAATAATCACTAAATTCACTTTCTCCTCCTGTTCCAATGGAATATTGTATTCCTCGTCTCTGCTGGAGCAACACTCTAGCCTGCATTCCGGAGCAATTTTTGAAGTGAAAATTAACTCATTTTTGGTGCAACCTTTTCATTGTGGTTATGGCAGTGTGAGCTCCTGTATACTCTAAACTGCAGCTGTAGAGACTGTAAGCATTATAAACTGGAGACTGCACTGTAAATAGAAGTTTATTCTTTCTTCTGTGCACAAATGGAGTGTTGGGTAGCTCTTCATTCTCCCACCATGATGAGTTGAACATTAGCCCTCAGCTAATGTTGCTTGGATAGAAGAGAGGAGATAGAATATCCAGAGAAGTAATATTTTGAATTACTGGACACTCTTTTCCATGCAAAATTTGGCTTAAGGAAAAGACTTAAATCATCAACTGGTAGAACAACATATTCCCATCTATTATGGAAACGAGGTCTGCACATGGCTCTGACAGTGCTGAGGGAATTGGGGCAGGCTGGTGATGGAGACTTTGCTGTTTTCTACTGAGAAGTCATCTGAACAAAAAAGGAATAAATTGTGAAAGAAATAAATGTGAGTAAGGAAGGACTTTAAAAGATTGAGACACAAAACTCCAACATTAAGTGAGTCCAGGTGTTAAGGGAGCACGTTATTAAAATTCCAGAATCAAGGAGGAAGAGACAGTAATGAAGCACGTATTTGAGTTTAAACAGGCCAGGGGAGGGCACTGAACCCTGGTGGCACAGGATTAGGTACCTGTGCTGCTTGCCAGGTGATGCCCATTCCATCTGTGTGACACCTGACATTTCTGTCTGCTGAAATCATGGAACCACAGCATCATTTAGACTGGAAAAACCCTCTGAGAGCATCGAGTCTAATCATCCTCCCAGTGCTTTAAGCTGTCTAGCAATTGGAAGCTGCACTCAGGGATGGGCAATCATTGTTCTTCAATCCAGCAGGCTCAATGTCACCTTCAGAAACAAACGTGGAGCTGTTTTCCTCTACACCAGCTCATCAGAGCACAGCTCTGCACAGCAGCCCTGGGTCTTTCCCTGGTGTACAGATGCTTTGCCTTCCATGTCCAGCTGCGCTGGTCCCCTCAAAAACACAAGTGCTCAGAAACACAAGTACTCGTGTGTAGAGCTGGAATGGTGGGGCTGCCCTTGGTGTCAGCAGCCCTGGCCCATGTAAGCTCTGCCCAGCTCCATCCCACACATCAGCACTGCCTGTCAGCTGCAGCGGGCCCCTGGCAGTCCCTGACTGCTCTGGCCTCTGCCTGCCTTGGGAGCACCAAGTCCCAGTGCCTGCAGGTGACAATGACACCTGTCAGAAGGAAATGGCTTTTTGCAGGTAACAGGTTTATTTGGGACAGGCTACTTTTCTACATTATGGCTGGGTTTAGTCTCTATTTTTATTCACAGCCCTGCAATATATCTGCTTCTTCCCACAATATTTCCTCCCACCCCTATTTCCAAATTAAACAAGGCATGCTCTGGGTGAGCTCGTGTCCCTGCCAGGCCACCATGGGGTGAGAAAAACCCATTGTGTGGGGCACAGGGCTGGCTGAAGGGAGCCCTGAGCTCGTGTGCTGGCTCCAGGACAGGCAGAGCCTGCCCCTGAGCTGTGGGCTGAGGCGGACAAGGCTCCTTGCCAGCACAGCAAACTTTCCCCAGCTGTGCCTCTGACCCTCCCAAAGCTGTGCTCGTACAGTGCTGGACTGTGCAGGTGTGCCATCCCCGCAGGACACTCAGTGCTCATCCACCAGTTTGTGTCTGACAGTTATAGCACCTTTTAAACAAGCCAGGTACCAACAGCTAGAAGCCTTCAAATAATCATGCAAGAAATTAAAAAAATAAACCAAATAACGTTATTTTATTTCTCAAAGAACAAATCTGTTAAAAGATTAAGCAAACAGACACTACAATTACTTTACTCATGACTTTGAATCTGTTTTTTGATTAAAAATGCAATTAAGTATTATTAGCTATTAAGTATCTTGGTTTGGTTCCACCAGATGAAGCACTTGAGGATAAGCCTGTCACCAGCCCCCACCCCCGTGCTGGTTTCGGGTGTGAGGTCTGATTCCCTGTCGGTGTGGGGCTGGCACATGAAGGCCAGGGCACCAGTACATGCTGGGGCTTCAGCACCCACCAAGGCACCCCAAGGAAAACGTCACACCAACTCCCCTTGAATAAAACCAGAAGCAGTGCTGAGGGGGGTGTGTGCCCTGGCCAGGTTTAGCACTGCCTGCCCTGATCCTCCCGGGCCAGTGATGGTGGGAGCTGGGCCACCAGGACAGCTGGGGAGCGTTCTCACCTCTGGCCTGGCAACAAGGAGACGGAGGGCTCCCGAAGGAGCAGGATCGTTCCCTGCCATTTTTTGTACAATGCAACAGCTCCCCCATCTTACAGACTAAAGAACATAAAATGGAAAAACATCCCCAGGAAATGACGGCTGGGGTAACTCCACAAGCTTCCCTGGTTTTTCTGGAAGAGGCTGGCAGTGCACTGCTGCCTGAGGCATTCTTGTCTCCAAGGCATTCTTGTCTCCAAGGTTCTCCAGGGAAGAGAAATCTGCTTCACGCATCGTGACATTGGACATTGCAGTGATTCAGGCAGTGAAGTTTCTCCTTGTAAGGACGAAGCAGCATTGCCCGTTCCACACCCTTTTCGATGCGGTACCACAGTCTCTGAAGGAGTACCAGGAGTGCCTGCTGCCGTGCTTTCCGCGGGCTGAAGCGGCAGAGCCCGGCTCCCTGCCCTGCTGCTGCCCTCCTTGGGGTGAAACGCAGCACGGGGCACCAGTGCTCGGCGCTGCCAGGGAGGGGAAGGGAGGGGAAGGGAAGGGTGCCTGTGCCGGCGGAGAGCTGTGCTCAGTGCAGGGTGACCTTATCCCCGAGCAGCTCCTGCTCCAGTCCTGCCACAGCTGCTGCCACCACAGACACGGGCATGCCATCCCCCTTTGCCCCAGCGGCGCGGTAGCAGCTCCCAAGGATGCTGCTGGCTCCCGGCACAGCTCACAGCATTGCTCGGGGCGTGGGGCTGTGCAGGAGCTGCACACACCGTGAAGGGATGAGGGACGGGCAGCCCCTGTGGCACCGGGTGTTGTGGGCAGCAGGCTGGGTGAGCACGGCACCCTGCCACCAGCAGCTGCAGCACGGTGACACTGTGCCCAGGCCCCAGGTCCCTCCTTCCAGAGGTGACTAAGGCTTAGAGAGGGCATAAAAGAGCTCTCGGTGTTACTTAAACAAAGCACTTTCCTCCAGGTATCATTATTTCAGAAAAAAAAAAAAAAGATGAAATAATTTTTAAATTATACCTGTGAGGGGAAAAATATTTCATGTTAAGGAGTTACCAGCTCTGCCAGTAAAAAAGCATTTTAACACTAGTTGGAGAGAGCAAGACAAAACCCCCAGCAAGGGCTTGTTCAGAAGGATAATAGGGGAGGCGACTGAGCCCCAGCAGGGTGAGGGTTCCCAAGGCAAGGTGAATCCTGGGCAGAGCTAGGTGGGAGCTCACCTGAGTAATCCTGAGCATCCCCAGTGCCAGGGCCACGCAGGACAGTGCTGTCCATGAGGTACACTGCCAGGCACTGGGAATAACAATGCCAGGACATAGACCTGTCCCCCAAGGCACTGAGGTTTGTCCCAAAACAGCCTGTCCCTGGGCATTGAAGGGAGCGTTCAGGCATAGACACCCACAGAGTCACTGGGGGCAGCCAGGAACACTCCAGGAGAGGCCCCAGCGCAGGGGTGAACAAGAGGAAGAGGAACAGTTTCAGGCATGGCACAGCAGCCACACACTTAGGTCTGGGTCCAGGATCAGAAAAGCAGGCTTTCCATCCCAGCCAGGAGCGAGAAAAGCTCCCCAGCACACCCCCAGCTCCCACACTCCTGGGTGCCCCAGGGAGGTGCAGTTTTCACACTGGGTACATTAACTAGGCAGTGGTATCATCTCAATCTCATGTCCAGGAGGGATTTCAGGCTGCTAAAGAGAATGCAGCAGCCCTTGCTCGAACACCTGAGGCCAGAGAGCACAGGACATTGCTTTAGCTGTGGTTGCCCTGTACTGGTACCAGTTCAGAGTGGTCCTGAACCAGCCCTCACAGTGTGTTTGTGCTGGATGGTGCAAACCAGTGCACCCCCAGGACATACCAGGCTCTGGGCACATGCTTCCACTGAGTTTCCACCGAGCTTCTCCATCTTCCTATGGCCAGGGAAGCTGTATCCCGATTTTCGCCTCCTCTTCCAATGCCAGCCACGCTGCTGGCATCACTGGCATGCCAGCCCCCCTGCTTCTGGGGCAGCAGGGAACTGACAGCAGCAAATGCTTGAACCTGAAGCCCAAGACACCGGCGGATGCCAGCCAAAACCAGGGATGTTTTACCAGAGAGCATCTTACTGTCTCTCTTCTCTCTCCACAGGGGAGCACACTATGAACGCCAAATCAGGGCTGAGCATGACACTGCCTCCAGCTTCAAAGGCGACCAGTGCTAGGACTGTGTGGGGCAGAGACCACCCCAGCAAAGCCAGCTGACATGACTTCCTTTGAGGGAGAGAAGATTTAGACTCATGTGCTCCTGCCAGCCTCTCTCCCCTGTAACAGCTCGAACTAGCTCTGTGAAACAGCAGCTGGTACTTGGAGATAAGCACTAACCGAGGCTCTGCCTGCAGCCCAGCCCTGGACAGCTTCAGAGGCTGTCAGAAGGACAGAGGATGATGCGGCTCAGGCAGCTGGGCTCCTTGTGAGACCACGGTCACAGGCTGCTGTGGAGACCACTTCAAAGTTCTCAGGTCACACGGACAGCCCTGAGCCCAGGAATACTGATGTGTTCCCTCGTCTCACCCTTACCGGTGCCAGACGCTCCATCCCAAGGAACGCTTTGGCATGGTATCAGCAGAGAGGCATGAGGACGGCCACTGCACCTTCCCGTTCTGGAACGGGGTTCCTACCACGTGCATCCCCAGCCAGAAGATGCATCCCGGCAGCATTGCTCCCGCTGCTCCAAGCGTGCCGAGCAGTCCATGGGTTTTCTCCTGCACCCTCAGCAGCAGTGGCCGCGGGGGCTGGTCCGGCTGTAGAGTCGCGGGCCAGTCCCGGAGGAGCCCACAGCTGCCTCCCGTGCAGGAGGAGGGTGTCGGGGGACACGGGGAAATTGCCCAGCTGTGGCAGGGCACGTGCCCGCACATCCCTCCAGGTGCGGGGTCACTGGCCGCTGACGAGGTTCGTTAATTAGCTCCTCTTCCAGGCTCTCCCGGCAGTGCTGCTCTTTTTCGAGTCCTGCAACATCCCCGGCGTTTTCCCACAAAAGAGCACTAGAAAAGCGTGTCAGTGTTCCATAGCACGAAATGCACTCTTCTCTCTGTTAGAGATCCAGGAGACAGGTAACGATGCCGCAATCCCCAAAAGCGCTCCAATTTACTTCCCCCACAGATGACCCAACCTTTCCTTCTCCTGCCAGGATCATCCCTCCTAGAAGTCCGGTGTTGCAGTCCCTGTCCTCGGAGCGGCGGGGCGCGGGCAGGATGCGGGCAGCTGCGTGCCCCGAGGGTGGACAGGAGCCCTCGCCATGCCGGGCGGCGCGGAGCGGAGCTGCCGCCGCGCTCCCACCCCGCGCCGCGGGACGGTTCCGCCGGTGCATCTACCGGATCGATCCTCAGGTCAAAGTCCCGCGCACCGCCCCCAGCCGCGCCGCCCCCGCCCGCTCCGGCCCCGGGGCCTCGGGCGGCGGCTGGGGGAGGGCTGCGGCCCCGGGAAGGCTGTGGGGTGCCCCGAGGGCCGCGGCCGCTCTCGGCGCCCGTCGCCGCAGCCTGGCCCCGGCGTGGCGGGGCAGGCGGAGGCGTGTCCGTATCGGCGCCGGTGCCCGTGCCCGGTGCCACCCGGCGGCGCGCAGCCCCGAGCCCGGCGCGGCGGGGGGCGGCCCGGCCGCACGTCTGCGCGGCGGCGGTCGGGCGGCTGCGGCTCAGCCGTGCGTGCGGCGGGGCGGGGAGGGCCCGGCTGCTCCAGCCCGCCCCGGCGCGGCGCGGCGCGGCGCGGGGGAGGCGGCGGCTGCTCCATGCGGCAGCGAGCGGCGCGGCTGCCCGCGGCCGGGGCCGGGGCCGGGGCCGGGCGGAGGCCGGCGGCGCGGAGGATGGGCGCAGCTGCCGCCGCCGCGGAGGGCCGAGCCGCGGGCGCCGCGCTCCCCGCTCTGCCCCGCCGCAGCGCCCGCCGCCGCGGCTGCTCCGCCTGAGCGCGCCCGGCGCGGAGCGGCGCGGAGCCGCATGGCCCTGCCGCCGGCCGCCCCGCGCTAGCGGAACCCGCACCCGGGAGGCGCCGGCCCGGCGGCGGGGCTGCCCGCGCCTCGGCCACGTCCGCCTGTCCATCCGTCCGTCCGTCCAGCGCAGCGCCCGGCGCGCAGGATCCCGCAGCGGGGTGCGGAGCGGCGGCGCTTGGCGAGGATTAACCTGGCGCAGGTACACGACAAGGTCAGCGCCGGCGGGAGCGGAACGGGGCGGGCTGCCCGGTGCGGGGCGATGCGGGCGGGCTGATGCAGGCGGGTTGTCCCGCGCCTCCCGCCCCCGCCGCGCGTGTGTGCGTGTGCCGCCGCCCGCCCGAGCCGCCGCGTGGGGCCGTCCCCGGGCCGCCCTGCCCGTCCCGGCCGCGGGCAGCTCCGCCGCGGACCGGCTGTAGGATGCGGGGGGTGAGCGCCGGCTCGGGGCGGAGCGGCGGGCAGCCCGCCTGCCGCCAGCGCCCGCAGCCCGCCGGGGCCCGGCCGCGGCCGCACCCGCAGGGGACGCGCTCCGGCCGCCGCCCGTCCCCGGAGGCAGCAGGTAACGCTAGGAGAGTCGGCGCCCGGCACATCTGCATTGCACCGCGGTACCGGCCCAGGGGACGGGGCGGGGGGGTTGAGGGACGGCCCGGCCGGTCCCGAACGTCCCGGTCAGGACGACCCCACGGCGCGGCGGGGCCGCCGGGACGACGCCCTACCCCGGAGGGCGGCGGCCGCAGGCAGCGCGGGGCGGCGGGGCGGGTGCCCCGCGGACGGGCCGGGCCGGGCCGGGCCCGGCCGCGCTGCCGCCGCTGCCCGCGGGACGGCGCCGGCGGCCGCCCGCGTTGGGCTGGGCTGGGCTGGGGATGCTGCGGGGCCGGAGATGCTGCCAGGCTGCGATGCTGCGGGGCCGCCCGTACCGCGGCCGCCGCCCCCTCCGCGCCACGATGCCGCCGCCGCCGCCGCCCGGTTACCCGGCACCGCTGGCGCTGCGGCGCTGCCCGGGCGGGCGGAGGCGCCGCTGTTCGCAGAGCCACCCCGGGGCGCTGTCGCGGGTGGCTCGGGGGTGCTCAGGGGGTGCGGGGCTCTGCCGGAGGTCGCAGGAGCCCCGCGGCTCCCCCCGCCCCGGTTCTGCCGCCCCGTCCCGCCGCCCCTAGCCGCCGCACGCCCCGCTCTCCCCGCGGCTCTGTCCCTGGGGCCGCCGCTGTCCCCTGCGTCCCGGGATGCGGCTGCGCCCCCCTCTCCTCCGCCCCCTCCGTGGCGAACACCGCTGTGTGCGGGAGAAGGAATGTAGGACAGAACGGCCCTTCCCCGCCGGAAGGTTCCCGGTAGGGAGGTGGCAGAGCAGCGGCGGAGGAGCCGGCGGAGCCTCGCAGCCATGTTGGTGTCGGAGCATCAGCCCTCGCGGCTCCGGGCTGCGGGAACGGCATGTCTGGGCCAGGTGCCCTGGGGAAGCCTCTTCCCGGGCTGGTCCTTCCCAGCGTAAACTGCGGAACAGCGGCTCTGCGGTTCCTCTGCATCCTGGGACAGCAGTTCTTCCCTTCCTGCACTTTCGCCTCCTCCCTTCCAGTCTGTTGCATCTCCGGGGTACTCGTTGTGTTGTGCGTATGGAACAGAGAGGTGTGTTGGTTCCAGTTGTGGTCGTGAACTCAGCAGTCCTGGAGACCAGGGGTGGGACAGCAGGTGCCCCCAGCCAAGCCCAGCCCCGTGGTCTTTGGCTGAGTGCCGTGGAACTGGACGGGCTGGGAGTGCCTGCCCTTGGCCATTGTGCTGTCGTGCTGGTGATCCTCCCCACCCACACTTCCATTTCGCATGTTCCTGTGTGACACGTGGTGTCAGCTTGTTCCTTCTGAGCATCCTCGGGCGAGTGCTGCGTGTCCAGGGCGGCTCAGGCCAGCACAGCCGGCCAGCCAGCACACTGGCGAGGCAAGATGGATCCATGCTGGAATTGAGGCCTGTTTGCTTCCAGCTGTGCCTCTGCAGGTGGAGGTGTGTGGGCTGGCCCTGGCAGCAGCGATGCTGGCCATGGCTGTGTCCAGGGGCATGGGGCAGTGCTGCCCAGAGGGACTGTGTGTGCTGGCTCTGGTGTGGCCTGGTGTGGCAGGACTGCATCCCAGCTGCCTGGGGCTGGGTGCTCAGGGCTGTGTGTGCTGCCACAAGGACTCTAAGTGGGCACCCTGGTCCTGTGTACAGGCCACTCCTCAGAGCTGGCCTGTGGACTCTGTGGTATTGCCAGAGTCGGTCCTGGCAAGTAGAGGTGTGCCAGGCCTGGCAATTCCACTGCTGGTCAGGGAGTCAGGTTTGGTTTTACACAAGCAGCTGTACCAGAGACTGAGTGTTCTCGGTGCCCAACACCTTCCCAATCCACACTGCTAAATATATACTGTGCTCAAGGGATTATGCATTTGTTTAAATGCATAATAAATGTGTTTAAATGCGTAAGACTGGATCATAATGCACACCAGAGCTTGCCGGTTTGGCCTCCAGTTACAAGCCTCTCTAAGATACATCTCCTGGCATATTACCTCATCTTTCTGCTTTCAGAAAGAGCAGTTCCTGGTTTTATCATGGCAGGGCCGTCAGTGAAGCAAATCCTGGATATGCCAGGTATCCAGTGCAAGTTAAAGCTGAACTAGTTCGCCTGTTCACCAAACACTTCCAGCTGCAAGAGGGGACTTGAGATTGACCCATTCCACCAAACACATGCACATGTGGAAGTGGGCTCCACATTGTCCTGTTCCACCAAGCACATGCAGCTGCAGAAGTGGCCTCCAGATTATCCTATCCCAGTGAGAGCCAGTGGGCTGAGAGCTCCTGTCATCCTTACAGCCAGGAGAAGCTGTGCTGGACTGCTGCACTGCTCAGGATGGTGCCTCAGGGGCTTGGTTTCAATTTTTCATGCAGGTCTGTTGTCTGGAGAGGCTCCTGTTGCCCATCGAAGGTGTGAGTGTGGCCAGGAGGAGGAGGCTGAGAGGTGGCTGCCCAGCCCAGGATTGGGTCTGGCTGGGAATGTTCTTGGGGAGCCCAAAAAGAGATGCATCTGAGCAACATGGCAAGAAAAAAACAGATCTTCCCCAGTTTTTTGAGGAAGATTAGAGGGGATGCGAAGGTGGGTGCATCAGCAAGGATGGCCTTGACACGCAGGGTGCTTGCCTTGGGTAGGTGGAGCATCCCGAGGTGCCTGGAGGGCTTGTCCCTGGGCTGGGGCACGTGGAGATAGTTCAGAGGCTGGAGAGCTAATGGCTTTCCATTGCTGATCGATACTGCCTGTGCTTTCAGATGTGGTGACGGGCTGGGTTTTATAGAGCAATCCTTGCATATTCCCTGCACAAGCAGCTGGGCCTGAGCGCGCTCTAATGGCCTCGCTATTAGCGGGCTCAGAACCTGAGCCAGACTGAAAAGGCTGTGTAAGTGCTGCTCAAGCGTTTTGGGCCAGGCATATTCCATGCATTAGGGAAGATTTGTACTCTTTGGACCAGACATCACTGAGTGTTGTCTATTTATACACATCTAAATATATCCTCTGCAGTCTTCAGACTTTTCTAGCTAGTAGTAAAATTACTTTTCAATATCATGCTATTAAACCATGCTTGCTGACACTATCTGATGAAGTTTGTGCCAGGAGAGGCTTATGTGTGTGTCTTTGTTTTAAACAAAAACGATTCTTGACCTAAAATGTCTAAAATGCTTTGGAAATAAAAGCTTGTTGTCTGTGTGGCTGGGTAGCAGGGGGAAATGTGGTCAAACAAAAGCAGCACTGGAGGCATGCTCAAGCCTGGGAAACCCAATCCAAACCTTCTCCAAAGTATAAGGTTTTGTTGCTGAAGAGTGAACCATTCTTTCTACAAAGTTTCTATCAAATATTCATGCATTTTGCAGAAAAATAGAAACATTTGCTTCAAATTAGTCAGATATACCTTCTGGTACTCTGGAGTTTGAGATGTCATTCTGAAAACAAAATGACAAATCTTGAAGTAACGTAGGTTATGGAATTCCTCTGCAGTGCCCAGATCCAGGCTGTCGAGGGTGTTTGCACAGAACCCTGTGGTAGGGGTGGGTCTGGGTCTCTGTCAGTTCTCTGGAGCTGGTGTTGCTCTTCATGGGGCTCCCGAGGAGGGCTGGAGACCTTGGCTATATTCCCAAATAGCCCATGGGCTTGCTGGCTGGGTGGTGGTGACAGTGATGGCTGGCTGAGTGCCTGCAGCCCGACATGGAATAGTGATGGCCATTGTTTTGTTTTCTGTGGCAGCTCTTGCAGTCATTCTTGGAGAACTAAGAGGCTGCAGAGGAGGGTTGGTATTCCCAGGGGAGCAGGTGAGATGAGGAGAGGAGAAGACAGGGCTCTTGGAAGAGGCCCTGGCCGAGTCCCTCGAGCCAAGACAGGTGCTGATCCCCTGGGCCACCCCAGGTCCCTTGGCTGGGGCTCTGGCCGCCACGAGCCAGAGGTCCGTAGTGTGGTGACATGCTGTGGTGACATGCTGTGGTGATATGCTGTGGTGCCAGGAGCCATGTCCTGCCCCGTGGGCACAGGTTGGTGTGAGGGTGGCTGAGGTGTCCGAGGGCTCCCTGCCCGTGTGCCCCATCCTGCCTGGCTCGCTGGCCACTGAGGCGCAGGCTGGGCACGCCATGCAGCTGCCTGAGCTGGGCAGCAGCCTATGTGTTTCCGTGGAATAAATGGCTGTACAAGTCATATTTGTTTCCAGCAGGCTGGATGATGCAGAAGGTGGTTTGTCAAGTGGCTAACTGAGGCAGTAATGGGAACCTTGGTGGGTGCCTCTAATTGTGTAGCAAGGGGCCAGTGGGATCTCAGAGTATTTGAGCCAGTTCCCAATGCTGCAGAGCTCATGTCCTATGCTGTGGTTTTGAGTTTGCTCTTGTAGATGAAGCTTCTCCCCAGGAACTGTCTTATGGCAAAACATTTCCATGAAAACATATGATTAGGTAGCTTTGCTTTAAAGTGGAATATCTTTTTTCCCTTGAAGTTTTTATTTAGGCTTCTCTGTCAAGATCACGTTGGAGTTCTTTTGGATTGGAGACAGATAAAATTCTTCAGTTTTCATTGCCTCAGCATTGTTTCATTGCCAGAGCGCTGATATTCCCTGCGTATTTATTTCAAATTATTTATACTTCCTGGTCTCTGTAGTTGGCCATGGGGGATGGAGAAGCAGGAGCCCACCACAGTGAGCTGTGACAGCTCTGTGAGTCCTGCAGCAGGACTCACCAGCTGTGGGACAGCAGGTGTACAAGGAAAACACAGTGAGGAAAAGGCATGGTGGAGAATCCCCAGGATGTGTTCTTAGTCCCCTGGTGCTGCTGGTTTTGGGATGGGATTGCCTTGGCACCACTGAGGAGTCATGCAGAGACATTCTGCTGCACAGGGGTGAGGAGCTAATTCTCTGTGCTTAGGCCAGACTTAAGAGTTTGCCTGGGATGTGAAGTATTTGCCCCAGCATAGGAAGGCAGGTGCTGTGGGCACAGGAAGGCAAGTGCCATGGGCACAGGCAGGCAGGTGCCATGGGCACAGGCAGGCAGGTGCTATGGGCACAGGATGCAGGTGCCATGGGCACAGTAGGCAGGTGCCATGGACACAGGAATGCAGGTGCTGCTGGCACAGCAGGCAGGTGCCATGGGCACAGGCAGGTGCTGCTGGCACAGGAATGCAGGTGCCATGGGCACAGGATGCAGGTGCCATGGGCACAGGAATGCAGGTGCCATGGGAACAGGAATGCAGGTGCTGCTGGCACAGGATGCAGGTGCCGCTGGCACAGCAGGCGGTGCCGCTGGCAGCGCCGCTGGGGCTCCGGGAGCTGCGTCGTTCCTGTTTTCTCCAACGCACTTTTGCAAGCCCTGATGCAAGCTGCCGATAGGGCCCGTGGGAGCGGCTGTGAGTAAGGCGAGCGGGGTTTGTCGCCCCGTGGGCTGTGAGTCAGTGCTGCTGCCGGTACGTGCTGTTTGGCGGAGCCTCTGCTGCCGGCTGCCATCGCAGCGCGCCGGTGTCGCTGCGCCGTGCCTGCTGTGGGCAGGTGGGCCTTGCCGTGGGCAGCTGCGGTGCCGCTGTGCCGTGGGCAGCTTTGCCGTGCTCGTGGCTCCCGCTGACACGTCAGCCTCGTGTCTCATCTCCGCCGGCACCCGGCTGCAGTGACACTGCTCTTGGGCACCGGGCTCCAAACTGCGCTTCCCAAAAGTGACTGCTGCTTTCCTGCTTCTGAGCCTCAGCTCTGGCTGTGGCTGCCTTTGAGGCAGTCTGCTGTGTCACAGGCGGGCAGGGAGGGCTCTGTGCACCAACAGTACCCTGGTCAGGACAGCACCGTGGCCCTGAATGCCACAACTGAGCCTGGGCAAGCTGACGTAGACAACTGAGCATCTTTCAGCTATGATGTAAAGACCCAGGATAAGAGCACAGGCCCCAGTCTAGGCTCCAGTGCTGCCTGCCAGTGCCCAGTGGCAGGGTGTCCAAGCAGGCCCTGTGCAGGGCTCCTTGGCATGGCCTGTGGTGGGTTGGAAATGTGCTGCAAGTGCCGCCAGGTGATGACCTGTCTTCATGATGTGGGTTTGATAACATTCAGGCCCCATATGCTGTGCTAAGGATCAGGGATGGGGATGAACATGGAGACAATCAGCCACCCTGGTGACATGTGGCCTCAGAGGCTCAGCCAGCAGAGCACCTGCATGGGGACTCCTTTGTGGGCTAGGTCCCACTTGCTGCCCTGGCGTGTTGGGCCACTGAAAACAGATGCGTCCTTGTCCCCAAGTACATGGCAAGGATTGCGTTTAGTGACTGGGGGTGCAGCCTCCCTTCTAATACTCTATGTCCTTGCACAGAGCCCCCTGCTCACCTCTGCAGCTGGATCTGCAGGTGTCCCACATGCACCCCCCTCTGCACTCCCCCCTTGGGGAGCAGTGGGGATCCCTCCATTGTGGTCTAGTGTCCTGATGTGGCTGAAATGAGAGGTTGCCTCCCAAGGGCTGGCATTCCTGTTGTGCTCATTATTGCCTACTTTTGCCCTGTGTTGGACACACCTAGCATGTATTATTTAAGAAGCATTCTGCAAACATGCATCTTCTGTGGATTGAAGCAGTCCCCTGTCCTTCCCTGCCCTAGAAGGAAAACATGATAAACACTGTGGTAAAAGGCACGGTAGGTCAGGGTGGATGGTGCCAGATGAGGACTGTGTTAATTTCTGAGGGAACAGATGAGGACAGTAGTGTTTAAATGAGCATTGTGCTGTGTATCCAGGTGGGTGCCAGCTGAGCTGCTCAGGTGGGTGCCCTGGGATTGTGGCACCGCGTGCCCCAGCAGCTCCGTTCAGCACCGCGGCCCCGCCACGCTCCACCGGCGCTGCCAGGGCCTCCCGTGGTGTCACCAGCAGGCACTGAGGGCTGAGCTGAGTGAGCTTCATTTCTTCTGAGGAGCGTTAAAGAAGCCAATCAATGTACAGAGCGTGTGACTGCACTTAAATTCCATCTGGAAAGTTAGAACAATAAATAAAGAACAATAACGAGGAGTTGACATTGTGTGGCCAGAAGGATGTGAGACTTGGAATGCTGGGGAGAGACTGGACTTGCTCCTTGCCATCTGGAATTTGGGTTTAGGTGTTAATAAGATATCCAAATGATTCCCCAATGGTTAGTAATGTGTCCCTGGTTTGTACTGGGGATGTGAGGAGATGTGAAGGCTAAAGGAGGAGAGTGAAGGACAGCAGTATTACAGCTAGCACACACGGATCAGAGGAATCACTCGTACTCCAGGGGCACTACATGATGCTCCTGTGATGCCAGGCACAGAAAATCTAACCCAAGCATCTGGGGAGCAGCGCACACATCTGGCAACCTGGGTGTCCCTACAGGGACAACGTAGAGCGTGCGGGTCCCAGCTGCACTGCCATGCCCCATGCTCTGTTCCCTCCACGCTGTTACTGTGGCCAGCAGTGCTGTGTGCTCTGTGCCCTCCTGTGTGGCCAGCATGTGTCTGTGGCCTATTCCATGCTTGCCCCTCAGCATGGCCAGCAGTGCTGCTGGAGCAGCAGTGTGCTGGCTCAGGTGCTGGGGTGGATTCTGTGCAGCAGAGGCTCGGTCCTGAGCTCTGGGGTGTGTGTGCATGGAGCAGCAGACCTGCCTCCTGCAGAGCGTGCTTTCCCTCTGCCGAGGCTTTTGAAGTGTGCTGAGCTTTGCAGATGTGGTTTTGGTTTGCATCTACAGTAGCCAGTTGTGTGAAGCAGCAGAAGGGGATTTCTCAGGTGCAATGATGGACAAGGAGGACCCACGTCCCCTCCACGTGTGTCTGGGCAGTCAGGTGGGGCTGTGCCAGCAGGACCCGATGGATCGGGTGTGGATGGGGCTGGAGGCACTGCTGGGGGCTGTGTGCTCAGCTGCCCTCGATGTGCCTGGAAGGGGCACTAGTGGGGGTCACCCCACGCCCTGCACACCGGGGTGGGAAGCAGCCCGGGAAGAGGGGGCTGCAGCTGGGGCCTGGATGGACAGGGTCTGCCTGCCTGCTGGTGGTGATGATGGCAGCCCCACAGCCTCGGCAGCAGTGCTGGCACTACTGGTGCTGGCTGTGCTGGTGGTGTGGAGCAGAGCAGAGTGCTGGCCCAGCTCCCTTTCCAGCTCAGCCGAGTGCTGGCATATGACACTCGTTATCTCTGCAGCTCAGAAACGCCGTGCTCAGGGCATCCTGATGGATTTGTGACACTTCCCATGGGACTCTGTGCTCATAAACCAATTAAAGGATTACATCCGTGTAATGTGGAGAGTATTCTTTGTTTATTAAGTAATGCAGGTATAATTCAATTAGTGACAGACTGACCTGCTGATGTCAAATGTGGATGCCATTCAGGTTGGTCTCAAGCTCTGCACCCCCAGATGGGAGCAGCAGGAGCTGAGGGGAGCAGCTGCCCCTTTGTAGGCCCCTGTGCCCAACGTGGAACCGTGGGAGTTTTTTATGGCTTTTACTGATGTGTTTCCTTTACAGAGTCACAGAATCTCAGAATTGTTTGGGTTGGAAAGGACCTTATGGCTCATTCCACCCCCTGCCATGGGCAGGGGTGCCTCCCACTGTCCCGGGCTGTTCCAAGCCCCAGTGTCCAACCTGGCCTGGGAGACTTCCAGGGATCCAGGGGCAGCCACAGCTGCTCTGGGCTCCTGTGCCAGGGCTGCCCACTCGCATAGAGAGGAAGTTCTTCCATGGAAATTAAATGGTTTATTATTGAGATGGTTTCAGACTGAGAGTGTTTACTGTTTGTTGTGGCTCAGAAAGCCCTGTGTCACCAAACAGTGTCCAAAGCATAGCCTGTGCCCCTGTGCCTCCGTCTGGGTGGCTGTGGGTAGCTGCAGTCCCCTCCCTGTGCCCAGCTCAGGCTGTGCCATGTGCTGCTGCATGTTCCTGCAGCAGTCTGGGCATGGGCAGCGCTGCATGAGTGCCACGGGGTGGAGGGGGTGAAGAGTCTGCTCCTTCTGGGGAGGTCCTCGGTGCTGAGAGTCCTGTCCCCCAGGAAATCCCTCTGCTCCTGGCTTGTGACAGCCCAGGACAGGCAGAGGGCTGCAGGTGTTTTTCCCTATGGAACAGGGAGCTCAGGGGCTGGTGGGTGACTCGTGGTGCCTTGGCATCTAAGCAAAGCACTGGCTGGGCACCTGTCTGCCAGAAAGACAGGGAGAAACAGAAGTGTAAAATACCCTGTACATCAGAAAGGCTGTGCTGGAGTAGAACAGGACTGGTTCAGCAGATTTGGAGAATAAATTAAAGTTCAAATCTCAGTAAGGGGTGGTTTGCTCCTAGGTGAGGGACAATGGAACTGGGACAGCAACACCACCAGTGTGTGGCTGGGAACAACTGGCTGCAAAAGGTGTTTCCAGACTGCCAGACCTTTCCAGAAAGATCAGTATGTTTCAATGTCCTGAATGGTAAACACTGGTCAGAAGCCTGCTCTTGTTTTCTGTGCAATCTTGTGACAGAATTGCACTTAGCTTGCAGCACAGGTCCAGCAAAACTTTAAGTGTTGAATGCAAATATAATGTGGAAAAGGAGGATCTGCACATATGAGGGCTAATAGAGGCACAACAGCAGCTTGTGTAGCCTGGCACTGCTGGAGGAACATAAGCACCTGACAGCAGAATTATCTCTGAGGACCACAGTCTGACTTGTAAACTGTGGAATAAATTGCTCTTATTTTGTAGCATTTACTTGCTCAGCTGCACTTCACGGGGTTTTGCTTGTCTGGCAATTCCTGTTTGTCAGGTGGAAAGCCTGGACTGCTGGGGGCTGGCAGCTAGTGAGCTCTGAGCTGAGCAGAGGGGACAGCCTGGCAGCGAGCTCCTTCCCTGACAAGAGTACCAGGTAGAGGGCCAGGAGGCTGATCTTGGCAGCGGGGCGGGGAGGCTGAGGATGCTGCAGAGGGGAGGTGTCCTGGCCCCCTCTCCCACGGCGGGGCAGTGGGAGCCCCAGCCCTCAGCAGAGCGTTCCTGCCCTCCTGGGCCGTGGCACAGGCACTGAGGGGCACAGGCAGTAAGGCACAGTGCCTGCTGCTGCAGCCTCGTGCTCCTGGGGCTGCTGCTGGATGCTGCCTGTCTGTGCTGCTGTGAAACTTCAGGTGCTGCTTCTGACTCTGACTGCTTCTGACTCTGCAGTTCAGCAGCTACTTCGAGTCCTTCCAGAATGACAAGATTTGAATTGCTTTTCTTGGTGGCCAGGAGCGAGAGCTCGGGATCTCCGCACTCAGCGCCAGGCTGGCAGCTCCCTGCCCGCTCTCCCGGACAGGGATCCGTTCTCCTGGTGCTTGCTGTTCCTGTCCTGGTCCATGCAGTGCCTGCCTGCTCACCTGTGCCCTGCTGCTGCTCCCTGGTGATGGCATTCCAGCCCTCAGGGCTTTGTGCACTGGCACAGTTGAGTCGGGTGGTTCTAGGATGCAATTTTGGTCCTTCAGAGTGTCAGTTTGTGTTGATGCACAGACACCGTTTCTCCAGGAATTTAACTGCAGGTACAGCACTTCTGGGCACGCAGGAGCAGCAGTCCCTCCGTGCTCCCTGCTCCTGAAGTCAGGAGAACAGCGCAGGGAGGAGATCATGGTAGCAGGGGGGGCTGGAGCTGGAGGGGACTGGTTACTGGTTAGTGAAGGGGAAAGAGACAGCAGAGGGGTGTCCACTCCCAGCACATGGAGACAGCAGTGGGAACAGCAACCTGCCCACATCTCTGCTGACTGAAAGCTCTGCAAATCCTTGCAGCTGTTGGCTTCCTCTCTGCAGGGTTTGTGGTGACCTGTGCTCCTGGGGCTGTAGCAGGACAGGGCTGGGTGGCAGGTTCAGCATGATCCGGCTGTGTGCTGATGGATGGTGCAGGCTCCCAGCAAGCAGGAGGAGGAGGCATTCCTGGGCTGCAGCACACCTGCAGTGGGGCTGGGCTGCCTGCAAAGCAGCGAGGCTGGGGCTGTGGGCAGGAGAAGGAGTGCTGTAGTGCTGGGAGGGCACAGTGCTGTTGGGCAATGTGCTCCTGTGTCCCTGTCCTGCCCATGCCAGGCATGGAATGGGTCCTGCAGGAAACTCCAATTTGTTGGACTGATGCCACGATGACTTTTTGCCTTTTCTTTTCTATACCTTTTCTATAACTCTTATGTATCCTCAGTATTCTTAGCACACATCCTTGTAATTCCTAAGTGGGATAACTTAGCATAGTCCTGGTATTCTGTTAGGCCAGGAGACCAAGAATCCTAAAGCCTCATAACTGGAGATCATTAAACCCTGTTCTACCTTGGGAAACCAGGGTCCCCTCGAGAACACATCCCGGAAACTGGAGATTTGGCCCATCCAGGTGGAATTCCACGGATGGGGGAATATCAGGCCATTCATCCAGGCCTCCCATTGGGGCATCCTTGTTAGATCTGCTAATTGGTAAGGTCTGTAAATGGCGTATGGGATCTTCTGTTTCCATTGTGTGCATTGCGGTGCATTCCACCTTGATGAAGTGGTGCATCAGTAAGGATCATTATTAAAACACTGAGGCTAAAACCCCTTATCCCTTAGTCATATGTGGCTCTCCAATTTGTAAAACCAGGGAGGGGCCTCAGGAGCTCATTGCTGCTGCAGAGGTGCCCATGCCTCTGTCACACAGAGGGTTTGTCACGTTCTATCAGTGTGTTCCCAGGTGTTGTCACACTTGGAAGGCACAGAGCTGATGGCTGGAGCCTCAGCTCTGGGTGTGGGCTGGGTTGCTGTTCCGCAGCCTTGGTTATGGGGACGCCAGGCTTCCAAACAGGATCTCTTTGCTTTGCAAAAAGTCTGTCTTGGTATAATTCCAGCTGTGCCCTTGTGGGTACATGTGTGGAGTGCCCATGTGTGGTAAGGAAATTGTAAAAGTGGCTCTTACACTGGGAGGATGCTGTGAGCACAGCTGTGTCTCAGTTGATGTGGAGGAGAGGCTGCTTGGGAGTGAGGAGATCCTGCTGGAGGGGATCCTTCTCTAGGAGACCCTGCTCTAGGAGATCTGGGCATTTCTTTCCTTCTGTGTGAGTTTAACTGATGGCACGTGGCAGAGTGCCAAGTAACATTTCCTGAGTGATGTGGGTGAGGCATTGCCCTATCCCTCTCCAGTGGTGTTACCTGTCCTGTGCTGTGGACAGAGCTGCTGGGTAGGAACCCACTGTCCCCATGTCACCGCTCAGTGCCAGAGCCAGCAGAGGAGCTGTTCTTGTGCGTGGTACGGTCCCAGTCCCCTGGAGCTGAGGCTGTTGGCTTCCTTCCTCTCCCTCAGTGCAGAGCCGGATTTCATGTCTCCTGAGGGTCCGTGTTTGCTGGGCACTGCTCCTGGCAGCTCTGCTGTGCTCTCTCTGACACAGCCTGTTGGTCCTTTGTTCCTCCCAGCAGCTTTTGCTGCTCCTGGGGGGTTTTGGCAGCCATGGGCTCGATGGTGATGCTTCCTCTGGTCACAGCCATTCTGAGAGCGGCAGCTCATGCCAGGATGTTGGCAAATTTACTCCTGCCCCCAGCAGCCTGATCAAGGGGAAGGTGTCTCTGCCATGTCAGGGGGTGGAACTGGATGGTCTGCAAGGTCCCTCCCAACTCAAACCATTCTGGGATTCCATGGTCTTTCAGAAGATCCACAAGTCCTGTTCATGGGAGCTGTGTCAGGTCACTGTGCCCACAGAATCAGCGGTGCTGGAGCTGCTGGCTGATGAAAGGGCTTGAAAATGAGTCAGTGCTGTGAGCAGGATTGGAAGTGCTGTCCAGGGCATCATTCTGCTCTGCTCTGTCCCCTTGCTGGGACACTGAAGTAATTCAGTTTTCTCCAGCTCCCCCACCTCCTTCTTAATTAGAAAAGTGAACAAGAGGACCAGGCAGCAAAAGAGAGAGGCAAGGGAGAGCTTAGATAGCAAAGCTGAGAATTAAAAAAAAAATTATGGATTCCTTAAAGTAAGATTTTTTTTTCTAGTGAAAGGCTTTCTTATTAAAAGAGATTCAATTGGCATCAGACCTTTGCAGCAGAAATTAAGTGCATGCAAAAGAATTTGTATATCTCAAGAATCTCCAGTACAGCAGGAAGGGCATGATGCTTTTGCTTTTCTGTTGCTTTCTTTAATATAAGAAAACTTGAATTTTAAAAATGGTGGAAAACTTTAAAAAGCCAATCAGCAACAACGCAGCTGTTGAAATGTTGGCAAATGGCTGTGCTACTGTGTGGCACTGGGATCTGCTACGATGTCCCCTCACACTGTACCAGGACCTGCTGTACCCCTGTCCCTCTGCTGTCCCCTGTCCTCCTCCCCGGGACCACTGCATCCACATTTTAGCTCAAGCCTCTGGGTGCTGCCCAAGCTGAGCCGAGGAGCAGCTGCTTCTGTGTCAGGACGTAACCAGGCAGTTGTCAGGCAAGCTTCTCTGCTAAAAAATTACATTTTTTGGAATACAAAGTGCTCTTCTCTAAGTGTTTCCCATCTGATGACCGTTCCTTGCATTTAGGCCAAGTTTTGGCGTGGGCTGCCCAGGGTGGGGGCTCTGGGGGTCCCTGGAGTGTGTGGTGTGAGCCAGGCACCCCGAGCCCGTGGGGACAGCTGTGGGTTCCTTGTGCCACCAGTGCTGTGGGCACTGCTGGTGGCACTGACCCCGTCAGCTTGGGCATTTGGGCTCTCCAGAAATAATTGTGGAGAAGGAGATGGAGTCTTGATCTGTTCAGAGTGAAACAAAAGTTTAAAAACTGCCAGTGGCGTCCCCTGCCATCATCTCTGTGTCTCTCACTTTTCTCCTCATGTAAATCCAAGGAGTGTCTGAGCAGCAGGAGTGCCTGTGGGAGTGCCTGGGAAAGGTGTTTGGGTCTTGCCCCCTGTGCTCCTGGCACCTGGGACCCTGTTCTGCTTTGGAAGCTTGGGGCTCTCCCCTGTCCCCTGTGCCTCCTGCTCTGTCCCTTCCTGCCAGAGCTGCTGGGGTCAGGGGTGGGTGTGTCAGGGACAGGGCACAGACACCTTCCTGAGCCCTGAGCTGAGGATGAGTGCTGGAACCCAAAATGCAGGGAGCTCTCAGAGCTTTGGCCAAAGCTCAGAATTAAACCCAGGGCTGGATCTGAGACCTTGGGAAAGGCTCTCAAAATGAGGTGCCAGCAGTGAGAATGTGGATTTGCAGTTTAAAGTAGAGATGCGTTCAGCTAAGGAAAGGAAAGTTTCGAGTTTTAGAGTTTAAGATAGAGAAATAAAAGCAGTTCCAGAGGCAAACAAGGAGTTCAGGATGCAGCACTGTGGGTTTGTGTGTCATAACATGATTGGCTAAGAAAGCTCACATTGTAGCATGGGTCCATAAGACAAAATATTTAAGGATTGGGTGAAAACTAACAATATCCTGTTGGCAGTGCCTTATTGGTCAATAATTCCTTAAAAGGTCTTGTAACTGGTGGTCTTGTGACCATCTGAACCATGGAGTGAAGATGTGAGCTGAGCTCACCCTTCCTGCCTGTGTAGAAGATAAGAAAATAAGCCACATCATCAAAAACAGCTCAGAGGTCCTGTCTCTAACCTACTCAAAACTCCCCACAAGTGAGTTAACCCCGATAAGGAGCAGTGATGTATTTTTAAAGAGGACATTGTGTGGAGGGCAAAGTGTCTCTCTCTCTCTCTGCTTTGATTTCTGGGCATAATTTGAAGATAACTCAATTAGCTGCAGTAAAGTCATGCTGATTTACTCGAGGTAAGAGTTTGAGCTTCCTTGTTTTGTTTCTACAAGCATTTCCCTGCACAGTGCTGCTCTGCCTCCTCTTGTGAGAGGGAAACTGTAATTTTTCTGATATTAATTAAGATAAGAGACAATTATGCCAAAATGTATTAAAAGGGAAATAAATAAGTGTAAAACATGCCCAAAATCCAGATGACAGTCCCTGGCCTGGCTGCTGGCACAGCGCTGGCACCCCAGGCAGGGGAGCAGGTGTGGGGGCTGAGTTGGGGGGTCCGGCTGTGGTGCCACTTGGGATCCGCCTGGATTTTGTTTGCCTTTGAAAATCCTGCTGTTCACACAGGGAGGGGATCAGGAGAGCGGCTGTGCTGTGCTCAGCATGAGCTGAAGTGTGTCTGTGCATGTCCAAGTGTGGCACCACGTGGGCTCCATCTCCTCGTGGCTGGGAGCGCTGGGTGTGAGGAGATGCTGTGTGCCAGAGCTGTGGCACTTCTGAGTGCTGATCCTGTGTGCAGGAGCTGTGTGCTGATCCTGTGTGCTGATCCTGTGTGCTGTGTGCTGATCCTGTGTGCAGGATGCTGTGTGCTGATCCTGTGTGCCGTGTGCTGATCCTGTGTGCAGGAGCTGTGTGCTGATCCTGTGTGCTGTGTGCTGATCCTGTGTGCTGTGTGCTGATCCTGTGTGCAGGATGCTGTGTGCTGATCCTGTGTGCAGGAGCTGTGTGCTGATCCTGTGTGCAGGAGCTGTGTGCTGATCCTGTGTGCAGGATGCTGTGTGCTGATCCTGTGTGCCGTGTGCTGATCCTGTGTGCATGAGCTGTGTGCTGATCCTGTGTGCTGATCCTGTGTGCTGTGTGCTGATCCTGTGTGCAGGAGCTGTGTGCTGATCCTGTGTGCTTATCCTGTGTGCCGTGTGCTGATCCTGTGTGCAGGAGCTGTGTGCTGATCCTGTGTGCTGTGTGCTGATCCTGTGTGCAGGAGCTGTGTGCTGATCCTGTGTGCTGTGTGCTGATCCTGTGTGCAGGAGCTGTGTGCTGATCCTGTGTGCTGTGTGCTGATCCTGTGTGCAGGAGCTGTGTGCTGATCCTGTGTGCTGATCCTGTGTGCCGTGTGCTGATCCTGTGTGCTGTGTGCTGATCCTGTGTGCAGGAGCTGTGTGCTGATCCTGTGTGCTGATCCTGTGTGCAGGAGCTGTGTGCTGATCCTGTGTGCTGTGTGCTGATCCTGTGTGCTGATCCTGTGTGCAGGAGCTGTGTGCTGATCCTGTGTGCTGTGTGCTGATCCTGTGTGCTGATTCTGTGTGCAGGAGCTGTGTGCTGATCCTGTGTGCAGGAGCTGTGTGCTGATCCTGTGTGCTGATCCTGTGTGCAGGAGCTGTGTGCTGATCCTGTGTGCAGGAGCTGTGTGCTGATCCTGTGTGCTGTGTGCTGATCCTGTGTGCTGCGTGCTGATCCTGTGTGCTGATCCTGTGTGCATGAGCTGTGTGCTGATCCTGTGTGCGGGAGCTGTGTGCTGTGTGCTGATCATGTGTGCTGATCCTGTGTGCTGTGTGCTGATCCTGTGTGCTGATCCTGTGCACTGTGCTCTGTGCCACTGAAACTCCAGAGCAGGGCTTCCGCTGCTGCCTTGCCATGCTTCCTCAGCAGGGAAGTACACGGGCAGGGGGTGCAGGTGCTGACCCTGCCAGCTCCATTCCAAGCTGAATTCCAGAGCTGGAAGGGCTCGAGGAGGCAGCGTTGGAGCTGGCAGTGCCCAGGGGTGAGTTCTGATGCTGAGTTCCCTCTTGCTGAAGGGTGAAGGATTCTGGTGTTGCATGTGGGCACACTGCAGGGTGCTGTGCAGTCCCAGCCAGTGCTGCTTGCACCTGATGGGACTCAGGAGCTGCCTCTGGAGTTGGTTCAGAGCACAGTGCTGCTCCTGTGAGCCATGGAGAGGTGGTTTGGGTGTGTCGATGTGGGAAAAGGTGGTCAGGATCCCTCAGGGTCTCTGCCTTCTCCAGGCCACGACTGGAATGCAAGATGAAGGCTCCCACAGCAGGGTTGCAGGCATGTAGTGTGATGGGCAGAGCCTGGCGTGCTCCTCAGCAGCTGCTGGGGAGCTCTCCTGCACAGCTGGCCTACAGCTGGACTCTGGTGTGAGCAGGATGGCTGCAGGTGTGCAGCCCTTGGGAGGCAGTGCTGCGGCCTCGGGGCAGGATCAGCCTCAGCCGTACAGCTGGATTTGGGGTGTGGGTGGCGGTCTCTTGGCATCTTTTTCTGGAGTTCTGTGGAAGGCTTGCCATAGCAGCGCCGTTGATCAAATTTTGAAGCAGCAATTAAAACCTAAATTTCTTTGCCAAACCCTTAAGTATGTCTCTTATCTGAAACGCTCAGACTCTTTGCTGAGTGAAGAACATTAGGACCAAGAGACCCATTAAATTTTCTGGCACAGACAAAGGAGATAAATCCTGCAAACTGATGGGATTGCATGTGGCAGATCTGATGGTATCTGCTTCATGCTCTGAGATGTAGAGGAGGAAAATTACCTTTCAGAATCATTTCTCTGGGCTAGAAGTTTTGGAAGTGTCTGTCTTTTCTTTTTCCAGAAATCTGTGTAAGGTGGTTTTGGTCCTGTCCAGCTGAAGGGAAGCCTGTTTTACTTGCTTATATTACTTTTTCTGTCCTACAAGATGTTTGATGCGTCTTTTGGAAGCAGAGGAAGGGACACAGTGCCACTCTGTCAGCCCTTGCCCGAGCAGTTCACACCATCTCTGGTCATTATGTTCACAAACTTCTCAAGAACTGTCGTTCTGATGTAGGTGAGATCACAAACAGTCCTGGTGTCAGTGATGCTGTCCTCCACTACTCCATGGTCTGCAAGTTCAGGAGCTGTGGTTCATTAATGGGAGTAGCTCCACTCAGCTCTGAGCTGTGCTTTCTGACCAGAACTTCCATCCTAACAACCAGTGCTGCCATTACCCCAGTGGCCTGACAGCAGGGCTTATTAATGTGAGGTGACAGGGGATGGAGAAGTGGCTAATTAACAGATCAAATTATGAGGCGCTGGCTCATTAGTTGCCTGGTGGCAACTTGTTTAAAGCTGTGGTAGGAAGCACCTGCCAGGAGCCAGGAGCCAGCAGTGCTGGGCTGAGGGCTGCAGGGGCTGCAGGGGCTGCGTCTGCTCAGCTGCCCTTCCACCAGCCTCTCAGAGCCCACACTGCCACACTGCCACATTGCCACATTGCCACATTGCCACATTGCCACATTGCCACATTCCTGCCAGGCCACTGACCTGCACAGCCACTGGGGCTGGGAGAGCTTTCTGGGAGCCTGGAGTCCCAGCTGTGCCCCATACCCACCCTGTCCCCAGCCCAGAGCTCTCAGTGCCACTTCCAGGAATTCTTTGGACACTTCCAGGGATGGGCACTCCCAACCTCCCTGGGCCCCCTTTTCAGTGACTGACAACCCTCTCCATGAAGAAATTCTTCCTATGCCCTAGGGATTTAATTCTTTGCTCCACTGCCCAAAAATGTGTCTACACACTGGGGGTATTTTTTATTTTTTTCTTATCTGTCTTCTGAGATTGTGGAAAGTTTTCTAATTAGCATGTTCAGTATCCTTGGGTCAGGTACCAGGTGCATGAGATACAAACATAAGCCTGTTACAGGGCTGGACCTCACAAGGCAAAGTGGGAAATACATTGGGGTGATACAGAAGTTTTCTGTGACTGTTTCTGTTCACCATTTGCAAAGGAATAATGAAATGCAAACTCATGGCTGCTGTTTTCTACTGCTACAGGAGCTAAGAAAAAGGTTAAAAAGTGACAGTTTAAGTAAGGCAGTTTAAAAGTGGCAGAACTGGATAACTGATACCCAGGAGTATTAAAATAATTGGCCGAGGAACTCCCTGAGACAGTAATGGTTTATTTTTAACAAATCCTGAAATGCTGAAGATGAACCAGAGGCATGGTAAAAGGCTAATGAAAATTGATAGAAAAATTAAATATGATTTGGTCTAGGGGGAATTGTGCCATCCGCTCCTGCTGGGCTGGATCCCTCTCACATTGGCTCTGCTCTCATTCCACTCCTCTCCATTGTTTCCACCACAGGCTCTTCCTGCAGACCTGGACAATGAGGCAGTGAGATCTCCTGTCCCTCTTGCTGCTGTTGGCTGTGTTGCTGGGACAGCACGGCCATGCTCAGCCTCTCTCAGCTTGTCCTGGCACATTGGGTGGTTGGCAGTGGTTCGGCTGCTGCCATCAGAGGCTGTGTGACAGACGCTGATCCTGGGCACTGTTTCATGGCAGTCCCATGGCCTCTGCCCCCTCTGGTGTCCCCAGGCTGGGAGGTGCCAGCTGGACACCCGGGATGTGACTGTGTGAGGGTGCAGGGCTGGGTGCTGAGCAGTCCTGTCCCTGAGCGTGGGGACACCAGAGGCCGGGTGGCTGTCCCTGATCTTGACTCATTCCAGGGCCAGGCTGTGCATTTCACAGGCTTCTGGGGTTCTCCTGTCTCCATCCTGCACAACAGCTCTCCTTGCATGTTTTCCTGTACCTGGAGGCCTCAGACCATCTCCAGAGCAGATCTTTAAACCTTTGGGCTGATGACTGTTGCCTCTCAGCAGTTCCTGGGAGAGCTGAGGTGAGCTGACAGCACAGGCTCATATGTCATTTCCTGATTGTGCAACAGAGATCGCCCAGGTGACTTTCTGCCCTGTGTTATCTTGTGCTCCTAGTGTGCTTTTCCCTTTCTGAGAGGGTCACTCCCTGAGTGTGGAGCCAGCACAGTTGCAGTGAGTTGTGTTGTGCCTCACCCCAGGCAGCAATGTGAGGGTCCCACCTGAGCGGAGCTGGGGCTGGGGCAGCCTTAGAGCCAGGGCTGGGGCTGTGGCAGCCTTAGAGCCAGGGCTGGGGCTGTGGCAGCCTTAGAGCCAGGGCTGGTGCACGGGGCTGTGCCTGGGGTCCCCACAGACCCCCCTGAGCACCCCTACATCCCAGCACCTCGTGCCCAAACGTCCCTGCATCCAGGCACCCCTGTGCTGGAGCATACCTGTGCCTGAGCACATCCCTGTGTCTGCAGCTGAGCAGCCCTGAGCCTGAGCCTCCTGTCCTTGGCCAGGATCCCTGGGGCAGTGCCTGGGCTTTGCTGCCACCTTCCTTTACTCCTGTCCTCCCCTGACTCTGCCACTGATCCCAGTTTGCTGTCTGTCCTGCTGCCAGGCTCTGTAACATTTCCTGCAGCTTATCATTACTTTCTTCTGTTCTTATTCCCTATATCAGGAAACCATAAATATGTATTTTAGAGCCGTCAGTTTTTTCGAGCGTGTGGAGTGCTGCCTCCTGAAAAATCCCAGCAGCAGATTTTGAGCCAAAGGGAAGATTGCAAAAATAGTTTCTCCCTTATGGCACATTGAAAGTTTCCCTTTTAGGCGAAATTGCCCAACCCTGACAGATGTATCTGAAGTTTTGAAAAATATGAGTCCCAGTATTTCACTTAAACTGTCATTCTCGGTAAAGGAAAATACTCCTTTTGGTATGCCTGTTGATTTCCTTTGGATCTAAATAGGGACTAAGGTCTGTCGGGTTCCTCTGCAGCTGTGTGGTCAGCGAGCTCCGTGCCCGAGTGGAGCAGCTGTTCAGGCTGGCTCTGTGGGCAGACTCTGCCCTGACTTGCTCTGGAGGCTGGAGGGACTGCCAGGTGAGCTGGACATGCACCTGCTGGGGCAGTGTCACCCCATGTCACCCCTGGGAGCTCCCTGCTGGGACACAGGGTGCTCTGGTCACCATTGGGGGGCTCCCTGCTGGGACACAGGGTGCTCTGGTCACTCCTGCTGGGACACAGGGTGCTCTGGTCACCCTTGGGGGGTTCCCTGCTGGGGACACAGGGTGCTCTGGCTGTGGCACCGTGCTGTGGGACACTGAGGGGCTGCAGCAGCAGCAGCTTTGGGGTGCCCAAAAGTTTGTGTTCTGCTGGGCTTCCTCTCTGGGCTGGTCTCAGCTTTGGACTCGGTTTTCTTGATGTTTCACAGTATGCCAGGGGCCACACAGCCAGGGCCTGTCCTGCCAGGCTGGAATGCCTGGCTTTCCAGATGAGATAACACGGTGGATTAATTAGATAGTGAAGTGCTAATAGCAATTGAAAAGAGATGTGCTTGCTGTGTGCCCCAAGTTTGGATTTATTACTACTACTTTCTGTATGGCCTATTAATTTTTGATGACTTTAGATAAATTACATTCAGCCTGAAATAAATTAAAATAAGTGCATATAAATCATGTTCTATTCTTGGCTTCTGCAAAACAAATTTCCATTTCATCTCTTGTTGTCCTTCCTTTATTACATGTATCCTGCCGGCGCATGTCACCCGTTATTGTGATGGAAATGTTTTATCTCCTTGAGATTCCCTGGCTTTGCCTTTGAAGTGTCAGGGCTGCTGCAGACATGCCACATCTTAGATCATCTCAGTAGCTAATTTGGCCACATCTGTTTGATCTACCAGTTAACAAACCAGACCTAAGTACTAAATAGTTCTAAATTCTAATAGTTCTAAATAGTACTAAGTTCTTCCATGAGAGTGATCTACGGTTTGTACCCAGTACTCCTTGACATTAAATTAAACTCTAGAACTCAAAATCCAGCTTGTTTTATGACTCACATACTCAAGTGATGTTCAGGCAAGTGTAGAGACAACCCTAATAAATGCCTGGCTTTAGATTGTTTAATTTACTATATGTTTATGTAAGAGTACAGTGACTAAGAAAAGAATTGGCCTCGGTTAACGCTGTGACAATTCCAAGATATTATAACGCAGATAATAAATGTCCATCTGGAGTAAATCATTGTTAGTTTACTTTTCATTTAATTTGGTGGGCTGTACAGAAGCAAGGCCATGGAAGAAATAAGTTATTTTTACAGTGCTTGATAAGACCTGCGGACTGTTCAGGCTTGGAAATCTGCTTATGGTTAATCCCCCATTTTCTGTGCTGTGTCGTGCCAACAGTGTCACCCTTCACAGTGCTGGTTCCTCTGCTTCTGATTTTCCCCAGGTAATCTGTGTGTTTGGTGGGCATGTTGGGTTTGGCCACAGTGCCCTGGCCAGTACCTGGCTGCCCTTCACCCTCATCCCTCTCCAGTGCCCGCTGGGGAATGAGAGTGTTGGTGCTTTAAAAATGGTGGCACTTGTTGGCAAAGGAAACCTTAAGAATAATTTTATTCATAGACTCATAGAATCCCAGAATGGTTTGGTTGGGAAGGGGCCCTTAAAGTCCATCTTGTTCCATGCCTCTGGCATGGGCAAGGACACTTTCCACTAGACCAGGTTGCTCCAAGTCCTGCACAGTCTGGCCTTGAACATTTCTGGGGATGAGGCATCAGTTACCTCATTTTTCCATTATTACATATTTATCACAGCAGTAAGTTAGGCATGGCCAGTGCTGGGTGTCCTGTACTGCTGTAGGGTGGTGGCAGGGATAGAGAGTTGGGCAGGTTGTGGATCCACCTGTTTGTATCCATCTGTGTGTCCTGGGGCCTGTCTGCTTGCCATTTCTCCTGTGCCCCACTTGCTCCCCTCAGCACCTCTGCCAACCACACACAGCTGTGTGGTGTGGTCAACAGCTGGAGGGAAGGGATGGCACCCGAGGGACTGGAATAGGCTGGAGAGGTGGAGTGGGTGAAGCTCAGGACCACTCAGCCTCACGGTGCCAAGGCCTCGAGCACTGGTCACTGCTCTGGGAAGGTGTAAGGGCACAGCCAGGATGTGGCCAGGGCATGGTCTGGCTGTGCTGAACCCTGGAGCACCTGCTGCCCTTCCCACCCTCCTGGTGGTGCCTTCCATGCCAGCCCTGGCAGCTGGCACCTGCCAGGCACCAGTGGGTATTTGACAATAAGGTGAGAATCCCAGATTTCTTCCTTGTAAGGCTTGCCAGCATGTGGAGTGCTTCTGTTGGGGTGCTTGGGCAGGAAGGGCTGCAGGGATAATGTGCAGGTGAGAGTGTGCAAGTGACACTGTGCAGGGACAGTGTGCAGGCACAGTGTGCAGAGTCCATCTGTCTGTATCTGTGGTGTCCACAGAGCCTGCCTGGCTGGTACGTGGAGCAGCAGCCCTGGGTGCTGGAGGTCATCAGGGCACAAGGACAGTCATGAGTGGTGACAGATGGTGCCAGCGGTATGTGCTGCTTGGACAGGTGCCTTGGGAAGCTGGTGCTCACTGCTGCTGGGCTGGGAGAGGCACTGCTGAGACCTTCTGCCCCAAGGAGCAGGAGGATTCAATGGAAAGAGCCCAGATGGGTTCCTGGCTGTGCCTGCAAAGTTTCAGGTCCTTACACAGCTTAAACAGCTTGCTGGGTGTGGCAGTGGCGAGATGGGAGTGCAGAGCTGTCCTCAGAAATGGGAGGTGATCTGTCCACGTGTGCTTTTGTCAGGGGATATTTCCCAGGTGCCGCTAAGTTTTGTGCTTGGTTCAGTGCTTGGTTCAGTGCCTGGTTCTGTGTCTGGTTCTGTGCCTGGGTCAGTGCCTGGTTCTGTGCCCGGTTTGGTGCCTGGTTTGGTGCCTGGGTCAGTGCCTGGTTCTGTGCCTGGGTCAGTGCCTGGGTCAGTGCCTGGTTCTGTGCCTGGTTTGGTGCCTGGGTCAGTGCCTGGGTCAGTGCCTGGGTCAGTGCCTGGGTCAGTGCCTGGTTCTGTGCCTGGTTTGGTGCCTGGGTCAGTGCCTGGGTCAGTGCTTGGTTTGGTGCCTGGGTCAGTGCCTGGTTCGGTGCCTGGTTCGGTGCCTGGTTCGGTGCCTGGTTCAGTGCCTGGGTCAGTGCCTGGGTCAGTGCCTGGTTCTGTGCCCGGTTCAGTGCTTGGTTCAGTGCCTGGTTCAGTGCTTGGTTCAGTGCCTGGTTCAGTGCCTGGGTCAGTGCCTGGTTCTGTGCCCGGTTTGGTGCCTGGGTCAGTGCCTGGTTCAGTGCCTGGGTCAGTGCCTGGTTCGGTGCCTGGTTCAGTGCCTGGGTCAGTGCCTGGGTCAGTGCCTGGGTCAGTGCCTGGTTCTGTGCCCGGTTTGGTGCCTGGGTCAGTGCCTGGTTCGGTGCCTGGTTCGGTGCCTGGTTCGGTGCCTGGTTCAGTGCCTGGGTCAGTGCCTGGGTCAGTGCCTGGTTCTGTGCCCGGTTTGGTGCCTGGTTCTGTGCCTGATTCAGTGCTTGGTTTGGTCCCTGGTTCAGTGCCTGGTTCAATGCCTGGGTCAGTGCCTGGGTCAGTGCCTGGTTCAGTGCCCTCTCCCCGTGCACGGAGCAGCAGGAAGTGCCCCAGCCTGGCCCGTGGCATCCACCAGCACTTTCTCACGGCACAGCTATTAATACCTCAGCGAGCTGCAGTCGTGCTCTGCTCTGCTGCCTGACTCATCCGCTGCTCACTCTGGGCCTTGTGTGTGGCACGGAAGCCGTGAGAAGCTGCCTGCCCCGAAGCCTGCGTGGTGTGGGTGACCCCTGTGCCCGGCTCGGCCTCGGCTCCGGGGCACGCAGGCGCACCGTGTGCGGGGCTCTCACCTCTGCCCGTGGGGCCGGGGCTGTGCCAGCAGCAGGGGTGCAGAGCAGTGCTGGGAGCGTGTGCCACCCTGTCTGCTGCTGTCAGTGCATGGCAGGCGGTGCTGGGAGCGCTGGTGCCCAGAGCAACTCGCTGGAACCCGTGTGGGCTGTGCCAGGGAGCAGAATGAGAAGGGAAAGGAATGAAATCCCTGGGAATGCCATGTCCCTGCTGCCCTGGCTGTGCTGTCCCAGGGGAGCTGCCGCCAGCCAGCAGCAGGCGGTGCTGGAGGTGCCAGGGCCAGACTGGTGCTGGGCACTGCCCTGGGTGCAGCCCTCCCGACCTGTCCCGTGCCTCCTGGCAAGGCTCCAGCATCCTTGTGAAAATGCAGGACATGGGGTGCCGTGTCAGCAGAAGTGAAGGGACAATGCCTAGAACGTGCCCGTGTCCCTGCTTCTGCTGGAAACACTCCAGCTGTGACACGTGCATGGCTGCAGGAACCCCGTGGGTTTTTTACCTTTCCAAGCACTTGGCAGACAATGTGGAGCAATTCTAAAATCAAGTGCTTTAAAAAAAGGATAGTCTATTTTTCTCCTTGATTTCTGAACTGTTTTTGAGCTGTGTATTGCAAGGGCAAGTGCTGAAGCTGTGGTGTAGAAGATGGGAAACCCAACAAAAATCCAGAAACTGAGCGTTTGAGGAAGGAACATACATTATGTCAGGAGAGGCATTATCCCTGTGTGAGCTGGCAGCACTGCCCCTGGCCTTCACTTTGGGCCCTTGCTCCTGCTGCTGGGATTCCCAGAGGTCTGAGGGTTCATGCTGTTTGAAGCCATTTAACCAGGACCAGGTACAGGATTTCCCAGTCTCACGGCTCCCCATGGGGATTCACCTGTCCAGTCCCATAGCAAGTGTCAAATGTAGCCTCGTGGTCCTGGCTGGTGTTCCTGGATGGTGATCCTGGCCAGCTCAGCACTGGGTGGCTAGCACAGCTGCCAAAGCAAACTTCTGGCTGGGCTGAGTTTCCTTGATTCAATTTTTTTTTTTTCTCAGGTACTTTGTTTTCAATTTAGCAGAACCCACCAACCTTTACAAACCACTGACCTTCGTGAAAAGGGAGCTCCTTGTTGTCCCCTTCACTGGTCCCAGCAGATCCCAGAATCTCCTCTTAATTCCACATTCTGGCATGGCTGCGTGGTGCCTGCGGTGGCTGGTGCTGTGATTTCCCTTCCTCCATCCCCAGCAGATGAACATCATCAGCTTCCGGACTATTTTTTCCTCCATCACGAAACAATTTGCAAAGACTCTGGGTGGATTCCTTCCCACCAATCCTTCTGGCTGGGTGGGAAGGGCTGTCAGTAGCTCTGTTCTGACCTCAGCAGTGACAGATGATGTCTGAGCCAGGCCCTGAGCTGGCAGCTGGCTCCAGCAGCTCCTGGTGTGCACG
Organism: Lonchura striata; assembly: GCF_050655825.1. Lineage (NCBI taxonomy): Eukaryota > Metazoa > Chordata > Aves > Passeriformes > Estrildidae > Lonchura > Lonchura striata. The sequence continues at coordinate 73,814,062 of NC_140707.1, read as the reverse complement.
CTGGGCATCCCTGGCATGCTGGCCATCCAAACAGGAATTGGATGTAGTGGAAGTTGTTTTCTAATTAATGGCTGTCTTATGGATTCTGCTGCTCCCATGTGTTGTGTGGTCCACAATATGTAAATGACCCTTTGGAGTGCTGGGCACACTAGCAGATGCTGAGATGCTGCATTTCATATCCCAAAAAAGAGGAGGCAAATGCAGCATGCTGGGCACAGGGAGCCATCACATTACGTGGCATTTCAGTCCTGGGTTCCTTGGATCCATTCCAGGCAGGAATTTTGAATTCATTAGCACTTCAGCTGACCTCTGTCTGCTGCTAGAGCAGGTGGGTAGTTATTCCCACGGCCTGCTGCTGACTGGGTGCCAGGCTGTGCCTGCTGCTCGCCCTGGCACTGCTGCAGGGGCTCGGAATGATCGTGCCATTCTCACTCTGGCCATTCCCAGCAGCTGTCAGAGGTCTGTGGTGGGAGTCTGCCCCGAGGGAGTGCTGGCCAGAGGCTCTGTGTGCCCCAGGACTCAGCAGGGGCTGTTGGGCTGTCACCCAGGAGTGGGTGGCTCCTCTGGAACGATGGAAGTCCCCTGGTGGGTGTCACAGAGCCAGGTGTGCTGGAGCTGGAGAGTGCCCCAGCTGTCCCTGCACCCTGCCCATGTTTGGGGCTGTCCCCATGCCAGCTCTGTGCAGGGATGGCCGTTCTGCAGCTGCCAGGGCTGGGGCCAGGGTGTGCCTGGCATCCCTGGGGAGGGAGCTGGGATGGGAATGGAATGGAATGGAATGGAATGGAATGGAATGGAATGGAATGGAATGGAATGGAATGGAATGGAATGGAATGGAATGGAATGGAATGGAGGTCTGTGTTCCAGAGCTGGGCTGGAATGGAGGTGTGTGTTCAGAGCTGGGCTGGAGGTGGCATGAAGGCCAGAAGACCTGTGGGAAATACCTGGCAGGGGAAGGACCATGGGAGTGTCACCCACTGTGTGGGGACATCCCACCTGAGAGTGGCCAGGGGAAGGTGGGCTGGGGTGGCAGCACTGGAGGGGTCCTTGCCTCCATGAGCCCTGGCCCTGCCCAGCCACTGTCAGGCCTGCTCCATACCTGAGAAATGGGGGGAGAGAAGACTTCCTCCAGCAGTCTGGGGACTCCAGTCAGTCTCCTCCAGCGGGAGGGAAGGGTGGAGGGGCTCCCAGCCCCCCGCAGTGTGCTGGGGCTCACAGGTTCCTGGCTCTTTGCAGACACAGTTCCCACTCTGTGGGACCATAAGCCATGCAGCCCACAGCAGCTCAAACTTAGGTTTTATAGACAGATGAATAACTCAAAATGATCAAATGTAGCAACAGAATGGATGTAAAGAGTAGTATATGTGAGAGGCTTTTTTGGTGAATCACAAATGTCACATGAAGAGCTTGACTACCCTTGTCCTATTGCAGGCACCAAGCAGTAAATGAGCAGTGCCCACCTTCCCAGGAAGCTGGCATTTGTTTTATGTATGAATGCAGTTTCCTTCCTGTTTTGTTAGCTTTCAAGCAATGAGAATCACACACTGCTTTCATTAGTCAAAAAGGTGTTTTCTGCAATGAGCTCTAAGCCATGTCAGCACTGCTATCTCTGTAAATTATTTGTGTGGGGGATGATGTATGCTGGGAGAGGAGGGGGCACATGTCCAGGCTGACTTTCAGCAGGTTTGTTTTTGTGATGGCTGTGCTCCTAAGGCACCAGGTCCTGCAGTTGTTGTCTGCAATGTCTCAGTGGTGGAGCACAGCCACAAGGCTGCTGTACCGAGCACTGTGGGAGGAAATGCTCTGTGTTTTTCAGCAAGGAGGTGAAATGTTTGTGCTACCTCTGCAGCAAGGGATGATGCCCAGGCTGGGGAGGATGGGCTATCCCCATCCCTGCACAGCCTGGGGCACTAGCTTCCTCATGTAGATCCAGGTGTGGCTTTGCTGTTTCCATCAGTTGAGGCATCCAGATGCCAAATCCTCACTGGTCTTCGTTGCAGTCAGGGCTGCAGGGTGGGTGCTCAGCACTCTGATCCACCAGGACCTCTCCGTAAGCACCCCGTGCTCTGAGGGCTCAGCCCCTCCTCCTAACTCAGTGTCATTGGCAGATGTATGTGGGTGCATTCCCCTCCCTGCCCAGGTCACTGAGAGAGACACAGGACAGGACTGTCCCTGAGCCCAAGTCATGGGGACAGTCCTGGCAACTGGCCACTGGCTGGTCTGGCCCCTTGAGCCTGATGGCTGCATCCAGCCCTTTGAGCCTGATGGTCACTGATGGCTGCATCCAGCTCTGGCCTTATGCTGGGCATTTGACCTGGGGGTATTGGCAGAGACAATATGCAAAACTCTCTCAACATCCAAAAACCCACCTCTGCTGGGAGGTAACTCTGGTAACCTCGTCATCCCAGCTGTTGTTTGTAGTTTCATCTTGGAATGGTTTTTCCAAACTCATGAACTTCCTGATTTGGGCTCAAGCTTGTGTTAGTCTTGGGTAGCTCTGGCAATGGACTTGGCTGAATCCAGGCACATGGCTTTAAGCACAGCCATGAATCTGAACTGGCAGCCTGCAGTCAGCAGATTTAAATGAGCGCGGTGTCCCCATCCGAGGTTGTCCAGGGAGGGAGCCCACTGGCTGTGCTGCAGGTGCCCTGAGCCGCTGAGCCCGTTCAGTCCTGCAGAGGACAGGTGACAGTCCCTGGCCTCGAAGTGCAGTGCTGCTTTGGGAGGTGGCTGGTGGGTGACACCAGTGGGGGCTGGGGGCTGCAGCAGGCAGTTTCCTTCACTGCTTGGCATTGCCATTCTCCTCCAGGTCCTTGTCACCTGCAGGGCCACCCTGATTTGCAGTGCTGTCATGAAAGTGAGTCCTCAGAACGTACCTGAATACTGCCATGGCACTTTGCTTTCTGCCACAAGTCATGGCAGCAAGAATAGTGCTGGTTATGCTGGTTATGCTGGTTATACTGGTTATGGGAGCAGCTCCCAGCTCTGCCCACAGCAGCAGACTCCGCTCTAGACCACAGCAGCAAGCTTTTGTTTTTCCAGTGTGAACTCAAAAGTTGGAGTATCCCTGAATAATTGCAGTCCCCAGAAATATCAGGAAAAAGTACATTGATTGCTGAAAAGCAGGGTTTAGGGCTGATATTTTCACTAATAATTTTGTTGCCTCTGCTTGCATGGCACCACAGATTTGGTTTGGGTTATGGATGGACCGGACAACAGGAGCAGTAATTGTAATTCTAATATTAAATGTCTTTAAATATCAATGACGATTCAAGAGTTCTGGTTCTGGCTAGCTGTGAAACTGTATTTCAGCTGAGCTTCATTAATGCATCTCTGGGGTGGTAATGGGTCTGAGTAATCTGATCCGAACACGTATAATTGTGCCGGTCCCAAAGGGAGCTGGTGCTTCAGTCGCAGTGTGGGGCCCCTCTGAGCACCACTGCTCACAAGGGCACAGGTTCCCTCAGACACGAGGGTGCTTCTCCGCGGGACCGTGCTCCCACCTGTTCCACGGAGGAGCATCCCCAGCCCTGCAGCCCCCGTGCCGTGGAGCCTTTGGCGGTGGGAGATCTCACTGAGCTGCGTGGGCACTGCTGCTGCCAGCCCTGCTCCCACTCCCACGAGGAGCGGGCCTGGCAGCGTCAGCGACAAAGCTGCTTGAACCGCTGGGCTTCCCAGGGGAGCCAGGAAGCTGTGATCAGCTAAAATTAGCCCAAGATCCGCCTTTATTTAGATCTCTGCTGTGGGGGCTTTTCTTGGGTTTTTGTTTTGTTTTGTTTTGTTTTCTGGTGTTTTTTTTGTTTAACTTTGTTTTATTTGCATTTTTGGGGTTTGAATGACATAAAATTAGCTCCTTCTGAGTTTATTCTGAAAATAACATTAAGAGCTTAAATGTTCAGTGGAGATGGCTGTAAACCCATTGAGCTGCTGCGATTTCAAGGCCGCTGAGAGTTTCAGCTTAGCAAGTGAAGCACACACGAACCACTCCTCATTTTCTATACCTGGACATTTGTCACTATGGCCAGCAGCCAGGGAGGTCAGGGGCTCTGGTGGGATGTGGGGGTGCACTGGGCAGCAGGATGGGCTCTAGCAGGAGGCACCCGAGGGGTGGCTTCCCAATCACTCTGTCATTTGTCTGTGAGTGTTGGGGTGTATACATGGATCTGCAAACATCCCTGACTCTCAGCTGTGCTCCTGTCAGGCACTCTTGTGTTGGGATGGGGGCATGAAGAAGAACCAGGTAACACAGGGAGTGTGACTCGCTGCTACCTGAACTTCAGTTCCGTGGTTTAACCACAGACTATTTGTCTTGGCTTTTTTATTATGTCTGTCTTGTCTCAGCCTAACTGCTGTCTGCTCTCCCTTGCAGGCTCTTGAATCTGTTCTACAATGGAAAAACTGCTTTTGTTTCTGCTGTTCATTGGCGTAGCGGTGCGAGCTCAGATCTGCCCCAAGCGCTGCGTCTGTCAGATCCTGTCTCCGAACCTCGCCACCCTCTGTGCCAAGAAAGGGCTCTTGTTTGTTCCTCCCAACATTGACAGGAGGACCGTGGAGCTGCGGCTGGCAGACAACTTTGTTACAAACATTAAAAGGAAAGACTTTGCCAACATGACCAGCCTGGTGGACCTGACGCTGTCCCGGAATACAATCAGTTTTATCACACCTCACGCATTTGCAGACCTGCGCAATTTGCGGGCTCTGCATTTGAACAGCAACCGATTGACTAAGATCACTAATGACATGTTCAGTGGGCTCTCCAATCTCCACCACTTGATACTGAACAACAATCAGCTGACTTTAATTTCTTCCACAGCTTTCGATGATGTTTTAGCTCTCGAGGAATTGGATTTGTCTTACAACAATCTGGAAACCATTCCTTGGGATGCCGTGGAGAAAATGGTCAGTTTGCACACTCTCAGTCTTGACCACAACATGATTGACCATATTCCTAAGGGGACCTTCTCCCATCTCCACAAGATGACCAGGCTGGACGTCACATCCAACAAACTGCAGAAGCTGCCGCCTGATCCGCTCTTCCAGCGTGCTCAGGTGCTGGCAACCTCAGGAATTATCAGCCCCTCAACATTTGCGCTGAGCTTTGGTGGGAACCCCTTGCATTGCAACTGTGAGCTTTTGTGGCTGAGGCGCCTTTCCAGGGAGGATGACCTGGAGACCTGTGCCTCTCCGACGCTGCTGTCTGGCCGGTACTTCTGGTCGATCCCTGAGGAGGAGTTCCTCTGCGAGCCCCCGCTCATCACCCGGCACACCCACGAGCTGCGGGTGCTGGAGGGGCAGCGGGCAGCCCTGCGCTGCAAGGCCCGGGGTGACCCCGAGCCAGCAATCCACTGGATTTCACCTGAGGGCAAACTGATTTCCAATGCGACCAGGTCCACGGTGTACGACAACGGGACGCTCGACATCCTTATCACGACGGTGAAGGACACGGGCTCCTTCACCTGCATTGCTTCCAACCCAGCGGGGGAGGCCACGCAGACGGTGGACCTGCACATCATCAAACTCCCCCACTTGCTGAACAGCACAAACCACATCCACGAGCCTGACCCGGGCTCCTCGGATATCTCCACATCCACCAAGTCAGGCTCCAACGCGAGCAGTAGCAACGGGGATACTAAAGTCAGCCAGGATAAGAAGGTGGTAGTCGCGGAAGCGACGTCCTCCACGGCTCTGCTGAAATTCAATTTTCAGAGGAATATACCTGGGATACGTATGTTTCAAATCCAGTACAATGGTACTTACGATGACTCCCTTGTTTACAGGTAAGGCAGCCCCAGCCTGCCCATGTGGGACCGTGCTGGGTGCTTGGTGCTGGCGTGTGGCCCTGGCCTGGGCAGCCCCTCTGCTGGAGTTCCTGTGCCATGCTGTGCCAGCTGAGCAGAACCCGGCCCTGGCAGCTCATGGTGGGAGCCTCAGGAAGGACTCGTGCCATTGCTGCTCACAAATGGGAAAATTACTTAGAACAGTGATATTTTTAGATAATCCAAATGGACCTCTAATCCTCTGAACTAATCTGAGAAAGGTTGTGAAGGTAGATGGATTAAATGGTTCCTAATGTGCTCAGCTTTGTGGAAGCACGGGGAGGACAGTGTCTGTGAGTTCCTCACAGCACTTTCTGGTGATGCCCGTGCTGGGGAAGTGCCGGGGCACACTGTGCTGCCAGGTGTAGCTGTGTACCCTTCAGCACTGGCTTTGCTTGGTCATTTCTTCCGTGAATTTCTTTATCCATTACTAGGACAAGGGGTGCTGGCTTTAAACTGAAAGAGGGTAAATGTTGATCAGATAGCTGAAAAAAATTCTTCCCTGTGAGGACAGCGAGATGCTTGCACAGCTTCTGCAGAGTTGTGGGTGCCCCATCCATGGAAGTGTCCAAGTCCAGGCTGGACAGGGCTTGGAGCACCCTTGTCCAATGGAAGGTGTCCCTGCCCATGGCAGAAGGGTGAACTAGATGGTCTTTAAGTGTTGATTCCAATTCAAGCCAGTCTGTGATCCTGTGTTCTGTGTTTTTGATGTGGTTGTTCTAATGGGCGGCTCTGCCATGCTGAGCCATGCCAGGGGCCTTGGTAGTCACCGCTGCTACATCAAAGGCCAGGCAGGAGCTGCTGGGGGAGTGGAGATCAGCCCCATGGGGACAGTGGACAGACAAGCCGTGGTGGTGCCCAGCGTGGCCTGGGCTGCCCCACAGGGTGGGAAGGTGCCGATGTGTCCGCCAGCTCATTCAAACTGGTTTCCTTCTCCCCCAGAATGATACCTCCCACGAGCAAAACCTTTCTGGTCAACAACCTGGCTGCGGGGACGATGTACGACCTGTGCGTCCTGGCCATCTACGATGACGGGATCACCTCGCTGACGGCCACCAGAGTCGTGGGCTGCACGCAGTTCACCACCGAGCAGGATTACGTGCGTTGCCACTTCATGCAGTCCCAGTTCCTGGGTGGGACCATGATTATCATCATTGGTGGGATCATTGTGGCATCCGTGCTCGTGTTCATCATCATCCTCATGATCCGCTACAAGGTGTGTAACAACAACGGGCAGCAGAAGGCCACCAAGGTCAGCAACGTGTACTCGCAGACGAACGGGGCGCAGATCCAGGGCTGCAGCGGGGTGCTGTCGCAGTCCATGTCCAAGCAGGCGCTCGGGCACGAGGAGGGCATCCAGTGCTGCAAGGCTGCCAGCGACGGTGTGACGCAGTCACCAGACACCGGCTCCAGCCAGGACTCGGCCACCACTACCTCCGCTTTGCCTCCCGCCTGGACTTCCAGCACTCCGCTCTCGCAGAAGCAGAAGCGAAAGTCGGGGCCGAAGCCCGGCGGCGAGGCGCAGGGCGAGGCTGGCGGCAGCGGCGAGCCCCAGAACTCGAACAGAAATAACTCCACAGCCCTGCAGCTAGCCAGCCGGCCCCCCGACACGGCCCCCGCGGCCCCCGCGTACAAAAGAGCACAATCGAAGCCAAGTAAGTTCCTCACTCTGCCGGCCGACGCGGCCCGAGCCAAGCGCCGGCGCTCGCTGGGCGGTGAGCTGCTGGAGCCCCGCGGCGCCGGCGCCGGCGGCCTGCGCTCCAAGCGGAGCATGTCCATGAACGGGATGCTGCTCCAGGCAGACTGCGCCGGGGCCGATAGCGGAAAAGCAACTTTCTCCAGTTCTGAGTGGATATTGGAAAGCACTGTGTGACCTGCTTTTTTTTCTTCTTTTTTTTTTTTTTTAATTTTTATTTTAACTAAAACACCAAACATTGTGTGAAACTCCCTTTCCCAGGGAATTGGATTTGGATGTCCACTGCTGTCTCGCTGATTAATGGCTTGTTCATGCGGGGTTCTGTATAAGCCACCCAATGCACATGGGGGTTTATTTTGTTTTCATTTGGTTTTATTTAATATCAAAACCGAAGGCAACATTCAGAGATTTAAAAAAAAAAAAAAAGGAAAAAAAGATTAAGGGGTGAAAAAAAGCACGAAACAGCACCAGTGCCTTCCCTGCTCTAGGACTGGCTTCCTGGTTCTGCAGTAGCAGAAAACAAAAGAGAGTTTTCACAGATAAAGCCTTTTATAAAGGAAATGCAATTTCCTCCAAGCTAACAAATAACCACTTCTGGATCAATCAGTAAAATGATATTTTTTAAACCGGTCAGACTGTATATTTCTTTTCCGTGACAATGGTGTTGCCTTTGTTTTTAGGCAGATGCTGTACAGGAGCAACAACGCTGTGTTGTTATGTTGTGTAAAATAAAATATTCACTCGGTACGCCAGCCAGCCTCGCGGTGACTGCCCTGCCAGAGCCGGGCCGGGCCGGGTGCTGCAGAGCTCCCGCCGTGGGGCTGGGAGCAGCACCAGGAGCACCGGGGTGCGGCTCATCCCCCGGGCCGGGTCTGGCTGGCCGGGGCTGGGCGCTGCCGGAGCAGCGCGGTCCCACGCGGTTCTCCCTGGAAGGGCCTGACCAGGTCCAGAGCTCCGGATCCGCGGGGCAGGCAGCGCCCTGCCCTGCAGCCCTGGGGAGGGAGTGGGGCTGGGGCGCCTCGGGGTGCAGGGCACAGCTGAGCAGGGCTGTGAGTGGGGCAGGGGGCAGGCGGCCAGGTGGGCAGGCAGCAGGGTCACGGCCATCCAGCACCTTGGCTGGTGGGGTGCTGATGGTCCCTGCTGTCCTAGACTCCTGGGGCATATTTCCTCTGAACTTTATGGTTGGGTCCCGTTCTTTTCAGTCCCCGAGAGCATTGAAGGGCCTGGAAGATAATGGTTTCACCTTTAAGCTGCTCTTAATTGCAGTGCCTTGGAGATAGAGTGATTTTGGGCCACTCTGTGGGGGCAGAACCCCACAGCAGCAGGGGACAGCAGCTGCAAATTCCGTTGTGTGGATGGCAGCTGCTCTGCTCACTGTAAAGGAAAGCCTGCAGTTAATATTAATTGAACTCATATGGTCATCATACTCAAATTAGAGACAGCTTAACTCTGAATATTTGAGCATTGTGCATTCTCAGATGCCAAATAACAGGTTCAAGATGGGCTTTGTGGCCATAAAAGTGAGAGAATAGTTGAATTTTATACCCTGTATGCCTGTTCCTGGGGGCACAGTAACTAAGACAGGTGCCTGAGGCCAGCCTGGCTCCAGCCAGGGCAGCAGCTGCCCCAGGGCAGTTGTGGGGGAACATCTCACGGTGTGGAACAGCCCCTGGCACCCCACCTCTGTCCTCGGGGCTCTGCAGCGCGGGGCTGATGCTCTTGGCCAGTCTGGGTTGCTCTGAGTGATTTTATTGCCTGTCATGGAAGAACAAAGTCAGTCAGGGTGGTGTAAAGGACCTAAAAGGAAGAGGCTGCTTCTTTTTTAGAAACCCTTTTTGCTTCCCTCAGGAAATGCAGAGACCAAGTAGGAAACAAAGCCTCAAAATGAGAAAACCTGCTTCCTGCTGGAAAAGTTTTTAAAAAATTCAATAAATCCTTCCTCGGATTGCTCTGGCAATCCATGAGCACTGCATGAGCAGAAGGAGCTATTAAATAACATGCTGTCGAGGACAGGGGTGGTCTCTCCAGGGTCTGGCAGCCTGATGACAAGGGCTTTGCCCAGTGTGGGTCGAACGTGAAGGTCTGAGCCCCAGTGAGGGACTGTGCTGGCGGAGGCACCTTCCCCCCACACTGGGGTAGAGGGAGAGTGTCAGAGGTTGGTTGTGGAGTGCTTGGGTTTAATCATGCATTTTAAAAACATCAAATGAAAATGCTTTTATATGTTGTCTAAAGCTGGACCTAAATCTGTGTGATGTTTTGTGAAAGTGTTAAAATACGAATGGTGTCTTGTGGTTTAAGGAAGTTTATTTTTATATTTGTAATTTTTCACTCAAAGGAATAATTTTCTAAGCGCTGCAGCTGATGTTCTGTCCATGGTGCCTCTGTGTCAAGCAGTGCACAGGGACCATATGGCCCTGTGTTTGGTTTGATTCTCTGCTGACAGTGCAGGAAAGGGGGTCTGGGCAGCCGGGGCTGCCTCTCGTGCCAGCTTCTCTCCCTGGCTGACAGGATCATTCATCCCTTGGGAATGCCCTGGGCATGGAATCATCCATTCCCACTGGAATAACTGCAATGGGACATCTGTTTTCTTCAGGCTGGATTCAGAGTGTGGGAAGCCTCATGGAGGAGGAAATTCTCTGTCCTTTCTGTTCTGCAAAAACCATAGGTTGCCAACTGTGAGCCAGAAAAAGTGCTAATATGCACCTGGATCCGAATAACACCAGGTTATTTCCCCCCAGCTGGAATAACTCCTCACCACAGATGATGGAATGGGGGTGTGATATGCTGTGGCACCAGCATCACCCCCAGCTGTTGAGGGGTCTGCAGGGACATGAGCCCAAGGTGCCTCCCTGCCCCTCAGGCATCACCTGCCTGAAGCTGGGCTCTGTGTGCTGCTGCCCAGCTACAGATTTTCTGAGATTCTGTCCGTGGAGGGTCTTCATTCACACGTACTGGTGGAGGAGAAACTGCTTCAGGAGGTTCTTAGCTCTTCCTGCAGTGGCTGGAGCACAGGGGTGTGCCCAGGCCCTCTCTGGAGAGGGGCTCTGCTGGGGCTGCAGGGCTGTGCTGGCAGGAGCTGGGTGTTGTGCTGTGTCTGTGTCTGTGCTGCCTTCCTGCCATGTCCAGGCGTGTCCTTGCTGTGGGCACATGGAGATGTGATGCTGCTCCTTGGGCACATGGATACCTGGTGCTGCTCCTTGGGCACACGGATACACAGTGCTGCTCCTTGGGCACACGGATACACAGTGCTGTTCCTTGGGCACACGGATACCTGGTCCATGCTCCTTGGGCACACGGATACACAGTGCTGCTCCTTGGGCACAGGGACACCTGGTCCATGCTCCTTGGGCACACAGATACACAGTGCTGTTCCTTGGGCACACGGATACCTGGTCCATGCTCCTTGGGCACACGGATACACAGTGCTGCTCCTTGGGCACAGGGACACCTGGTGCTGCTCCGCTCTGCTGCCAGCGTGGCTGTTTCTGCAGTGTGTCCCCACGCGTTTGCCAGCCCTGCCCCTGTGCCCACTGGCTCTGCAGCCATGGAGAGGGAGCTGCAGGGCACAGCCGTGTGTCCTGTGCAGGGCACAGGGGACACAGCTCCTGGGACCCGCTGCTCCAGCTGGGAAGGGCCTGGCACGGCCGGGGCACGCCGCTGCCCCAGAGCTCCTGCTGAGGCACTGGCACGAGCGGCTCTCACCCCTGCTGGCACAAAGCTGCTGGAGCTTGGTGCCAGCAGCCCTGGGGTGCTCCTGCCTCCCGGGGACCGTGACAGCCTTGCTGGGCACACCAGCGGAGTGGCACGGAGCTGAGGTGGGTGGGCAGGCCTGGGCAGCTGTGTGTGCCCTCCAGAAGGTGCAGTAGGGCCCTTCGTGTGCCATGGCAAGTGTGCCTGAAGCCATGGTGGGCACCCAGCATGGTGAGGGGCACGCTGCTTCCTTGGGAATGGCTTCAGATCAGGAATAATGGCTGCAGCCACTGCCAGGATCACTACTCTTTCCATCAACCAAAGGCAGGCAGAGCCTCAGCCACGCTGGAGCTCGGGGGTACTGGAGACTGAGCAGTGCCACTGGCAGCGTGGCCACACCTGCCAGCACTGTGATCCCTCAGGAGCATTCACCTCCCTGCTCCCTGGTGCTGCTGCCCGCTCAGGGTGCACCATGGCTGCCCAAAAGCTGCCCTAGCAGCAGCCACCTAATTGCACTGTGCCTTCTCCTGGCAGCCATGTTAATGTTGGTCAGAGTTCTGGTTTAAAAGCAGCAAACTGTGGCCAGGCCATAGGTCCTGCTTACCAATAACGTGGTTGTCCCATTTCTCTTTTGCAAACGTGTCCCTGTGTGCCTGGCTGTGTGTTGAGTGCTGGGCCTGGGGCAGAGCAGAACCTGTGCTGCCCGATCACACCGTGCTGGATTGCCACCCAGCATGGTGTCACCCAGCATGGTGTCACCCAGCATGGCCCCTCAGCACAGCTGGGGCTCCCCACAGGCCCAGCACCAAGTCCTTGGCCACTGTTCTGTGGAATTGTCCCTGGGGACATCAGGCACAGCAGAGGGGTCTGGCTGGTGCCAGCTCCCCTGCTCAGCAGCAGCTTCTCCACCCTTCACTGCCAGGTGTGGGCAGTGCACGGCAGCAGGCACAGAATGCCAGGGAAACCAGCTCTGTGGGTAGGGACAGCTGTGCCCTATCCTGTGAGTGCCCGGGCTCTGGAGGGTGCCCGGGCTCTGGAGGGTGCCCGGGCTCTGGAGGGTGGCTGGTTTCTGGCTGTCACGGAGGCACAGAGCCCACGGACAGGCCTGTGCCAGGTGCAGAGCAGTGGCAGTGCCCGGCTCAGCAGCAGTGACGCCAGCCCAGCGAAAGGTGAATGCACTGGGTTTGCTGGCTGCGCACTCCAGTGCAATGCAGGACATTCCTTCACAGAGCCAGTGTGAGGGCTGCTGCTGCAAAGAAAGGGAACCTTGGCTTGGGGGGAAGGAAACTTGGAAAGAGCAAATGTGGCACATGGCTGGCTGCAGACCCCACATCAGGGACTGTGTTTGTATCAAAATGAACAGAATAAGCTCCAGGTTTTGTGGTGCTGTGTCACCTCAGGTCGCTTCAAGAACTGCACTTTAGAAGTGTCTGGGTCAGGAATCTGAGAGGTGAGCCCAGGCTGGTGTGCCTGGCTTGGTGTGAGCTGGTTTTCCTCCTGCACTGCCAGGTTGCTGCTCTCAGTGCTGTGTGCAAGCTGTGCCATCTCCTCTGCAGAGAAATTCCCCCTGGGAGCGGGAGTGATGAAAACCACTTAGGGATGGAGCCCAGCCTCACTGTAGGCACACAGGGATCCCCATGTGGCCTAAGCCTGGGCTCGTGCCAGTCTGTAGACGGGAGGTTGTAACCCACAGCAACCCAAAGATGAGTTTGAGATGGTGCCTGGTTGGTATTTGCACATGGCAGTGGCACATCTGCACTCCCCCAGGCAAGTGGGGCTGTGCTGGGTGCCAGGGGAGGCTGTTGCAGAGGGACCAGGCGAGGTGGTGGAACTACTGCCCCATGAGCTGTCCCCGTGCCCTGGGGTTGGTGGGGGCAGGACAGTGACACATGGCACACCCTCATTGCAGTGACCTTCCCTCGTGCACGCAAACCTCAGGAAGGTGAGTGCTGTGTCTGTGCCCACTTGCTGCTCTGCTGTGGTGTCCCCAGCTCTGCATGAGCCCCTGGCAGTGTGCAGAGTTGGAGTCCCGGCCATGGGCAAGGGCTTGGCCTGTGCGAGGGCAGAAGCAAGAAAATGGAGAAGTTTCTGGTTCTGAACAATGAGCTTTGCTGGCTCTGCTGGGGTTTTGGGGGTTGTCTTGGATTTTCCCTGCCGCAGCAGCAGCAGCAGTAGTGCTGTGCATGCACTCCCTGATGGTGACAAGACTTGTGGCAGAGGAGTGAGTGGGGACATTGGGTACTGTTAGCCCAGTCCCCTGCTAGCCCAGTCCCCTGTTGGCAGACATGCTCTGCTGCCCCAGCCCCTGCAGTGCACATGGCACCAGACAGTGGGTGCCAGGGCCGAGGGCAGGGTCTGCTGCTGCTTCCTGACCAGGCTGGCTCTGTGGAGCCAGCTGTGCCCAGGCTAGCCCCAGGGCAACTCCTGGGACCCTTGGTGGGTACTGTGCCCAGGCTGGCTCCATGGCAGCTCTGGGGGCTCCTGGTGGGTGCTGTGCCCAGGCTGGCCTCAGGGCAGCCCCATGGGACCCTTGTGGGTGCTGTGCCCAGGCTGGCCCCAGGGCAGCTCCTGGGACTCTTGGTGGGTGCTATGCCCAGGCTGGCCCCATGGCAGCTCTGGGGGCTCCTGGTGGGTGCTGTGCCCAGGCTGGCCTCAGGGCAGCTCCATGGGACCCTTGGTGGGTGCTGTGCCCGGGCTGGTCCCACGGCACCTCTGGGGCTCTTGCTGTGGTGCCACATCGCTGTGGCCTCGGCCATGGGAAGGGCTGATGCTGCTCCTTGTCCCCTCACTGTCTCTGTTCTGTCTCTTTGCGCAGAAGCCGGGGCCTCTCTGCAGGACACCAGCCCTTCTGCGCTCCCCGAAA